>NC_081538.1:1851911-2483161 GCF_030273125.1 Centropristis striata | reverse complement strand
TCTGGCAGTTCACCACTTACCTTTGTACCCTTTCAAGCTGTTCATTTGACTTGAACTGCTTGAATTTCAATAAAAAAATGGAAAAATTTGGGGTGTTCTAAAACTTTTGACCGGTAGTGTAAATACCAGCAAAAACTGTAATCTAGACTGAATATTCCTGCTATTTTTATGGTAATTGTGTCATTCATAAACACATCATGGTATTTCTCTATTAACTTTACATGAAAATGTTATATTTTAACAGCAAAACGGTGTTTCTTCCAGTTTATGACAGAAAAAAGGAAAAAGTTTGGTGCTGTTCTTTGATTAACGGCAATTAAAAGTGTCTAATACGGTGATATACGATTTTTCATTTTACACCCCATTTCTGATGTATTTGACAGTGTTTTACAGTTATTTCTACAAACATTTTTACAGTGTAGGAGCTAAAGGAGACAGAATCTGAAATTTAAAAAGTTGCATATACACTCAAAAAAATAACTTGTTCCCAGAACGAAATAAAATTATGGAAATAATTTCCACCTAAATAAAATGCTTTAATTTAGCGAGAAACAGTTTTGTTGAGTGAACAAAATCTAAATATGTCGGGTCAACATGATGTGTTTGCGTTACTGTTAATTAATTACCAGGGGTCAGTCCAACTAGATTTGTAAGGGTAATTGTAACATACGAACATAATTTTCTTGGGCCATTTAAACATGTATGACATTATTAAGAGTAACTTTATTTAATAGGGTAGTTACAACTACTTTTTAAAATAGTGCAGGACATGAATTAATTGTGCTGAGCCAACAAAACAAAGTTAGGTTGAAGTGGTTTAGCCTAAAAGATTACCTTTATCATATGAAAATGAATAGTAATTATTCAGGAAATAAATCATTTTTAAAGAGTATTATATTCAGCAATTTAATTAGGTTGTTTTAACATAAAGTATTCTAGTACATTTTAAAGTGTTGCATTTTATGCTAAAACTACATGTTTTAAAAATGTTCAACCACAAAACATCATTTTATTTAGTGGAAGCTAAATGTTAGACTAAGGAGAAGGTAGCAGACACCCAGTTTGCTTTTTTTGAGTGTAGCAAAATAGGTGTGCATGTGCAGAGTCTTCATGTCATCATTGCAGCCGGGTACAGCTGTAATTGGGAGTTGTTTGCAGCCAGCTGGCGCACAGATAGTGTGCTCGGCTGGAAGAGTTTTCTGGAGGAGAGATGAGCTGTCAAACGGGCGCACAGCAGTAGATATCGAGACTTGCACCACTAGTCTCTAACAAGTCCTGCAAAGTTTGCAAAGGCTACTTCCTGTCTTAAAGACGGACGTGCAGTAAGTAGGGTTAACTCATCAGCGTGCATGCACTTACTGTACTGTACAGTTGTTTTCTTTCTTGAGTGTAAGTGCAAACGTATCGCTCTCTCTCTCTCTCTCTCTCCCCCCTTTTTCTTTCTCACCACTCTCCTCCTGGCTCCCTGCAGGCTGAGCAGGATAGATCTGACTAAAGTGCTGCCAGTCACAACAGCAGATGCTCATGTTTCCTCAGCTCTCCCGTGCCTCCCTGCACATCAGTGAGATGGCAGGTGTGTGTGTTTGTCTGCGAGTGTGTGCGTGTGTGTGTGTGTTCTTGTACTTCCTACATAGTGAGGACCGGAACACATTTTTAACCAACAGAGTGAGGACATTTTTGCAAAGTGAGGACATTTCGGCCGGTCCTCACTTCTTTAAAGGCTTTTTTTTTTTAGATTTCAGACTTTATTTTAGGGTTAAAGGTTACAGTTAGGTTCATGTTAGGGTTAACTGAGGGGCTAGGGAACCAAGGTTATTATAGTTAATGAAAAGGAAACGAAATAACGACAACTAGAATTGAAAAAACATTTTTGTTAACTGAAATAAAAATGATAGTTTCAAAAAAATGATAACTAACTAAAACTGTATCTTGTGGTTACAAAACTAACTAAAAGTAACTAAAATGATAATAAAATGTCCTTCGTTTTCGTCTTTGTCAACTTTTTTCATACATAATGAAGATGGATAAGACAAAGGAAATAAAGGCAAAATTTACTGTGACCTCTTTTAATCTCCCACCCAACAAATACCCCATTACAAAAAACTAGAACTAATAAAAACTAAACTAAAACTAATGAAAAATCCAAAACTATTATAACCTTGCAAGGGAATTCACTGTTCCAATGAGGGTCCTCACAAAGATAGAAGTACAAGAATGTGTGTGTGTGTGTGCGTGTGTGTGTGTGTGTGTGTTCTGTTCTGGCAGGACGAGATGCTCTAATCAGACTGCCAGGAACGCGTGTCAGAAAAGCAAAGTGTGCATGTTTACACAGTACATTTCTGTGTGTTGCTTTTACGATGATGTTCTTAGATCGCAGACATAAAGGATGCTTTTGGACAGCTGAGGGCGATTTGTGTATTATAAATGTATGTAAGTGAGAAAGCACTTCCATCTAATGCCTCGTTGCTTTCCGCCCTCCCTCTCTTCATTCCCTTCAAACGCTTATCGTGCATTTAGACGTGAAGACTCATCTAAATTAGACAAGTCTCTCGCCCATTATAACTTGAGTGATTGATCAGCACTCCCACTATCATCCACCAACAAAAGCAGAGACAATAAAATCAAGAGATTTTTACATTATACACCCAAAAAAGCTGCGTTCATGAACAGTTGCTGGTGCTGAGAAGTACGGAAGCCCTGAACCGCAAGTGAAGACATTTTTTTTGAGATGTTATCTTGTTATTTCGAGGTAACACACCTATGTAAAAAAAAAAAATTTAAAAAAAAAAAATTTTTTTTTTTTTTTTACATAGGTGTGTTATCTCGAAATAACGAGATATTATCTCGAAATAACGAGATATTATCTCGAAATAATGAGATAATATCTGAAGAAAAAAAAAATTTTGGAAGATTTTTTTTTTTTAATTCTTATTTTTTTTTTACATATGTGTATTATCTCGAAATAATGAGATATTATCTTGAAATAACGAGATATGATCTCAAAAAAACAAGATAGAGAAGAGAGCAAGCGAGATCTTTTTTTTTTTTTTTACTGTTTCCACAGAAAAACTTATACATGGATCATGTCTAGCAGTATTAGGGCTGAGCGATATGGCCCTAAAAGAATATCACGATATTGCAGGCTATTTTTGCGATAACGTTATTCTTGACGATATTACGAAATACTTAAAAAGATATAGAAAATATATTTTTTTTTGTCTGTATAAATAAATAAAAATCTAAAATGTAGTGTGAAGTGCAAATCTCAACAGTTGCCAAATACAAAATAAATTACTAATAATAAAAATATCCATTTAGGGGTTTCGGGGGCATATTTTAATGAAATTTTGTAAAGGAAAATAAAGGTTCTTGTATGTTTTATTTAAGGCATCTTATTTTGACAGTCTTCTTGTAAGTTCTGTGGTGGATTCTGTTAACACACTGTGCTCTTATTTTGAAAGCTGCATGTGTTTAGCAACAGAGAGTAAGTAGCTTTTTGTGATTAAAACAACTTTAATTGTTAGCTAACGTTAGCCTTACGCCACTACATCAAGAAGTAGGAATGCTGCCAATATCATGATATGCATTTTTTTTAACCATAAAAAAAATGCCGATATTATCGTGAACGATGCGATATGGCACACCTCTAAGCAGTATACCTGATAATAACCATATTTATAAAGATATTTTTTATTATATGTTCGTTATAGACAAGTGGGTCACCAGTTCAAATCCAGCCTGTGGTTCTTCTTTCTGGTTCCTCCGGCTTCCTCCCACAGTCCAAAGACATGCAGTAATTGGTGACTCAAAATTGCCCGTAGGAGTGAATGAGAGCATGAATTGGCTGTCTGTTTCTATGTGTAAGCCCTGTGACAGCCTGGCGACCTGTCCAGAGTGAACCACGCTTCTTGTTTAATGTCAGTTAGGATCGGCTCCAGTCTGGTTAAGCTGTTAAGGGTAATGGATGGATATTAGTTATAAACATATACTAATATTGTGCAGCTAATCCAGCACCCCTTTAGTCATTTAATTAGGTTTCAATTGTTCTTTTTATTCAATTTTGTACAGTTGTACAGGTTACAGACACTCTCCCTGCCTCCCATATTTTGAGTGTAATTTATTTCTCAAAAACAGACTAAATGCAAAATTGATTGATAGGATTACATTATTTTTTTCTAGATATGGCAATAATATCTTTTTTGTGAATTTTTTGTGGTCATGATAATTGTGTAATGAGAATCTGATTTCATGACAGCCCTAGATCATACATTGTTTGTTATGTTGGTTTTTTTTTTTAAGGCGGGTTTAATAGGATGACAGACATCCAGATATTAACAAGACTGTTACTGGATTGACTATTTCTAGACTTAAATGTTTTCAGATCCATATTTTTATGCAGTCTATAGCTGTAAAACAAAGTCAGTCTGTTTCTAAGAGACTTCTTATTTAAAATAGTGTTCTATTCAATTGATAAAAGTACATATACATGTGTTTACTATAGCTTTTTTCAATACATGCAGTGATGTGGTTAATACTTTCCTTAAAAAAACACATTTCTCTAGCCAAAAGCTTTTAAATTGGAGCTCTATGTTTACGACATTATTAGAAGATTTAATGCATTACAGTGGGCGTGATTCATTTCCTCCAAACAGAAGACAAACACACACATAAACACGCACTTTTGCAATCAATTCATTGCATGTGCATACATTGGATTTATGGGGCATCTGCACAGATAAGCTCACTTGCAGCTTGGTAAACATTCTTTTCCCACTTGCTCATTGTTTGTAATTCAGCCCAGTTTTCTCTGTTGTTTTTATCTAATACTTAATATTTTCCATGCATGGACAGTAAACCTCATATTTTGTTACTGGCATTGGCTGCACACGTTTAGTGCATTTGACTATAAGGAAACAAAAAGTTTTCTCAACCCACAGAGTGACTCTTTATTCTCAGGCATCACAGCGTGAACCAGCCATAGATCATCTTCATCATCTGTTCTGTAACTCAGCAATATGCTCTCATTAGCCATTCTATAGCAGATGCTATGATAAAGTTTTATACCAGCTCATTAGCAAGTCCATATTTTTGTCATGCTTATTTATTCGTATTACTTTAAAGCAATTTGTGTGGATTTCTATTTCTACTGCTGCTTTCATAGAGTGTGATGTTAACATTGCAGATTTGCCAGTTTCTCTGATTTATTATCTGAAATGTGGTCACGTGGCACCTCAAGGTGTGTAACTTGGGAAAAGTTTAAATCTGACACAACTTAAAGGTGTGGCAGGACCGTGCTGTGAGCTGTGTGTTAACATAAAAGAGCAGATAAGGGGAAGAAACTGTAACAGCTGCTGACCTTTGACCCTTTGACCTCTTGGTCTGCTGAGGAGATCCTCATTAATGAATGCCAGTTTCTCTGTGGTGTGTGTGTGTGTGTGTGTGTGTGTAAGCAGGTGCGTGTGTGTGTGTGTGTGTGTGTGTGTGTGTGTGTACAGCTGCTAACAGTTGAAACTGTCATCTGAGAGCCAAAGAAAAGGTCAGCAGATCATGATCATGCAAATAAATGACTTTAATAACAAAAAACAAACAAATACACTAATAGTTAATGCATAGTGGGTGTGTGTGTGTGTGTGTGTGTGTGTGTGTGTGTTCTTGTACTTCCTACATAGTGAGGACCGGAACACGTTTTTAACCAACACAGTGAGGACATTTTTGCAAAGTGAGGACATATCGGCCGGTCCTCACTTCTTTAAAGGCTTTTTTGAGATTTCAGACTTTGTTTTAAGGGTTAAAGGTTACAATTAGGTTTAAGTTTAAAAAAAGATAATTAATTAACTAACTGAAACTGTATTGTGTGGTTACAAAACTAACTAAAACCAACTAAAATTATAGTGAAAATGTCCTTCGTTTTCGTCTTTGTCAACTTTTTTCATACATAATGAAGATGGATCAGACAAAGGAAATAAAGGCAAAATTTACTGTGACCTCTTTTAATCTCCCACCCAACAAATAACCCATTACAAAAAAACTAAAACTAATAAAAATGCAAAACTAGTATAACCTTGCAAGGGAATTCACCATTCCAAAGAGGGTCCTCACAAAGATAGAAGTACAAGAATGTGTGTGTGTGTGTGTGTGTGTGTGTGTGTGTGTGTGTGTGTGTGTGTGTGTGTGTGTGTGTGTGTGTGTGCTCTAACAGTGCACACTGGTAACTCTAAGATACCATATACACCTAAAAACCTGATTATGTTTCTTTGAAACCTAATTTAACTAGTTCTGAAGTCGTCTGAACATAAAAACTATACAGACATTCAGAGGCCAAATAAATTATAATTATAGTTATACATTTTAAGTGGAAGTATATTTAAATAATTTGAGGTAAACCAAAAAACAACTTCACAGTGACATGGATAGTGGCATGAATTTTTAGACCTGGATGCTACATCCCTGTATTATAGTCTATGTTCCTGTAATATTTTACAGTGTAGAAGCATTTTGCAAGAATCACACCCTCATACAAAATGAGTGTAGTTATGCCTGGGGAAGTCGACTTAATAAACATATTGTAAAATACACTTTTAGCCGGAGCTAAGGGGTTGGTGTGGATGGAAAAATATATAAAATCTTAAAAAATAACGTGTTTCTGTCCCTTATAGAAGCATTTTTTATGGATGACTAAAAAGCACCTTTTGTAGAACACCTGTTAAAAAAACGTGACTGCAATGACTGATGTTGATCCTCCTCGGTGGCAAAAATTGGTTTTGTTTGGACGTCAGAAACACACAAAAACCTATTAGTGTCTTATTGCATTTCATTTATGTGACGAGCTTGAATAAAGTGTTTGTGCTTTCAGAGTAAATCACCATCAATGGGTTTGTGGCCACAGCATCAGGTTATAAAGTTTAATAGATTGATTGAAACACACACCCCAATCAGTCTTTTAGCCAAGGATGACTGGAAACTAACGGCTTATTCCCATTAAGTCAATAAAAATAAAGTGTGAACACTAAAAACAACCCACCATACCCGACTTTTTTTAAGCTCCTGTGACCCTGCGTCCTCATATGTGGACATTTCATTTTAGGTTTTTTGGACCTTATACTTAATTCTGCAAAACTATAACATGTTGTCCTCGGTAGTACACACTCTAGAAAAAGCACAATACATCAATTAGTGTAAAAACCAGATGGCAGCATCTTGTTAAAGTCAATCAACAGCTAATCCCCAGAGAAAAGTGGAGCAGGTACAAAATCAGATGCAATTTTATGGTTAAAACTTGTTTATTTGTGCTAAATAATGTTTGTAGTTTGT
This sequence comes from Centropristis striata, assembly GCF_030273125.1. Lineage (NCBI taxonomy): Eukaryota > Metazoa > Chordata > Actinopteri > Perciformes > Serranidae > Centropristis > Centropristis striata. The sequence goes on along the minus strand of NC_081538.1, from coordinate 2,475,850 downwards.
TATTCTGTGCAATTTTGACTATAGCAATAAGCTACGACAATGCTAATCAGGAAGTAGTCATTTGAGAATGAATAGACTTTAACTATCGTTCTTCCAAAGAAAAAGATAAAAAGTTTTTATACACTACTGGTCAAAAATTTTAGAACACACCAACTTTTCCAGAATTTAATTGAAAATGATGCAGTTTAATGTCTTTGTACTCTGAAATTAATGCACATTTGCAACATTTAAAATTCTTTATTGAGCATGATAGTGTTTTGAAAGTAAAAAAAAGATTCAAAATCACATTTTATGTTGGACTAAAGGACTAAAAAAAGACACAAAATGACAAAAAAAGACACCAAAAGACACCAAAAGACACAAAATGACTTACAAAGACATGAAAAGAATTCAAAAATAGCCCAAGACTCCATAGAGTTAAGTTGTTAACCCATTTCTTGTTCCCTGAAAAAAGGCCTACTTGTATAATTCTGAAATGTACATTATTTTTCAGTTTTTGTTAACCTTACCTTTTTTTATTTACCTCTGGCAGTTCACCACTTACCTTTGTACCCTTTCAAGCTGTTCATTTGGCTTGAACTGCTTGAATTTCAATAAAAAACTGGAAAAATTGGGGTGTTCTAAAACTTTTGACCGGTAGTGTATGTTTAATTAATTGTGTTATACAGTAAAATTAACCCATTATCCTGTTCAAAGACAATGCTTAGTTTTTTTTACTTATCAGGTCCTGCAAATCCAAAATAACTAGGAGAAACTAACAATACATACCAAACAAAAGCTTGGGTCTCAGGAGGTTAAGGGGCCAAACTTCTGTCTGTGGATGTTTGAAGATAGAAGGATGGGAGGAAACCACAAATGTCATTTAAGTGACATATGCATTCCTGCTGTTGCACACCAACACAGAGATGTTTAGCATTTAAAACGCAGTGAAGCTTTTCTTGCCTTAACCACACACACACACACACACACACACACACACATATCTCTTTTTCCACCTTTGCTCTTTAGCTAACCGCGAGGTCCCACCGTCTCTGACAGCTGCTGCTAAATTTCCCCCCTAATGAGACACAACTGAGAGGCTGTCGAGGCAACCGTGTTTCAGACCACAAGAGTGTCAGCCCCCAGCATGCATTACGGGACGGCTTCGTGCAATGAGTGATCTGAAGCCAGATCTGCAGGAGGGAGTTTTCATTATCAAAATGTTGCCTCTGAGCCAATTGATTATGCAGTAGGAGGGCTTTTTGAGAAAAGAAAGAAAGGAGCAGTGAAGGAACAAGAGGCTAAAAAAATGTTGGCAGTGCTGCTGTGGAAATCTCCATTTTATGGATGACTAGATATTTGGAGTCAATATAGATGATTGATGGTTTTTTCCTTCTTTTGTGTTTACTCAACCATCAGGCTGCTGTCTCTCTGATGAGAATCGCATGAATTATGTAAACTTTTTTTCTTATTGTGAGGCTACAATGATATCAACCAACTGGTATAAGATTTGTAGTGCTTTTGGTTGAGTGATTCCAAAATTGCAAACAAACACAAATGCACAGTTGGTGTTATTTTAAGATCTGCTTATGTGCCCATACGCCGTGACTAATATCCCATCCACAGACTTCTTGCTCTACCTCTATGATTCTTGGGACTTTTTTCTGGGTCTTTTTTTTATTTCCCCGCAAAAAATTAATTCAATAATTAATTGTTTCAGCCCCTTCCTCCTCTCATTTCATAAATCAATTTACTGCCTTGCCCCCATCAAGTCTCTGCTCCTTCTGCGTGACTTGAAACCCCTTTGTGCCGTACACATAAGCAGGAAGAACAGGATTTGATATTTCCCAGGGGAAATTAATAGTACAGTGCATTTCTGGACCAGGTACAGATTAAAAGCTGGGCCCATTATAAACCCATTAACCCAGTCATTAGGACCAGATCTGGGAAAAGATGGAATAGCTGGGTGTCTAATTTTAGCACAATATAGAGTCACAACCAGTCCTAATTTATACCTGCAGGTGCTAGGAGGAAATGAGGTATTTTCCCTTTGAAGACACTGTTACTGTGTCAGCAGCACTCTTTGATCTGCCATAATGACTTCATATGTTGCTCTGATATTTAATTATCTGTATTATATACTGCCTTTATTTTTACGATCCCCGGGTGTACAGATTTCTATAGGTTTCCAAATCACCTCTTGCAGGAACTCTTATCTGTGGGTGAAGTGTGAGCTATTATAATGACGTTGAAAGTAATGAAAAAAGTTTTTACAGAATTTTAAACACGGTCTAACGCACCTTTACAACCTTTTTGGTCAGACACACTGCCACAGATGAACTCACTTAATAATAATGATAATAATAATAATAATAATAATAATAATACATTCCATTTATATAGCACTTTTCAAGGCACTCAAAGAAGCTTAACAGGGAATGAAGAAGAAGAAATAGCATAATTAGCTTATTAGCACGTAGCCTATCCCTAGTGTATGTGAGAAATATAGGCTATAACTCAATTTATTATATAAAATTCTATATTATTATTTTTAATACAATATAGGTTGGTATTATCAGCAGTTATTCTGCACTATTTACTTGCAATGAGTTTCAACCATTTATCCAATTTAGCTATTTCAAGCTAACAATTAGCTAACTGTTTATCCATTACTGTTATTTTTAGCAAACATTTTCAACCGTTTCTCCATTACTTAGCTAATTATCTGTTGCAAGTTGCTTAAACCATGTATGTATTATTTTAAACTATTTAAACTATTTAAACCATTTTAACCGTTTACCTTCACCCTTAATTGAGCTAATTATTTTAGCTGTTTATCCAATAATTTTAGCTAACAATTTCAACTGTTTAGCCATTACTTTTACCATTTCAACCATTAATCTAGTTTCAGCTAGGCTACTTTTTCAACCGTTTATCCAATAGTTGTAGATACGTAACTATGTAAACCGTTTATACGATGCTTTATCCAACTGTTTTAACAATTTCTACATTACTTTAAGCTAATTATTACAACTGTTTAGCCACTACTTTTAGTGAACTGCTTAAACCATTAATGCATTATTTTTAAACCATTTATACCATTCTAACCATTTTAGAATGAATGAATCTTAACTGAACTTAAACCATTTCAACTGTTTGTCTTTTACAGTTACTTTGAGTTAACTATTTCAACCATTTAGCTGATGCTTTAATGACTGTATTTTAACTGTTTCTCCATTAGTTCAAGCTAGTGATTTGAAATGTTTATTCACTACTTTTTGCAAATTATTTCAACCATTTATCAACTGTATCTATTACTGTGATTTTGAGCTCACAATGTCAACTGTTTATCCAACACTTTTACAATTTGAACCGTTTATCGGATACTTTATAATAATATTGAACTATTTTAAGTGTTTTTACATTACTTCAAGCTAATTATTTGAACTGTTAAGTCACTACTTTTAGCTAACTGCTTAAACAATTTATACATTACTTCAAACTGTTTAAACTATTTCAACCGTTTTTATTTTTACCCATAATTGAGCCAACTATTTCAACGGTTTATCTAAAACTTCATCCAACTTTGTACTTTATTTAAACTGTTTCTCCATTACGTCAAGCTTATTATTTGAACAGTTTAGCCATTATGCATTATTTTAAATGATTAAAAGCATTTATTTGTTCATTTTTTGCACACTCTTACGTCACTGCAACATGAGGTGTTTACGTGTTACAGTTGACTTTATGTGGATCTATTTTTTAATCAAATCAGAATCTCAATTTTTTTTAATTAGCTGAGCTACTCTAAAGTCTTTCCACGTACCTCCTGGCAGTGGTAAAAGCACACCTGGTTGTGAATCACTGGTCTAACATACTTTATTCCTCTCTCTCTCTCTTTCTTCTCTCAGAGGCTGGCAATAGCAGCAGAAAAGTTCCAAATGGATCACGATTGGAGGGACGACAGTGAGGTGAGAGATCTGATTTGTTCATTAACACTGGCTGCATTACAATACAGATCAAGTGGTGCCATGAACTCCATAAGAGGAGTAAGGGGGAGGGACATGTTATTCATGATCCAATATGATTGCAATAATTGGATGGCAAATCTCATTACAATAACAGTAGTGCTGTAATGACTTTATACAAGATTGCATTTCATTATTTTACATAATAGGCAGAAACAACTAGGCATGCATGTGATTAGCAGACACATACACATGCACACGAACTGTTCACGCTCTGATATTGTCCATTAATCATAGTATTAAGAATACATTAGAAGGGAATGTAAAGCAAATAATAAGAACACACTATTATTTTACTCATTCAATTACTTTTGCCCAATTGCTGGTCCAGGGAACTCAGTGCCCCATTCAACAGCGGTAGTCTAGAATTACAATGCAGCTCTCTGGGCTATTCGCTGCCACTGATGCTGTGTTTTAGCTCCAGCCGTTTCATAATAAATGCAAATTGCAAATTCCCTGCCCCTGCTTTGCAATGAGAAAAGCCTTATGCTCTTGGCAGCCATTTAACAAATGACAAATGATATCGCGTGTACATACGGTGGCGGAAGAACTTCAAAGAATTTCCACTTCACCATTTAGTCTATTAACTTAAAAAAAACTCTTCAGTGTTGTTTGCCAATCCTTAATGATTCTTTTCCATTAAAAGTTCCCATTATTCAACTTATCGCATGGTGTGTTGCACTGAGTAAAGAAAAGAGAAGGAAATATCCTCTCCAGGGATGGATTCATTTATCTGATATTACTCACTCAGTTTGATATTCCCATGGTCCCGGATGCTTGGCTAGCAAACGTAATTAATTTTTCTTTTAATGTTATGGGGATTTCTGCAATACCTGAATCAATTAAATTTCCCCCCAACATTGTAAATCAGCATAGATGGGTGATATGTGTGGATATAATGATTGAACACAACGTGGTTTAATATTAGTAATGGTAATATTCTTTCTGCTGGTACAGTAGCTGTTTAGTTTTGACTTGAATTTGCTCCAAGTAGGTTGTTCAGCTCAGCACTCTGCACAAATGTATCTAATTCATACTGATATGTCCTCTGTATGAACCTGTTAGTGTTGTGACGCAGAATGCCTTTAGTGGCTTCAGAGATTTTTGAAAGCAAAAAAAAATCCATGCAGGGTTTGTCACTTCTACAGTTGACAGATAAAATCCTGCACAGCTCTAGCATCGCCATTATGTCATGTTATGTGTGTGTAGCCACAGCTGTACACTGCAAAAAAGCCAACTTGAATTTTTTGGCCTAAAACAGTGATTGGTAAAACTTGGAAATATAAATTATTGACATTTAGGGCAATAATGTAAGTTAGCACAACAAAGCAAGCCAGTTGTCTGCTCAAAAACAAGTTGGTGAGTTGTTGTTACTTATATCTTTAAGTTGGGGTTCACAACAAGGGACAATAGTTCTGATAACTCTTATTTCTTTGTTGCGAAATGCGGGAAAGCGGTGAAATTCGGTAATTAGCGAAAGCTAGCGGCTAACTGATGCTACCAGCTAACTGATGCTAGCGGCTAACTGATGCTAGCGGCGCTGCTTGTTACAGCTACAAGAGTAGCCATTAGCGTATCAATGCTAGCTCAAAATTGTGGTCGCAACATTAGCTGACATTTCATAGCGGCGTTACAATCGTCACATTGCAGAAGTAAGGATTAAAAGTTATTACAATGTAAAATTATAAGTTAGTACAATTTACAGTTGAGTTGACAGAAATCTGAATTCAGAGTTGAGCAAACTCAAAAACAAAACTTAAAATATTTAGTTTAATTGTCCAACTTAAAATTTTGTTGAAGCTTGTTGCCTTGAAATTTTGAGTTCACCCAACTTTTCTTTTTTTGCAGTGTAGCATAACTTCAGCGGCCTCAAGCGAGCCCCTTCCGCTCAGCTTAGCCCCACATGAACTTGTGTGTACCTTGTGTGCTTCAGTAAGCTGTGCACAAGTTTGTATGTTTGTACAAACCAAAGATTCTGTCAGATTTTATGCGAACCAACCCAGGATGTGGGTATCCGCTGTGGGATTTGGTATTTACTGTAATCTGAAGCCACATATTCAATATGCAACTCAGCCTTCACAACACCATTAGAGCCAGTACTGATGCAACCTTTCAGCTTTCAGAAGTCTTGAACAGACTTGAAAGAAAACAGTGTAAATCACAATAACACATGCATAGAAAGTGTTCATTTAAATATTCTATTTACTTAGAATAATTGACATACAGCTTAAAAGTAATTGCATACATTGCAAGCACTTGTAATAACACACCCACCATTTGTTGAACAAAGTAGGCCTACTCAAACATGTAAATGGGTTGGATGGATTTGTATCATAGTAAATCATTTGAAATACCAATTGGGGCATGTATGTGTGTTTTTGCACATTTTTTCACCTTTAATAACTGGGCCAATACTACTGGGCACCTCTCCCTGCTGACTTTAAACACTTAAAAGCTGTGTGTCTGTTCAGTGTAATCTATTTACTTTGGCCCTGTTTACACTTGTGATTAAAATGCTGTATCCAGCTTCTTTAATAAGGTCAATTTGATCATATAATTTGTGTTATAGTCTGTCTACAATGTGATAAGCCATCGAATGGGTGTTTGATTTGGCCATTATCATTTATTGGTAAGCTGGATCTCCTCAGGGACGTTAAAAAAAAATAGGTAGGGACCTCTATTGGCTGAAGAAGCAATACTGCCTGCGGGAGCGTTGTCGAACCTCTCATTTTTATTCTCCACGAAAAGACAGTGTAATTATGTTATGACATCATATTTGCATCGTACCAGCAACATTACACCATTCAGAATATGTCACAGGCATAAAAAATACAAAAAGGTATTCAACACTTACTGTTTCTGTTTCAAAAATAAAAGCCCTATAGTGGTGTTTTTTTTAACCTGGTCTCGAAGAAATCCGTGAAATAGCCACGGATTTCGCTTAACTCAAAATCTGTGGAATAGCCACGGAATCGCTCAAATTTCCGTGAAACTGACACGGATTTCACTACAATGCAAGTTAAAGACAGTCATATCCCGTGGCTATTCCATGGATATTTGTTCCTATTGGTTTGTTCCAAGTCACGTGACTTTCAAGGTTCTGGCAGTCAGAACAAAAAACATGGCGGACACTTCTCTCATTTTTAGTGAAAAAATTTATATTTTGACTTTGTTTCTGCATAAAAATGGATTTTGATCACATTTCTAGCGAGAAATATATGTTTTATTTTCTAAATATTCACTCAGTGAATGTACATAATCACTTTGTGGTGAAGATCTCGCCAGAAAAATATGACTGTCATTAACTTGCATTGTAGCGAAATCCGTGTCAGTTTCACGGAAATTTGAGCGATTCCGTGGCTATTCCACGGATTTTGAGTTAAGTGAAATCCGTGGCTATTTCACGGATTCCTGTGAGACCATGTTGGTTTTTTGTAGCACAGGGCTTTTGTTCTGAAACATTTGCAGGTATGTGCTGTTGAAAATGAAGTGAATTGCACAGCCTTATAAATTACTAGAGTACCGACTCTTGACAGTAGAAATTTCATTATATATTCTATTATCGAAGGCAAACTCAATGTAGATGGCAGGCAGCAGCACAGCAGCAGCAACACTGTCTGCATGGACACAGCTCCGGTCCAAGCCACAGCAGTTCAGCAAGTAGTTTTGTTAGTTAAACAACTACTTTTCATTAAATTCACAAAATTACCCACATGTTTAAAACTGTAACCATTTCATGTAGATGTATGGCCTTTGGAGCTTATAGCAGGCGCCTTCTTATTCTTATCTGTGAGGCTTATTGCTACAGAGTGATAACATAAGAAATGGATGCTTTATATTAGTTGTTCTTGTCTCCGTTATGATTTGAGCTCATTTTTAATGTAAGAGTGGGTTTGGAGGAGGCATTGTCAAAAATAAACATAGAAGATAATTAAATGTGATTCTTAACAACACATATTTAGTTTCATTTGATGAGAAAAAGGTCATCTTTTACGACTCCGTTGACAGAACAGTGTTTGCTACTGTTGCTGTGAATGTGAGGAGAAATGTTTCCAGTGAGTGGATGGCATATTGAATGAGTCATTAGGTTATTACAAATGTAGACATGAACTGCAGTTACACCTGGCAGAGATTGGATCGCAATACGTTAACGAGCATCTTCCAGACAAGATCCAGATCACACACACTGATCTGCCAGTACACATCACACCCACCACAACATGCCACATAAGTAATGGCACAAGGCACTTATTTATTTCTCCTCCGTTCCACTGCCTACACGCTTCTCCCCATCTCTCACACATTAAGTGTTTTTGCGCACAGTAGCCTCCCCTGAGGGGTGCGGAGGTGTGACCTTAGTGTTATCGTCACCCCTTAAGGTGCATATTGTCGGCAGTAACACGACCTGACAGAGAACATTATGGGACAATCTGCTGTGTATATTTTTGCTTGCATCTACATAATAGCATATGTGCACTACACCTACTCTGCACATAAAGTTTAACTTGCACGTCTCCTGATATATGTGTAGCGGCTTAGTACTCTTTCTGCGTTGTGTGATATTTATTGAGACCAGGACATCTAGTTGGCATCCAGCCATTTATTCTGAAACTGATGACATAAAACAAGTGCATCCCTCGTTACCCCACAAGGTCTGAATGCCACAATAAACACAAAATACTAAAATCATACACAAAATACAAAAATCATACCTGATGACATAAAACAAGTGCATCCCTCTGAAAAATATAAAATTAAAAGACACGTTAAGTTTCTACTAAAATAAAGTGAAATTAAATTAATATATTAAAGAAAAAAAGACGGAGCTCATAGCCCGTAACCTTACCGTTACCCCACAAGGTCTGAATGCAGCTGCCCCCGGGGTGCACGACACTAAACCCCAGGGGTGCTGCGTTCAATACCTGTGGTTTTTTTAAAGATGGCAAGTGGAATCACTAATACCTGATTAACTATGTTACATATGCACTGATATAACTTACTGACAGTGGGAACTGCAGACAGAGAGCAGATGCCAGTCTTTGGCACACAGTGTTATCGCTTATGGTGCAGTAATTGCAGACTGTTTAAACTAAGGTAACAGTAGCAGTGGCAGGAGGTATCAGAGATCCCTTTTTAAAGCTCTAGAAGTCGTAGGCAGGTGGTGGGAGTCAGTGAACCAGCTCTGCAGCTCCAGGGCATCCTTATGTCAGTGGCAAAGCTAGCTCGTTAGCGCCCTGCTAGCCTCTGTACTGACAGCGAGCCCAGCAGTGTGAGAGCAAAACAACAGCACTTACTTCACTGATCCTCAGTGTCAAACACACACTGCTGCAAGGAAACAAACTCCACAGTTTCAGGTGTACCTAAAACAAGAAAACAAGTATGATTCATGTCATCTTTTTAGATGAGATTACAACCGTTTTAATGGAGCTTCTTATGCATCAGCAACAGTCAGGCTGTTTTCATTCTTTTTCATTCCAGGCAAAGCACTTTATCTTGCCTAGCCGTTCCACAAATGCAATCTTTAGAGCCAACTGGAATGCAGCTTCTCAAGGGACTTCTAGTCGCTTCATTCCGTGAATACTTCACCTGCAAAATGACCATTTGTATATCGACTACCAGACAAGTTTGGACAAGAATGCATTGTATTAACTCGCCCTGTGTTACCTTGAATTTGTGAAGAAAAAATGTTTTTTCCTCTTGCATGCCTCCACAGTGACCAGAGAATCAGAAATCTCAGAAAATCCTTGATAAATAAAAGTAAATGTGGGCAAAGCACACGCATTTTCACTCAAATCTTACTACTACAAACACGCTTACTTCAGTTATTCAAGAATTTCCTTCGTTATCAGATTATTCACTCAACGCCGAGGCATGCAAAGTAGCACACGGTGAGTAATTGATGTATACAAATGGTTGTTTTGCAGGTCAAATATTCTTTCAACAGCAGCTGTAATCTTGTTTCTGCATCTAACCTTGCTGCAGTGATGTTATGGTGCATTCAGGGTACATCCGTACATTGTGACATAACTGTTGGCTCGGGTTCCAGGTGCAACAAGCACCCAACCGCAGAGGTTGCCTTGTATCAAGTATACTCGCAGTATTTTAGTATTAAGTTACCTTTTAAAGATGTGTTCTTTGTTTGTTTGAAATCGTTCTCTTATTCTCTTTCAATCTCTTTTGCAGATCGACAAAATGGTTTACTACAACGCCAAAGACGACGTAAGTAAAACCCAGTATTTTGATATCCTGTCAGCTAAATTAAAGATGCGAATCCTCAAATTCAACAATACAAGCAACGAACCTGGTCTCACAGAAATCCGTGAAATAGCCACAGATTTCGCTTAACTCGCTCAAATCGCTCAAATTTCCGTGAAACTGATACAGATTTCGCTACAATGCAAGTTAATGACAGTCATATCCCGTGGCCATCCCATTGATATTTTTTCCCATTGGTTTGTTCCAAGTCACGTGACTTTCAAGGTTCTGGCGGTCAGAACAAAAAACATGGCGGACAGTTCTCTCATTTTTAGTGAAAAAATCTATATTTTGACTCTGTTTCTGCATAAAAATGGATTTTGATCACATTTCTAGCGAGAAATATATGTTTTATTTTCTAAATATTCACTCAGTGAATGTACATAATCACTTTGTGGTGAAGATCTCGCCAGAAAAATATGACTGTCATTAACTTGCATTGTAGCGAAATCCGTGTCAGTTTCACGGAAATTTGAGCGATTCCGTGGCTATTCCACGGATTTTGAGTTAAGCGAAATCCGTGGCTATTTCACAGATTTCTGTGAGACCATGTTGCAAGCAACACAAGCAACATCATGTCCAACCCTCCAGAGAGTATTACCATAGCAACAAACCTGATAGCAGACTTTATTGATAGCCTGCAGGAATCTGTGAAAATATGTCACTGTATGTGTGTGTGATTATTGGTTAATCTGTAAAGAATACACAGATTTAAGATGTTTTTTCTATGCATAAGGGCCAGGACATGTTTTGGGCCCATACTGACATGAAACACATGAGTATGCGTGAGACACTGAATGCTTCCCCTAGCCTCAGAAGTCATCTGTCTTCTCTCATAAACAGGGATCAGCATCTCATTCCCTTCCACTGTCCCAGTGGGAAGGAAGCACACACCCACAGCACACTAATGTCACTCTGGATCTGACTGACAGCCCCTCTCCCCTCGCTCTGCATCTCTCTGGATGCCCGGGTTTATGTTTCACTGCCTAAAACTTTTTAGTATCTCAATCTTAATCTGTCAGTCGTGATATTTCAGTGAATACTCAACATTGACACCTTGTCATTCACAGGGAGGAGAATCTGCATATACCGTAACGTAGGGGTGTGCCATATCATATCGTTCACAATAATATCGGTATATTTTTTTTATGGTTAAAAAAAATGCATATCATGATATTGGCAACGTTTCTACTTCTTGATGTCGTGGTTAAAGTTGTTTTAATCACAAAAAGCTACTTACTCCCTGTAGCTAAACACATGCAGCTTTCAAAATAAGAGCACGGTGTGTTAAGAGAATCCACCACAGAATTTACAAGAAGACTGTCAAAATAAGATGCCTTAAATAAAACACACAAGAACCTTTATTCTCCTTTACAAAATTTCATTAAAATATGCCCCTGGAACCCCTAAATGGTTATTTTTATTATTTGCTCATACTCAAGAGTCAAGAGTAAAAAAATGTGTTTGGCAACTGTTGAGATTTGCACTTCATTTCAAACTACATTTTAGATTTTTAATTATTTAAACAAACAAAAAATCATATTTTCTATATCTTTTTAAGTATTTCCTTATTCTAATATTTCCTAATATCGTTATCGCAAAAATAGCCTGCAGTATCATGATATTCTTTTAGGGCCATATCGCCCACCCCTAACGTACAGTACGTTTTCAAACTGAGGCTGCACACACATGCAGAAAACCCTCTTAAATGGATAGTTTTTTATTTATGGAAGTGGGGTTGCATGAGGTTCTTATTCTTATCTACAGGCACAGAAGCTAAGCAATGTACCGCTAAGGATGGGGGCAGCAGCAAAATGTATTTCAGTCACTTAAAAAAAGGCCAGCCAAAAAAATAAAAATAAATATTAGTTAAAGTGTACTCTATATTTATTTTTTTCTCCACTTTACCCTACTGTCCCTGTTTCAATTTAAAACTGAAGCCATTATCTATGCTCTCATGAAATCCACCAGACTCCATTGATAAAAGTAATAATTTAACCCTGCAGTGCATGGGAGTTGCAGTTCTATTGCTGTTTTAAATGTTAGGTTTGTTTGTGTCATTATGTGACTTTGGTGTTTTAAAGGGTTAGTTCAGATTCACCAAAGCCACATAAAAACACAAAAAAGAAGAGCAACTTCCTCGTTATGCAAGTTAAAATTTCAGTTTTTTTCACAGGAGTCTGGTGGGTTTGACAAGATTCAGTTCTTCAAACTGGGGTTGTGCCTGCCACCAACATAAGATCAAAAGTATCCCTTTCATTACATTACATTACATATCATTTAGCACAGCTATTCTCAACCTTGGGGTCGGGACCCCAATTGGGGTCGCGAGATGATTTCTGGGGGTCGCCAAATCATTTTGGAAATCAGCTCTGTCTCCACATGTGTTCATGTGTTTTAGTCTTTTTGGTCACTTAATGTCTTTTTTTGGTCATTTTGTGTGTTATTTGGTCATTTTGTGTCATTTTTGTGTCTTTTTCTTATCATTTTGTGTCTTTTTTAGTCATTTTGTGTCTTTTTTTGATCATTTTGTGGTCAATTTGTGTCTTTTTTTTGGTCATTTTGTTTCCTTTTTTTTGGTAATTTTCTGTCTTTTTTTTAGTAATTTTCTGTCTTTTTTGGTAATTTTGTGTCTTTTTTTTGTCATTTTGTGTCTTTTCTGGTCATTTTGTGTCTTTTTTGGTCATTTTGTGTCTTTTTTTGTCATTTTGTGTCTTTTCTGGTCATTTTGTGTCTTTTTTGGTCATTTTGTGTCTTTTTTGATCATTTTGTTTCCTTTTTTTGGTCATTTTGTTTCTTTTTTGGGTGATCTGAACTGTGCGTGTGAGATTGTGTTCAGTGAGCGGGGGTCACGGACAACATGCATGTTAAATTGGGGGTCGCGACTCAAAAAGGTTGAGAATAGCTGATTTAGCAGACGATTTTGTCCAAAGCGACTTACAATAAGTGATTCAACCTGATGGTACTAGACATAGACCATAGGAATCAAATAAGTACATAACTTTAAGAGCTAACTGTCATCGCTACAGGAGTGCTATATGTTAAAGAGAAAAGAAGAAGAAGAAGAAGAGCATTTTTTCAGCCCGCGGCCTTTCAGCCATAAAATGCTTTCCAGGATGTTTTTAAAACTCCATGTCCTACTGTTTTGTCCCCTTTGTGCAGCTTAATCAGACAGATGATGGAAAAGGGAGGAAGAACCGGTATTTTCCAGATGATTTTGAGATAGACCCTGACTTCAAACGACTCGTCTCCTACAACACCACCGCCGTCCACATCCCTACGGACATATACGAAGGCTGTAAGTCGAAACACACATACACATGCCTTGTAGAAAAATGCATATTCTCTCTCCTACCATCTACACATCTCTCTGTTATAAATAGTAATACCGTGTAACCCCCACCTCCTGCCCTATTCTGTCAGTTTTATCCCCGTCAACACTGTCCAGTATCTACAGTAAGTTCCTGTGATCCAGAGCTCAGCCTCCCAGCGCTGTCTGTACTGTAGACAGTTCCACACCCAGGCTAGGCCATTCTAGTCTATATATAGCCCAGATGCCAACAACCCAATGGCCAGCACACTCTAGCCCCCACTTTAGCCTGGTCACCAGCTGCTCCTTTCCCTCCCACTCACTGCTAACCTCACTGACCCCTTGGGACAGTTGATAGAGTCAGTGCCTCTGCCAGTGATAGGTCTTTTTGTTGGTGCTTTGAACTTGCATAAGACTGTTGCTTCCTATTTTGGTGTGTTTATCATTCATTCAGAAATTTTTATTGAGTAGGATAAACCCCTTGAGAGGAATCCTCTCGTTTTCGAGGGGGTCCTAGAGTACATTACAAAACAAAACACTCAACAATTTACAGACATACAACAACAAAGACAACAGGCGTCAACACAAACATTGAAAAAATGAACACAAGAATAAACACAACCTCTCAATGGCCACAAGTTGGCCATAACATTAGCCTAGTAAAACTGAAAGAAGTAACATAATATTATTGGAAATTGAAATTGCAGTATTACAAAAAAAAAAAAAAAGACATAATATTATCTGAAACATGTGCAGTTTAACTCAAAATAAGAAGACAGGGCATATTTAAAACTATGAAAAGACGTCAATGATCGTATGTTTAAAGGAAGATTATTCCAGTCCGATGGCGCTTTGAACATAAATGCTTTTTTACCACTTGTTTTATTCACAGTAGGAACGAAAAAGAAGTACTGAGATGAGTGTCGTGATTGATATGTTGAGGAATATGGAATCAAAAAATGTTGTAAATAAACACACAAAATATATCACACACTTAAAATTATTTTACTGTGTTGAATTGATGTTTTTCAGTCATGTTTTCCATGTTATCATAGTGTTGGCATTGTTGGTCTGTTGGCCAGTCCATTGCTTTGGACCAGACTGATGGATACAACGTGATTCTCTTCATGATCCCCAGTCAGTGGATGCATCCTTATGACTTTGGTGATCTCCCGATATATATCTTGGTTTGCAGTGAAATGTCTTGTCAACTGTTGGGTAGATTACCATGAAATTTTGGTACATACACTACTGGTCAAAAGTTTTAGAACACACCAACTTTTCCAGAATTTAATTGAAAATGATGCAGTTTAATGTCTCAGTGTACTCTGAAATTAATGCACATTTTCAACATTTAAAATTCTTTATTGATCATGATAGTGTTTTGAAAGTAAAAAAAAAGATTCAAAATCACATTTTATGTTGGACTAAAGGACTAAAAAAAGACACAAAATGACAAAAAAAAGACACAAAATGACAAAAAAAAAAGACACAAAATGACTTACAAAGACATGAAAAGAATTAAAAAATGGACAAAATAGCCCAAGACTCCATAGAGTTAAGTTGTTAACCCATTTCTTGTTCCCTGAAAAAAGGCCTACTTGTATAATTCTGAAATGTACATTATTTTTCAGTTTTGGTTAAGCTTACCTTTTTTTATTTACCTCTGGCAGTTCACCACTTACCTTTGTACCCTTTCAAGCTGTTCATTTGACTTGAACTGCTTGAATTTCAATAAAAAACTGGAAAAATTGGGGTGTTCTAAAACTTTTGACTGGTAGTGTATATTCATAAGCCTAGATAATGAACCATAATAAAACAACAAATTCCACTTGCATCTACAAGGTGCATTAGTAAAACTTGCAGGACTACTGCCAGTCTCATTAACCTCAGCCGATTGTAAATAAAACATTTATGGAAATTAGCTTTTAATTTCGACTAAAATTAAAAGCTGGATTGATCGAACCTTAGCTTTGGAGAACCATGAAATATTGGCATGCTAATGTCAGTTGTCAGTTGAAGGAATAGCTCCCTCAGTGTGCTATATTGATTGGGAAAGTTTACCATGCAGACAGGCTGCGTTTACCAGGATGCATTGCGCACAAGCTACTGCTATAACGTAGCGTAGCTGATCAAAGGCACCAACTGTCTGTGTTTCATCTCAGCAGCTCAGGTTCTGAAGGGTCTCCACTGGTCATATCCTTCCTGCTGCAGCCTTACGCAAATAAATACAGCTGAGCATCCAAGTCAGCTAAAATAATGTCAAATGAATCCTCGTCCTCTACATGCATATTTTTGAATGATGTTTTTGCTGTTGGAAATGTAGCTACACTACTGGTCAAAAGTTTTAGAACACACCAACTTTTCCAGAATTTAATTGAAAATGATGCAGTTTAATGTCTCAGTGTACTCTGAAATGAATGCACATTTGCAACATTTAAAATACTTTATTGAGCATGATAGTGTTTTGAAAGTAAAAAAAAGATTCAAAATCACATTTTATGTTGGACTAAAGGACTAAAAAAGACACAAAAAGACCAAAAAAAAAGACACAAAATGACAAAAAAGACAGAAAATGACAAAAAAAGACACAAAATGACTTACAAAGACATGAAAAGAATTCAAAAATGGACAAAATAGCCCAAGACTCCATAGAGTTAAGTTGTTAACCCACTTCTTGTTCCCTGAAAAAAGGCCTACTTGTATAATTCTGAAATGTACATTATTTTCCAGTTTTGGTTGAGCTTACCTTTTTTTATTTACCTCTGGCAGTTCACCACTTACCTTTGTACCCTTTCAAGCTGTTCATTTGACTTGAACTGCTTGCATTTCAATAAAAAACTGGAAATATTGGGGGGTTCTAAAACTTTTGACTGGTAGTGTAGTTTGCAATGTTAGTGAAAAAAGTACAAGAAGTTGTGTTTTTGAGCTGCATCAAGGCCACGCCCCCTTTGCTACCAAGAGAAATCCAATTAGCATTTAGTTCTGCCTACAACTACGTCACTGTCACTTTAAATGACAGCGCTGAAGCGGGAAGAACAACTGATTTTGCATCTGAAAACTCAGCTTTCTCAGTTTATTTCTAGCTTTTACCATCAACAACTGACCAGCCCCTTCTCTACAAGGTTATCATGTTTCTCTGATCACTTCTTTCTTGCTACAGCCCTTGCCGCCCTTACTGGCAGCATGGATACTATTACACTCCTCTCACACCAAGCAGATCTAAAGTTAATCACATACAGGGCTATAACTTCCTAAGGATAATTGTCTCCCTGCTGGAGCCTCTCCCAGCACTGGACATAAAGCAGGAAAACGCTCCGGACAGGCAACCAGTCAAACTAGATTTGGCTTACGGTAATTAAATCTGCTATAACAAAGAATGCTGTAACTGAATGCGGCCAGGCTTAAACTCTCCTGGACATATTTGACTCATGGAGAGCCAAATAATTGGAGTTTGTGACCTTAAAGTGTCAAATGTGAAACGTACATTACTGTAAAAAAAAATAATGTTTTTATCAGGTAATAGCTTAGAGTTTTTTTCTCTGACTTGGAACAACACTGATACCAATCTGAATGCAAAATTATTATTTTTGCCTCTAATTTGAAAACAGCAATATCTCAAACTGGCAAGCTTTCTTGGAAGAGATTAATAGACTAATGTATGGGTGGATGGTTATTTACTCAAACCGGAGCACTTGCACATACACACATGCACACACACACACACACACACACACACACACACATTCTTGTACTTCTATCTTTGTGAGGACCCTCATTGTAATAGTGAATTCCCTTGCAAAGTTATAATAGTTTCGGATTTTTCATTAGTTTTAATTTTGTTGTGATTTTTTGTTTTCAAATTCAGTTAATTTTAATGAGTTTTTAGAGTGAGTTTGCTAGTTTTAGTTTAGTTTTTATGAGTTTTAGTTTTTTGTAATGGGGTATTTGTTGGGTGGGAGATTAAAAGAGATCACAGTAAATTTTGCCTTTATTTCCTTTGTCTGATCCATCTTCATTATGTATGAAAAAAGTTGACAAAGACAAAAACGAAGGACATTTACACTATAATTTTACTTAGTTTTAGTTTGTTTTGTAACCACAAAATACAGTTTCAGTTAATGATCTTTTTTTTTTAAATTCTCATTTTATTTCAGTTAACGAAAATGTTTTTTCAATTCTAGTTTTCGTTATTTCGTTTCCTTTTCGTTAACTATAATAACCTTGTTCCCTAGCCCCTTACGTTAACCCTAACATGAACCTAATTGGTAAGTGAGGACCGGCCGAAATGTCCTCACTTTGCAAAAATGTCCTCACTCTGTTGGTTAAAAACGTGTTGTGGTCCTCACTATGTAGGAAGTACAAGAACACAAACACACACACACACACACACACACACATAAATGTGTCCTCCGGGTTAGCCTCTTATTCTAGGACACTAATGAGGGCAATGCAAGGACAGGCTGACACACACACACACAAACCTAAGGATGCACACATGTCTTAACACACACAGTAAACATACTGTATAGTACAGGTCATATCCTTCCTTATAGACACAAGGGTAGCGATAAGAGGACACAGACGGCTTCAGAAAATGGAACAAAAGAGTGAAAATTAAATTAGAAGTGACATCTGACAAGATAACCCTAATGAAATCTAGATCAATCCAGAGAAGCGTAAGAGAAATGTGGTGTTGCATCATTACATCATCGGTCTCTCACGCTGCTTAATATGACATTTTATAGCTAAACTTATATAATTTTTATCAGCTACACGCTACAATTAACAACACGCTAATGCAGCAGGCGTCGAAAGAGTTAAACAATTTCCTCATAGCATGAGCTAATAGCCTTCTCTGCATTGATTGAGCATTCAATATCAATTTCAGTAATGATCGTCACACTGGCTTTGCTAAATGCAGTGGGCTCAGTCACATGACTTTAATGTCCTTACACAGCGAGTCACTCCACATAAGTTGGACTATAAATGTGCAGAGTGACGGGCCTCCGAGGCCTCTGACTGTGCAGACGGTTTTGTCATTGCCAAATGGCCAAATGCACTCAGTTATTTTTACAAGCAACAGTTATAATGATGAAAGGGTGGGGGCGTGCAGGGGTGCTGGAGGACGGAGTTGTTCCTGGAATGATTTATCTTGTCCTCCTATATCTTATCCTCTATACATGGATCTTTCTTTTTTCTCTCTTTTTTGCTCTGTGTTGTACATATTTTGTTTAAGGCAATGCCTTTTTAAGTCGGGTTATTGCACTGCAAAAAAAGAAAAGTTGAGTGAACTCAAAATTCCAAGGCAACAAACTTTGATAAAATTTTAAGTTGGACAATTAAACTAAATATTTTAAGTTTTGTTTTTGAGTTTGCTCAACTCTGAATTCAGATTTTTGTCAACTTAACTGTAAGTTGTACTAACTTATAATTTTACATTGTAATAACTTTTTCTACTTACTTCTGCTAACTTCTGCAATGTGCTGAATTGGCACCATTGTAACGCCGCTATGAAATGTCAGCTAATGTTGTGACCACAATTTGGAGTTAGCATTGATACGCTAATGGCTACTCTTGTAGCTGTAACAAGCAGCGCCGCTAGCATCAGTTAGCCGCTAGCATCAGCTAGCCGCTAGCATCAGCTAGCCGCTATCATCAGTTAGCCGCTAGCTTTCGCTAATGACCAAATTTCACAGATTTCCTGCATTTCCCAACAAAGAAATAAGAGTTATCAGAACTATTGTCCCTTGTTGTGAACCCCAACTTAAAGATATAAGTAACAACAACTCACAAACTTGTTTTTGACCATACAACTAACTGGCTTCCTTTGTTGTGCTAACTTACATTATTGCCCTAAATATCAATAATATATATTTCCAAGTTTTACCAACTTAAATCACTGTTTTAGGCCAAAAAACACAAGTTGGCTTTTTTGCAGTGTGGCTGGTTGTGTCTTTCAGTGTGTTTTTCAGTAGATTTATAGAAAAACTCACTATGGTTTGATGAAAATTGGTAGAAGGGTGGAGCATGGGGAGAGGAAGAACACCTACAATTTTGTCAAGATCAATCAAGAAGCAGAAACACTAATTATATATTTTTTCATTTTTGTTAACGTTGCAAGATAGGGCATTTGCACTGAGGTTCTGTGTTGTCTGAATAATTAAAAAAATGTTCTCTATAGGGGTTTAAATTGCAAGTTTCATCACAATACAATATTATTTTGATTATTTGGATAGCAATACGATATTTGCTGATATCACAAAGTCAGTTCAACACAATTTCAACTCAATTAAGGGAACTGTGATTGATATGAAACAATATCATATGCCAATTTAACACAATCAGTTACACTTAATATTAACAGTAACAATTTTATTACTGATCTTTTCCAGAAATTTAAATGAAAAACAATCTTTTTCAGCCTTTCCAATAAAAACAAACACATAAAGTGGGAGTTTTGTAATATAGCCATATCTAAAAAAATGTGTGATATGTATCGATATTTTCACTTTGCATTGATATTACTGGGTCATTGATCATTGAAGCATTAATTTAATACATATTGTTTTGCGACACCCCTAGTTCTCGACTGGAAAAATTCTTGAATTTTTTTAAATTATAGGAATTCCAAGAGTCCTTAGTGTAATCTTCTGTATGCAGGGTCTTAATTGAACATTAAATAAATAAATTTAAGCATTGTATTGGAATTTATAAGCAGCTCTGCATTAAAACATATCATTTTATTTGCATCAAATCCCCTGAAAGCCTTTCTTGCAGTTTCTTTTCTGCATCTCTAGCCATGCAGAATGTTTAGGCTGAGATGATATAGGACAATAATACTATTACAATTGACTTCTGTTGTGTAGTTTTGATTAATACTCCATATTTCAACTGTCTGTCTTTCTACTGCAGCACTCTGCTCACAGGGTACTGTTTGATCTCTCAGCCCTCATGCAGGTGGTGGAGGGCGCGGCCTGGGTGGAGCTCCCGTTAGCAAATTAGCAAAGCTAAGCTAAAGGCTGCTGTAGGCACTCCTTGCTCGCTCTCCCTCTCCCTTTCTCTCTCTCCATCTCCATCTCCAAGGACAGGCTGCCACATTGATGCCACTCCGGCTGGCCGGCACTGTCAGCGTTGCCATGGCAATGTGTATCCAAGTGTGTGTGTGTGTGTGGAAGGAGACACACATACTTGGACACGCCCTGGTTTTCTATCTTGTTGTGTGGAGGAAGAACTGGTAACTTGATTAGGGGACTTTGTCTAGACGAGGCTGGCGTCCTTGTGGCTTTTACTGATGCTGAAGGAGAGATGTGTCATCCACCTCTTCTTCTTCTTCTTCTTAATTGCGGTAGACTTTCTCCAAACCCCCGCCCCTTTCATTCCCTCCTCTTCCTCCTTTTTCCTCACCTCCTTCCCTAGTTATTTTGTCCTTTTTGCTCTTTTGTCATTCCTCCTCACTGCCTCTTTGCTCTCTACTTCCCTGCTGTCCCTTTTCCCCCCTTCACGCCACCCTCCATCGCTCAGATCGCCCCTCATCCTTAGCTCCACTTTATTAAGCATATTAATAGTGGGGTGTGTGGAGACAAATGTGCTACTGTCTTTCTCCCCCGCATTAGTCCTGCTGATTGGAATCTATTCTCCCTGCTGATCCAGTGTGGGTGGTCAGACTGGGATTCATTATCGTCTCTATGTGTGTGCGTGCATGCACACTGGAGATGAATCAGAGTTGGTGTGTGTGTGTGTGAATGTGTTTGAGAGGGGAAGAAACACTTGGAGTGTGAGAGTCGGCATGTGTGTGTGTCACATCGCATGCACCTACTGTACTGTGTATGGATCTCATGGCCGCGTATGCGTGTCTTCTCGCTCATTAGGCGGATTGGCGTGGATGCGATGAGAGGAGATGAGAGGAGATGAGAGGAGATGGTCGTGGCCTTGGCAGGAGATCGGAGGCTCGCCTGATGCCTGTTTGCATCAACGCTGTGTGGCACCTGTCAGCCCGAGACACACACACACACTGTGACGTGCTGAGATACTCTGACACTGTGTATGTGAGCGTGTTTGTATCGAAGTCACGGTCCCTGTGGCAAAGCTCACAGCGTAGAAATTGATTTTTTTTTTTTCCTTTTTGCACTCTTGTGCCACTTGATACACGTCCTATTTGGTTAACAGAGCTGGCTGCCAAACTCTGAGGTCTCTATCTCTCTCTTTACTCATCCTTCCTTTCTTCTTCTTCTTCTTCTGCTGATTTGCTCATCAGCATATATGTATGGCCACACAATAACCCTCCTCATACCTACTGTCAGAAATCAACGTAAACAACAACTGGTGTTGTAAATATCAACTCTTTCTTTTTATTTTTTAAATTATTTACCTGATTTTCTGTTCAAGTTGTTTGACCTTTTTTTGTTATGTAAATAAAAATAAAGTTGTCAAAAGTGGGGGGGTGGTGGGCCCAAAAAAAAAAATATATATATATATATATATTTTTTTTTTTTCTTTTTGCACTCTTGTGCCACTTGATACACGTCCTATTTGGTTAACAGAGCTGGCTGCCAAACTCTGAGGTCTCTATCTCTCTCTTTACTCATCCTTCCTTTCTTCTTCTTCTTCTTCTTCCCCCCTCTCACTCTCCTTATGTCTGCGACCTGTGTCCTTGCGACAACTTGGATGCATTCCCAGGATGTTCTAATCAGCTGATTGGGATTCCCCTCCATGCCAGAATGTTCCTAGAGAAAGTTTCCTTCTTGTAATCCTATTCTACCTTTCCATAAAACTTGTAATGAAAGAGATTTCTGCAATGTCACAGTCTGAGATGTTGAATTATTCTGGATAATAGTAACTACTATCCACAAGTGGAAACCTGTGCAACCTTTTGTTCTTAATGAGACGTAAAAAGGCTCCACTGGGAGAAATCGCTCTTCATCTTAAGGCGCTGGAGATTACTGCAATGGCTTTGTTCACCTTCATCACCTTGACACCTTTCTAATGTCACAGAAATACATTTGAGAGTCAAACATGTGTGTGCTGATGTCATATCTCCCTCCCCCCTGGCCATAGCTGCTATGAATGTGTCTCTGCATCTTCATTTCGCCTTGGGTGATTTTCACACATATCAACATATCAAGCCTTTTACTCTTGTGGCATCACCAAAGCACACACACTTATATTCACGTCACTGGAATTAAAATGTGATCCACTGCTATTGTTTTTCACATTTCCTTCCTTTACTGTCGTCTTAAACCAGAGGTGTCAAACTCTGGCCCGTGGGCCAAATTTGGCCCGCAGTATAATTATATTTGGCCCGCGAGGAAATACCAAATGACAACCAGAGCTGGACTGCCGGTATTATACAGCGCAAATAATACTACAAATCCCAGAATGCTCTGCTGGTGTTTTGGCTTGAACACAGTAGATCAGTGTGGAGCAAACTGAGCAACGATTAAAGTTGTCTTTATGCACTTTTTCTTGCTAGTCCAAGGCTTGAATGGTTGCACATTCATTGAAGGATATTATTATTAGTCATTTGGTTTATTATTGTTATTTTATTCTTACATTTATTTTTAGCCTGTGGAAAAAGATTAAATTTAAATTTAAAGAAGGCTGCATATAAAATAAAGGAACATACGATTTGTATTTAAATTTTATTGAAGAAATGAATGCCATTGATGTGTTTGTTTGTTTTATTTGAAATTCGATTTTGCATGTTTGCAATATTAAGTTATATCAAGCTTTGCTTGTTCCATTTCGTTTGAACTTGTTTAGGTCAATTTTTTAAATAAATATCAATGTTGGCCCATGACTTTGTCCAAGTTTAAAATTTTGGCCCACTGTGTATTTTAGTTTGACACCCCTGTCTTAAACTGTTCGGCCACTTGTGTTTCTTAGGCCTTAAACCTGCATTCATTTTAACGACCAGCAGGGGGCGCCTCCACTTGTTGCAGTAGGGAATTTCTACAGAAATCATGTGCAATAACTCATATTACATGTTACATATATACATATTTGTGCATATCTATATTTCTATTTCTATATTTACATATTTCTGTTTTATTCTATTGTACATTTCTCTATTTAATAAAAAAAAAGGATTCTGTATTTCATATTTCTATTTGCAAGTATCTTTATTTACTTCAGACTTGCATTTGTATTTATATTGTTGTATATTTACTGTAGCGTGCTCTTTACAGTTAATTTATTTACAGAATTATCTTCTATTCTATTCTTATACAGCAGCAACTGTAA
Source organism: Centropristis striata (assembly GCF_030273125.1). Classification (NCBI taxonomy): domain Eukaryota; kingdom Metazoa; phylum Chordata; class Actinopteri; order Perciformes; family Serranidae; genus Centropristis; species Centropristis striata. The sequence goes on along the minus strand of NC_081538.1, from coordinate 2,452,036 downwards.
CAAAACAATTTCTGATTCTGGTTCTGAAAATAATTCAGTTTATGTAGAGGTCTATGAGAAAATGACCCTTCTTCTCACTTGATTTATTACCGCAGCAAAAATGTTATTTTTGATGAGTTTATGGTCCCAATCACTAGTTCCAAGTCCTCTTCAACACAACATGATATGAATTTTGTAAATTATGGTTCAACTTAGAGTAAAATGGACAGTAAAGCACGTTAACAAATTAGCTGTTCATTTTTGTATGTTGCTAACCAAGCTAGCACTAACGTTAGCTGATACCTAGGCTCCAAAAGATCAAGATGGCGACGACCAAAATGCCTAATTCAAGGCTTCAGAGTGGTAGTCCACAAACCAATGACTACGTCCACTTCTTCTCGTCTATGGACTAAACAGATAAAGTTGGATTGAGTCGATTCAATCAGGATCAACATCAACATGTTGATAAATACAGCGTGTGGTGTTTCTGATCATTTGCCTTCTTATCAAGTTGCTGCTTCTTACAACTAGTTTCAAAGTGAAATCCAGACTGTCGACAGCCCCTAACGAGGTATATATAATATATATTATATCATGTAATTTTTCAAAAACATCTCCAAACAGTAATCACAGTAAAATAGTGTTGTAAGTAGTGTGCAGCTGATATTCACCTCTCACTCAGATCTCTCTGCAGAGCTTATTGTTCCATCTCTCCATCCAACATCACATCCAAATCTACCACTTTCCCATTTTTCTTTTCGGTGCATATTGCAGCAATCATTAGAGAGGCACATTTATTTAATGAATAAATGGTGAGAATATGTGTTCATGAGGAATTTCACGGTACTTAATGATGTAACTCTTAAAGGGAAACTTCTCACCCAGCTCTGTGTCCCTGCAGTAAAGGCAGTAAAGGCTAAAATCACAGGTTTTTCCCTAATTGCTAAATCTGATTGCAAAGTATAATTTCATTGGGTCATCCCCTGCAGGCATAATACACAGCAGGCAGCGGTGATGAGGTTGAGTCAACCTTGTAAAATAAAGCAATTTGGCTCCTTGACACACACTATTTTTCCTTTTTTTTGATACATTACTGACTTTAATCTCTTTTTTTCTCACAATTCATGATTTTATAATATTAGAGACTATTTGAGGGTTTTTTTTTTAAAATTATTATTTAAAGATTTTTCTAAATTTAACATTTTCAATTTCAAACAAATCCAATTTTTTCCCCTAAGAAACATACCACTTTAATTCTGTAAATTCTCTTTTTCCGTAGAATATTACTGCTTCCACCACGCTGTCAATTATTATTAACCCTATTGTTTTTCCTCCGTCTATTATTATTATTATTATTATTATTCTCCCTAATGAATTGCCTTTTTGGGGGCTTTCTCATATTAAAAAATGCACCATATTTGGCATACACATAAATCTCCCGTGAAATTTACGTATTCTGGTATTCGCGGCAATGGACCTTGCAAAATGCCTCACTAGTTTGTATTATTATTATTATTATTATTGCTTTTATATTCTTTTTTATTTTATTTATTTTTTTACCTACAATTGCCCTAATATGCCATTTTACATGACCATAAAAATTCAGAAATTGCTGTTTTCCTGAAGAGTTGTCATCTGCCACTGGAATGTGTTGCCCTGGCCTAAATACTGGATGTCCAGTTTCTGTGTGTCCTCCATATTTACTCATGTTTTATATATGTATGCCTTCCTGACTGTCACAACTTTGGATGCCACTGCTGTGTGAATGCCTACAAAAACAATGCGTTGATGCTCACGTCACAATCAGTAGTGAGTGGCCAAGTATCATCGAGTACAGGGCCCCTTCTGATACGATGATTGCAGGTTCTCACCACTTCAGCCCACACCATGTAATTACTTTCAAATGTACCGGCAGTTTCAGCCACCAGCTAGCTGATGACTTGGCAACGCACAGCTTTCCCTCCTGACCTCCTCCCACCGCTGACACGCTCATCAGTCACTGCCAGAATCCTCTTTGATTTGTATTTGAAAGCATCTACATGCCTCCCAGGGAATATTTAGTATCTTTGTTTCCATATTCAGCTCCCATGTGTTCTTGCCCCACGAATCATTCATATTTTTAAATTTCGCACACTGCAAGAAAGCCAACTTGTATTTTTTGGCCTAAAACAGTGATTTAAGTTGGTAAAACTTGGAAATATAAATTATTGACATTTAGGGCAATAATGTAAATTAGCACAACAAAGGAAGCCAGTTGTCTGCTCAAAAACAAGTTTGTGAGTTGTTGTTACTTATATCTTTAAGTTGGGGTTCACAACAAGGGACAATAGTTCTGATAACTCTTATTTCTTTGTTGGGAAATTCGGTCATTAGCGAAAGCTAGCGGCTAACTGCTGCTAGCGGCTAACTAATGCTAGCAGCTAAGTGATGCTAGCAGCTAACTGATGCTAGCGGCGCTGCTTGTTACAGCTAAAGGAGTAGCCATTAGCGCATCAATGCTAACTCAAAATTGTGCTCGCAACATTAGCTGACATTTCTTAGCGGCGTTACAATGGTGCCAATTCAGCACATTGCAGAAGTTAGCAGAAGTAAGGATTAAAAGTTATTACAATGTAAGATTATAAGTTAGTACAACTTACAGTTGAGTTGACAAAAATCTGAATTTTGCACCTCAAACTTTTTTATCAATCTCATTTGCACCTGATCTGAGGAGTCCTAGGTTCCCAAGACTTATATAGCAATAGGAACATGACAGAAGGGGTCCGAAGTTCCCCAGTACTACATTATGTGCTCACCAAGGGTTCTGTGTTCTCCAGCTCTATATAGCACTTATTTGATAGCTGAAAAAGTTGTTTACCAGCTCTGTTCCCTTTCTATGACATGGTTAATATATATGATGGACTCTTTATTCCACAAAGCCATGTTCGGTCTTGGTTTGTCCATTTGTCTGTTTGGAGTAAATACAGATCATAAGGCAAATACAGAAATTAATTCTGGACTACTACACCCTGGACAGGTCGCCAGACTATCACAGGGCTGACACATAGAGACAGACAACCATTCATGCTCTCATTCACTCCTACGGGAACATGCAAACTCCACACAGAAGAGCCACAGGCTTTTGCGAAATAGTGCATGGCCTTGGATCTCCAAGGGCCCTTTTAGTTTTGCCTCAGTTTATTCTTTTATTTCTAATTAATTTTCACTTGCACCCAATTTCTGCACCAAATGTTCAGTGCCAGCTGACTAAAAGTACTTGTTTAATGAAACACAAACTTGTCACTGGCTTCCATCCCTCTCTTCTTCATTTTATCTCCATTTTTTCTCTGTTCACTCATTATGTTTCATTTCTCTCATCTCACCAGAGTGAAAACAAAACCTCGATGCAGAAAACTAATTTGGCCTTTGCTTTATTATTTATCATTCACTTTTTTCCACACATGAACCAAACGTTTTTTCTCAATTTTTATCTAACATTGTCCATGTTTGTTGCTTTAAGTATACAGACACACAAACACATGCGCCCTTCCCCCCGACGTCCCTCAGGCCATGATGCCATGCCTGAAAAATAGAGCTGACCGGCGCTTGCGTAGCTGCTGTGATACTTCTCATTTCTTCCTCTTATCACGGTGACCTCGAGCAAGCAACAGACACATCGCCACAGAGATGGATCTGTTTACACTGAAACTGTGATTTGTTCCAGTATTTGGCTGAGATTAGAGGACACTGCCTTGCCACGCCTTTGATATTGTAGCTGAGGGCTCATCAGTGGTGCCTGACCTGCCCGTTCAGGGGTGTGTGTGTGTGTGTGTGTCTGCATCTCAATTCCCATTGGAGGCTATAATGGGTTTGTCGATTTTACACCGGGGAAACACATAAAAAAGACACACTGGGTCTAAGTAATTTATTTTGTCTCCTTCTTCATCATCTATCTACAAACACAAATCGCCTAATGGCTCAGCCACTACATTGACTTCCTGCAATGTCAGCTGGTGGGTAAATGAAATACTCAATGTGATCTTTCCTTGTTAGTTCGCTGTTCAGTACAGAGGGAGAAATATCAATGCTTCCTGTATGAGGTCTTGTTACCCTGAGACTTCTTGTTACTGATGTCACAGAAACCACCAGGACTAATCCATTAAAGGCCATCCTCCAGGAGCAGAGAGATGAGGCCTGAACAAATTGTCACCACTTATCATTGGGACACGCTTTGCTCTACAATACCACAGGGAGCAATTTAAGGCTTGGACTAAACTCTCTCTTTATCTGACAAAGGATGGAAATAGAGCCTTGGTGAAGGAGGTGGTAGTAAGGAGGAGGGTTAGGAGGGAGGAGCCAGAAGGAGCAACAAGGGAGAAATGGGAGGGTGGTTTTTCTTTTTGTTTCTTTTTCTAGACTTTTTCTTGTTAAAAAGAGTACACTGGAGAAAAGGTGACACCTCTTCTTGCTGAATTGTCATCAAGAGCCACCAGGTTTTTTAAAAAGTGAAGCCAATGGCAAAGTGCCTTAAAGTTGCATTCTTTGTAATGGCCAGCAGGGGGCGACTTCACTGGTTGCAAAAAGAGGTCTTCTATGAGAATATGACCCTACTTCTTACTAAATTTATTGCGTCAGTTAACAATTTCCTGATTAGTTTATGGTCCCAATCTGTAGTTTTAGTCTTCTTAAATACAATGTTGTGTTAATTTTGTAAATGGTGCCATTCAGAATAAAATATATAATTATTTACATTTTACATGTACATTATTTACATTTTATTATTATTTATTCGTTAGTGCGTCACTGCCATAGTGTGGTCCAGTTTAGGTGTTGTTTGTGTCTTCGTCTTAGAACTTTGACCACTGTGTTTTCAGCTCATGAAAACATTATTGTAACATTTAAATGGCCTACAAATCTTGCCATGTTGAGCATAGGCCATAGTTGCTCAAAGAGCGGCCCATGGGCCAATAGCAGACCTCAGAAATATTTTGTGTGGCCCTCAAATGTGTCATGAGTCACAAACTGTGGGAGGAAGCCGGAGTACCCGGTGAGAACCCACGCTAGAGAACATGCAAACTCCACACAGAAGAGCCGCAGGCTGGAGTCGAACCGGCGACCCTCTTTCTTGCTGTGAGGCGAGAGTGCTAACCACTACACCACCATGTAGTCCGTGACTCATGAATTGCATACATTAAATTTTAATCTTCTGCTGTCCATTTCAGTAACTTGGCTGTTGCATCAAACTGCATCTGTCAAGTTAAGTAAGCAGGCTAGCTTGCTAGTGCTAGCTGGTAACTGATAGCTCCATCCTTTCATAATAATCACTTCTGGCTCGAAAAAAACCAAGATGGCAACAGCCAAAATACCAAATTTGAGACAGCAATACTGTCTTCCATGGACCAATGGGTGATTCCATGGTGGCAAAGTCCACTTCCTGTATGTAGTGTATGTTGTCCTTCTCCAACTGAGCTTCAAACTAACTCGCCATCACTCACTTTTAACCACAAAGCTTCTAGCCGTCTGTCATATGAATCCCAGACCCGCTCTCTGTCCCCTATTTTGCCCTGATATATCTCTTTTTGTTCTTTATTGTTTCTTTAATTCAGTTGCTCTCACAAAAGCACACAAACACAGAGATGGGGCATCTGCACACACACAAGTATGAGTCATGCACAGCATCAGTTTGACATGCAGCCCACTCTCCCAGGCAGAGCGCTGCCTTTTTTGATCAAACTAGATTGTTGGAGCATTAAGCCAGTAAGAGCTCCAGCAGACAAACAGGTAAACAAAACGTTTACTGTATGTCTCTCCCCAGAGTACCCGGAAGATGATTTTGTCTTATTCCAGAAATATCCAATTGAATCATTCCCCCCTCTCTCCTCTCTGTTGCTCACTTTCCACCGCTGCAGATTTAGGTGTGTGTTTTGAGAGCTAAAAAGTAAAAAGAATTGGAAATATCTCATCAGTGCAGATTGACGTCAGTTTTGATATCTCTGAGACAGCTTCCTCTCCTCGCCGTCAATGTCGGTAGCCGAATATTGGGCAAATCTGTGTGTGGGTGTGTGTCTTAGGCTTTCAAGCTGGTTTCTTCTGCTTCAGAATTGCTTTTTCAGAATAAATGGTTTTTGAAAAGCCTTGACATTTTGTGCTTGTGTGATTTTGTACTTCTGTACAAATATGACTCATTTATTTTTATGTGTGTATGTGTGTGTGTGTGTGTTCCAGCCACCATTATATTAAATGAGCTAAATTGGACGGAGGCCTTGGAGGATGTTTTCCGGGAAAACAAAGAGGAAGATCCCTCGCTCCTCTGGCAGGTGTTTGGTTCTGCCACCGGATTGACTCGATACTACCCAGGTGAGCATCCCAGCAGCCAGTGGGGTCATCTTAACACCCTGCTGAACTTCCTGTGGTCGGTGATGGGAACAAAATGGTCATTTCATCATGCTGCATGCAGGAAGATGCATACACACAGCAACACACCTCTTAAATAGCGTGTTGCTGTCGGCCCACTCTTGTGTGAGTTTGGGCTAAAAAATAACATTACAGTCACGGATCACATCTTGCAAAACCAACCTGGTCTCACAGGAATCCGTGAAATAGCCACGGATTCGCTTAACTCAAAATCTGTGGAATAGCCACGGAATCACTCAAATTTCCTTGAAACTGACACAGATTTCGCTACAATGCAAGTTAATGTCATATCCCGTGGCTATTCCAACATACAAAGTGATTATGTACATTCACTGAGTGAATATTTAGAAAATAAAACATATATTTCTCGCTAGAAATGTGATCAAAATCCATTTTTATGCAGAAACTAAGTCAAAATAATGATCTTTTTCACAAAAAAAAATGTTTTTTGTTCTGACCGCCAGGACCTTGAAAGTCACGTGACTTAGAACAAACCAATAGGAACAAATATCCATGGAATAGCCACACTAATGGCTACTCTTGTAACTGTAACAAGCAGTGCCGCTAGCATCAGTTAGCCGCTAGCATCAGTTAGCCGCTAGCATCAGTGAGCCGCTAGCTTTCGCTAATGACCAAATTTCATCGCTTTCCCGCATTTCACAACAAAGAAATAAGAGTTATCAGAACTATTGTCCCTTGTTTTGAACCCCAACTTAAAGATATAAGTAACAACAACTCACCAACTTGTTTTTGAGCAGACAACTGGCTTCCTTTGTTGTGCTAACTTACATTATTGCCCTAAATGTCAGTAATTTATATTTCCAAGTTTTACCAACTTAAATCACTGTTTTAGGCCAAAAAACACAAGTTGGCTTTTTTGCAGTGCAGTAACTCAGAGAAATTAAACCACATTATGCTTTCTCACTGTGTAATATTTACGTTCTGACAAAAACAACAGTTTGAAAAATACATTAACATGTCAATTAAGGGGGGGAGAAGAAGATAAAAGTGTAAAGGCCTTAACACACAAGAGGAATTGGTCACTGACACATATTCAAGTGCCTTAAACTAAAGCTAAATGTGAAGTTAACATACTTTTCTCTCTCCTTTTCTTCCATCTTCCAAATTGTAGCATCTCCTTGGATCGACTCGAGAAATTCAGTCAATAAGATCGACCTGTACGATGTGCGCAGGCGGCCGTGGTGAGTGCAGTTTTTGTTTTTGTGTCTGTAATCGTCAGTCATTTCTCTAGTGTTTGTCAAGGGCAGACGCGTGGCTCATTCAATCTACCTGAGTCATTTTCACATTAAACATTCATTTGCAAAAACTGTATTTGCATGTTGCATAAACTGATTGCACATCAGAGCGTCCGTACGCAAACACACACAGTTTAAAACAATCACATCTAGCTCTCTGACCAAAGCCAGAGCCGCTCCAACAAACATCAGAGCACTATGGTGATGAAGCCACTGCGGATCAAAGGGTGCCAATACAAAAGCTTCATTAGTCTCCTAAAAATGATTAAAATCTGGCTGCAAGCCACCAATACTCTTTTAACCATGTTATTAAATTTCATTAGCCTCAAAAGGCCCGTTGGCTAGTGAGCGCTGGAGCTCTGAACAAAGACATATAACTGTTTGTTTATGAAAGACATGGGAGAAGAGAGATAATTAAAAAATACAAAGTCTGATTGATTCCAAATGCAAATAATAGAGCGATATTTGCTTACTTGCTCAAAGATAAGAATGATGACACTGCAAAATGTATTTTCCTCATTACTGTTTTGTTTTCTGAAGTTTATGCTTTGTAGATTGGTTTTAACCCATAAGAACCCAGACCCAGTTATCCTGAAAAGGAAAGTTATGGGGGATATAGCACCATTTCTGATGTGTTTTATTATTATTATTATTATTATTATTATTATTATTATTATTATTATTATTGTTGTTGTTTGCACTTAAAAAACATACAATTGTTAGGAAATAACAGTGCAAGAAACAGTAAAAGAAAATGCAGGAAAGATCAAAAAGCCCAAAAGGCTTATACGCGACCCTCCCTCTTAAACCTATAAATAACTATACTTTACTTAAATTACATAGCTAGATGAAAATAAAAAAATACAAACAAAATACAAACAAAACAAATACAAAGGTGTAAAACATCTATAGGGATTTTTTGAGCTTGGTCTTAAAAGTATTTAAAGAGGAACATGATTCTGTTAGATGTTTTATGTCATTCCACTTTTTGTGTTTTTTCAAAAACACTATCCCCAAATGTCAAAGATCTGTGATGTGACATAAACATTACATTGGGCGCTTATAGTATTTATGATTATAATATTTATGTTTATAATATTTCGTATTTTAAAAATGTAAAAAAAACTAGACACAAATTTGCCTTTTTCTCTGCATCTCCACAACATCTATCAAAATTGTGACATTATTAGTTCTGTTTAACAGCAAATTATTTTTTTTTAATTTGTTTTTAAGTAGCATAATAATAATAAATCGATAATAAATAAATACAAATAACCATGTGTCTTTTTGTTTATCAAAATTGTGACTTTAATTTGTTCAGGAAATATGGTCAAAACAAGTTAAATGCAATACAGGACAAACTATTAACGGATTAGAATTGTTAAATGGGTTTAAACTTAGCCTAGTAACAAAAAATAGAAGATTTAACGTGTTTGTTACACGGGTGTCACCATGGGTTCTTATGGGTTAAAATATTTTCTGCGTTATGATAATTCTCAATAATGTGTGTGTGTTTTCCACTTCTGTGCACATGTACAGTACATTTCTTTAATGTGCTCAATATCCACGACCTTTGTGTGTGTCTGTTATTACTCACCAGGTACATTCAGGGGGCAGCGTCACCCAAGGACATGCTGATCCTGGTGGATGCGTGAGTGACGGCCTTGTGATTCATCCATTACAGTCAGATTTTATTTTCTTTCGCGCGCCAGAAGGCCCTGATGCTAACTTTTCTGTCTGCGCGGTGCCCACGGCTGCCTCAGCACTCACACTGACAAACAAAAAGCAGCAGGCAGTGTATCGGACGACTTCATCATTTACAGTCCAGTTGCTTCTTCCGGTGATGACTGATTTATGTCTCAAAAGTTACGGTTTAGAAGAGCTGAGATGATTTCTCAGAGGAGGATTCTTGAGCGATATCTGTCACGACAGCAGCTCAGTCTTTGATCAGATTATAGAATTTATTATTTATAGTTATTTTTATAAAAAACAGACAGTTTTCTGATTCCGATTAAGATTATATAAAACTGCAAACCTACCAAGTAGCATAAATATATGTCCACAAGTTATAATTATTTTTTAAATTTATATTTAATTTTTTATTTATTTATTTTATTTTTTTATTTGTGTGTGTGTGTGTGTGTGCGTGCGTGTGTGTGTGTGTAAAGAGAGTAATTCAATTATTTTTTTATGAATTTTCTGTACATTTTTATAAATTTGTTATTTCTTATGGTTGATGTTATTTATTATTGTTTTATTATTAATTGTTGATATAAAACTGCAAACCTACCAAGTAGCATAAACATATGTCCACAAGTTATAATTCTTTTTTAAATTTAAATTTAAAATTTAAAATTTTTCAAATTATTTTTTATTTGTGTGTGTGTGTGTGTGTGTGTGTGTGTGTGTGTGTGTGTGTGTAAAGAGAGTAATTAAATTATTTTTTTTATGAATTTTCTGTAAATTTTTATAAATTTGTTTTTTTTTTAACTTAATTTTTTACTTTACTTACTTATGGTTGATGTTATTTATTATTATTTTATTATTAATTGTTAGTATAAAACTGCAAACCTACCAAGTAGCATAAATATATGTCCACAAGTTACAATTATTTTTTTAATTTAAATTTTAAATTTTAATTTTTTTTATTATTTTTTTATTTGTGTGTGTGTGTGTGTGTGTGTGTGTGTGTGTGTGTGTGTGTGTGTGTGTGTGTGTGTGTGTGTGTGTGTAAAGACAGTAATTAAATTATTTTTTAATGAATTTTCTGTACATTTTTATAAATTTGTTTTTTTTTTTTACTTAATTTTTTACTTTACTTACTTATGGTTGATGTTATTTATTATTATTTTATTATTAATTGTTTTTATATTTATTTTATTTTTTCCGTTTTGTACGCTCTTTGTCCTTCTACTATATGACGAAATGAGTCAATAAATAAAAAGTAATTAAACAAAATGGAAAGGAAGAGGGTAGTTATGGGACTTAAACTTTAAGTGTAAGGCCATTAATCTATATTTTTGTTATTGTCAAAACAATCCCTGTAAAAGAGCAAAAAACAACAACAATGAATTGATTTTATTAACAAGTGTTGTCTGCATATAAAAAAGCTTGATATAATTTATTCCTCTGTCCCATAGACCTCTTTTTTTGTCCATAAATAATTAAAAATAGACCAGAGAGCCACAGTGTTGCACTGGGTCACATTTTCCTTTGTTACTAAATGTGTATTCATCTGTGGAAAAATGTAATTAAATAATATTTTTCTATTTTCAATCTACAGTGCCTGCCCTGTACTTTAATGCCATTATAATAGCATTTTTTATACAAGTATGTTCTTTTAATCATGATATCCGATAGTTTTCCAATTTTCTCAGTGGAACTTCGGTCCAAGAAATGCTTGATGCATGCAAGAACATGTGATTATAGTTTGCTGTTTTCTTGCCAGCATCAAAGTGATTTATCTGAATTTTTCCACTTTCAATATAAATGACACTCGTAGCACAGCACCGGGGCTAAGTGACAACGCAACATGATGAATGAAAAACTAAATTTGTCCACTTGCAGCTCTTAACACGGCTCTGGTAATTGGCACACAGAGGATTGATGAGGCTTATTAGACATTAAAAGCTGCCTCTGTTATGCTTTGGTGAAAAGAACATTAAAGGAACTCTGCTCCTCATTTATCCAATTTCTCTTCTTTAAAAAAAAACAAAAAAACTTTTTACCTGCAGGAAACAATTAACTGTATTTATGGATCCATCTGTGTAGGGTCCCCTTCTCGTTTAGCAAGAGCAGCCCGACATAGAAACAGATTTATTCATAATTTGTTAGCAAAGTTTGTGTGCAAGTCATTAGCCAAGAAATGGTGATAGCACTTAACCCACGTCATTAATTAAGATTACCAATGATTGATTTTTTTGCTGATTGATAGTACTATATCTAGCATGCTTGTTAAATGGAAGAAACTCATAGCCACGAGGTCTGATATCTCTGCTTATGGCTTAGAATTAATTTTTTTGCCCTGCAGGCAGAAGGCTTTACAGATGGCAATGTCAGTTGTTAAATCTGTTCAACTTCTTGGGTTTTAGTGAGATATCTCGCCAAGACGTTAGATATGGATATTCAAGTTTTAGACCAACTGACCCATATTTCACCACCCGGATCAGGCAAAAGGTTGTCTTGTACATAAAATATCAAAGGGCAAATTGACAGACAGAAATAGTTTTTATATACACTACTGGTCAAAAGTTTTAGAACACACCAACTTTTCCAGAATTTAATTGAAAATGATGCAGTTTAATGTCTCAGTGTACTCTGAAATTAATGCACATTTGCAACATTTAAAATTCTTTAGAGCATGATAGTGTTTTGAAAGTAAAAAAAAGATTCAAAATCGCATTTTATGTTGGACTAAAGGACTAAAAAAAGACACAAAATGACACCAAAAGACACAAAATGACCAAAAAAAGACACAAAATGACAAAAAAGGACACAAAATGACTTACAAAGACATGAAAAGAATTCAAAAATCGACAAAATAGCCCAAGACTCCATAGAGTTAAGTTGTTAACCCATTTCTTGTTCCCTGAAAAAGGCCTACTTGTATAATTCTGAAATGTACATTATTTTCCAGTTTTGGTTAAGCTTACCTTTTTTTATTTACCTCTGGCAGTTCACCACTTACCTTTGGACCCTTTCAAGCTGTTCATTTGACTTGAACTGCTTGAATTTCAATAAAAAACTGGAAAAATTGGGGTGTTCTAAAACTTTTGACCGGTAGTGTATAAAAATAAAACAAAACATTGTTTTATTAATATGTGTTCTTAGTTGGTTGTGGTGGCAACATGGACTATTTTTCTTCCAAACTGCAGGAGTGGCAGCGTTTCAGGTCTCACCCTCAAACTCATCAAACAATCCGTCAGCAACATGCTGGAGACGCTCTCTGATGATGACTTCGTCAACGTGGTTTATGTGAGTATTCACCCAGCTAATAGTTCAATCACCATTAGAAATGAACACACATTACACTACACTGTAAAAAAAGAAAAAAACTGTTGTTTGTTGTTTTTACGGTAAAAAAACGGCAGCTGTTGCCAGAACTTTACCGTAATAAATGCGGTAGAACTTTTTTTAATATTACAGTAAAAAAATATTGGCACTGTTGATTTCACGTTTAAGATTGCCATTTTATTCCATATTTTACTGTATAAATAAGGACTTTTTCCATCAAAAGAAACGCTGTTCTGCCATATAATTGACAAGAAAATACTTTATAAATGCTGCATAAATTAAAGATTTTACCATTAAATATTACAGTATATTTCTGTAGTTAGAGATATGGTGTTTAGTACATTTAACATTTACACATACATTTACAGTGAGAAAAAGTATTTTTACAAAAATTAAATGCGAAAATTACAGTGATGGCCTGTATATATATTACAGTATATTTTTGTTACACAAACAGTGCCAGTGGAGTAATGTTTTTTTGTTTTTGTTTTTATTTTAAACGGTAAAAATTACTGTTTTGGCTGATATATACATTTACGGTGTTTTATTGTTACTGAAACTGAATTAACCCATTTATCATTTTACCGTCTTTTACTGTCATGGTTTAGCAGTTTTTCACCGTAAAATCGACATTTTTACAGTGTAATATTGTTTATTTACTCGTCTTTCTATCTTAAGATTCTACTTTTTGTTTGTTTGTTTTTTCAAAATCCTGTCCATGAAGTTCTCATGATTCTGTAATGCTAGAGTACATGTTGCTGGATGTTAATGTGGACATATTTGTGTCTTTGAGGCTACTCTGGCAGTTTGAGTCATTGGTTTAAACATGGCAGTGACCTTTTGAGTGACTTAATGTACCGCACATGGATGGATCTTTATTGGCTGTATATGTGCATGGATGCATGCATGCTTATGTGCTCATTTGTCTGACTGAAAGTGTCCGTGTGTGTGTGTATATATTTATATGTATAGAGTTTACGTGTGTGAGCGTGCATGTGTGTTTATGTATGAGCGACATGTCTCCAGAGCATCAGAGCTGAATCCAAGTATGTGTGCCTAATAGAGCGAACACATGACACAGCTTGGGCAAACCCTGAAATGCCACAAGATAAGTTTGACGAATGAACGTGTGTTGTATTTATGACCCATGCTTTGAATCAGTGGCATGTAATAGAAAAGGCCCGAGCCTATTTGAAATTCTGCAGAAATCTCAGGCACCAAAGGATTTACCGACAAGGGGATTGAAGAAATATTCATCCATCATCATTTAAAGCTCCATTGCAGGCTGCAAAAGTCAGATTCATGCTTCCGAACAATATTAAATGTGTGAAGAAAAATAACACAATTTTAAGTGGTTACAGTGGTTATTTCCCTCTGCTGGAGGAATTTAAGAGTTGACGCAAAGACATATTCCAGGCTGGAAATTATTTCGTGGACTGGAATTTTAAAGCACACTTTTAACAGGATTTTGAGCTTTTAGAAGCACTGATAAAATCCACCTCTTTATGCTGTTGCGAGGTAACCATCAAATTGGGGCTGTCCATCACTTAGGTAGTGCAAAATAGCAAATGTCATTAGCTGTCTAAAGACCACGCATAAGACTTTAATCTGTATTTTCTGGTGAAATGAGAATGAGGAACCAGCCATTTAACCAGCACCAAATTGTTGTTTTGTTTCCCTTTTTTTGTTGAATGCAACAAAAGGTCTTCAAATGATTTTATCTGATTAGAAAATGGAGAAAACATTTCAGAGACAAATACTTTACTACTTTAACCTTCTATGGTACAGTGTTGCCCTCAGGCAACATATCCATTTCTGGCCTGTCAAATTTCTACAATGCATGTTTTTGAGTGATGCCATACTTTAAAAAAGAAGGAAGAGTATAGGGAACCAATAGCAATGCTTTAATTTGTCACATGACCTCCAGGAGGCCATATTGAAACCCTATTTTGCAGACTTTTCCAAAGGAAACAGCTTTGCCATTTTGCGCCACAAAAAATCACTCAAAATGTAATTTTCTGGCCCTTTTCCATCTGGAAAAAAATATATTCCTACTGATAGGTGAATAAACCTTCATTTTTGATAGTTTCATAGACTCAGACTGTTTCCTACAGGCAACATTCAGACAAGAAACCGGTTAAAAAAGTTCCTTTTATAATGTTTTAAATTAAAAATGTTATGTATTGTACCCTGTTGAAGCTACTGAATCTTTTACACATGTTTATTAAATGAAATTATGTTCAAATCAATTTTAAAAACTTTCTTTTTCACTTGTGCACCGTTATGGTACAATGTTGCCTGTACGGACAACAAACCCCAAAAACTTAAAAAATTATTTAATTTCTTCAGATTATGTTTATTTAGTCTAATTAAGACAAAAAAAACAAACACTCCAAACATATTTTTCCTAGCTGGCATCATAATGCGAATCATAGAGGGTTAAGCAGTCGTTCAAAGTTTCAGGAAGGCTACAACGAGCAGCCTGTTAGCTTAGCTTAGCTCGACACATAACCCCAAGTCAAAACACAGCCTGTTATTTTAACACCTTGATTTTTTATGGTGTAAACGAACAAGATATGTTGTGTTAATCAATGAGCTTGCGTGGTAAGGTTTGGAAGATAGAGACAGGCTAGCTGTTTTTTCTCTCTTTAAGTCTTTATGCTAAGCTAAGCTAACTGGCTGTTGGCAGTGGCTTCATATTTACGGTACAGACAAGAGACTTTTTCATCTAACTCCCAGGAAGAAAGCAAATCTTTAATTAAAAACGACAAATGGTCAGAAGCTGCTGTGTGGTATTTTAATAACTTATTTCTGGCTTCTGTAACTTGTTGGTAGTACATTTTTACCACACAACAGCTTTTGACAATTTTTCGTTTTTTGCTAGCAGACAAGAGTCTCCTTTTTTCAACACAAAGTCAATGCACTGCAAAAAAAGCCAACTTGTATTTTTTGGCCTTAAACAGTTATTTAAGTTGGTAAAACTTGGAAATATAAAATATTGCTATTTAGGGCAATAATGTAAATTAGCACAACAAAGGAAGCCAGTTGTCTGCTCAAAAACAAGTTTGTGAGTTGTTATTACTTATATTTTTAAGTTGGGATTCACAACAAGGGACAATAGTTCTGATAACTCTTATTTCTTTGTTGTGAAATGCAGGAAAGCGGTGAAATTCGGTCATTAGCGAAAGCTAGCGGCTAACTGATGCTAGCGGCGCTGCTTGTTACAGCTACAAGAGTAGCCATTAGCGTATCAATGCTAACTCAAAATTGTGGTCTCAGTTGAGCAAACTCAAAAACAAAACTTAAAATATTTAGTTTATTGTCCAACTTAAAATTTAATCGAAGTTTGTTGCCTTGAAATTTTGAGTTCAGCCAACTTTTCTTTTTTTGCAGTGTGGAGAGCAATAGTTTGTTTTCGCTCTGGTTCTAAGAAAACTCTATAGGACCCACATATAAAGATGGTATATTTCTACCAAATGTCACATCATAAACTTGCTTTTCTGTGTTTATTAAATGTACAAAGTGGGCATTAATCACAGATGGGTATTAGAAAGCATTTCCTTCAGAATGCAGGTGGTCTGTTTGGCTGCAAACTCCTCAACTCTACCACCATTATTACCCATTTTTACCCTTTTTCAACAGTTCTTAAGATGTCCATCTTTTTAAAAATATCTCACTCCAGTTAATTGCATCTTGGCACTTGTAAATCATGTACTTGAGTGAGCCTGTACGCCATCTGAAGTCTCCTTACTTGCCTCTTCTTTGTCCTTCTTCCTAATGGGAGGGAGCATTAATGAATTATTCAGGTGCCTTTCGAAATGAACCATTAATTACATTTTCTTTCACTTCCCTTAATAAAGCAATGGTTTATGTTTTTGTTTGGAATTTTCAAATCAGCTAAGTGAAACAGGTTTTGAAGTTAACGAAATAAGGCAGCAGTGTGATGAGTATACAGATGGCATCCAGTTCAGTTCCTAGACAATCTGTCAGAACCTTTCAAAATAAAATAGTGTATTTAATGATTTCATGTCTTTCTAAATAAATACCTCACTAAGGCAACACTTTTTTGTGTGTGTTATAATGAATACTGTATCTCTGTTTCACACATGAAATAGATATCTCTAAGTCAGTGTACTTAAATAATCCTTTTTTTGTCCTTAATTATCCTTACTCACACATAGACGCACCACTGAACCAAAGAAAGTGAATAAAAAAGTTTGGAACCGTTATTTCAGTCACTTATTTCTCTCCTTTAATAATACTAATTGGTATTGTATTAAATATCATTAGATAGTCACATTATTTGGAGGATTTTGGCCCATTTTTTTGGGCCCTTTCCAAAGGTTTAGCTGTGTTGCTCATTCCACAAATGCACAATTATTACAAGTTGTACATTGTTGTAAAGTTGACTAATCAGGTTTTCCAACGATATAAAATACAATACCAATCTGTATTATTAAAGAGGAGAAATAATTGACCAAAAAAAAAGCGTTTTTTGAGGAGTTCATAATTCTGATAACCTGATAACCTGATAGTCGGTAACTTTCTTAACCTTAATTAACTGAACTTTAATATAGTATAAACATATAAGTTGCTTGTTTTATGAGCCCTGTGATTTTCTAGTAGATTCTTTGGAAGTTTTCATGGACAGAATTATATAATTTGGCACTAATTACTGAAAAAGAGACGTCCATATTCTAAAATAGTTCTTAAGCTGTCATTGATTTCTTGGAGTAAGTCTGTTATCTTACTTAATGAAAAGACTGTGTGATAAATAAGTGTTTTTCTTGAGAACAATGATGGTTACTATGAGCAATCTGAGGTATTTCTTGTATGCATCAACATACTGTATATAAACACCAGGCCCACATACAGTATGCTGTTCTGCTGAGCTTTTATTACCGCATCTGAGATATTTTAAGATGTGTATTATAAGTAAGATGAAATCCAAACACACCGTGGCTTACATTGGTGTGTGGGTAGGCGTGTGTCTTTTTAGAGGACAAACGTCTTGGCAGTATTTGCCCTGTAAGTCCGCCAACATGTTGAATAGTTGGAAACACTCAGTCATTGTGAGCTGCAGCTTCCT
Organism: Centropristis striata; assembly: GCF_030273125.1. Taxonomy (NCBI): domain Eukaryota; kingdom Metazoa; phylum Chordata; class Actinopteri; order Perciformes; family Serranidae; genus Centropristis; species Centropristis striata. The sequence goes on along the minus strand of NC_081538.1, from coordinate 2,434,306 downwards.
CTCTGAAAACACAACAGCATATAAAGGAAGAATAGCACGACGAGATGACACATACATTGTGTGAAAGTGCTCGTAGATCCTGGCCTTCCTTTTTATCTTATATAATTTTCCTATTAACCACTTTGATATCTTTCCTCTATGTTGAGCATATGTTACACTGATCTCTATTTTGTGACAGATGCACCCAGATTTCTACTTTTTCTCTATTACACCATTGCTTTGACAACTCACTTTAAAGTTTTGACTATCTTTTTACCCTCTGAGACCACTACTGGCATGCTCAGCTGTCATTACTGTCTTTAGAACCTGGTCTCACAGGAATCCGTGAAATAGCCACGGAATCACTCAAATTTCCGTGAAACTGACACGGATTTCGCTACAATGCAAGTTAATGACAGTCATATCCCGTGGCTATTGGTTTATTCCAAGTCACGTGACTTTCAAAGTTCTCTCATTTTTAGTGAAAAAATCAATATTTTGACTTAGTTTCTGCATAAAAATGGATTTTGATCACATTTCTAGCGAGAAATATATGTTTTATTTTCTAAATCTTCACTCAGTGAATGTACATAATCACTTTGTATGTTGGAATAGCCACGGGATATGACTGTCTTTAACTTGCATTGTAGCGAAATCCGTGTCAGTTTCACGGAAATTTGAGTTATTCCGTGGCTGATTCTCCTGTAAAAAAAAAAGAAAAAAGAAAGGTTACATTGGACAACAAATGGCATCGGCCCATAAAAAGGAAATGGAAAATGGACTTTATACACATTTGTCTCATACAAACAGACTGCACTCAAAGCCCTTTTAAACTTTGAAAATTTAAATAGGCTCCTATCTAAAACACAAAGTTTGTTACAAATACATGACTAGGATAATTTAACACACCATGCTTAGTTGCATTTCAAATATTAAGGTTCCCAGATTTCATGTTTAGGACTAAAAAGATCCCCTTAAAAAAATACAAAAATTGGTCTATAAGTTTTAAAGCTGATAATACTGCTAGCCATGTTAAAACGACTTAATACAAAGTTCAAATCCCTTTCAAGTGCCATCTCCACTACTTTGTCAACCATATTGTACATATTTTGTAATATTTTATGCATCCCTGGTAATTCCTCCTAGAATATTATTATATAATAAGGATGGCCTCAAGCAGAAGGTACAGTTTAGTCATGTAACCAGCTGTGTAGATCTAATTGAATATTAATAAAGAGGGGAAAAACGTGTGCACTCAGTGGTAAGTAAAGGCAGATATTCAAATCTGTGTGGCTAGAAATGCAAGAAATGCAAGAAAACCAGTATTTGTTGACCTCATGTGTCTGTGTCTGTGTGTGTGTGTGTGTGTGTGTGTGTGTGCATGCACTCGTTTGACAGTGTGTCGTAGTGTGTGTGTGTGTGTGTATGTGTGTGTGTGTTTTGTACATGATCATGATTGGAAGGCTACAGTCAGGGCCAAAACAGATGTTAGGTATTAATGAGCGATGTCCCAGTCCTCCATAGATGCTGTGTTTGTGTATAGGTTTATTTGTGTGTGTGTGTGTGTGTGTGTGTGTGTGTTTGCATGAATTGATAACGTTCCATCTGTTCCTCCACATTAACTATTCACAAATATTAATCTGAAGACATTTTACATGTAGAGCTGTGTAAATGTAACTTAACCAGTTAAAGTCATGTCTGTCTCTACGGCCTAATGCTTCCATAATCAAGCTCTTTGTTGTTGTTGTTGTTTTTGTTTTTTTTACCTCCTTATGCCACTGTTTTCACATCCCTACCTGCTCTCCTGCCAATCCTTCCTTCTGCTCCTATAGCTCCCTTCGGTCTGTGCAGATTTTGATTAATTTCACACATGACAAATTTTTTGCAAAGCCAAGAAGTTAAAGTGTTATCAAAGTAGATTACTTTATAACATTTTTGTCAGTAGTCTCAGTTTCATTTGATTCCTTATATCCTCAGTCTTAAAACGCCTGATTTTAAGCCTGTCCTATGTGTTTAGGGGACACCGCATGAATCCGTAACGAAGGGACAACAGGCCACATATTTAACAGAAAATATGTGCAAAATGCCTTCCCTCCACTTCCCATCATCCCTCCTTCCCTCTTCCCCCTCCAGTTCAATGACAAGGCGACTTACGCGGCGTGCTTCGAGAACCTGGTGCAGGCCAACGTCCGCAACAAGAGGTTGCTAAAAGATGCTGTGCAGAGCATCACAGCCAAGGGCATCACCAACTACAGAGGCGGCTTTGAGATGGCCTTCCAGCAGCTCGCACAGGTAAAGTGTCAGTGTGGGCGTCCGTGCGTGGTATCTGGCCAACATAAGGGCGTAGGAGTACACTGCAAAAAAGCTATCTTGTATTTTTTGGCCTAAAACAGTGATTTAAGTTGGTAAAACTTGGAAATATAAATTACTGATATTTAGGGCAATAATGTAAGTTAGCACAACAAAGGAAGCCAGTTGTCTGCTCAAAAACAAGTTGGTGAGTTGTTGTTACTTATATCTTTAAGTTGGGGTTCACAACAAGGTACGGAAGCCCTGAACCGCAAGTGAAGAAATTTTTTTTTGAGATGTTATCTTGTTATTTCGAGATCATATCTCGTTATTTCAAGATAATATCTCGTTATTTCGAGAAAACACACCTATTTAAAAAAAAAAATTATTTTAAAAAAAAAATAAAAATTTTGACAAAGCGACGTCACACCTATGTAAAAATTATTTTTTTTTTTACATAGGTGTGTTATCTCGAAATAACGAGATATTATCTCGAAATAACGAGATATTATCTCGTAATTACGAGATATTATCTCGAAATAATGAGATAATATCTGAAGAAAAAAAAAATTTTGGAAGATTTTTTTTTTTTTTAATTCTTTTTTTTTTTTTTTACATATTTGTATTATCTCGAAATAATGAGATATTATCTTGAAATAACGAGATATGATCTCGAAATAACAAGATAACATCTCAAAAAAAAATTTCTTCACTTGCGGTTCAGGGCTTCCGTAACAAGGGACTATAGTTCTGATAACTCTTATTTCTTTGTTGTGAAATTCGGTTATTAGCGAAAGCTAGCGGCTAACTGATGCTAGCGGCTAACTGATGCTAGCGGCGCTGCTTGTTACAGCTACAAGAGTAGCTATTAGCGTATCAATGCTAACTCCAAATTGTGGTCACAACATTAGCTGACATTTCATAGCGGCTTTACAATCGTGGCAATTCAGCACATTGCAGAAGTTAGCAGAAGTAAGGATTAAAAGTTATTACAATGTAAAATTATAAGTTAGTACAACTTACAGTTGAGTTGACAAAAATATGAATTCAGAGTTGAGCAAACTCAAAAACAAAACTTAAAATATTTAGTTTAATTGTCCAACTTTTTTAAAATTTTATCGAAGTTTGTTGCCTTGAAATTTTGAATTCACCCAACTTTTCTTTTTTTGCAGTGTTTATGTGTGGTGGGATGGGAAGAATGTTGCTGTCAATCTGTTATTTCATTCTGATTACTTTATATGCAGGCCGACCCAGCGGCTTGATGAAACCCTGCGAAATCTACTTAACCGTCTGATGTAATTTATGTTCATTTAATTTATCATTTTCACTCAATTATGAAAATAATGATGGAACACAGCACTCACTGACAACTCAATCCCAGTGGTGTTCTTATAAAGTAAATGTCGCCCTCTTGTGGTTGTTTTGGGCATTTCAGGGTTTTTTTCTATCACTGCAAGAATTTGTTTCCCTTCTTTAACCTCTTTTTGCAACCATTTCTTCAACATGTTCCTTGAAAAATAGTAAACATTTGTTGTTATTCACTTTCTTTGCTTGAAATGCAAATGCATTTTGTCCTTGTATGCCCTAGTTGAATGTGTCTAGGGCGAACTGTAACAAGATTATCATGCTCTTCACTGACGGAGGAGAAGAGAGGGCGGAGGAGATCTTTGAGAAGTACAACCCAAACCAAGCGGTACGACTGGAAACACGTTCAGAGATCAGAAAGCAGCAGTCTTTTTATCACCATATTAAGATTTTTTTTTACTCTTTTCTCCTCACAGGTGCGAATTTTTACGTTTTCAGTCGGTCAACACAACTACGACAAAGGACCAATACAGTGGATGGCCTGCAATAATAAAGGTATGATGCTGAAACATAAACTGTTGTGTACATGTGACTCACAACTCTTCACATGACTTATATTCCTCTGTGGAGGATGGAGACATTATTAACCCATAAGAACCCATGGTGACACGCGTGTAACAAAATCTTCTAGAATCTCCCATATTCAGCTTTATGCTTCACCTTAACTCATTAAATCCCTTGGCAAGACTGTGTCACTGTGTGACTGTGACAAGAAGTGACTTCTCCAAAATATGTGTGTAACTGGAAACAGAAATGTGGAAAAGTAGCTCATTTCAAAAAGCTTTTTTTTGTTACTAGGCTAAATTTAAACCCATTTAACAATTCTAATTCTAATCTAGGTGCATTTGATCAAATATAAACAAAACATAATCCTATCCTATCCTGTCACAATTTCGATATATGTTGTGGAGATGCAAAGAAAAAGGCAAATTTGTGTTTCTGTGAGCAGAAAAGGTGTCTAGTTTATTTATTTTAAAATAAGAAATATCATAAACATAACTTCCATAAACGCCCAATCTAACATATATGTCATATCACAGATCTTTGACATTTAGGGGTAGATTTAAAAAAAAAAATTAAAACATCATAAATGTGTTCTATGTGGTTCACTTGGTCTGTGGTATATCCCCCATAATTTTACTTTAAGGATTAATGGGTCTTTTTAAGCATGATATGTAACTTTTGCTGCATTAAGATTTATGTTAAATATTTTTTTAAGTTCTGTAACTAACAAGTATGTTTACTGTACTTAAGTACAATTTTGAGGTAATTGTTCTTTATTTGAGCATTTACATTTTATACTTCTACTCCACTACATTTTGAGGCAAATATTATACTTTTTACTTCACTGCATTTAACTTTTTAGGTTGAGATTTAACATAAAAAACATAATCAGTGACTTTTTCACTGAGAAAATGAGCCCTACCTTGAGAAAATTAAAACACTGCTTACATAAAAGCATCAAAAGTAATAATCCAACAATGTATGTGGAATATCTATCTGATTGGGTCCATTCTGCATAATGAGTACTTCTACTTTTGATACTATAAGTACATTTTGATGCTGATACTTTTGTACTTTTACTTGTTTTGAGGTTTTGAATGCAGGACTTTTACTTGTAGTGGAGTAATTTCACAGTGTGGTGTTAGTACTTTTACTTAAGTAAGGGATCTGGATTATTTTTCCCCCTTTTGCTTAAATTATCCTAAATGTTTCACAGAATTTTCCAATCTAGAGAAATACGCATTTATCAAGGTGTCATATCACCTCTTTGTATGTTTTTAGCCAGTTTTAAGCACATTTCTGTGATACGCTTTTTGGATCTTGGTTGTTTTTAGGTCTATATTTTAATCGGATTAAGGATTTGAGTCATCGCATGTCTGCATTTTAACTTTCCAAGAAACTAGGAAAAGTTAGTGGCAGTTTTTAATCACTCGGTTCATTTGTTTGGGAGGAATGAAGACTTCAGCAGATAACTCGGCTCCTGGTAAAAAACCTCCTGAACATCTGGATCTTAAGTTATAAGAGAAACAAGCTGAGCAGCAGTCTGCTTTGTTTCCCTGCAGGGTTCTGTCCACCAAACAATATTAGAGAAACACTGATTGTGTAAACAAACTGGGAGAAACTGGGCCTGTGTTTTTTTAGTTATGAGCATCCATCAAACACAAAGTGCAGAGGATTTCATTCACTGTGAGCACACCTTTACATTTAGTTCTTCTTTAACCCATTTAGGCCTAAAATGCCTGGGAAAAAAATGCCTGTAAAACCTATATTTGAGAGCTTATACATGTGGCTTTTATAAGAAGTTGAGTTTATTTAACCTGAAATTTTTCTGGAAATTCAACAGAAGATTTTTCAGCCTCTGTTGCAGATAGAAATTAAATTCAAAGTAATTCAAAGTATTTGAGAGCTTATACCCGTGGCTTTCATGAGAAGTTTATTTGTCCAAACCTTCAATAAAGTTTTTTAAAAAATCAACAAACTCAGCAAATGTTACATTTGACTGAATAAAAATCCTATGCATAATACTAATACATGCTCATTAGCAAGATGCAAACATGATATGACCATTGGAAGAAATGGAAATGGAAGAAATCTTAAATAAAAGCTGCAGCTTGCCTGGAGCAAGGATCACAGTGCAAATTTGAACTATATCGATATATGCGATATGGTCTAATTCCATATCACATTAAAAAATATATCGATATATCTTTTATATCGATATGTCGCCCAGCCCTATCATAGACCACTATGTGTTGTAATATTATCGGTGTTTTGTGTCTGTTTTGTTATGACTTGTTCCTTGTTTGTGCTGCTGTTCTGTCTTGACCAGGATTCCCTTGAAAAACAGATTTTTAATCTCAATGGGACCTTTCCTGGTAAAATTATGGTTTAATAATAAAATCCCAGACTTTTGGCAGCTTTCAGACAACATTAGAATACAAGATGAATATGAAAATAAATGTGGTGTCTTAGTAAATACATCAATGCTCTACTTGTCCAGACATTTGAGCTTTTTGTCAGTTTATTTGGTTATTTACTCAAAATAAAGTTTCTTATTGGATGTTGGATGGTAACCCTTACCCTAACTTTTATTTTCTACCTATTTGTCCCAGGCTACTACTATGAGATCCCATCTATAGGAGCCATCAGGATCAACACTCAGGTAAACAGAAATTAATCTCTGTTGTTTATTGTTTATTGTTTATTGTTTATTGAATGGATCCCCATTAGCTGACGCCTTGGCGACTGCTAGTCTTCCTGGGGTCCCTAAAAAGACATAGAACATGACATACAAACAACATAAACAAAAACAGTACATACAAGAAAAACAATAACAAACTCAATTAATACATACATGCAATACTGCTAATAATTCTACATTCATATTTACCCGACAAATGTTATACTGCAAAAATCATTAATTCAGATGTCTATAGTGTCAATATCAGCTGTATACACTTATAATTTGTCATTTTATTAGAGAACATTTAAAAGGAAGAATCATCCGCTACAGATATAGCAGAGAAAAAGAAATAAAATAAGAAAACAAAATAAATCGCAACATATTAGTAATCATTCATTTGGTGGGCGGCATCAAATGTTACTTCCCTTGTCTTTCACTCCAGCTCTCTCTCTGGATTACTGAACCAGTTGCTCTACTCTACTGCCCTTACTTTTTAACTACACAATGTTTGACTTGTGCTTTTTATTATTTTATCTCTTTTTTTTAATCCTGCTGTATCTTATTGTATCCTATTTATATTTTTATTTCTATTTCCCTGTTTTAATTGACTGTTTTCAATTGTGTCTTGCTGTTTTTAATGTGTATGTAAAGCACTTTGAATTACCTTGTGTTGAATTGTGCTATACAAATAAACTTGCCTTGCCTATTGTGCCCTCTTGTGGTGAATTGACTGTAGTGCAAGTAATAAATAAAGTAAAGCTCTTCTCTGATCATTCCCTGCAGGAGTACCTGGATGTTTTGGGCAGGCCTATGGTTAAAGCTGACAGAAGGGCCAAGCAGGTTCAGTGGACCAACGTCTACCTGGACGCTCTGGTACGTGATGTCACAGTTCACCTAAATACACAACACACTTTGCAGCTCCAAAGCTGTGGAATGAATTGGCCTCCTCACTGTCTCATTTTAAATCTCTTCTTAAAAAAAAAAAAAAACCCACCTCTTCTTGTTGGCTTTTAACACCACGTATAGCAGGGGTGTCAAACTCAAATACACAATGGGCCAAAATGTAAAACTTGAATAAAATCGCAGGCCAACATTGAACAAATAAACCTTTTAATATATACCAAACATGTTTTGCTTTAACATTAAATATGGAACCAGCAACGCTTATAAACATACAATATATAACTAAATAGTGCAGACATGCAAAAACAAATTTCAAATAAAAAACACATCAATGTCATTAATTTATTAATGAAAAATTAAATAAAAATCGTATGCCTCTTTTCTATTTGCATCCTTCTGATTTAAATATCAAAATAAACTTTTTCAACAGGTTAATAAATTCTGCCTTTCTTTTCGCCATTTTTGGGAAGGGGTAGCTGGGAGACAGCTCTAGCTTGAGGTTGCTATGACGACAGTCACAGAGGAGCGTTTCTGGGTCCTGTCCTGATTGACGCGCCAAAACAACAGCAGGGCATTGTGGGATTTGTAGTATTAGCGGTAAATGCGCCGTATAATACCTGCGGGTCAGCTTTTATAGTACAATAATTATATAATAATTTGGTATTGCCTCGGGGGCCAAATGAAATTACACTGCGGGCCAAATTTGGCCCACGGGCCAGAGTTTGACACCCCTGACGTAGAGTGTTGATTTTATGTTGATTTTATGATTTTTTGTTTTTATTGTATTCATGCATATTTTATTTTGTGCGGGCAGTACATTTTACATTTTATTTTATTTATTTTTATCCCATTTTTAATTTATTTAATCTTATTGCATCTTACTGATCTATTGTTTACTACATCTCTTTGTATTGTGTTATGTATTTATTGTTTGTGCAGCACTTTGGTAACCTTGTGTTTGCTAAAATTGTGCTATATAAATAAAGGGGATTGGATTGGATTGGATTGGATAAGTCTGGGAAAAGAAAGTGACATTTTCAGTTAAATGAAGTCTGAAATCTGTTTTGTGTCAGATGAAGAATTTCAGATAAGTCTTGTTCAATTATTCAAAACTTGCTGTTTGTCATCCCAGTAAACTCAACTTCAACTCTGTTCCAGCACTGTTTGTGAGAGGACAGATTAACATGATTTCAGAAATGCTGCATCAATCAGTTTTTTGTGCTTCTTAAGCTTCTGTGGAGACTAACTTTTAGGCGACAGTGTAGATAAGAAACCAGTCGGGTAAACGGAGCCAAAACAGTTTGGATATTATCATTCGTTTACTGATAAGAAGCTGTCAACATTTGTGACTGGACTGACCTCATCAGCACCAGAAATGTTTCTGCCTTTTATTCTGGTAAAAAAAAAAAAAAAAAAAAAAAAAAAAATTGGGACACACATAAGACTGCATAAAATCCAGATATTTTTTTTTATTTTTCTTATTATTTTTATTGGATTTTTCTTTTCAAACAATAAAACAAGGCAGCCATTCAACAAACAACAGACACTTCAATCAGAAAGGAAAAAAAACAAAACATACAGACTCAGACAGACAGGCAAAATCCAGATATTTATTAATAATAATAGTAATGATGATGATGGTGATGATGATGATGATGATAATAATATCAATAATAATAATAATAATAATAATTCTTACTATTATTATTGGTATTATTGGTATTTATTAATAATAATGATAAAAATAGTAATAATAACAATTATTATTATTATTGTATTAGTATTTATTAATAATAATAGCAATAATAACTATTATTATTATTATTATTATTATTATCATGCTGTTAATTCTGTTGATAATAATAATAATAATAATGATAATAATAACAGGGATAAAAATGAAATCAAATCATGATCAAAAAAGAAACTAAACCAGCATAATTTAGGAAAATAAAACAAAAAAAGAAATACATGAATTAATGCAGGAAAAAAAGAGAAATTATAACACATTTGAAATTTGAAATTTATTGACTTAATTGTGACAAGGATTTATTTTTAAAATTATAATTAATCAGAGAAATCATAGAAAAACAGAGAAAACACCATGACGTATTCTGTGAAGTTACGCCATGATGAATGTGGCAGATTGGCCTACATAGCTAATGTCTATTCAATATGCTGCATGTTTCATCCTCCAGGAGCTGGGCCTGGTGATCACTGGGACCATGCCTGTCTTCAACAAGACCAGCACAGGCCCCAAGGTAAACAAAAGACAGGAAAAGTTCTACCTTTTTTATTTAAAACATTCTTATTTGCAGGTTTGTTCTTGACTGACTCACTCAAACTATATTCACTTAACGTCTGACACTTTGACCCCATGGGAGAATTTAAGTGTGGTTTCACGACACCCCGTAATGTTAAAATAGCATAAATAAATGAACTATATATAAATATATATATATATATATATATATATATATATATATATATATATACACTACTGGTCAAAAGTTTTAGAACACCCCAATTTTTCCAGTTTTTTATTGAAATTCAAGCAGTTCAAGTCCAATGAACAGCTTGAAAGGGTACAAAGGTAAGTGGTGAACTGCCAGAGGTAAATAAAAAAAGGTAAGCTGAACCAAAACTGAAAGATAATGTACATTTCAGAATTATACAAGTAGGCCTTTTTCAGGGAACAAGAAATGGGTTAACAACTTAACTCTATGGAGTCTTGGGCTATTTTGTCCATTTTTGAATTCTTTTCATGTCTTTGTAAGTCATTTTGTGTCTTTTTTGGGTCATTTTGTGTCTTTTTTTAGTCATTTTGTGTCTTTTGGTGTTTTTTTGGTCATTTTGTGTCTTTTTTTAGTCCTTTAGTCCAACATAAAATGTGATTTTGAATCTTTTTTTTTACTTTCAAAACACTATCATGCTCAATAAAGAATTTTAAATGTTGCAAATGTGCATTCATTTCAGAGTACACTGAGACATTAAACTGCATAATTTTCACTTAAATTCTGGAAAAGTTGGTGTGTTCTAAAACTTTTGACCAGTAGTGTATACATGGCTGTTTGTTTTCTTCAATTTCTTTTTCATTTCAATGCCTGGTACAACTAAAGGTACATTTGTTTGTACAAATATGATGATAACAACAAAAAAAGCTCATAAGAGTTTAATTTAAGAGCTGATATCTAGCCATTTTCCGTGTTTTTATTGATAATAACCAAATCAAATCAAAATCAATATGAAGAAAACCATGGAAAATGTCTAGATACCAGCTCTTAAGTTCAACTCTTTGACCCCATGGGAGAATTTAAGTGTGGTTTCACGACACCCCGTAATGTTTCCCAGGCTAAAAAAAAAAAAAAATAACAACATGAATACTCCCAATTATCGTCTCATCCTTTACTTTCATCCCCCTCTTTCTTGTGGCGCTCTCTTATATCCTTTGTTGACGCTGAGGTCCCTCACAGCTCTCCCACGTGCCTCCACAGGAAGACCTTCTAACATGTCATAAAGCAAAAATCAAAAAAGAGATCAAACCTGCAGATGAGAGAGACAAATGATCCAGTAGCTAAGTGCTTCAAGATGAGTTTGCATGTGCACCTCGAAGGACTCGGGGGTTACCTCCGCTAGGCTCAAGACGGAGGCTGGAAATGCCTTGTCAGTGACTCATGGCGGCATGTAAAGCTTTTGGGAATGAGACTGTCCAGATTTCTATTGCACCCCATTTCCTTGAAATCATTCAGAGTGCACAGAGGGACTTGACTCATCCAGAAAGAACAACAGGACTGGTGAGTGGGTCTCACAGTGACTTCCTCTGCTTTTCTTTCCTCTCAGAAATATCAGAACCAGCTCATCTTGGGGGTTGTGGCTATTGATGTTTCCCTGGAAGATATCAAGAGACTGACGCCCCGCTTTACTGTAAGAGCACACACCACGTACACAAACAAACACAGGACGCAGCTGAGAGACTAGGCCTGAACCTGACTAAAGAAATTCTTAGAGGGCCAGTACATATGACTTTGTCAACTAATTGATTATATGCTTTAGAATAGAATATATGAATAGAATGCCTTTAATTTCATTGTGCATGTACAACAAAACTTGGTCAGTGCAAATATCCCCATTAAATGCCAGTTATGCACTTATAACTTCTAAAATAGCATAAATAAATGAACTATATATAAATATTTTTATAGAGAGAGCCATGTATATATATATATACATATATATATATATATATATATATATATAACCTCCGTCCCTATTTTCACTGATATCTCCTTCTTTATTTATCTTCCTTGTAGTTTGGACCAAATGGCTACTACTTTGCCATTGACCCCAATGGATACGTGCTGCTCCATCCTAATCTCCAGCCACTGGTAGGCCATCACTCAGGCTTAACTCACTTAACTCACTGGGACAGTCCTGTCTGGTTACTTGCTCATTAAGCAGATTTCCTACTGAATGGGTGCTGGAAATCATTGAAACACTTGAATCATAGTGTGTGCTTGGATATGTATGCAGTACTTGAAACTGGTTGAAATTAAAGTTATACAGGAAGCCAAGTCCACTTCCACTTTTCACCTGAGTAGAATGCTTTCATGAAATATAATTGTGGTTGTTTATTGTGCAATAGCATCTAATTTAATGTAATGAAGAAGTGAAATACTCATTATAATTTATATAATCTATGTACTTTGTATCAATATATAATTTACGTATTTATGTCATTTACGCAACCTGCTCGGAAAGCATAACAATGTAGGAAAAGGGCTTAAGTTTGACTTTAAAACGCTTTAGAAGCTCTGACTGTTTTTGGTCAAGTTAAACATGACATTCCTGATAGTCAACAGGCTTTTTAGACTGAAAATATGTAGAGATTCTTGTCATTTGCAGCCCAAAGGGAATTCCTACTGCTTATATTGAGTTTTTATCAACCCACAATTACATGTTACAAAAAGCACCCTTGCAGAAAGATCCAGTATCTCTTGTTTTTTAGCATGAACCGGACATAGCATAGCTTCTCTGCTGCAGATAAAATGTTGATGTTGCAGGATAGAAATGTTGCATGACCCCGCTCACTTTGGATGACTCGGCTTTAAATGTCCCGATCATACTGCATCATGCATCCAGAATGATCTTTGTTGAAACAAGGAACAAGATGTTTCTCATTGACCCTTGAGATATGCAGTGTTTTTGTACATGACACATTCACATATTGGTCACAGATGATCACAACATTCAAAAGTTAGTGTCAACAGATATTTATCTCCATAATTATTTCCCCATTGGAAGCTCCAAAAAGGAAAGTATCAGAATCTGTTTTGGGAAACAGAACATCAATAACTGATGTTTTCTGATTAATTCCACTCCTTTGTAGTCAAAGGCCACATATTATAAATGACACTATTACACAGAATAATTGCTTGCATTTCTGTGTAGACTCCCAAGTTTGATGAACCTGTTACGCTGGACTTCCTGGATGCAGAGCTGGAGAACGAGATCAAAGTGGAGGTTTGGGAAAATGGATTACTGCAACTCTTATAGACTCCATGAGCTCATATTAGCAACAATAAGACTGTATCTCTTAAAAGAGTATGATTTTATTAATATATATTGGCTAATAATTTGTGTTTGATTATTTGTCGACAGATAAGGAAAAAAATGATTGATGGTTTAACAGGAAATTACACAATATCTACTTTGGTGAAATCCCAAGATGAGGTAATTTTACATTAAAAGGATGTTTATGAGCGTTATGAACACATTTGCTTTGGAAATGTAACATGCACTGACCAAAGTGTTGCCCCTCAAAGCGCTACATTGACACGTGTCAGAGGACGTACACCTTTGCACCGGTGAAGGGGACAGATTACAGGTAAATATCAAAGATTAAGTATGTCTTGTGGATTGCATGTGTTAAGTTTTTTTGCCAAACTGCAGTCAAGAAACAGAGAAATTCCAGATGCATTGCACTGACACAGTTTGCAAAATATTTGTCATAATTGCATAAATCCATTTTACTCTCATTGGGATTGAAGAGTGTGGTTTTAAGTTCAGGACAAAGTCCAGGCATGCTTTAGAGTGATCTAGTTGAAGCCATGAGGGGCCAGACTAATGTGTTCTGTTTGGAAAATTTAGCCTTCCGCTAAAAAATGCTGCACAGAACTTACTGAAAGATTTGTTATGATGATTTTTCTCTCCAGGAAAGAGGGAACCATGCAGGTTTTTTTGCATTTGAATTGGTTGGCTGAACATGATTATGTGCATGGAGTTAATGGATTAGACAGTGGACAGTTTACTTGGTTCAACAATCTGGATTTCAAGCAATTTCTTGGAAAAACTTTCATTGATTTCAAAAATCACAAAATAGTTGCAGAACATGAGCTTAAGTTGGTTTTTTTTGTGCACTGGTCAATTTTGAGATTTTTCTCCCATAACATGTCTTCCTTCAGGAATAGTGGAAAGAAAACATCCAAAACTAACATTTATGTGTATATTCTACTATATTTAATCCATTTGTGCCTGTAGATTTCTCCTAAATTCACTAAAAGTTATCATTCTATTGCAGCGTGTAGTACTATGAACATAGTCAGCTTTAGAAAGCTCCTACTCTCCTGCACAATATTATGTGTTTCACATGTTCTCAACTGTTATTACTTTGAGTTACATTCAATATTTTGTCTTCACAGTCATTTCTATTAAGAATGTATAAAAACCTTTAAAGGCCGTTTCATGCATATTTGCTTTTTCTCATGATGAGCAATAAATATCAACTTCAGCTACACTTACAGACACCAAACTTACCACTTTTTACCACTAACTATATTCTGAAGGTCTATATATCATCCATATTCTGATATATAGACATATATATATATATATATAAATTACTTTGATATATATATTGATACAATATTTTCCTATTTCCTTCTGTGAAAAACTTTTAATCTAACATATCAACAAAATAAAATAACTTTGAGATCTGCTTTATCCAATGTTCACGTTTATGTCCTGGAAATATATGCAAATGAGTGCATATTTAATGAGTACCACCTCATTTGCATATATAAACATAGAATTTCAGAAAACTTGTAATGCAAACATTTTTTGCCTTAATGTAAATAACAAACTGGGGAAGTTTCATGGTGATATCTATAAGTTTTCAACAAAAAAAAACCCTTTTCACCTGTAGTGTGGCAAGAATTAAAATTTAGTGTTGAATTTTTATACTTTTATGATACTTGTATGTGTGTTTCCTCCCTCAGCCTGGCCCTGGTCCTTCCCGACTCCAGCATGCATTACATTCGGGCCAACATCGCCGACACAATCACCCAGGCAAAATGTAAGTGCCATCTAAATCAGTTCAGTCGCTTGTGCCATTCTTAGTTTTTCCACTCAGTAACATTAACCCTCAATTAATACGGACAGCGGATAAATGCTGCTGGCTGGAGAATGACTGCTAATGTTCTCCGGCGACATTAATGCTCTCTGTGCTACGGCTGAGAAACGCTCCTGCCTCTGCTTATGGTTCCTATCCATCACTTACACTGTACATTACACAACCACATGCAGCTACGCCACCCCTGCGTGCCCTCGCCTCTAGCGTTGCCATGGCAACACACACCCCTCAGTTGTGGCGCTGTTCAAAGTTTTTTTGTTGCCAGACAGCGGGACGAGTGGCTCCAGTGTCCCCTTTCACACATATAGTACTCATCAATTCATTTACAGCTAAGTACCTCGCTATGTGAGTGTGTGTGTGTGTGTGTGTGTGTGTGTGCGTGTTCTTGTACTTCCTACATAGTGAGGACCAGAACACGTTTTTAACCAACAGAGTGAGGACATTTTTGCAAAGTGAGGACATTTCGGCCGGTCCTCACTTCTTTAAAGGCTTTTTTTTTATTTCAGACTTTGTTTTAAGGGTTAACGGTTACATGATAATGACAACTAACTGAAACTGTATTGTGTGGTTATAAAACTAACTAAAATTATAGTGAAAATGTCCTTCGTTTTCGTCTTTGTCAACTTTTTTCATACATAATGAAGATGGATCAGGCAAAGGAAATAAAGGCAAAATTTACTGTGACCTCTTTTAATCTCCCACCCAACAAATACCCCATTACAAAAAACTAAAACTAAAGCATTTAAAAAAAAATAAATACTGAACTAAAACTAGCAAACTCACTCTAAAAACTAATTAAAACTAACTGGATTTGAAAACAAAAATTCACAACAACAAAAAAAACAAAATTAATAGAAAATTCCAAACTATTATAACCTTGCAAGGAAATTCACTGTTCCAATGAGGGTCCTCACAAAGATAGAAGTACAAGAATGTGTGTGTGTATGTGTGTGTGTGTGTGTTTATGCTCAAGCTGATTGGACACCGTACAGTGGATCAGAGGTTCCATATGTGTGGCGTTGTCGTCTCATGTCTCTTTTGAGCCCTGTCTGTTCCCACTAGTAAAAGATGTCATTGACTCATAGTGTTACTCAAAGGACAGTTTTATAGTGTGTGTGTGTGTGTGTGTGTGTGTGT
The DNA here is from genome assembly GCF_030273125.1 of Centropristis striata. Classification (NCBI taxonomy): domain Eukaryota; kingdom Metazoa; phylum Chordata; class Actinopteri; order Perciformes; family Serranidae; genus Centropristis; species Centropristis striata. The sequence goes on along the minus strand of NC_081538.1, from coordinate 2,418,038 downwards.
GTGTGTGTGTGTGTGTGTGTGTGTGTGTGTGTTTGCCTGTCTGCAGCCAAAGTGGGCATCAAAGAATGTATGGAGGCCTTTTAATGCACAGCACACCCAGTCTAGACAACATACTTATTATATGGTTTAGTGTATTCTAAAGAACTGTTTTCCAAAGAATATTATACATTATAAGTTTAATTTCCCACCATTAGGTTGCAATTGGCTAGTCTTTATTCCACAGAGCTGTGAAAATCAACTGGCAGAGACTTGAAGCTTTCTTGACGTCGGTAATCCATCACAGGGAACATTTCATCACCTTTATTTTTTCTCGCCGAGTTTCATTAAGTGCAGGGATCGGCCTGAACACTCTCCTTGGTGGTGCTGCTTTTAAGGTTGTTCCAATGTTTGAGATGTAGTTATTGGCTTGGCAGCTGAATGCATGAGAAACTGTGTGTGTGGGGGGAAAAAACACAAACATGGATTTATTTTTTTTTTTTATTCTGATATGAATTTGTGTTTTTTTGTTCTGAACTGGTTGTCGTTTTGCAGCTAACATCTTGGCTTTTTCTGGGAACCTTTAAATCGTCAAAGTAATTAACTTTGACAGTGTAAAGGTAACAAAATCCAAGTTTTTGCAAGTTGATTTTCACACTGATAACACACCATGGTTGCTTTAAAAGCTAGAGAAAAAGAGCGAGTTATTATTGCGAAATAAATCCCAACAGGCTGATGAAGGTTTTTGAAACATCTTTAAGGGATTTATTACACAATAATGACATGATCATGATAAATAATTTACTGAACAATATCTGAGGACACATTTTTAAGCACAGCCCATGTAAAAAGTCTATTTTGTTTAATTTTTTTTATTAATTCTATTTTTATTTTCTATTTCTTTCCGTGTATGTATATATATATATATTTTGAGTTTCTTATTTTGCACCAATGGGAGTTGCACTCCAATTTGGTTGTGTATATATACAATGACAATAAAGGCTATTCTATTCTATTCTATTCTATTCTATTCTATTCTATTCTATTCTAAAATATTTATCTAGGCCTCTCCCCTGATACTCAATTCCTAATCACTTGCTGCATCTTCCACACACATCTTATTTAAACTCTAAGTGTTCTTACTTTTGAATACAATATTCTTATTCAACGTCCATTTGAATAAAATATTGTGTGTAACCCTGTTGGATTATTTCCTTTCCTGCTCTCTTTTCCAAATCCCCTATTTCCTCTTCTCCTCATCTTTTTACCCTCCTCCTGTTCTCCTGCCCTCCTCCTCAACTCTTGACCATTCCTGGTGTGTTGGACCCCCCTGCAGCGTTTTTGGGCAAGTATTCTCCTCCTGTGCTTTACCTCACAACCCCGTCTCCTCACTCTCACACTACCAGCAGACTTTGGATGTAACTTCACTTGTAGTCAGGCGGCTTAGGACCAGATTTGAGAAGACAAAAGACAAAAGAAGACAAAAGCACCAACATTTTTCCACATGCTCTCCATCACCATAGGTTTCCATTTTTGGTAGGAGCCACTTTTTCAAGATTGTGGATCGGAGATGGCAGCCATATAACCCATAAGAACCCACGATGACACCTGTGTAACAAATCTTCTTGAACAGGGGTTTCAAACTCAAATTACCTGGGGGCCGCTGGAGGAAGTATTAAAATGACCAAAATTGCAAAAAAAAAAAAAAAAAAAGACACAAAATGACAGAAAAAAACTAAATTACTTTAAAAAAGACACAAAATGACCAAAAAAAGACACACAATTACTTAAAAAAGACACAAAATTACCAAAAAAAGACACAAATTTACTAAAAAAAATGACAAAAAAAAGACACAAAATGACAAAAAAGACACAAATTGACAGAAAAAAACTAAATTACTTAAAAAAGACACCCCCCACAAAATTACTTTAAAAAGACACAAAATGAGCAAAAAAAAGACTAAAAAAAAACCCATCATAAATGTGTTCTATGTGGTTCACTTGGTCTGTGATATATCCCCCATAACTTTCCTTTATGGATAACTAGGTCTGGGTTCTTATGGCATAAAGTCTATGAGAACCAATATATCTTTCAAGCCACTTAGAAGGTCAATCTTGGTGTCAAAATCTACATTTTCTGGGTCAAGGAATCATTTAAAGCTATTGAGAATATCACTAGATGACTCACTGTAAATAATGTGTTGATCAAGATCTAACATGAGATGAAAGCGTACCCTTGATTTTATTTTGCAGTGTACAGGGCAGCTTATCCGCACTCTGCTGTGAACATAGATTCCGAACATTTTCAACTCAGGATTCTCTGCTGCAGCACTTGAAGCGAGTTGCCTTCCAGTCTGGTTGAAAATGAACATATCTATTTGATCAAAAAATCATCTAGTGATGTTCTCAATAGCTTTAAAGGATTCTTTGACCCAGAAAATGTAGATTTTGACACCAAGATTGACCTTCTAAGTGGCTTGGAAGATATAGCATTTCTCATAGACTTTATATGGCTGCCATCTCTGATCTGCAATTTTGATGAAGTGGCTCCTACCAAAAATTGAAAACTATGGTGATAGAAAGTAAGTGGAAAAAAATTGGGGTAACACTTTACAATAACCATCATTTATAAATGGTAAATAGATCGTTTATTAATGTTAAATCATCATTTATAAATGGTAAATAGATCGTTTATTCATGTTAAATCATCATTTATAAATGGTAAATAGATAGTTTATTAATGTAAGTTAATAGTTACTTTACCATTAACAAACAATTCAATTCTAATTAATAATGTTTATCTATTTATTAACGGTTTATAGTTGCTCTCATAACATTAAACACTATTTTAAGCATTTGTTAATGATTTCCAAATGATTTATTTTGCTTTAAGAAAATGGTTGTAAAACATCTATAAAGATTAAATATGTAGACTTAATTGTAGTACTTTGGAGATGGTTAATATTTGGTTTATTAACCATCTATAAACATAACTTAGATGGTCATTGTAAAGTGTTACCAAAATTGGTGCTTTTGTCCGCCGTGTCCCCTTTATTTGGCTAAGCCGCCTGACTATTGTAATTGGTTGGTCATACGCGGTGTGGCAGACTCACAAACACAGAAGCGTTTTGTTTTCTGTTTTTCTTCTTTCTTCGTGGCTTCTGATTAATAATGACAATTCTGTTACACTGAATCAAGCTGGTGTCTGCTCTCAGAAGCAGCGCTTCGCATGCAATGTGCGCCCACACAGCGTGTCGCAGATGGTGTGTGTGTACGTCTGTGTGTGCATGTATGTATTTAACCCCCCACCTGTTCCAATGGCCCTCAGATGTGGTTTTGGCACTAAGCCACTGCAGCAGGAAGAACACAGGACAGGATGTTTGTATTATTTAGAGGTGAAGCTATAAAGGAGAAAGCTGTGAGTCTGCACCCAAAACATGAGTCGGTGCTTTTTCTTTGTTTTCTTTTAGTTTTCTCTTTTTGACTCACTTTGAGTTTTACAACCTTGTTTAATAAGTCCTAATGAAAGACAGAGTCCCTCCTGACACACTAATGCCCATCTCTTCTGTTCCTACTTCTGTCTGCTTTGTCATCACTTTTGTCTTGTTTGTGATCATTGAATCATAAATGTTGAAAAGAATACATATTTTTCCTATTAACTATAGTGCTATTTATGTATAATTTTCGTGTGAGTTTCCACATTTTGGAGAAATTGGCTGTCAAGGTGTCTGCCTTGTCTTGAATGTAGTAAAACAAATGGTGCTTAGCTTTTGGTGCTCAAAGTGCCAAACATTTTTAATTCAAGATAATCCACAAGCCTTGTTGTGAGGAGTTTCATGTAGGAACTATTTTCAAACTACAACCAACAACCAAATTATATATATATATATATATATATATATATATATATATATATATATATATATATATATATATATATATATATATATATATATATATATAAGACACTGAGCCTCCACTATATTCTTGCTCTGACCCTAGACTATAGATCCAGAAACTTAATTTCCTCATCTTTGATTGACTACTTACAAAAAAACTAGGGGAAAATGGTCCAACGACCAACGGCCGCCATTTTGATATGCAAATGAGAAGGTCAAAAAACTCAAAATTTCGCTTGGGAACCATTTTTTTTTGGATTCAGCACCCTTGAAATAAGTAAAGTAGGCCAGTTCCCGACTTGTACCCATAAATGCTCCTCACTTTCACTTTTTGGACAATTCCGTCTAGACTATTTTCTACTTTTTCAAAGGGTGAATTGAAGAATAAAAGTCAATTTAAAAACTCAAGTGAACTTGAAGACATATCATGTCCCAATTCCCACATCTACTTGTCATGCATGTGTAAAGTCAGTGAAGGTTCTTGTCTTGCATGCCTCTGTGTGTGATGTTGATTCCTTCTGAAATCCATTCAAGATTTTGGATGGATTGTAGCTGCATGTCATAGATACTGCACTGATTCAGTTATTCTCAAAATATTCACAAAAATAGCTGAGATGTCATTGTCGGTGTGAAAAGGCGTGCGAGAGTGCAGAAATATAAGCAGTCGTCACTCCCCAAATCTCCCTGCTATCCATCATTACTAGATACTTTGTTGGATTAGTAAGTGGTGACCGAGTATCAAAGGAGCAACACATGGGTGCAATTATTTCCCAATCATGACCACCAAAGAGGACAAGGAGTAGCCCATGTCGTCATGAGAAATTCTGCTGTACGGTATAATCAACTGTCAACACAACATGCTTTGGAGAATGTCAGAGGGACGTTAAGGTTATGAGCTGTGGTTAATATTCCTCCTATGTGCCGTATTGTAATGCAAATACATCACTGAAGTGCAGTAACTCCACAGATTTACTCTATCACCAAAAGAATGCTAATACTAATGCTAAAAACACATCTAAATCATAACTTTTAAAACGCCTGACCGCATTTTAAGCCGGCCTTTGTGTTCTCCATCAGCACTGTCTCCATTTACATCCAAAGGCCTTTAACGTTTTGTTTGGAGTGCAATATTTCTATTCAGGACTCGCTCTGTGAATAAAATATTGTGTCACCTTTGACCCCTGTGGTTTTACCCTGTCTTTTTTTCCCCTTTCTTTTCCCTCTCGTCTTTACCTCCCTGGGGGACGATTCTCTCGTTCGCTTACTTTCTCTCTGCTGGGATTTTTTTCCACTCCAGGGAAAGATGGCAAGTATTTTTTCCTTTACTTTCATCTCTTTCCTCTCGTTCTTGAGCCTCGTTGGTCCGGTACTGTACCCAGCATGTCTAGCCAAGCCTATTCTGGTCCTTTTGCATTTATACCTGACTTTCAGCTGTCCGTGCAAGGCTTTTAATTTCTGTGTAGTGTAAAACTGTCCTCAAGCTTTTCCTGTAGTTAGTCCAGTTTTGTGATAAATAATTTCCTTTTTGAGTATCAACCCCTCACTTTACAAAGCTATTGTATGTTGCATTTTAACTAAATATCTTAAACATAAAGACCTGAAAGGCATCGTCTGGATTTTTTTAAGTTATGTTGTATGAGTTTCTTAGCCATAGTCAGTGTATTACCTTCCCCCAGTTTGGAGAAACAGGCAGGATTACTGGCACGGGAGCTAAACAATGTACGGCTGTGCATGGGGGCAGCAGCAAAAACACTTAAAAACCATCTTAAAAAACCGGCAAAGTAAAAAAAATCTACATTGGTTTAAGTGTACGCTATATTTTACAATATTAACTAGCATTACCTTCACTGCAAAAAAGCCAACTTGTATTTTTTGGCCTAAAACAGTGATTTAAGTTGGTAAAACTTGGAAATATAAATTATTGACATTTAGGGCAATAGTGTAAGTTAGCACAACAAAGGAAGCCAGTTGTCTGCTCAAAAACAAGTTGGTGAGTTGTTGTTACTTATATCTTTAAGTTGGGGTTCACAACAAGGGACAATAGTTCTGCTAACTCTTATTTCTTTGTTGTGAAATTCGGTCATTAGCGAAAGCTAGCGGCTAGCTGATGCTAGCGGCTAACTGATGCTAGCGGCGCTGCTTGTTACAGCTACAAGAGTAGCCATTAGCGTATCAATGCTAACTCTAAATTGTGGTCGCAACATTAGCTGACATTTCATAGCGGCGTTACAATCGTGCCAATTCAGCACATTGCAGAAGTTAGCAGAAGTAAGGATTAAAAGTTATTACAATGTAAATTATAAGTTAGTACAACTTACAGTTGAGTTGACAAAAATATGAATTCAGAGTTGAGCAAACTCAAAAACAAAACTTAAAATATGTAGTTTAATTGTCCAAATTAAAATTTTATCGAAGTTTGTTGCCTTGAAATTTTGAGTTCACCCAACTTTTCTTTTTTTGCAGTGTTACCATCAGACAGCATTGTTTAACTTTATATGGTACGTGATAGTGAAAGCCCCCAGACTCTGTTGACAAAAACAGTAATTGAAGCTCACAGAACATGGCATTTCCAGTTCTACCATGGCCTCCATCAGAACGTTACTTTATGTTATTGTGTGACTTTGGTGTATGTGAACTTACCATTTAAAACACCAAAGTGACACAATAACACAAAAAACAAACTGATCGATGCAGCTGTAGACCAGCAACTCCAGTGTTCTACGAGGTAAAATACTTTTTTTTGTGTAAGGAATTCAGTGGATTTGACAATAGAGGATAATGCAGCAAGGTAAAGCAATGAAAACTTCCTAAATATAGCATACACCTCAACTGATGTAACTGTTTTTTAAATGGCTAAAATACATTTTGCTGCTGCCCCCATCCACAGCAGTACATTGCTTAGCTTCTATCCTAGCGCTTCTGCCTGATTCTCCAAATTGGGAGCATGCTGACCATTAACCTAGAGTAGATAATACACTCATTATGTACAAGTGACTCATACAACCCCACTCCAAAAAATCTGAACTATCCCTTTAAGCATAAGAGTGAATTAAATGGAAGTTGAATATGTGGAGCTATGGTGCTAATGTTTTACTGCTCAATCTGTAGAGCGATTTAATCTCATTTCTGCTTTTGGTCTCTTTTTTTTGATGCACTTTTAATATTCAACAAGTTTTACATTCTGTCCAGGAGCACCATTTTACCTGCATATAATAATTATATATTAGTTTAATTTTATCCCGTCTAATATTAACCTGCATTGGAGGAAGATTAATAATCTTTTATACCTTTCACCAGTTTCTGAAAGCCTGATGGCAGACAAGTTTGATGAATACGGCTATACATTTATCGCACCCAGGTAAGATGGCAAATAGTTTGTTTTTGATCACATTTACCAAACAATTTGAAAAACTTTTTTTGTTTTTATTTCTACTGTGACTCAGGATTGATGCAGATTTCAACCTTGTGATTCACTTGTTATTGTCTCATTTTCTACAGGATGTACTGCAAGGACTTAAAACCTGACAAGAACAAAAACAACACCGAGTTCCTCATTGAGTTCAACAATTACATCGACACAAAGACTCCAAACAACCCCATGTGTGAGTATCAAAACACTCAATGACTAAACCAGGGGTGTCAAAACTCTGGCCCGCGGGCTAAATTTCGCCCGCAGTGTAATCTTATTTGGCCCGCGAGGCAATACTAAATTATTATATTATTATTGTACTATAAAAGCTGACCCGCCGGCATTATACGGCGAATTTACCGCTAATACTACAAATCCCACAATGCCCTGCTGTTGTTTTGGCGCGTCAATCAGGACAGGACCCAGAAACGCTCCTCTGTGACAGTCGTCATAGCAACCTCAAGCTAGAGCTGTCTCCCAGCTACCCCTTCCCAAAAATGGAGAAAAGAAAGGCAGAATTTATTAACCTGTTGAAAAAGTTTATTTTGATATTTAAATCAGAAGGATGCAAATAGAAAAGAGGCATTTATTTAATTTTTATTTAATAAATTAATGACACTGATGTGTTTTTTATTTGAAATTTGATTTTGCATGTCTGCACTATTTAGTTATATATTGTATGTTTATAAGCGTTGCTGGTTCCATATTTAATGTTAAAGCAAAACATGTTTGGTATATATTAAAAGGTTTATTTGTTCAATGTTGGCCCGCGATTTTATTCAAGTTTTATATTTTGGCCCATTGTGTATTTGGGTTTGACACCCCTGGACTAAACACTCCTGGTGCCATAAACTAAGACATTTATCTTGAGAATCAAAGCGTTTCTACTGGATCTTATTGAACTCTGCAGCATGCTCGGAGCTCATTCTCACTCCAGACTTGCTATTTACATCTCAAAGAGCTGCTAAGCTTTACAGTATTTGCTCTAGTATGTATATGTGAATGAATCTCAGCCATCTGGCTTGGCATTAAGGTGTGCATTGAACATTTAATGGAAGAGCGCCAACCCAAACCTATTCCCAGAGGTCTCTCTTTCCAGTGAAATACAGGTCTGGCTGCATGGGTTTGGTGTGCATGACCAGGCAAAGCTTTGTGATGTGGAACCCCTGTGTTCGTGTTACCCATTTGATGCTAACTCTAAAAGTCTGACCATCACACGCCTGAGTGCACATGTGTGAGGCACGTCGGCTTAGATGTGACACACACACGCTCGCACACACACACACAATATTCACCAGTAATATGCCTTCCACACCCCACCTATAGCCGCTCGACCTCATCCAATTACTGTGTGTTTGTGAGAAAGAGCAGGACACGTCAAGCCAGGAGCACGAGAGGAGTAATAAAACACAAATCAGGGGCCGGTGGACCTTCTCCCAAAACATCTGACCAATGCATTAACATCTTTACCATTTCTTGCATACACTCATTGATATGCATCACACGCTTTGAGTAACACAAAAAGGTCCCCAGGTGTTTATAAAATATCGCCGTCAAGTTTGCTTTGACAATTTGAGTTTGAGAACTTAGTTCAAACATCTCAACATGATCAATCCAATAAAACTTTTCACCCAATTGAAATATTACTTTCACCATTATTAGCTGCTAGTTTAATGGAGTCCACAGGGAGTTCAGACAGAGAGAGAGAGAGAGAGAGAGAAAGAGAGAGAGAGTATGAGCCACTACTGGCGGCTTGAGTATCGTTACACGCTTTACTTGGTTAAGCCACTGCAGTGGCGAAGAACTTGAAGTACATTAGGAATTCCTGGGCTGCCTTCAATAAAGGAACCCTAATGAAAACCACTGCACGAGGAGAGAAGGTGGGGTAGGGAATAAAGTGTTACACCAGCTGTTTTCTCTGATGTGTGTGGTGTGTCATAAAGGTTGGAGGAGATGGTGGGGGTATATATCGACGAGCCTCGATGTTAATGGACTGAAGCGGGTCGTCGGAGAGTTCAAAGTGGCGGGCACTGCCAAAAAAATGGGCGAGCGGCTTTTATCGCCTGTTATGTTTGTCATGCGGTCTTGTCGGATGTCTCGAAAAATAATTTGTTACACCAACCCACCACCGACACCTTGGCAGCATTAGGAACATTTATCAATCGTTTTTTGGGGGGCTTTACATAAAAACCAGCATTTTATGGATCATATCATATTTTTCTTTAGGTTTTTTTCTTTCCTTTTGGTTACCTTTTCCTTCCTTTTCTCTTTTTTAATATCTGTTCCCTGTTGGCTATTGAGGCACTTAGTCTTTGGGTATTTTACCGTGTCAAACATTAACAATAGGTCAAACAGCAACAATTACGCCTATTTTAAGTATTTCACAAAGGAACAGTCATAACAAATGGTCTATAATTTTTTTTTTAAAAGAGATCTAGGGGTTTTTCTTGAGGAGCGTAGATTAAAGTAACAAACCTACTGGGTATGAAGAGCTCTCTGGCCTTCCCCTGAAAAATGTGGATCAAAGAAAACCTGTACCAACTAGGAAGGGACTTACAATTACCTTAAAGCAGCTATTCTCAACCTTGGGGTCGGGACCCCAATTGGGGTCGCGAGATGATTTCTGGGGGTCGCCAAATCATTTTGGAAGTCAGCTCTGTCTCCACTGTGTTAAAGTGTTCATGTGTTTTAGTCTTTTTGGTAATTTTGTGTCTTTTTTTGGTCATTTTGTATCTTTTTTTGGTCATTTTGTGTCTTTTTTTGGTCATTTTGTATCTTTTTTTGGTCATTTTGTGTCTTTTTTTGGTCATTTTGTGTCTTTTTTTGATCATTTTCTGGTCAATTTGTGTCTTTTTTGGTAATTTTGTTTCCTTTTTCTGGTCATTTTGTGTCTTTTTGGGTCATTTTGTGTCTTTTTTTGGTCATTTTGCGTCTTTTTTGGTCATTTTGTTTCCTTTTTTGGGTCATTTTGTGTATTTTTTTGGTCATTTTGCGTCTTTTTTGGTCATTTTGTTTCCTTTTTTTGGTCATTTTGCGTCTTTTTTGGTCATTTTGTTTCCTTTTTTGGGTCATTTTGCGTCTTTTTTGGTCATTTTGTTTCCTTTTTCTGGTCATTTTGTGTCTTTTTTTGGTCATTTTGCGTGTTTTTTGGTCATTTTGTTTCTTTTTTGGGTGGTCTGAACTGTGCGTGTGAGATTGTGTTCAGTGAGTGGGGGACACGGACAACATGCATGTTAAATTGGGGGTCGTGACTCAAAAAGGTTGAGAACTACTGCCTTAAAGAAACATAATACTACAGTGATCAAAACAGCGTCAAAAGATGCAAAGAAACTGCAAATAGACACAAAGTTACCACATAGAGATTCAAAACACCTATGAAAAAAGGCAAAAGGCAACTACAAAGGGACTCAAAATAATTTGTTACACCAACCCACCACCGACACCTTGGCAGCATTAGGAACATTTATCAATCGTTTTTTTTGGGGCTTTACCTTCAGTTTCACCATCACATTGTGCAGTGGTGGAAAGTAACTAAGTACATTTACTCAAGTACTGTACTTAAGTACAATTTTGAGGTACTTGTACTTTACTTGTGTTTCTATTTTCTGGAAATGTATACTTCTACTCCACTACATTTTGAGGCAAATATTGTACTTTTTACTCCACTACATTTAGCTGACAGCTTTAGTTACTTTTCAGGTCAAGATTCAACATAAAACATATGATCAATTTAAGGTGATTAGACTTTTTTATATTATTAAATCTTATAACAGTATATTAAGTACTTAAATGAGCCATATTGTTACAAAATTAAAACCCTGCTTACATAAAATCATCAATACAAATAATGTAATAAGATATTTAGAATATATAAAACAATCTGAGTGGGTCCATTCGGCATAACAAGTACTTTTACTTTTGATACTTTAAGTACATTTTGATGCTGATACTTTTGTACTTTTACTTAAGTAAGTTCTGAATGCAGGACTTTTACTTGTAGTGGAGTAATTTCATAGTTTTGTATTAGTACTTTTACTTAAGTACGGGATCTGAATACTTCTTCCACCATCACATTGTGTCTGTTTTGTGTCTGAGATGTAACCTTTTCTTACCTTCTTTCTGAAAGAAAAAGAAAGCCTCATCTGTTGGTCAAATTGGTTTCGTTCCTCTAACTTTGCTCGGGTCCTTGTAAGTTTAGAAGCATATCAACCGGAGCTTATTCCCACGTTGCGCTCAATTTTCAATTCATTTTGAATGCCTAAAATGTGATGTAAATGCTTAAGTGTTCCCAACTCTCTCCCAATTTTATTTTGTTCTTTGCTTTTCTGGTATCATATATACTCTGTGGATCATATCATATTATTCTTTAGGATTTTTTCTTTCCTTTTGGTTACCTTTTCCTTCCTTTTCTCTTTTTTAATATCTGTTCCCTGTTGGCTATTGAGGCACTTATCATACATATTCCAGCAGATTCCTAGTACTCAGACTTTTAAGCTTAGGACCAAGGTTATAATAGTTTTGGATTTTTCATTAGTTTTAGTTTTAATTTCGTTGTCATTTTTTGTTTTTAAATTCAGTTAGTTTTAATTAGTTTTCAGAGTGAGTTTGCTAGTTTTAATTAGTTTTTATTTTTGGGAAAATGCTTAGTTTTAGTTTAGTTTTTATTCGTTTTCGTGTTAGTTTTAGTTTTTTTTGTAATGGGGTATTTGTTGGGTTTTGAGATTCAGAAAGGTCACAGTAATTGTTGCCTTTATTTCCTTTGTCTGATCCATCTCAGCCCCAATAAGTTTATTAAGTCATAAAACCAGATAGATGAAATAGATTTCATATCAACCAAAAAGGTTTACGTATGAAAAAAGTTGACAAAGATGAAAACGAAGGACATTTTCACTCTAATTTTAGTTAGTTTTAGTTAGTTTTGTAACCACAAAATACAGTTTCAGTTAATTATCGTTTTTTAAAAACTCTCATTTTTATTTTTATTTCAGTTAACGGAAATATTTTTCCAATTCTAGTTTTCATTATTTCGTTAGTTTTCATTAACTATAATAACCTTGCTTAGGACGTCTAAAAAAAGAACAAAATGGACATTTTAAATACCTGACAGTTAAACATTTACTTTCTGATCAGACACACAAATTCAGAGATAAATTGTTTAAGCTGAAATGTTCTGTTTCAGGTAACGTGGAGCTGGTGAACCGATTGCTCCTGGATGCTGGCATCACCTCATCTCTGATCAAGCATTGGAAAGGTTATGATGCGCAGTAAGTGAAGAACCAAAATCTTTCTGCCACTTCACCAGACAAACGTGGCAATATGGCATCGATTATTTGTTACTTGGCATTTTGTAATGAATGTCAGAGTATAAATTGACTGCAGATGGTTCAAGTATTTCAGCATCACCAGTAAATGTCATGCAGACAGAAAGCACATTCCAGATTTTTGTAACTGTATGTTTTATGGCTTTATCTTCTCTGCTTGTCAGGTCTGGTGTCTTGGCCAGATTTGTTGCCACCGATGGAGGGATCACACGGGTCTACCCCAAAAGGTACTTGTTAAGCTCCTAAGGCAGGGGGGCTTTGATTTAGAAGCATTGTAAGGACAATATATTCAGGATTATTTGATATATGTGGTCTGCTAAGAAAGCTGCTTTCTATTCTATAAATAATAACATTTTGAACATTCACCTGTCCATCCATCCAGTGCCACTTCATCTAATCTGAGTCATGGTGTTAGCAGGCTAAGCAGACCTTTTCTCTATACCCCTACCTACTTTTTCCAGTGACTACTGGGGGATCCAAAGGCATTCTTTGGCCAGATGGGATTCTGTCTGGCCTTGGGTGACCTCTTTGTGGAACATGACTGAATTTCTTCTACAGCGGTTGTTCATGAGCAGACCTGGGCATTAGGCGGCCCAGAAATTGGAAATCAATACAACCGCAGTGCTTTTATTTTGAAGGCGGTTTACGTATATCTGCCTGCATGTATACCCACCTGCAAAGACTCGACTCTTTTAACTGATAGTTCACAAAATTTATTTAAAACAGTCAAGTCTTTGGGTATTTTACCGTGTCAAACATTAACAATAGGTCAGACAGCAACAATTACGCCTATTTTAAGTATTTCACAAAGGAACAGTCATAACAAATGGCCTATAATTTTTTTTTTTAAAGAGATCTAGGGGTTTTTCTTGAGGAGCGTAGATGAAAGTAACAAACCTACTGGGTATGAAGAGCTCTCTGGCCTTCCCCTGAAAAATGTGGATCAAAGAAAACCTGTACCAACTAGGAAGGGACTTACAATTACCTTAAAGAAACATAATACTACAGTCATCAAAACAGCGTCAAAAGATGCAAAGAAACTGCAAATAGACACAAAGTTATCACATAGAGATTCAAAACACCTGAAAAAAGGCAAAAGGCGACTACAAAGGGACTCAAAATGACTACAAAAGGCATAAAATTAGCACAAAGAGATGAAAAAACAAAAACAAATTCATGGGCAAAACCAAAGAAAAAACTTGACTTCAAAAAGACCAAAACTGCAAAACAGACAACAACAAAACTTGAAACATGAATGCAGTGTCTTATTTCGGACAATTCTTGGGTATTATTTAACAACCAGCCTTTTTGTTTTTCCATTGCAAAAATAAAATGCTGTTCACTCTTTCAGGATGTGATGTATTTTCATAGAAGTAATTGTATGAAAGGCTACTTTTTTTTTGTTTTCAGCCTTTTAAACATTTCAAACAAATAATAATCCAGTAATGTCCAGTAATACACGGTGCGAACCTCACTACCATCTTGAGGTGTTAGAAAGCAACTTCTGCAGCACAAAATTTTTCCTCTGAACTGGAGTTTTATTTTTTTCTCAAGAAAACAGACTGCAACCAGACACAATGAGACTACATAGAGACTCAAAACAACTATGAAAAGAGACAAACTTACCACAAAGAGACATTAAACAACTACAAAGAGACATTTCAACTATGAAAAGAGACAAAAGTCAACACTCAAAGAGAAAAATGATTACAAACGACACAAAATTACAACAAAGAGACACTAAACAACTACAAAGAGATGAAAAAAAAGACTACATGGGCAAAACCAAAGAAAATACTTGCCTGCAAAAAGAACAAAACAGTTGTAAAGTGACACTAAAAACGTGAAACCACATAGAGATGAGTAACAACTACAAAGACACACAAATCGACAACAAAAACAGGCTAAACAGCTATAAAGGACAGGTGGTGAGGCCTTTTTAATGTCCTTTTTTAATGTCTCTGCCTCGGGGCCCACTGTCTCCTCAGAGAGGTTTGATAATGGCATTTATGTGTGTTTTATTTGTACAAATGTGTTCAACAGTGCCGGGCTGGCCTGGAAAGAAGAAGCAGAGACGTACGAGTCCAGTTTCTATAAGAGAAGTTTGGACAACGATCTGTATATCTTCACTCCTACACCCTACACCAAAATAGAAAACTGTGAGTAAAATGAGAAAATGTGTGTGTTTCTTGTGTCTCAGTGAGTATGCACATATTTAAAGCGTTCCTTTATTCTTCTTCATGCAGCAAGTGACGACACGGTCCTGGTGAGCAAAGCGGTAAACCTCAACGTAGACGGTATCACCCTGAAACCAGCTGGTAAGGAACCACAAAGAGAGAGAGGGGCTCGTATTTACACATTCATACTCCTCCTTCCTCAAGTTGTCTCTCTTATAAACACATTCACACTTACAGCTTTGTGTCTTATTTGTATCTAAATGAGCCATATTCATTTTTGTATTTCATGTAATTTTGCTCCATGCCACTGGGGGGAGCTGTGTTTGCTGTGGGTTGGGCCATTTAACTTGGGGAAACCAGGTGAATTTGGGAAGCAAACAGTTTTCGACTGTGCCCAGTTTGTGCCTAGTACCTATTAGTATTTTGGTCGTTGATATAATAGTCTAGACGGATTTCAGAATAAAGGCCTTCTATAAGAAGTGAGGAGCATTTATGGGTACAAGTCAGGAACCGGCCTACCTTACATATCTCAAGGGTGCTGAGTCCAAAAAAAATGGTTCCCAAGCGAAATTTCGAGTTTTTGATCTTCTAATTTGTATCAAATGGCCACCAAATTGCCCATCTTGCACAGTCATTGGACCATTTCCCCTTAGTTTTTTTGTAAGTAGGCAATCAAAGATGAGGAAATTAAGTTTCTGGATCTATAGTCTAGAGTCAGAGCAAGGATATAGTGGAGGCTCAGTGTCTTTTTATTTATATATATATATATATATATATGCAAAATACCAACTGGAACATTTAAAAGTGATATTGATTGAATATTTATGTCGGCCTTAAAAAAATGACACAAATGATGCTTAATTTCACATTAAAAGTTGGTATTTTGCACATATATATATATATATATAAAAGACACTGAGCCTCCACTAAATCCTTACTTTGACCCTAGACTAAAGATCCAGAAACTTAATTTCCTCATCTTTGATTGCCTACTTACAAAAAAACTAAGGGGAAAATGGTCCAACGACCAACGGCCGCCATTTTGATATGCAAATGAGAAGGTCAAAAACTCAAAATTTCACTTGGGAACCATTTTTTTTGGATTCAGCACCCTTGAAATAAGTAAAGTAGGCCAGTTCCCGACTTGTACCCATAAATGCTCCTCACTTTCACTTTTTGGACAATTCCGTCTAGACTATAAGGAACAATTCGGTTTGTTGTTTTCGTTACATGTGTATATTATGAGTTAAAGTCATTGCCGCTGTATGATGGGAAAATAAATCGGCGAGATATTTTGTAAACATTATTGCACATTCTGTTTTTATATGTTCGGAGGACACTGGGCGCACGTCTATACTAAATCATCTTTATTAGCAACCAGTACGAGACTTCTTTCAGGAATTAGTCAGTACATTTACACACCTACATTAGCCTTAACCCTACTCATGCCTTTATATCTTCTGACACACAGGCGGATATTATTTACAGGCCGTTACTCGTCACTTCTCCCTCTCCCTGTGACATACACACACAAACACACACACATCAAGTTGTCTGGTCTCCTGTGATCCTTGGCCAAGTTTTCAGTTTCCAAGTTCAGAGAGTAAAGTTGACACAGAGGTCCCACATGATCTAGGATGTCTGGTTTTTGTGTTTGATCCCAGTGGTCGGCGTGAAGTTGGACATCAGTGCCTGGATGACGAGCTTCATCAACACCACACAGAAGATCAATGTGAGTAGATAGATAGATAGATAGATAGATAGATAGATAGATAGATAGATAGATAGATAGATAGATAGATAGATAGATAGATAGATAGATAGATAGATAGATAGATAGATAGATAGATAGATAGATAGATAGATAGATAGATAGATAGATAGATAGATAGATAGATAGATAGATAGATAGATAGATAGTGTTTATTGTTTATTGTTAAAAAGATCCCCATTAGCTGTCACCAAAAGTGGGACGAGCTAGTCTTCCTGGGGTCCACAAGACAAAACAAAAATCACTTAACAATTAAACATTGTAGACATTATTATATACGTCATCAGAAATCATTCCAAATAAGTTATTACATGATTACATTCATATCTATTACATTAATTCTCACTTTCATACAGTAAATATGTTAATTCACTACTCACAAATTTAAATAGTGCATTCTCAAGTAATAATTAAAAGATACTTTACTATTCAGTTCACGTATAGATAGATAGATAGATAGATAGATAGATAGATAGATAGATAGATAGATAGATAGATAGATAGATAGATAGATAGATAGATAGATAGATAGATAGATAGATAGATAGATAGATAGATATTGTTTATTGTTAAAAAGATCCCCATTAGCTGTCACCAAAAGTGGGACGAGCTAGTCTTCCTGGGGTCCACAAGACAAAACAAAAATCACTTTATATGATAATAATGTCTACAATTAAACATTGTAGACATTATTATATACGTCATCAGAAATCATTCCTAATAAGTTATTACATTCATATCTATTACATTAATTCTCACTTTCATACAGTAAATATGTTAATTCACTACTCACAAATTTAAATAGTGCATTCTCAAGTAATAATTAAAAGATACTTTACTATTCAGTTTACGTATAGATAGATAGATAGATAGATAGATAGATAGATAGATAGATAGATAGATAGATAGATAGATAGATAGATAGATAGATAGATAGATAGATAGATAGATAGATAGATAGATAGATAGATAGATAGATAGATAGATAGATAGATAGATAGATAGATAGATAGATAGATAGATAGATAGATAGATTACTTTATTCATCCCCGAAGGGAAATTCGGTTGTCACAGCAATCCGGTATTCAAGTACAATAAAATACAATAGAACAAAATACTCAGGTAGCATAAATAAAAACAACAATAGAACAAGGACACTTAAGAGTTAAAAAAAGAAGATCAGTTGGTAGGATGGTTGGCAAGATGATGGTAATTATACTGATGATATGATGGCAACAATGCTATAGTGACTAGATGGTATATAATTGTAATAATAATACAGTATATATTATATAATATGTCAAGTCAAAGTTTATTTATAGAGCACATTTAAAAACAACCTCAGTTGACCAAAGTGCTGTACAGTTATTACAATAGAATAAATCATACACAAATAGGTATAAATAAAAACAATGAAATACTAAAAACAGTAAAACAATAGAATAAAATAGAATAAAATAGTAATAAAAGCTCAATCCAAAGCAAAGTTAGAGATTAAAAAAAGACAAATAAAAGGGTAAAAAAAGTAAAAAAGAAAGCCAAGGATTCTTGCCTAGCTGGGACTGAACGCCAAGGAGAATAAATAGGTTTTTAATAATGTTTTAAAGTGCTCAACATATTTGTCTCTCATGTCACCTGTTTGTTACGTCATTCCACCAATAAAAATTTTTTAAATTTTTTTTAAAAAAGCAAGGACACACATTTGATCGTGATTATGACTTTTTGCGACCTTGTGCTTTACTGTGTTTTCAGTGCAATGATGAGATCTGTGGCTGTCAGCGAAATGATGTGGTAAGAATTGCATATTTTTGCGCTTCCAGCTATTATTTATGGATGAGAGTCATGAGGAAGCAAAACTGATTTAATCTCTGTGTGATTTCAGAATATAGACTGTGTCATTCTGGATGATGGCGGCTTCCTGGTGATGTCCAATCGAGATGAGCATATTGATCAGGTGGGCTTCTGAATTTTATTCTCATTAACCCTCTATGGTACGCATTATGATGCCAGTTAGGAAACAAAAATGTTTGCAGTGTCTTTATTTTTTTTCTTAAAATAGACTAAATTAACATAATCTGAAGAATTTTTTTTTTTTTTTTTTTTTTGGGGGGTTTGTTGCCCATAGGCAACATTCTACCATAACATGCACAAGTGAAAAAGATAGTTTTTCAAAATTAATTTTAACATAACTTATTGAATAAACATGTGTAAAAGATTCAGTAGCTTCAACATGGTACAATACATAACATTTTAAATTTAAAAACATTATAAAAGGAACTTTTTTAAACTGGTTTCTTGTCTGAATGCGACCCATTGAAATGAATGTCTTGAACAGCCTAAGTGTATGAAACTATCAAAAATGAAGGTTTACTCACCTAAAAGTAGGAATTTTCTTTCCAGATGTAAAGGGTCCAGGAAATGACGTTTTGAGTGATTTTTTGTGGTGCAAAATGACAAAGCTGTTTCCTTTTGAAAAAGTCTGCAAAATAGTGTTTCAATATGGCCTCCAGGAGATCATGTGACAAATTAAAGCTTTGCTATTGGTTCCCTATACTCTTCCCTCTTTTTTAAAGTATCGCATCACTCAAAAACATGCACTGTAGAAATTTGACAGGCCAAAAATTGGTATGTTGCCTGAGGGCAACACCGTACCATAGAGGGTTAACAAAACTACAGACCAAACCACATTCAAATAAAGCATGCTTTAAAAAGGGATTATTAATCATTATTAATGGCTTTATCAGTGATCTATGATTCATAGGTTATGTTTAAGTAAATATTAATAGCAAAATTACATTTTTCTTTCTATTTTGTAATAATGTAGTTATAAAGTCATCCTTGAGTTGATGTTTTGAGGGTTTTTTTACTTCACTGAAAACATCTTTGTATCCTTAACAAGACCTAAATCAGGGGTGCGTGAAACGGGTGCTTTTATTTTGAAAGGTAGCGACAGGAAATAACAAGTGGAACGGTAAAATGAAAAACAAACGGTAAATAATAACAAGTGCGTCGTAATTCATAGAAAGTTGATATAAAGTATCAAAAATGCTTCTATAGTGCCGTTTGTTAAAGTTTATTTTCTTCTGTCATATATATTAGTGGCTATATTTGTTGTCTTAACTATAGTAAAGTGCTTGTTTGGTCGAGTGCTAATGCTAATGATTGTTATTTCTCTTACGGTGGATTCAATGTCTTATTGTTATTTTCATGGAGCGATTTCAAATAAATCTTGTGAACTATCAGTTAAAAGAGTCGAGTCTTTGCAGGTGGGTATACATGCAGGCAGATATACGTAAACCGCCTTCAAAATAAAAGCACTGCGGTTGTATTGATTTCCAATTTCTGGGTAACCTCACGCTGCCTAATGCCCAGGTCTGACCTAAAGGGTTTGTTGTATTAACCCTGATGAGCCAAACCTGCTGTGACCCAGCAGAGTTAATAGCCCAAACTAAAAAAAAACTCCTGAAACTTCTCAAACACAGTTCCACCCGTCCTTAAACACACAAACACATACAGTAAGCGCACACCTTCCCTTCCCTTCGCTCCCTGTTGCCCTATGCTAAATGCTAATAGCGGGTCCCTGCTGTCGTCTCAGTAAATGTTTTTTCATGCGGCCCCGGCTCCTTCTTAATCAGGCCTGGGTGTGCGCTGGATAAATCAGTGGCCCTCTGAAGTTTGGCAGCAGCACTAAAACCCAGGGACCTGAGGCCTTGTTTGGAGAAGGCTGTGTGCCCTCAATCATATTTCCTACAGGAGCAAAGTTTCTCTCTCGGTAAGCTTCTCGCTTGCCCTCCCTCTTTATGTCTTTCGTTCCTTTTTCTTTCTCGAAAACCCCTCGGGGAGTCTGCAGCCAACAGGGCTGTGACTGTTAATTCATTATTTGTTTTACTGCACCGGGAAAGGAGAGAAGGCTCCCTTTACCTTATAGATTGGAAGATTTATATATCCTTTGGCTGTTGGACTAAATAGGAATGGATATGTGGGGGACGGCTTGTTAACAGTGACCTTACAAAGAGGAAGGAAAGGGATAGTTTGCATTTCCTCATGCACACAGCTACACACACACATACACATATAGATGAGTACTACTTACTGTACATACTCCCTCCTGGATACACAAGTACTTCATCACTCCCGTGCACACTGTCATGTCACACCTGCCAAGACAAAGTATTTCCTCTTAGCAGAAATTTAAGGCTGTCTGGTGCACTGTCTTAACCCATTGAAGCCTGGAAAGCGGATAAGTCGTTTTGTAGTATTTGTATAAGCTCTCAAATACTTTTTGAATGTCATTTCTATCTGCTACAGAGGCTGAAAAATCTATTATTTAGTAGAAGCGTTGAAACTTCTGTTGAATTTCCAGAAAAACTTCAGGTTTTAGGGGCTTATTTTAAAATCGCCCAGAGGTTTTACAGGAAGTTTTAGGCGTCAATGGGTTAATCAGATTATACTCAAGTTCATCATTCTGGTTTGAAGGTGGTGTGTGTGTGTGTGTGTGTGTGTGTGTCTGTAAATTCACTGTGAGAATTGTCTGCGCTTGTTTACACATTCTTGATAGTTTTTGTGCATGTGTTTTCCATGTGTTTAACAATCGTTAGTTGGAATTATAAACGTGTTTATGTGCTGCGGAAATGCAAAATACTGAGGCTTCAGTCAGTACAACAATGTTTTCTCTGACACTCTGACATTAATGTGGTCTGATTCATGGAGTCTGGTATCTTTAGCTATGCTTCCATCTAACTGACTATATTAAGGAATATGAGATGCAGAATGTTGTTACTTCCTCTTTTGTTGCAGTTCAGAACTTCTGTTCAGATGTGAGTGTTGTTTCAGATGGAGAGTAAAAGTTGCAGTGCTTTTGGCTTTTTAAAAATCTTTTCTTAAGGTAATAGTTTATTTGGGGGAATACACGCAGTGGTGGAAGAAGTATTAGGATCCCTTACTTAAGTAAAAGTACTAATAAAACACTGAATTTCTCCACTACAAGTAAAAGTCCTGCATTCAAAACATACTGAAGTAAAAGTACAAAAGTATCAGCACCAAAATGTACTTAAAGTATCAAAAGTAAAAGTACTCGTTATGCAGAGTGGACACACTCAGATTGTTTTATATGTTCTAAATATATTATAAGATTATTTGTATTGATGCATTTATATAAGTAGCATTTTAATGTTGTCCAGATAGGACTAATTTTAACTACTGAACACACTGTTATGTTTTATAAATTTGTAATCATATTAAATCTTTTTTTCATGTTGAATCTGAAAAGTAACTAAAGCTGTCAGCTAAATGTAGTGGAGTAGAAGTATAAAGTTACATAAAATGGAAATACTCAAGTAAAGTACAAGTAACTCAAAATTGTACTTAAGTACAGTACTTGAGTAAATGTACTTAGTTACTTCCCACCACTGAATACACGTATTTGCTTTCGACTGACACTACTCTTATGTTTGTGTGGGGAAATATGAAGCTTCTCCCAGCAGCTGAACACAAAAATGACCTCATCCTCCAGGCTCTGTGTCAAACTCTGAGCCCCTCCTCTGTCTCTTGCACTGGTTTTGGTTTCGTGCATTTTTGGACTTGGGTACATCTTGGTCTTGGGCTTGAGTACTGAGAAAGAGTTCCTGGCTGCTGATTCAGAATCAGTTGAACCAAATGTTGCCTGACTGAACTGGCTGATTCCACCATTCCATTTTACATTAGATTATTTTGTTGTTAAAAGATCAGTTTTGTTTATAGATCATGTCTGTTCATCCTAACTCCTTAACCACTATGACCCTATTTACACTTGGTCTTGGGCGATTGGATCACAAATTGTCAGCGCTAAATACAAATGTAAACAGGTTCCAAGACATTGGACATTGTTGTAGACTCAAACCACTTGCCATGGTGGTGTGGGACGCATTTGACCACATATACACTACCGGTCAAAAGTTTTAGAACACCCCAATTTTTCCAGTTTTTTATTGAAATTCAAGCAGTTCAAGTCAAATGAACAGCTTGAAAGGGTACGAAGCTAAGTGGTGAACTGCCAGAGGTAAATAAAAAAAGGTAAGCTTAACCAAAACTGAAAAATAATGTACATTTCAGAATTATACAAGTAGGCCTTTTTTCAGGGAACAAGAAATGGGTTAACAACTTAACTCTATGGAGTCTTGGGCTATTTTGTCCATTTTAGAATTATTTTCATGCCTTTGTAAGTCATTTTGTGTCTTTTTTTGGTCATTTTGTGTCTTTTTTTGGTCATTTTGTGTATTTTTTTAGTCCTTTGGTCCAACATAAAATGTGATTTTGAATCTTTTTTTTACTTTCAAAACACTATCATGCTCAATAAAGAATTTTAAATGTTGCAAATGTGCATACATTTCAGAGTACACTGCGACATTAAACTGCATCATTTTTAATTAAATTCTGGAAAAGTTGGTGTGTTCTAAAACTTTTGACCAGTAGTGTAGGTCTGGGTTCTTATGGGTTAACTTAGATTCAATGAAGTTAGTCTTGAGTGAAGGATACTGGGAGAAAAGGGGCCTAAAAGCGCACCAGCGACCCCAGGGCCCCCCTAGACAAAAATATAGTCAATGTTTACATGTGTATGATGTTGTTTTCCCTCCCTCTGTTCTTAGATCGGGCGTTTCTTTGGTAGTATCGACCCGATGCTCATGATCAACCTGGTCAACTCGTCCCTGTTCACCTTCATCAAGACCTACGACTACCAGTCGCTGTGTGACCCTGTGAAAGACGGCAAGACGGATGCAGGCCTGCGATCCGTCTACGTGGTGAGTTACATAAGCCAGAGACCATTCACACACAACCTACCACACACACACACACACACACGGAGCCACCCACATATGCACACCCACACGTACGTGTTCACACATTTCCATAGCCACACATATAATACATCTACTCATTTCCCTGCAAGTACACATGCAGCCATTTGTAGCCGTACCTGCTCGCTCCCACACGTCCAAATGATCACACACATGCACACACACGAACGCTCACTCACCAGGGAGCCATAAATCTGGACGGAGCAGATGAGAAGGGAAGCAGAGGGTATGGTGAAAGCGTTAGAGTGGGAGTTTGCAGTAACAGTAACAGGATTAGGTGGTCTAGCGTGCTTGGCTAACACACCAAGTGATGTAGAAAGAGGCGCTGTTTTTCATCACTTACAGAACGTACAACTTACTGTGAAATGATGCAAACGGTCTGTCGTGCTGATGATTCTCTCTTAGATGCTGAAAGACCATCACAGGTAGCCGTAAACAGACGAAATAAGCTCATCAAAGACAGAGATTGAAGTATTTGTAGGTATTTACAGATGCACAAATTCCCCTCTATTAGACATTGGAAAGCACGTAATTTCCCGACTTGGAGCGCAAATGTGTACAGCACGCTTGAGTGACCAAGGTGAGATGAAAGATGCAGTTAACCCTGATCAAAGACGCCATTTAACCACCGGTGATGCCTCTAATACGGTTAGTTTAGAGTCCATGTGACTCATCAGGGCATCTACAGAAGAGAAAGGACGCAGCACTCGTTCACCAAAACAAGGCCCTCGCATGCTAACCATAATCAAAGCAGCATGTTGGATATTTTATTCAAACCTTGTGCTACTTTGTTTTCTCACTAGCTCTTTGTTTACATATTTATGCTTGCATCTGTTGAGGAGGATTGTGTTGTAATTTCCTCTGAGAGGGAAAAAAAATAAAATATGAACATTTTTAGTCTTTGTGCCGGGCAAAACTGGACAGTGTGTAGCCACTGTAAACACAAGCCGGATGTTCAGATTGGCTTAAAATGATTTGTCTGGAGCTTATTATAGACTTGATTTTGTCCTTTTCAGATATTAATTCTTGTTTTCTTTGTCCCTCTCAGCCCACAATTGCAGATATTTTGAATTTAGGATGGTTTGCTACAGCTGCAGCTTGGTGAGTCCTTTTTTTCTGAACTTTTTCTATATGGTTGGAATTAGTGTCAGCCCATTTTTTTTATTCAAATGATTTAAAACTAAAATATACACTATAAAAGCCTGTATTTTAAGTCCTTTAACTCAGATCTTAATGGAAAGCAGGCAGGGATTTGTTCCTCCAAAATGGACATATAGCATCTGTTTAATAGCTGAATTGTTCCCAGGACAGTCAGCATTCCACAAAATCTTCCCTTGATTTACTGATGCATTAGCATTTACACAGATGATTTAGTGTAGATTATGTTCCAATGAATCCAGCCATTTTTCATCCCTGGGTTTGTTTTTGCTCTTAGGTCAATACTGCAACAGTTACTGGTCAGCATCACATTCCCCAATTTCCTGGACGCAGGTGAGCTCCCGTCAATTTTACACGGAGAAAACAATCGTGCTTTGATTTTTTAAAAAGTTTTTTTTTCTCTTGCTATATTGAGCTCTGTATGGCCTCATTATGGAAATAAAATGGATGTTAATTTTGATTTGACAAGGCCTTAAAAGATATTAAACACATTATTTTCAACTGTTTTTCTTTTCATCTTGGATTTCTAGTTAAATACCCAACACATGCCAAGAATATGTAGCTCGTAACCTTATTGTTCTTAGGAACACTCGACCACTCATTCATCTTCACAACATTTCATTTGTACAAGATGTTGACCTTGTGAATGTGGTGTTGTGTTTTTATGTGGTATTTAGTGTTGAAACAGAACATTCAATTACCAGCACATCATAAACAAAACAAGAAAACAGATCTTTCTTTGCTCTTAAGTAAATGCAGTGTGATGAAGATGTCAAAGGACTGGCTCATCCAGTTATGAAAAAACAAATTTTCTGATTTATATTTAG
This sequence comes from Centropristis striata, assembly GCF_030273125.1. NCBI lineage: Eukaryota > Metazoa > Chordata > Actinopteri > Perciformes > Serranidae > Centropristis > Centropristis striata. The sequence continues at coordinate 2,392,667 of NC_081538.1, read as the reverse complement.
CATTTTAAAACATAGTGTATTAAAGCTGGGATTGATTTTGAGATATCTAATAGCCTGGTCACACCTTGCATAATTTTGTGTCCTGGGTGATCAAGATTACACTAAGTACTCCTGTTCACACCAGGTATTAAAATGCATCTCCACATGCATCTTGTGATCAGATGCCACTTCCCAAAAATGCAAAAATCATCCAGTAAACACATGGCTACAGCATTTGTTTCAAAATAATTTTTCTTTTTCTTTTAATGAATTAGCATTCATAAGTATCAGTACAAGACATAACTTATTCCACAGCTGTTTTCCACATTTTTGTTTTTTAAAGGGTACATTAGAACAAAGAACCACAAAAGAAAAATAAATACAAAACAAAACAAAAAACATAGTATTATTATAATAATATATAATAATATAAAGGGAGGCAAAAAAGCAGAGAAATAGAAACATTAACAATTATGCTAATAATACCAATACATAAATAAACACAGGATGCCAAGTATGCTCATTAAAAAAATAAAAAATAAAAAAAGATTTTAAAAAATACCTTAGTTGGGGTCCAGAGAGGTGAGAGTACTCACATATGTGATGACAGGCTGCCATCTTTTATAAAAATTGGCTGCCGAGCCTCTCAAGGAATATTTCATTTTTTCTAAAGACAGAAAAGACATTAAATTACTCATCCATGAAGAGGATATTCAATGCAATAGAATACGTCTGCGGGCTATGAGCGCAAAAGCAATAATATCAGAATTTTTAATTTTTAGTGAGACTAGTTGGGTTTCAAAATAATTTTACAGGAATATCTGTAGTAACATCCTAAATTAAATTGTGAATTTGGTACATTTTATGAAGCTAAAACTATAAGGTTAATGAGTAACAGTGTCTAAAACACCAACAGTGTGATTATAACACCCAAAACACAACATTCACTCTGAGTGGTTTCTGTGACGCGAGAAATACAGCAGCAGCAGCAGGCAGCGATGCATTTTCAGGGGTTACAGACAATATGAGAAAAATTATGGCTAACGCTTTATATTAAGGTCCTTGTAATAACCATTAATTAACAAGTAATAAGGCATTGTTCTCGCTTTAGATCCCTTTAGCTGCAAAAAGCATAGTTAACTGTTAACAAGTGCATAGTTAACTTATAATAGATGAGCAATAAAGTATATTTTAATATCAATAAGCAAACAAAAGATTAATAAAGGCATGGCAAAGACATAATGGGTGGGTTATGGGTGTTTGTAATGCTATTATGAACAATTATAAGATACTCATGAGGCTTTTATTAATGTTCTTATTATAAATCTCTTATAGCCTGCTATTAGCTGTATTATAATGCCATTATTAACACTTATATAGGCTTATAAACACACAGTAATGTTAATAAGCATCTTGTAAGGACTTACAAGGGCTTTATTACTTGTTAATTAATGGTTATTACAAGGACCTTAATATAAGGCGTTACCAAATTATGTTTTGTTTTGAACGTTAAAACTTGTAAGTTGTCTAGTAAAAACCCCAAAATACAAGTTTAAACCAGGAAATTAGCATATTATGTCCCATTTACAGGTTCGTAAAACTTAGCTATGAGCTAAAAGATGCTTAAACTCTCCGTAAAGCTGAATGAACCTGTCGGGGAATAATTTCTCTTTTATATCATATTCTTCTATAGTCATATTTTAGCCATTCGAAATATAAAAATGTGAGTCTGCCTGTCTATTCACATGAGGAGTGCAGTGATCAGCAAGACATCAGATGAGTAGGCGGTCTTTAAAGACGCCCAGGACACATTTGTGTACACCCACTGTGAAAATAATGTGGTCCACATGAGCAGCCGGATCTCAGATGTGTCCTCAATGTATCCTGTGAAGTGAGACATTTCTCATATACTCCTATACAACATTTTTCCAAGACGTTGCCCCCTGATGGCCATTTTTAAGAATGCAGGTTTAAGGCACTTCTGTATTCAGTTAACGTCCAATGCTTTAACCCTCTATGGTACACATCATGCTGCCTGTTAGGAAAAAAATGTTTGTAGTGTTTTTTTGTCTTAAAATAGACTAAATAAACATAATCTGAAGAATTTTAAAATTTTAAAATTCTTTTATTTTTGTGGAAGTTTTTGGGGTTTGTTGTCCATAGTGAAAAAGAAAGTTTTTAAAAATAATTTCAACATCATTTATTTAATAAACGTGTAAAAGATTCAGTAGCTTCAACAGGGTACAATACATAACATTTTAAATTTAAAAACATGATAAAAGGAACTTTTTTAACTGGTTTCTTGTCTGACTGTTGCCTATAGGCAACATTGTACCATTGAACCAACGACCCATTGAAATTAATGTCTTGAACAGTATAAGTGTATGAAACTATCAAAAATGAAGGTTTACTCACTTATAAGAAGGAATATATTATATAAATGACGTTTTTTTAGTGATTTTTTTGTGGTGCAAAATGGCAAAGCGGTTTCCTTTTGAAAAGTCAATATGGCCTCCTGGAGGTCATGTGACAAATTAAAGCTTTGTTATTGGTTCCCTATGGTCTTCCATCTTTTTTAAAGTATTGCATCACTCAAAAACATGTATTGTAGAAATTTAACAGGCCAAAAACGGGTATGTTGCCTGAGGGCAACACCGTACCATAGAGGGTTAACACAGTCTGTGAGTAACCAGCATGTTACACATTCGGAGAATAAATGTTTCTGTTAACATTTTAAAATGCTGTAAAAACCAGTTCATTAACCCTCTATGGTACGGTGTTGCCCTCAGACAACATAACAATTTTTGGCCTGTCAGATTTCTACAATGCATGTTTTTGCAAGAAACCAGTTAAAAAAGTTTGTTTTATAATGTTTTTAAATTTAAAATGTTATGTATTGGACCCTGTTGAAGTGACTGAATCTTTTACACATGTTTATTACATAAATGATGTTAGAATTAATTCCAAAAACTTTCTTTTTCACTTGTGCACTGTAATGGTACAATGCTGCCTACGGGCAACAAACCCCAAAAACTTCCAAAAAAAAAAAAAAAACCCACTCATTTCCTAACTGACATCACAATGCGTACCATAGAGGGTTAACATGCCTGTGGAAATTAAAGGAAAAGTACCTGAGCAATTAGGAGTGTGTAAAATCCTTTCTTGTAATTTGGGTAGACAATAAACACTTTAATGTGCACAGGAGGAGCACCTCAGGGTTCATTGTTCATTGTTTCAGCTACCTCTGTTGTTTGTTTACACTGTTTGTTGACACCATAGAAGAGAAATCCAGTGTTTCCTTCTGTACCTGAGTGTATAGATGGAGACAGACAGCCAGCTCTAACTTTATGTATTTTACATGTATACAATTAAGTTGCATGGATTTCTCATTTTCATGATGAAGTCAACAGATGGCTAATTTCTTTTCTCTACCACCACAGATCTACAGTTATTATTAGGCTGCATTAAGTAAGGTTTAATATAAAAAATGAATCAAATTACTGTTTATAATGTAAAATTGCTCTGTAGCTCCCCTCAGGTCTGCAGAGCGTTTTAGTGTCTCTTAGCTCATTGTTTTGGCTGTACGGAAAAGTATTGTTTAACAATGTTTTAAAGATTTTTATGTGTCAGACATACAGTACCGTGCAAAAGTTTTAGGCAGGGATTAATTTATTTTTATCAATTAAAAAAAATGCATAAACGCAAAGCTTCATTTATGTCTTAGTTGCTGCTGTTGTCCCATAAATCTCCAATTCAGGTCGGCACTTTTCTTTTTCTTGTTGCTGTTGTTTGGACACTGTACCCAAGTTGTGTGGTAATCCGCCATTTTGTCATATCCAATCTATTTATGTTTTAAGATGCTGCCGTGTTGTTTTTTGTTGGTTTGTTTGTTGTTGTTTTTGATTTGTTTTAATTTTATTTATTTTTTTTTCTTGTATACCAAAAAAGCATATAAAACTATGATTGCTTTGTGTGAAACATGTGTTCTAACCAATGTGAACTTGGCAATAATAATAATATTTAAAAAATAAAATAAAAAAAAATGCAAAATGAGTGAAAAGAAGAAAAATCTAAATGAAATCAATATTTGGTCTGACCACCCTCTGCCTTGAAACCAGCATCAATTCCAGCATTTTTCCACACCTGCCTTAGACTTTTGCACAGTACTGTGTGTATTTCAAAAGTGTCTGTTTACATGAATACACACAATAGTCAGGAGGCTTAGGACCAGATTTGAGAAGAAAGGGGACACGCAGGACAAAAGCACCAGAATTTTTCCACATGCTCTCCATCACCATAGGTTTCAATTTTTGGTAGGAGCCACTTCTTCAAGATTGTGGATCGGAGATGGCAGCCATATAAAGTCTATGAGAACCAATATATCTTTCAAGCCACTTAGAAGGTCAATCTTGGTGTCAAAATATACATTTTCTGGGTCAAGAAATCATTTAAAGCTATTGAGAATATCACTAGATGACTCACTGTAAATAATGTGTTGATCAAGATCTAACATGAGATGAAAGCGTTCCCTTGATTTTATTTTGCAGTGTACATGGCAGCTAATCCTCACTCTGCTGTGAACATAGATTCCGAACATTTTCAACTCAGGATTCTCTGCTGCAGCACTTGAAGCGAGTTGCCTTCCAGTCTGGGTGAAAATGAACATTTCTATTTGATCAAAAAATCATCTAGTGATATTCTCAATAGCTTTAAATGATTCTTTGACCCAGAAAATGTAGATTTTGACACCAAGATTGACCTTCTAAGTGGCTTGGAAGATATAGCATTTCTCATAGACTTTATATGGCTGCCATCTCTGATCCGCAATCTTGATGAAGTGGCTCCAACCAAAAATTGAAACCTATGGTGATGGAGAGTATGCGGAAAAAAATTGGTGCTTTTGTCTGGCGTGTCCCCTTTATTTGGCTAAGCTGCCTGACTACAAATGTTCTTGTCTCTTTCCACAGCTGAGATGGATGATGACAGGTCAGATGCCATGAACAAAGAGGTCTGCATCACACAGCAAACTCAATACTTCTTTGAGACCAACAACCTGTCTTTCAGAGGCACAATCGGCTGTGACAACTGCACCAGGTAACAATATCCACTCCTTCTCAGCTCCGTACCCCACACATAATATATATACACACTTCCAGAGACTAGTTAAGGTCCACACACTCCCTGACCTGCAGTGATACGTTTGCATCCATGAGACACAAATGAAGTCCCCAGAGAGGCTGAGAGTGGGCTGTAAAAATTCACATGCCATGAAGGTGAAGTCAAGTCACCAGTGTGGACCACCGTCTTGGCATGTTTGTGTGTTTGATTGTGCACACGTGTGTGAGCGCGCGCCATTTTAAAGCCCCCTGGTGCCGGGCTAATGGAGTGCCTGCCCGCATGCCGCGCGGCGTTCCTGCACATTAGCCGCACACACGTTTCTTTTTAACGACCTCCATAAAAAAAGCAGAGAAAATCATTTGTGCACCAGCGACATGTGGGTTTGGGTAAAGGTCCTGGAGGACCGCGGGGTGGCACAGCAGGTTTGTGTCCCCTCAGGAAAAAAAAAAAGCAGTTTGGAGACTTGTTTGAGTAATCCACTGTGTGCTTTTCATTGTGTTAAACATGAGAAAAGTGTGGAAGTACAGAAAAGCCAAAACATGAGACAGTTTAAAAACAAATATAAAGACATCATCTTTACAAAGTACAGAAATTTAGAAAAGCCTCTGTAACATGGACATATGTAGACTGTAATTCTGTAATATACAAAGTAATTGTATTTATGGTTATGATACTTATATATATATAGTAATTTACAATATACATGTATAGGTATTCACAATGTAATATAAATTGTTTTAGTTTTTATAGCCATAATAAAGGTGGAGGATGATGACAGGCTCAGGATCAGAGGCAGAAAGCAGATCAGTTGGGAAAATGTTATAATATTTTGAGCTGCGTTGAACAAAAATTGCAGCAAATTTAAATGAGCGTGGAGTGAACACAACCCCGTCATCGTAACACAGGTTGGAAAAATGATACAAGAACAAGAAGATAACTTCTACGCTTCATTATAAGATCAAAAACAACCAAAAATAGATGCAAAAATGACCAAAGATGACACAAAATTATCAAAATAGACACAAATTGACCAAAAATACATGTAAAAATGACCAAACAACCAAAAAATAGATGCAAAAATGACCAAAATAGATGCAAAAATGAACAATAAATGGCACAAAATGGAATAGCCTGTATTAATTAATTAATAACACATCTTTATTGTGTGGGGGGAAAAAAATGTAATTGTGTCATTATCAGACCGCCATTACATTTTTCATCTCGCGCAGCCCCTAGCAGCAGCTCACGCACCCCCAGGGGTCCACGCACCATACTTTGGGAATCCCTGTTCTACTTTAAAGCAGCAGACCGGTTTCTATATTTCAGTGCTTTCTGTTAAAATATTGCATGTCTCAGTGAAATTGTATCTCCATCTTTCCTGGACTGGAGCCCAGGTGTCAGCAGCATCTCTCGTGTCTCTTGTGTCCTCTCCAGGCTCTACCATGCTGAAAAGCTGCCCAAGACAAACCTGGTCTTTATCATCTCTGATGCAAAACTCTCCTGCTCGTCCTGTGACACTAAGAAGTTAATACAGGAGGAACAGCAATGTATCCTTTTACCCAGCGCAGCTATCGTCTGGCAGAGAACATGTCCATTTGATCCAGCGAACAGATGTTTTAGGAAGTTTGTGTTTTTGACGAGATAATCATGGATTCACGCTGATTATCCACAATTCTCAGAACTCCCTATTCCCCCTTATTTGCATCCCCTTTAAATCCCACAGCCATAATAATGAGTGAACATTTCCACAGTAATTGACATTTAAAATTTGTCCCAGAACTCTGATGTGTCCGCTCTGGATTTCTCCTTGCTGCGTCTGTGGAGCAGATGGAAGTGTGGGTTAGTCTGCTGAAAAGGTTACAAACAAATCTCTGATGCTCTCTCAAACACACAGGGCTGTGGTCAATTATAGATTAAGCCTCTTGGAAAACACAATGCTCCAAAATGACTACCACACAGTGTCATAGGGGTATTGAGCAATGCGCTTGAAATCCAACTTGTTTTAAGTTTTAAATGTCATGCCACAATTACACTGGATCTGCCTGATTTGGACAGTGATACAATATATATCCCAGATCTTCCACATTAATCAAAATGTTCTATTCAATATTTTTCCATTGGGTAATCAGAGTTAAGTATTTGTTGCTGCTTGTTCTAACTCACTTGGAAACTGTGCCATGTTCCTGACGCTACTCCTCCAGCTGATGGTCCTGATCCCTGTGAACTGGCTCAGAATCCTCGTTACAGGAAAGGACCCGCAGTCTGTTTTGATAACAACGAACACGTAAGTTGCTTCTGGTTGAGAACTGAATCACGCAGGTTGTCGCTAAAGGTTGCTCTGTGTAGGGTTTCACGTATAACATTACCAGTGCTGAACACTGGGACCACTGCGGCTTCATTAGTCCCTCAAGAATTAGAGATGTTTGCAGAAAATCCAGTCTGAAATGGGGAAAAGCCTTTCAAATTAAAACGCGTGCCCCGAGGCTACTGTTTCTGGGTTTCACTGTTAAAATCATTTGAGCTCATCGCCAAAGAAAATCTCGGCCTGGTTACAGCTTTAATCAGTCCTTCCAGCAGTGACAGGACTATGAAAATCATGTGTGGATCCAAACCAAACATATATTTATGAATACCACAAGGTAGGGCTGGATAATAACCAACAGTTATCAAAATACTGGCATTATTTCATCTCCTACCAAAATAAACATGCTCGTACCTCTATTTCATTAGCTAAAGATTGTCTGAATCTGATAGAAATAAAGCTGCATTCATATATTCTTTTTTGACCACTAGGGGGCACCACAACAAGCTGAAAACACAGATTTCTGTCAGAGTTGTAAGCAAATAGTCAGCTGTTTACACATAACATTTGCATTCATTTGGAGACTTGTATCTTGCCTATAGACTGTATATTCAGATGAATAACATGATAGCTCCCCAAAAGTGAAGCTAAAATGTGTAATTCGCCCCACTGGTGGCTGACTGCAGTATAGGTCATAAATCCTGCCATTTTTATGTTGGCAAATGAGACATTGGGGGCCAAATAAGACTTCATAAGTATGATTTTCTGGCATTTTAGGTACTTCTTATCACACTTTTTTTGTTGTTGTTGTTGCTATTGTGGGGTTCGAAGTCATGATTGACAGCAGTGATTAACTTATGATTGAGTAGGGGAGGGTTTTTTTTTAGATATTTTTTTTTGGTTTAAAGAACTGAAACTAAAACTAGCATTTCAGACGATATGAGAAAAATTATGGGTAACGCTTTATATTAAGGTCCTTGTAATAACCGTTAATTAACAAGTAATAAGATCTCGCTTTAGATCCCTTTAGCTGCAAAAAGCATAGTTAACTGTTAACAAGTGCATAGTTAGCTTATAATAGATGAGCAATAAAGTATATTTCAATATCAATAAGCAAACAAAAGATTAATAAAGGCATGGCAAAGACATAATGGGTGGGTTATGGGTGTTTGTAATGCTATTATGAAGAATTATAAGATACTCATGAGGCTTTTATTAATGTTCTTATTATAAATCTCTTATAGCTTGCTATTAGCTGTATTATAATGCCATTATTAACACTTATATAGGCTTATAAACACACAGTAATGTTAATAAGCATCTTGTGAGGACTTACAAGGGCCTTATTATTTGTTAATTAATGGTTATTACAAGGACCTTAATATAAAGTGTTACCAAATTATGTTTTGTTTTGAACGTTAAAACTTGTAAGTTGTCTAGTAAAAACCCCAAAATACAAGTTTAAACCAGGAAATTAGCATATTATGTCCCATTTACAGGTTTGTAAAACTTAGCTATGAGCTAAAAGATGCTTAAACTATGACTTCTATAGTCATATTTTAGCCATTATTAATATAAAAATATTGATTTGAGCAGCTATAAACAGAGAATATCTACAAAAACCAATGACATCTAACCAGAAGTGACACCAACACATCATTTCTTTTACTTATAAATCAGAAATTAGCCATCACGAAGGAGGGAAATATTGTGCATGTTATGATTAAATGAAATGTCATCAAGGTAAATATGATAATTTACTATAAATGTGATATCATCCGGCCCTACCTCCAAAGTGCCTGTTACTGGGAGCGTTTTTATCTTTTTTTTTCTAATTTCCAAATTTATACTCCAGATGAAACAACTTGATCTGTTTTGACATTACACCTGGAAAATTCATGGTAGCACCAGCAACATATTAGGGACCAATAAAGAAAGGAAGTAAGGATTTCAGCCAGCCTTTAAAAAAAAAAAAAAGAGTTAAGCTTTTAGCCTCACTGGACAGAACCCAGAACCCTGAAGCTGCACTCCTGATATGGAAACAATATATCAGTGAAGAAATTCTACCCATGGCACCTTTCCATCACTAATATCTTAACATGGTGCATGTCATTTCTTTTCTTTTTGCAATCCCTCAAAAGCTGTATGTGTGCAGATTTCCCACGCAAAGACAAACAGTCGGCTGTTGCTCAACTATGAATAACTAAGCTAAACAAACATTTTGATGAATCTCTGCGTGTGAAACCTCTGTGCATGAATGCTCTGTTTGTTTTCACTCTATAGTCTTTTTCCAGTGTCGGCCTTATGAATTAACTCTTACTCCTGCACTGTCACACACACACACACACACACACACCAAGGTTATTATAGTTAACGAAATAACGAAAACTAGAATTGGAAAAATATTTTCGTTAACTGAAATAAAAATAAAAATGAGAGTTTTTAAAATACGATAACTAACTGAAACTGTATTTTGTGGTTACAAAACTAACTAAAACTAACTAAAATTAGAGTGAAAATGTCCTTAGTTTTCATCTTTGTCAACTTTTTTCATACGTAAACCTTTTTGGTTGATATGAAATCTATTTCATCTATCTGGTTTTATGACTTAATAAACGTATTGGGGCTGAGATGGATCAGACAAAGGAAATAAAGGCAACAATTACTGTGACCTTTCTGAATCTCAAAACCCAACAAATACCCCATTACAAAAAAAACTGAAAATTAACACGAAAACTAATAAAAACTAAACTAAAACTAAGCATTTTCCCAAAAATAAAAACTAATTAAAACTAGCAAACTCACTCTGAAAACTAATTCAAACTAACTGAATTTAAAAACAAAAAATTACAACGAAATTAAAACTAAAACTAATGAAAAATCCAAAACTATTATAACCTTGACACACACACACACACACACACACACATTCTTGTACTTCTATCTTTGGGAGGACACTCATTGTAATAGTGAATTCCCTTGAAAAGTTGTAATAGTTTTGGATTATTCATTAGTTTTAGTTTTATTTTCATTGTGATTTTTTGTTTTCAAATTCAATTAGTTTTTAGAGTGAGTTTGCCAGTTTTAGTTTAGTATTTATGTTTTTGAAATGATTGAGTTTTAGTTGAGTTTTTATTAGTTGTAGTTTTTTGTAATGGGGTTTTTGTTGGGTGGGAGATTAAAAGAGGTCACAGTAAATTTTTCCCTTTATTTCCTTTGTCTTATCCATCTTCATTATGTATGAAAAAAGCTGACAATGATGAAAACGAAGGACATTTTCACTATAAGTTCGTTTTGAAACCACACAATACAGTTTAAGTTAATTTTTTAAACTCTCATTTTTGAGAGGACCGGCCAAAATGTCCTCACTTTGCAAAAATGTCCCCACTCTGTTGGTTAAAAACGTGTTCTGGTCCTCACTATGTAGGAAGTACAAGAACACACACACACACACACACTTCTCTCACACTCTTAATGCATCTTGTCTTGTACAACTATCGTCTGAACTAATTTTCTTGCATTCTCTGCTTTCTCGCTAACTATGTGGACCTTTTTGCTGCATGATTGTCTCTCTCTCTGTTTTCTCTGTTTGCTGCTCTGTGATTGGCTGTTTGATGGTTAGGATGAGGCCATGTGCCGAAGGAGCGCAGGCTCCCCATTGGCTTCTTCTCTGCTCATGTTACTGCTGCCACTGTTCATGTGCTGTCTCGGGTCAGTCCCATAACGCTCGCTTTCTCTTCCATTTCATCATTATCTTCCACTCAATCTTTCCGCCTCTGGCTCCGGACCGTTCCACCCGTTCTCCTGGTGGTTCTCCTCTGTTTGTTTTCCTCGCCTTATCTCTTCAAGTCTGTCTCCATCTCTGATTGTTCCCACTTCATCCTGTCTTTTTTCCCATTGTTTTCCCACCCTTATCTTCCTCACCTGTCACTCTCTCTTATGTTCTACCACCATCTGTCTTTCTCCCGACTTTCCTCTTTCTGTCCCTCTTTCTGCCAACATTTTTCCCGACTCACCTGACTTTGAACTTCAAGCCATGCTCTTTGTATCTCTCCCCATCTATCATAATCCGTCTCATGCAATAGACGACGGTGTCTATCTCCACTGACATCTGATTACTAATGTTGCTGGAACAGGCCACTCACTTCTCATTTGCACTCCAGACGTTTGTGCGTCTCTTTTAATGATTCTCAACTTTTTTTTCCTCTCAAACACATATCAAGGCTCAACATTCTTTCCCCTCCAGATGCTAACACACAGAGACTTAGAGTATCCAATCAATTCTGGTCGGACGTAATGGCTCAAAGTTTTCCAGTCGAGTATAAAAAAGATATTTTAACGCTTTTTTATATGGATTTGACCTCCTGTTTGACCCCTGCATAGTTCTGGTTGACCGTTTGTGAAGCCCCGCCCCCTTTAGTTAGTGTTGTTAACATGCTGAACCTGTCAAGCTTTCCTTCGTGACACAACAAGGTGATATACAGTCATGGAAAAAAAGATTAGACCATCTTTGTTTTCTTCATTTTCTTGTTCATTTTAAGGCAAGGCAAGTTTATTTGTATAGCACAATTCAACACAAGGTAATTCAAAGTGCTTTACATACACATTAAAAACAGCAAGACACAATTGAAAACAGTAAAAACAGTCAATTAAAACAGGGAAATAGAAATAAAAATATAAATACGATAAAATAAGATACAGCAGGATAAAAAAAAGAGATAAAATAATAAAAAGCACAAGTCAAACATTGTGTAGTTAAAAAGTAAGGGCAGCAGAGTAGAGCAGATAAGTGTTAAAGTTAAGAGTACACTGCAGTAAACTATAGTGTTTTTAGTCCTGATTTAAACCAATGTCTGATAATAACCAAGATCATTATCAAGAAAACCATGTTAAATGTCTAGATATCAGCTCTTAAATTAAACTCTTATCAGCTATTTTTGTTGTTATCGTTATATTTGTCCAAACAAATGTACCTTTAGTTGCACAAGGCTTTTAAATGAACAAGAAATTGAAGAAAACAAAGGTGGTCTGATAATTTTTCCATGGCTGTAGGTGGCACAATGGCTTGCCAAAATGTTTAATTTCAGGCAGAGGCAGATAAAAGCCCCTAATGAAATGACAATTGATGCTGGCAACCTTTAAGAACAACAGTTATTGGTCAAGAAAACTGCCACCAGCTGACTTTTTAATGTTTCCAGCTGATTTTTTTACATCCATCTGCCTTTGAAAATCAAAGTATCTTAAATATGCTCTTGATGTTTGTTATCACAGCATGACGGGCAAAATATCAGCATCCTCACCAATAATAACATAAGAAACCGCAGTGTACTGTGCACAATAAAATAGGAAGATCAGGCCTTGTCCAAATGTACACAGATTTTTTTGTTGTTTTTTTTTAAATGCATGCGTTTTGGCTTTTTGTCCATATGCAAACTGCATTTAAGTCATTAAAAACCGAGCTTTTATACATTTTCGGTGTAGTTGGCCCTGTTGAAGTGTTGACAGGCCAAAATAGTGTTGTTTATAACTTGTTTATAACTTTGCTAACAGAACTTTTTTGTTACTTTTCCACTAAATTGAGGAGCAGAGGCATCAAATTGAGCTCCAGAGTGATTTATGCACCATTGCAGTCAGGTAGCTTTCCAGTAAAAGCTTTTTTTTTAAATTCAGGTTACTCATTCTTCACATGATTCGAAAAAATCGCTTTTTGATTAGTGTTGAATCCCTGCCGGTTGGTTTGGCGCGCTCTTGACAATGATTTAAATTGTGTTTAATGTTGTAATTTAGACAATAGTTAAATTTAGCAACTAGAACAAAGGAGGGAAAAACAGTTTTCAAAAACACTTGTGTACATGTGGACTCAGCCTCAAAGTGGTGTTTAATTTTAGCATAAAAATATTTGGATGCTTGGCTCACATAGCTGACCATGTTGTCTTCTTCTGTGGTTGCAAGATTTTGGGCTTTTATGATGAAATCAAGGAGAGCAGGACATTTGCCTCAGCATCCAGACTGTGGATGAGCTTCATGAATGGGTCTTTTTTAGAGTAAATCAGCTGGTCATGCTAATGATGCAGATAATGTAACAGAAATAAACATAAAATCCATTTCTTTCCCATTTGCTCTTATGTTTATGGATTTTGGACCGCTGTCTAAATATAATAAATTTAGAGTTTCACTCTTTACATCTCTTGTGACACACCACTACAAGCTTGACAGGTTGGTTTCTAAGCTATGACTAGACCAGGGGTGTCAAACTCTGGCCCGCGGGCCAAATTTGGCCCGCAGTGTAATTTTATTTGGCCCGCGAGCCAATATCAAATTATTATATTATTATTGTTCTATAAAAGCTGACCCGCCGGTATTATACGGCGCATTTACCGCTAATACTAGATTTATTATTGTTATTTTATTTTTAAATGTATTAACCTGTTGAAAAACTTTATTTTGATATTTAAATCAGAAGGATGCAAATAGAAAAGAGGCATACGATTTTTGTTTAATTTTTATTGAATAAATTAATGACACTGATGTGTTTTTTATTTTAAATTTGATTTTGCATGTCTGCACTATTTAGTTATATATTGTATGTTTATAAGCGTTGCTGGTTCCATATTTAATGTTAAAGCAAAACATGTTTGGTATATATTAAAAGGTTTATTTGTTCAATATTGGCCCGCGATTTTATTCAAGTTTTACATTTTGGCCCATTGTGTATTTGAGTTTGACACCCCTGGACTAGAGCATCACTGTTCGGGGGAGGGGCTTAGTGAACGGTCAAGTAGAAATGGTTTAATGTGTTATTTACCGAGCAGTAACTTGACTTCTTGTCCCCCCTGCTCCACACCAGGAGGAGGACCCTGACTGTGGCGGGGCGTCCGGCCTGAGTCCCTCCCTCTGGCTGACGATGACCCTTCAGCTGGTTCTACTCTGGGTTTTGACTGGCTCCAGACACCACGCCATCCCATCATGACCTCTGAAAACTCCTCATCATACCCCCCCCCCCCCTCTCTCTCTCTCCCTCTCTCTGTCTCTCTCTCTCTCCCTCTGTTATCTCCAAAATGGCAACCAGCATGCAACGCTGCCACCGAATTGACGAACGCCCTGACGAGAGGCGCTGGTCACAAACAAAGAAAAAAACCTGTGAGCCCCACTTCCTGCCACTTTCTCTTTTTGATACCTTCATTTTCAGGGGTTTCTCAAAGTGATTTCACCAGGTGCAAGGGTACAAGTGACGAAAAAGAAATGTTTACCGGAAGAAATCTGTTTGAAAGATAAGAGAGAACTCTTAACCTACGCCTATCCGTCATCTCCTCGGTCCCTGCCAGCTGAGATTAGAGGAATCCAGACATTAATTTTCATTGGCGACTTCTGAACTGTTTCTGGCTTGATGTCATTGATGAAAGAGATCGGACTGCCTTTTAGTATCAGAGGGATTTAAATCACCATGGATTGGTTGGGGGGGGGGGGGGTTGGGATGAGGGGGTGGGGGGGCTTGCTGTTTATTATCGAGCAGTTTTTTTTTCACCACTGCCAGAAACAGCGCTGCCTTTAGCAAGCGTGCAATTTATTTTGAATCAATTTTGCAGTGGTTAGTTATTAGGTCTTTATTGTTTTGTGGTTGAGAATTCGGCTAAGGTTGCAGGAAGAGATGCCAAATTGTTACATCACAACCTCGTGCCCTTCGTTTGCCTCTGTCGGGTTGCTGATAATAATGTTGTCTCAGTCTGATTTTATTTATTTCTTAGATAGCACTAGGCAGAACATGTTCACAGTGTCTCTGAGGGGTTGAAAGATGTCTTTACTTTCGCCCCAGTGTTCTCTCATGTAGATACTGTATTTGCGGTGTGAAAGTCATTGTTCATTGTTATGTTTATGCACAGAAACCAACCCTTCAACTGCCACAGAGGGCCTGCTTCTGAGTGCACAGATTAAAAAAAAAAAACTTTTGTAGCTGATCAAAATAATCATCAGCCCCTATCGAGAGTAGTAAATGATCTGGAATTGCCGCCTCGGTGTCGGATCGCTCCGATGAAAAAACTTTGTTGCCATAGTGCGCATTAACCAATCAGGGTGAGCCTGGCTGGTGTCCTATGCATGCTCAGTGGACAAAATCTCTAGTGCCATGTGGACTGTGTGACTCAGATGAACCTTCAGCTTTGTAGACTGTGGCTACTGAATGGAAAGAAGTGTAGTTTTTAATTTGTTTTACGATTTATTTGAACGAAGCGTCCGGAGAGCATGCTACTGTTTCTTTTACTGCAAAGAACATGAACGAAGGGGGAATTTGAGAATATGTATTTGACGTTTTTGGTCAACAGAAAAGAGAAAAAAAAAAAGGAAAACAGTACATTTGTATTCACTGCTGTCATTTTTTTTAAATTAAATGACTACTATCTGCACTGGGGTATAAAGTGCAGCTGTTATTTGTCTTTACAGTTTGATTCTGACTAAAGAACAACCTCTTTCTCTCTGTAATAGTGAGGTTGCAGTTTATTATACACTGGATATAAGATATGACTGCAGTCAGTCCATGTGTGTGATCCTCTCCACTGCTGTATTTCATTTTCTCCAATAGAAGTTCATCTTGTTTCATTTATGTGTGCCTTCTTTTCCATTATTTACATAAACACAACATACCTAATTTGAGCGTGAAACGTTGCAGATGATTTACCGTAAATGGTTGTTTGAGTGCAGTCAAAATGAATTGTGAGATTTATTAAGAAATGCATTAATCAGCCAAACCGCCGCTGCAGAACAAAAGAAATCTGACAAAAATAATTAACAACAAATCTCACAGGACCAAAATCTAGACAATCTGGTGCAGTACTAATTATGTCAGCGAGGATATGAGTAGATCATTTAGTTCAGGATGGAAATATAAATCCATCCTGAAGAACATTAGTAGAAATGACTGCTGTTTTTTTATTTTGGTGTAATGACAAAACATTAAAAGAAACTGATTCAATTAGGCACGACATATTATATTAGACAATGTCATCAATTGTAAACAACAAGCTTTAAAGGGAAAGTTCACCTCAAAATCTGTTTATTAATCTAGAAATCTAGATATATAATGGCTTTAGATGACACTTGGTTTGTGGTGCTCAAAGCATAAAAAAATACATTTTTTTTTAAATCATGACCCAGTCACTGAAGATGCAGGAACTTTTTTTTTTCAATATTTCCTACATGAAGCTGTTTTTTGAGCACGACAAGCCTTTTAGTTTCATTTTATTCTGAGTCTTATATCTCCAACTCACACCAAAACAATCTAGATTGATAAATAGCAGTAGAGGTAAGCGAAAAAAATAATTCTTTCTAAATTCTTAAAAAAAAAAACATAATTTTGTACTTAAACAAGCTGCAGTTGACAGTTTGTTTGGTCATTCGATGAGTAACCCCACAGTTTGATTTAGCTGCCTGTTGGTTCCAGGTAACAATTGACAATCACAGGTTAAATCAGTAAGCATTATGTTACAACTGTTTAGTGATATCAGATACTTTAAGGATACGCTCCCTGGTTTTATCGCCCTTATTGCGTGCTTAAATCATTAAAAGTCCTTGTAACTCCTTGTCATCTGTGTTCCAGAGTCAAAACATCCACAGATAAATTAATTTGAGGACACTATGCACACCAATAAAACCAAACCAGGGAGTGCATCTTTTTACGAGTGTGTAATCTATAAACACTGGCGCATGTTTGCAGGAAACTAATCTGTGGGGACGTGAAAAACCACAAAAACTGTGCACCACATCACCACTGACATTTGCCTCTCATCCCCTCAGAATGGTTTTAGTTAGATGATTACTGTTGCATCATACTGAATAATATCGTTTTTTAATTACAAGCATTCCTTCATGTCCAATCGAGGAGTGCTACGTCCGTCTATTCAATAGCAAAGCCCCATTATTAAACCGTCATGTGGTCTGTGGTGCACTCTTTACTCTCAATGTTTTCCTCTATCTTAAACTATAACCTTCCAACAAAATCAATGTGGTGAAACTAACAATGGTATTTATGCTCCTCATTTACTAACACTCAAGAATATCAAGTGCCATATGGGACTCTCTTATTCTCTCGCAGAGAAACCTATTATCGTAATATAACATTTATGCAATTTACGAAAGGCAACATGTACGTCTCATACATTGTTTCCCTGTGCTGCATGGTTAGTGCAAGTGCGTAGTGTGGCTTACGATTTGATAAAGAAAAACAACATATCCGGTGTGCTCCTGCTTTAGTGTGTGATGTTGGGAAGCATAATATTCTGGGTGTTGGGCATTTGTTCATGATAAGATAAGGTATGATCAGCTATTACTGCCTTTCTCTTGGGGGGACAGCATTTGGCTCCGCCCTGGTCTGAGTCAGCCGGGGGAAGAGAATCTGATTGGCCAGCGTGATGTTTGAATGCACTACTCAATCTGTCTGATTGGTTAAAGCCATGTATGAATCATTTATTCAAGGACCATACTGGTGATTAAGCAAGTTATAGACCAAATACAAACCATGCATACTTTACATTAGCGCGAGTATTTTTGCAAACCATGTTTTTTCAGATTTTCAGCTACGCTACGCTAGCAGTCTGTCCACCAGTTTGGTCCAACCTGAACTAAACAAATATCAAATTAATTATCCTGAAATGTTCATGAATGCTGATGGCCGGACTTTGTCCTTTAATTTGTTTTATGAATAAATACCTGCAAAGCTAATGGAATTTAAGTGTTAGAAAATGGGGGGAAAGTTTCAAATTTAGCCAGCTAATATGCTAAGCTAAGCTAGAAAACATGGTTAGCATTAACCTCCTCAAAAGCAACATGTTAGCATCCACGTTAAGCATTGAGCTCAAAGCTCCTCTGTGCCTGACTCACCAGCCTTTCATCATGTCTCTCATTCTCTGCATTCTCCTCTCTTCCAAATCTATTTTGCAGGGGGTATCATCGCTGCATCCCAGGCTTAGCAGCACTGTGTGCGCTTGAAAAACAAAAATGCAGAATAGAAGCTTCTCTGGCTAGTTTGAAGCTGATTGCTAATTGATTTTTGATTGATTTTTAAGCCGTGAAGTGAGTGAAGAGAGGACAGTGGCTGCCTGAAAAGTAAGAAAATATCTTCTATTTTGGAGAAAAGTGAAAATGGTCTGCAGTAATTGGCCATATAATATACATGAATTGTAGTTAAAGGTATACTATGTAATGTAAACACAACATTCAAACATGGCCCCTCCTTCCCGATGAAAGTGATAGCAAACTCCAGAATCACTTTTACTATAATTTATTTATTTTTGCAACTGTGTCCTCTCTTTTTGTAGCTTTGTGCCCAAAGACTGATGCCCAGAAAAGGGTTTCTGCAGAAACAAACACACGTATAAGTGATCCTGCATAGTGTACCTTTAACAGTGATTGTATTGAAGCTAAACTTGCACAAACACTAGTATGGTCCTGTCAGTCACTTCGGTACATTGTACGGACATGAAATGATAATCACACCATCCAAACTGCGCAGACTGCTTTTAGAGAATCATAGAAAACATTGGAGAATGAACATGAGCTCCATCATTGTCCAGATGTTCCATTCTACTCTTTAAGTGCTAAAATCAGATGCTGTCACTTCAGGAATAATATACTCTTGATGTGATATGAAGTGTTTTTGACTCTGTTGGTGCTCTCTGTATGGATCGTGTGGGTTGGCCTTTTTATTTCTGGAATCTGGAGGATTGCTTAATGTGTGTTTTTTTGTGTCTGTTACCTTGCTGCCACTCTTTGGCAGACGATTGGCGGGCCTGTCAGTCAATCTTTCTCTGCCTTCGGTTTTTTAAGGCAGGCTCTTGATGGAGGCGTCCACCAAGTCGCCCCTCGCCAGATTTGGGAGGGTCTTGGTGGGCCTCTCTGTCAGTCTCCCTCGATTGTGCTTTAACATGTTAGTGGAACTTGATTCTCCAGAATCAGTCATGTAAAAAATTGTATAAAACTGATGTTGTTCTCAACAAATAGAAAAACAGAACAATGTTTATAATCCTGGGGAGGAAAAACGTGTTTATTCATGTGCAAATAAGGTATATTGAGAATAAAAGTTTATGATTACTATCTGTTGCATTGCGTTTAGAGTTCTGGCTCGTGTCCTTTTCTTGCAAAATATCTCCGTTTTTTTCCACAGTGGATCAGATTTCTGTTACTAGCTTCTGTCACATTGCCAACACACATTTCCCATCCAAATGTGTGTGAAAATGAGAAGGAAGCACCCCGAGTCTGCTCTCCCAGTGTCTAGCCAACATCAGAAACTGACGTCCAGCCAAAATCAACAATGTCCAGGAAAAGAAAGGAAGGAGGCGTAGGTCCAGCCACATCTCTCTACAACATTGAATTTGGCTCAAGGACACGTCCATTAACAATGACCCGTAATGTTCTCTGGTCATAAATTTGCAGTAATTCCTGTTTTCCCTATTGCGTGTTGATCAAATGGTAAGTGACTTTCTCGTTAGCGCAGCCCGCTTTACACTTGAACCTGAAACCAGCTGTGCTCAAGCCCAGATTCTTAGAGCCACTATTCCTCACTGCCCCCCAAAGACAAACTACAGGCTCATTTTACTCTTTATTATAGACGTTAAAAACTAACCTGCATGGTATACTGTTGGCCATGAAGAAAAACTAAAATCCTTCAGGTGCTTGGGGACATTTTAAATGTGACCAATTACAACGGTTTTAGTATTTATTTTTAATAAAATATGGCCTTTATTGTTGGTAGTGCAGCTGGTGAATGACTATACGGAGACCAATAATATGAAATTACATATTTTACAGACCCTGTGACAGAAATTGATTACAACTGCATCAAGTAAGACTTTGTTAAACTGCCATTTTAAATAAGAGTGATCAGATGGAGATGGCAATCAGTAAAGAAACTGAATATCAATTCAAAATATAGTTTATCAACACTGTGTGCAAAGAAATGACACATTCTTGTGTATAAATCTGTTGTATTTTCTAACCACCGCATATTTCTTGCTATGTGTAATCTGTATTTTAATGCATTCTCTCTCCTTGCGTGAATATTGCATGAAAGATTTATCATCCTGCTAAAATCCGTGTTTTCCGGTGACAGCACCCTGTCTTTCTTGGACTCCACTGCTATTTTTTCCCCAAACTCTTCCTCTCCAAAAGTGTTATTCCTTGTCTGTCATGGATGAGTTGCGATGTCAACAGCACACGCTGGATTTCCTGCCAGGGGCTCTGGATTTCGCGTCTGGCAACAAGATGACCCAGTTGGTTTACACTGAGAGGTCACTCCTGTTGTGTTTTTGATTGTTATCCTAAGTGTTTGGGCTTGTGTCCCTCTGTCACTGATTGATATCTGGCCTGAAGTCCCTAAAGTAAACGGCCCTCTGAGTAAATATGAAAAGTTTATTATGTAAGTAATTACATTTGGTCGTATTAACAGTTCCCTCATTACACCGACAGATTTGTTTTTGCAGAATGAGCTTTCCAAGGAGATGGTGTCATATATCATTTGTGCACCGGAGTGAACCTTTAAGTGCTTTAGAAATTGGGACCGCATATGCTCGCCACTTCATTTATATGCATGTTCGGCTCTCTCCCCCTCTTTTCAGATAATGCTTACTCTCGCATTCCTCACCAGACGAGATGAAGAAGATATGGTTTCTGCATTCTCCCTTCCTATTTCTTGGTAGTAATCATACAGTGTGGCCGGTTTAGGATTACTGAGGAGTTCATTGTCCCCACACGAAACCTGTTTAATGCCTGCAGACGAACCCAGCTGACCACCACTGAATCAATGTTGTTTTTCAGCTCCAAAGGATCTAGTAGGCACATGTTTGTTGGGAAGAAAAAACAACTTTGAGGGTTGTGGTTCGGAAAAAAACAACCTCAACCGACAACAAAGAGCAAGGATTAGACCACCAAGGCATTGTTGAGGTTTTGGTTTGTCTCCACATCTCCTGTCTTTTAGCTCTTCTGTGTAATTTTAAAGGTCGTTACTATGATTTGGAGTTTGGGGGGAACCATAAGTAACCAGCCCGATCCCAAATCAAGTTCATACCCCTTCATTTAGATTTCAAACACCTCATAAAGGCTTTTTTTTTTTTTTTGGCTTGGGCTCAAAACCCAATCACAGCTGCTGTAATGGATATGTTGTGATACTTATAAGGCACCTGGGGGTCACATTTCAGAAAAGTTTAGATTGAAATGTTTAACATATATCATACCTCTGCTTGCTCCAGTTTCCTACACTGTTAATTGACGACTCTAAATCACCCGTAGGTGTCAATGAGAGCTTGAGGGGGCTGTCTGTTTCTGTGGCTGCATTCACACCAGATCAGGCGTTGCAGCGGTTAGTGCAGAGATATGCAGATATATGGGAGTTCCACTTAATATGCAGTAATGCATCTAAAAGGAGTTGACAATAAACAACAAAAAAACAAGAAGATAAGAAGGAAAAGAGCCTTAACAACCTGGATGTTTTCCTTCATTTCCTGTCTGTGAACTCAAACAAACGAACATATACAAACAAATTCTCATCCCCAACTTGCCAGATAGCAAAGCTTGGTGCTCCTTAGCTTCAGAAATGGATGTTCTATATTCTCCTTGAGTGTCAGTTTTGGAAAAAGCGGCAACCCAAGAAGTGAGGCAAACCAGGATGTGCCTTAAGCTGCATTCTACCTTAAAATTCCTACAGGGTGCTGACGAAGTTTGCAGAAGCATTTGGATCCATACATTTCAATACAAAATGACAAAACTTCTATATATGTGTGTATATATATATATATATATATATGTATGTATGTATGTATGTATGTATGTATGTATATGTATGTATGTATATATATATTTATATATATATGTATATATATGTATATATATACATATATATATATATGTGTGTATATATATATATGTGTGTGTATATATATATATATATATATATATATATATATATATATATGTTGACCCTTTCACACTGTATTTTCACTGAATGAAAGTTTATTTGAACGTTTGGTTGGACTAACACACACTACAAGGAGTCGCTGTTCATTTTTCTGAGGTAAGTAACATACATTTTTAGTTTTTGTTTTGTGCTAGCCAAAACTAGCATCCCAGTTAATGCTCCAGTTAATGCTAGCATGAATTAGCAGCGACTTCTCTCAGTCAGGTTGAGGTGTAGAGAGGCTGTAGTCAGTGATCAGATCCCTCTTCTCCTCCACAGTCCAAATATGGTCTGCTCCCCGTATCAGAAACAAGATGGCGACAAGTGTAAGGCTGAACTCGATGCCTCAAATAGGCAGTCCACAAACCAATGGGTGACGTCACGGTCACTACGTCCATTATTTATACAGTCTATGTTTTGGACGTGTCAGGGGCCGTGTGTCAGTTTCTGCTTGTTTCATGCATAGTGTCTTTTCAAAATAAACCGTTGTTGCATCCCCTGTGTCCACATTCAGATGAATGGGAGGACTGGCGAGTACCCAATGTCAGCTGGGATTGGCTCCAGCCACCCTGCGACCCTCTTTAGATAAGCTGAATGGGTTGTGTCTCTCTTATTCAAAAAGTCTGTACCCTGAGGCTCAGCAGTCAACTCCTAACATTCTAATGGTTTTTTAGATATTAGATTATGATGTGGGAGATTACAGTAAGTATGGCGTTCTTTCATCATGCGTAAGTAGCTCCAGGTAGCCCGTACAGTAGCTTTAGGAAAATGTATCTGTCGTAAAAATATCTTTGATTACAGCATAGTTTATGTAAAACATACATAACATCAATCAGTTTTGCTTTTATCATCACAATGGTAACCACATGGAACTCTGTGATGAGTTCTTGATCATTACTCTGAAATAAGCAACTACCTTTAGACTCTGGATTCTGAACAAAGTACTGTGATGTGTTCTGAGACAACAGTCTGAAGTCTGTTCTGAATGGCCACACTTTGGAGAGGTTGGTTGTCTGCAGCCTCCTCCTGACTTAATCACATTACTGCCCTGAACTCTTGCTCAATAGAGTGTCTTTGTTATTGTTCCCATATTTTACAAAAAGTGATGATTGAAAAAAGAATGACTTGTGAGATTATTTCTAAACCCTGTTTACTCTCTGACTAAAGTAAGCATTCTTGTTTGATTACAAGTTACAAAAGTTGTCCATTACATTACATTACATGTCATTTAGCTGACGCTTTTGTCCAAAGCAACTTACAATAAGTGCATTAAACCTGAAGGTACTAGCCTTAGACCACAGGAATCAAGTAAGTACATAACTTTAAGAGCCATCTGTAATCGCTACAGGAGGTCAGTGGTGGGGGAGCCCTTCCCTGGGAGGCAAAGTAGCTCAGTCTTTCCCAGGTTGAGTTTGAGGTGGTGCGAGGACATCCACTGGGAGATGTCAGCCAGGTATGCAGAGATACGTGCTGCTGCCTGTGTTTCAGATTGGGGAAAGGAAAGGGTTAGCGTGGTGTCGTCGGCATAGCGATGATGGGAGAAGCCATGCGAGTGGATGAGGGAGCCAAGGGAGTTGGTGTATACTGAGAAAAGGAGCGGACCAAGGACAGAGCCTTGAGGGACCCCGGTTACACGAAAGGTGCGGTCCTTGAGATAGGACTTGAGTAGAGAGCGGGCAGAGCCAGATACTCCCAGGTGGTGAAAGGTGGAGATGAGGATCGGGTGATCAACAGTGTCGAAAGCTGCAGAAAGGTCCAGTAGAACCACCACAGATGAGAGAGAGGCCACTTTTGCCTTGTGAAGCTGTTCTGTCACAGCGAGAAGGGCAGTCTCTGTTGAGTGGCCTTTCTTAAAACCAGACTAGTGAGGGTCAAGGAGATTGTTCCCATGCGGATAACAGGATAGTTGATTGAAGATAGCCCGTTCCAAAGTTTTGGAGAGGAATGGCAGGAGAGAGACGGGTCTGTAGTTGTACACTGTAGGTGAGATAATACTTCTGTCTGTGGTTGTCCACTGTAGGTGAGATAATACCACTTGTCCCACGCAGAACCTCAAATTCCGACATCATAGAGAGTATCATGACCCATATTTACCTTTATTATTAGGTGGCACCTTCTTGTGGCCTTAGATATTATGACGCCAACTAAGGTGGAAGTAAGGATACTGAGTATAAAGAACAACAAGGTTCGTTTAGTGAAGGCAAGTCAAACAAATGGAGGTCTTTGACCCTGGAAACCAGTGTTCCTGTCCTCAATGAAACCGAAGTCAACATCATTATTTTAGGTAACATATGTTGTTTAACTTTTGTGCGATATATATCACATTCTGGATCATGTATTACCTACACCTACATAACCACAGTAACTACATCTGTTTCCCTAACCCTAACCAAATACTTTCGTTAACTAAACCTAACTAAAGTGTGAAAGTTTCATTACCTTAACCATGTGTTTAATATGGTTTATATTTAGGTATGATGAAAATTTGCAGTCCTGCTAGAGAGTCAAAACAAATATATAGGACTTTTTGAGTTTGATGCATATTCAGACTTAAACTGTACTCTTGATGAATGAAACCCTCAACCCTATAGGGTTTCCCCACAAATTTTCCCCCATTTTTCTTCAAAATGTTACTTCGAGAATTTTGTACATTTTGTACAATGTGATAGCTTTTTGGAATCCAGGTGTAACCCTACAAAGCGGCCGTGGGTCCATCTAAAACCGTTGGTCTGAGGTTCACTTGAAGTGAGCTCTTGCGTGATTGCCTGGAGACCACACATGCTTTCTCTGGAAGGTGAGTAACGTCCTTTAATAAATGTGTCATATTACATTTGAATGTGTGTCATTGAGTAAGAATCACCACAGCTGTGAAGGGGATATTATGATCTACTCAAAATTTGGAACAAATAAAGTATCAAATTCTTAAAGCAACACAAATAAAGAGCCGTGTCTTCTATTTCTGTAACCAAATGTGGCTTGCAGGAGGAAAGTGATGGCGTAATGATGACGTATGTTATTGCACAATTTACTTCGGAATAATTCTTGTGTGTACAAACAACTCTGCAATGGTGCAATTCCTACCAAAATAAATTATTTACGCAGCTTTTTGCAACTTGAACCACTTAAATGTTCGGAAAAGCTAAGTAAAGGTTTATACAATTGGCTTGGCAAAGTCAAAGTCTTTCCCTCGTCTTTCCAAAGCATCTTGAATTCCAAATCTCCCATACCTGCTCCCATGTCTCGGCACCACTTTGGATCCCTGTTGGGAACTCTGACTTTGTGACTCATCTACTGGTATTTATGCACTTACTTTGTTGTAATTGCTGCAGTCTGGTAGCATTAGCTGTACATGTTCCTTTCATGTTTTTTGGCCGCAGAGAAAGTGAGGCTAAAAGTAGAGACTCTGGCGGTATCGGGAAAACAAGAAAATACCCAGGGCAGATGTGGGACGGCCTCGCTCACTGGGGCGTGCAAGTGACCAGTACAGGAGGTTTGATGTGGTTTTTGAATCACCAGCATCACCCACGTGTTTGTATCAGCTGGCCTTGACTGGAAATACAATGAGTGGTCCTTATCCCAGGGGACAGGAGAGCAGAGGAGAAGAGAAAACAGAGGAGCACTTACAGAGATTTGCAGACAGACTTGAGGTGAAAAAGAAACAAGCTGTCAAAACGTTGTCTTTAAATGATGGTGCCCGTACAGGAAAGGGGGGAAAAATGTTCAGCTACCCTTGAAAATTGATGGAGAAGATTAATCTACGTGAATCTCTGAGGAGTGACTTTTGTCGACTCAGCAAAAACGATTTAATTTGGAAACCTGTCACAAGAAAAGAGCTCATTCACTTTCCTGCCTCAAACGCTCACTAACTACACATGCCAGTCAACTAGAGATATAAACTAGAACAAGAGTGCTTTCTCCTGAGCTGTTTTCATTGGAACTATTTCTTTAGTAGGAAGTAGTTCCAATGAAATGTGGTCAAACAAAATATACACTAAGTAACCAAATAAATAGAGGTTAAAGGTTCTTTACCCAGCATTCAGAGCATTGATAAATTGGTAAACATATTTACTATGTGAAAGACAAAGTGGAGCAATCACGTTCTGAGCAAAGAATAGAGTCACACTCCGTCTGTGTGTGTTGTAATCAGAGCTTGTAGCCAGTGCATGATTACATATCAGTCTCTTCCTTTGAAACTGTTAGCACTTTCCATTTCTTCCTCCCTTCGCGTTCATGTGACTCTGACTTGGAACAGGATGTGTAAGGATCCAATTGCAGCACACAGGTCACCAAGAAGACGGTAATGACTTATAATGGAAAGCTCCGCAGTTACAACAGGTTGAATGCCACAGCGAAATCTCTCAAAGTCTTTGGCAGAGCGACAGATACGGCAGGATCAATAACTCCAAGTCGGGGACAGAAGGTTCATGACTTCACCGGGAATGAGGCAGGCAGGGTCAACAACAGGAAATCAGTCCGAGATAAAGCGCTGGAAAGTATGACATCAAGTAGCAAGGAACAATCTGTCAGTGAGTGTTTGAGAGGCAGGATTCTTTATAGTGGTTTGATTAGTGATCAGAGGCAGCTCAGTGGAGTTGGGCTGATGAGGTGGAAGTGGCTGGCAGGTGGAGTGGAAAATTACTGGGAGAGTGAGAACTGCAGGAATGAGCAGGAGGGTGTTGAGCTGAACTGTGACATGAGTAGATAATCGTCGCCTCCTCATGTTGAAATAATGCCATTGATATGCTTAGTGCCGTTATCACCGCTACACAGCAAATTGAGAAGATTTGAATTCTTGGTGTGAAACTAGATACACTAGTAGAGTTTATTATACTCTGGATAATAATAATAATAATAATAATAATAATAACTTTATTTATATAGCACCTTTCAAAAGCAAGTTATAAGGTGCTGTACAACAGAAATAAAACATATCAAATACAATTTACTGACAACAACAAAATAAAACAAGAAGAAGAAATTACATTTAAAAAAAAAGATAGAGTTAATCCATTATTATTAACTCTCAGTCGATAAATAGTTGTCAAAACCAAGTGTAAAAAGGAAGTGTCACTCAAACATGTAAGTGTAAATGTTAAAATATTTATTCCGAACTTCTTTCTCTAAACTCTGATCCTGTATTTCACACCTCAAGTGTTAATGTCGCAAAGTACATGAAGTATCTGATGATATTGTATTTTAATATTTATATTACTTATATTTCGGGCACCCGGTCGTTTTGCAGTGGTGAGCCACGGTATCTTTACTCGTAGCGCTGTTACTAACCACCCCAACACCTGCTTAATTGCTAAATGAGCTAGTGGTTAGCATGCATGCTGGTCTCATAACATAACAACAACATAAAAAGTGAGTAACGGCAGTAAACGGTAAGTTTGGCTTGACATTTTGGCTGTGTGAGAGGAGTAATGCACTTTGTAACCACAGATATAAAACATGATAAGATGATGCTATGGTTCGGATTGAGCCTGAGTCCACTGCAACAAGGACTCAGCCTTCGTGAGCCACCAGAATGCCCTGTGATCCAACATTTTAAGTCAAATACAGCATGCAACATAGCTACAAGGTTTTCTTGTCTGTGCCTACAGGTTTGAATTAACATTATAAAATCCACAAATGTAATTTTTGATGTGCCGACTCCTTACAGGAAATGATCATTACTCTGTTGATAAGAGCAATCTGCTGAGGAAGCAGTGAAACAGCATGAGTCAGTCACGCACACTGAGTAAATGGTAATAGAAAGTTGGACTGTTGAAGATTTGTCAGCCTCTGGCCCATCCGATGACTATTGTTTCTTCTGGCAGACAGATTGTAAATGGACCGTGGCCGTGATTGGATGACAGCCTTACCGATCGGAGGATCAAACACATAGATTCATGCTCAGAGTCACAAACAATGAGTAACACTCCCAGACAAACAGCTACGATGAGTCTTACAGAGTCTCTCGTTACACAGACAAATACAATATCAGGTAGATCAGATACAAGCCAATTGCATAACAGACACAAAGTCAGGCAGACAGGTTTTATTCTGGAAGAGTGAGTTATTTCCTCTGGTGCGAGCCCTGGGTGTCTGATTAGGCCAGCGAGTCAGCATTTTGTCAGTGTGTAACGAAAATGAGTGTGATTAAGCGCCAAGGTCTGGAACAAACAGAAAATCTTAAAGATCTTCTGACACGCCAAGCTCTGTCTACTGTGGCCAAAATTCACCTACAGCTGCATCTCACGACTGGAGCTCTAGGCAGATGTGCACATTCCTATAAGCCCACACAAACACCCACACACATATATGGATACATGAAAAAAATGCAGGCACACAACAGATAAACAAACTTGTAAATCTATATGCACACATACGGTGTATGTGTAAACACTTATGCTACACAAATCACTTTCCTGAGCAAAGGTGAGTCATTCAAACACTCGTCTCCAGACCACTTTCACAAACACACACCGCCCACACAGACAAACATGCAGAGACGGAGTAATTACAAGCAAGTGCAACACCTCTCCTTCCACAAATATCAAAGGCTTGGCGTGTGGCAAGCCTGACCTGTCCCTGGCACAGGGATAATTAGATGCTGAGTACGTGCAAATGTGTGTTATTGTAAATGGGTGAGAGAGGCAAAAGAACGCTTTGGCATTTTCTCTTTGAGTTTAATCAGACAGCTAATATCAATCACAATACCTATAAGGGTCATGTTATCTATCTATCTATCTATCTATCTATCTATCTATCTATCTATCTATCTATCTATCGATCTGTCTATCTATCTATCTATCTATCTATCTATCTATCTATCTATCTATCGATCTGTCTATCTATCTATCTATCTATCTATCTATCTATCTATCTATCTATCTATCTGTCTATCTATCTATCTATCTATCTATCTATCTATCTATCTATCTATCTATCTATCTATCTATCTATCTATCTATCTATCTATCTATCTATCTATCTATCTATCTATCTATCGATCTGTCTATCTATCTATCTATCTATCTATCGATCTATCGATCTGTCTATCTATCTATCTATCTATCTTTCTATCTATCTATCTATCTATCTATCTATCTATCTATCTATCTATCTATCTATCTATCTATCTATCTATCTGTCTATCTATCTGTCTATCTGTCTGTCTGTACATGAGGAGGCTGATAAAGCGCTCATGGATGTAGAATAAATGTGAAAACCTGTCTGAGGAGAACAAAAACGCACCTAGAAAAACCTCTACACGTTTTAAATACTTGGATATTACAACAAGTCTTCCGAACCTTATGACATTGATATGTGTCATTTGTTCCTACCATCAAATTCCATCCACAGGAGTGTTTCCAAAAAAGTGCCTTTGCAGAAGAGGTAAAGAAGTTAGGCATTAAAAGAATAAAATAGATACAAGTAATTGCCGAAAGTGAAGTAATTAAACAGATGATGTAATTGACAGAAGTGACATGGATATGTTGGTGATGTATAAACGTGACGCACTTTTCACATGGGACATGAAAGTTGGATATTGAGTATAAAGAACAACACGGTCCGTGAAGTTCAAGTGGGTCAAACAAACCCTCTAGTGTTCCATGGGACATGAAAGTTGGTCTCCTGAATGAAAGTCCTGCATTTGTTTGACACGCTTCCTTGCTTCACTCTTTGCTTCCATACTTCATGACTTAATTTTCGCCTTAGCACCATCCATCATTAGTACAGCCACTACAGGGTGCCGTTTATTACAAATGTACACTACTGGTCAAAAGTTTTAGAACACACCAACTTTTCCAGAATTTAATTGAAAATGATGCAGTTTAATGTCTCAGTGTACTCTGAAATTAATGCACATTTGCAGCATTTAAAATTCTTTATTGAGCATGATAGTGTTTTGAAAGTAAAAAAAAAAAAATACAAAATTACATTTTATGTTGGACTAAAGGACTAAAAAAAGACACAAAAAGACCAAAAAAAGACACAAAATGACAAAAAAGACACCAAAAGACACAAAATCACTAAAAAAAAAGACACAAAATTACCAAAAAAAGACACAAAATGACTTACAAAGACATGAAAAGAATTCAAAAATGGACAAAATAGCCCAAGACTCCATAGAGTTAAGTTCTTAACCCATTTCTTGTTCCCTGAAAAAGGCCTACTTGTATAATTCTGAAATGTACATTATTTTTCAGTTTTGGTTAAGCTTACCTTTTTTTATTTACCTCTGGCAGTTCACCACTTACCTTTGTACCCTTTCAAGCTGTTCATTTGACTTGAACTGCTTGAATTTCAATAAAAAAACTGGAAAAATTGGGGTGTTCTAAAACTTTTGACCGGTAGTGTATATATGCGTCATATTAAGAGTTTGTACCAATAAAATATGGGTTCATATTTTGGGACAGTTAAAGTTGTGAACCAGTTGCCAATTGGTTAGGTTTAGGATGAAAAACTACATGGTTCGGTTTAGGAAAAAGATCATTAATTGTGTCATAATAAGTGTTTGCTATACAAACATAAGTTAACTCACTTACGTACATGAGGTCAGTTAAATATGTCAGTAAGGTAACTAAGGTCAAAGTCCTGTGTTTGTTTCCATCCTTCCACCCTAACCTCAAACCTGTGTGTACATTGTACTTTTATATTAGGACACATTACTTCTTCCTTTGCGGAAGGACAGTCTCCAATGAATAAATACATTATAGTTTTTTTTAAGAAGCATAAAAAGTATTTGTCAACTCTTTTTGCACAACTTTATTTAAAGAAGTACAATGTTTGGTGTCAGTGGCGGTTCAAGACCAATTTTACTGTAATAGTGTTTTAATCAGAGGGGCACATTAGCATATAAAAAAATGGCAAAGATGATATTCAAGCATTCAAAATCTTTATTTTAGCTAATTTAAACATCTCATTTAAGTATATTTGGAAGATACACGACAATGACATTTCTCATTTTTGTGCACAATTACTTTTTTTATTTTGAAAGTGCAGTACAGTCAGAATGATCTTTTTTATATATATACTGTATATGCAATATTTTATTGCACAATTAAACTATCATACAATGTACACATTCTTGGTTCCTTTTTTGAACAATGAGATATTGTTTGAACAAAAAAATAGGTAAGAATTGTTCCGCCGTTCATCATTATAAATCGATCATTTTATGTGTAGAACCGCCACTGTTTGGTGTGTGTTTTTTTTACTTTTTTTACTTTGTACAGAGCCAGGTTGACGGTTTCTCCCTTCTTCCAATCTGTTTAAAGAAAGTTGCAACCCCAGCATCTAATTCATGTCTTACTTTCAGCACAAAGGCAAATAAACGTGTTTCCCGAAGTGCTGATCTATTCCTTCAGCGCCGAGGTCGTATGTTAGCGATGTGTAGGCGTAACTGTGGGTGTGTGCACACGTCTGTCCTACTTGGTAAGGGTGTGTCAGAGTGTGTGTCACAGGCGTGTGTCTGGGGTGTGTGTTGAAGGGAGGTCAATCCTCGGTCTGGGTAATTTGCCACAGATGAAACCTGACTCCATTCCAGGAGACCGGTGCAAGCAAACGTTTCAAAGCTGCAGGAAATCTATTAGCACCTGGTGGGACTCCCCCCACCTCCCTATTCTGTCCTCTCTCACCTCCTCCCTCCATCCTTCCATCCCTCGCTCTACCATCTCACCTCTCCCTGCCCCACCCCAGTTAATAAAGCCACACAAGACCACCACACTCCCGCTGTGCCACTAAAGCCAGGGGATTAGTGAGTGTGTGAGTGTGCACGTGTGTCTGTCTGTGGCGTGTGGCGAGGTGTGCGTTTACGCCTGTATGTGTGCAGAAAGAACATGTAATGTATGTGGAGCTGTCCTTTTACACACGTGGAGCCAGTTAGCAGGGAATGAGGTGCCAGACAAGCCTGCAGCAGCTGCCACACTAGAAACAATGGCTCATGATCCAAACACAGTAGGCTGCAGTCACTGCGGAGCACTGACTCCAGGTCAGATCTTTTGTACTGTTGTACACAGCAAAATCTGTAGTGTTGTTTTTTCAGTGTTAATAATTTTGAGTTGGTGGGTGTTGATTTTGGAGTTGTTTTAACACTTATAGTGATCAAAAAGCTTCTGCCAGCGTTGTTACATGTTAACACCTGAGTTAGATTCACTTCAGGTGGAGTTGATTTTCACATTTTGTGACTTATATGTTCGGCTAAAGACAGAATGCACTTTTAATGTATCGTAAAACAAAACAATGAATGTTAATTATCACATTAGTGAAAGGAAATAACATGATTTTAGGGTTAAAAATACACTTTAATGTGTCAAAGTAACACAATGTATGTTAAAAATG
Organism: Centropristis striata; assembly: GCF_030273125.1. NCBI lineage: Eukaryota > Metazoa > Chordata > Actinopteri > Perciformes > Serranidae > Centropristis > Centropristis striata. The sequence continues at coordinate 2,360,004 of NC_081538.1, read as the reverse complement.
AACACTCAGTGAAAGGGAGTAACATGATTTTAGTGTTGAAAATACACTTTGAGTCATAAAATAACACGATATATGCTAAAAATTAACACTCAAAGTGAAAAGGAAAACCACAATTTGGAGTTAAAAGTGCACCTATGTGGTGTCATTAAACAACACCAAGGGTGTCAAATATTTAACACTATTAAAGAGTTAAATATTTACACTTTTCAAAGTGTAATTTTAACTCAGAATCTGTGAGAACTATATAAACTCAGAAAAAGTGTTAAATTTAACACTATGTGAGTTGAATTAACACTGCTGATTTTGCTGTGTAACCGCTGAGATGATGTTAGTGTCTCGTTAACTGGGGTCAAATTGGCGCTTTTTTAAAGTATACCAGTGATTGGTTAAGGTCAAGCCCAAATGTGGACAAAATATGTCAACCCTCTTTTTATGACTTGGCCTCCGCTGTGTTTGCATAACAACTGGATTTCACATAAAGCATCCTGAGCAGAATGTGGACCATAGGAGTTGTAGGCAATGTTAGAAAAAGCTCAACATGCAAAACAGAACATTTTTCAACCTTTTTTATTTGCTGGCTTTGCATCACAAACTGCTGTCCCGCATTAAAGTTTTGATAGACAGGTGTGTCAAAAAGATAAGATAAGGTTGTGCACACTCAGAGTCCAAAGCTCCTCAAATAAAATGTGTTATTCCACAGACTATAAAAAGCATAGTTCCTGGAAAACATTCATTGAGAGACAATCGAGTCTAACAGCTGGAGGCCAGATGCAATTTACTCTTGGTGATTACTTCACCTGCCATCTCTCAAAATCCTGGACTGTATAAAACATGGATGAAGTATTCGTGAGGTCACCCAAGAGCCATTGTGGGTTCAACATGGTGGCTCGGTCCTTGATGATCGTGGCAGCGCCTGACTCCGCCTCCCAGCTAGTCTATAAATGGGCAAAAGGTGGAGCATGGGTGGAGCCGAGGCAGCCGGCATGGTTGCTGAAATATGCCACCTGTGATGGCACCCACTTGTCACACCAAGCAGCTATTCCCTTAACTATGTACACTACTGGTCAAAAGTTTTAGAACACACCAACTTTTCCAGAATTTAATTGAAAATTATGCAGTTTAATGTCTCAGTGTACTCTGAAATTAATGCACATTTGCAACATTTAAAATTCTTTATTGAGCATGATAGTGTTTTGAAAGTAAAAAAAAAGATTCAAAATCACATTTTATGTTGGGCTAAAGGACTAAAAAAAGACACAAAATGACCAAAAAAGACACAAAATGACTAAAAAAAGACACAAAATGACTTACAAAGACATGAAAAGAATTCAAAAATGGACAAAATAGCCCAAGACTCCATAGAGTTAAGTTGTTAACCCATTTCTTGTTCCCTGAAAAAGGCCTACTTGTATAATTCTGAAATGTACATTATTTTTCAGTTTTGGATAAGCTTACCTTTTTTTATTTACCTCTGGCAGTTCACCACTTACCTTTGTACCCTTTCAAGCTGTTCATTTGACTTGAACTGCTTGAATTTCAATAAAAAACTGGAAAAATTGGGGTGTTCTAAAACTTTTGACCGGTAGTGTATAACTTAAGCCTTAGTATGATTTAAATGGGTGAGTTATATACAAACCCAGCCTGTACAGTTCTCATGAACAGACACATTAGCTGCAGAGGCCAAAACTGTTTGGTTTATTTCTACCAAGTTATAAATGTGTGTTTTCCTGCTGTAAAGTTTGGCATTTTAACATGGGGGTCTATGGGGATGGATTCACTTTAAGAGCCAACCTCAAGTGGTAATTTGAGGAACTTTTGCTTTGTCTTACTTTTTCAGGTCCAGAGCTTGAGGGTTGCACACAATTTTCAGGTTTATAGCTTTTTAATGGAACGGGATCAGATGCTCTGCAGCAGGATGCTTTTTGAAAAGATGTCTGTCCCATAAACAGCCTATTCCTGCTTCAGATCATAATAAATGAAGCAAAATATGGCAAACATGTAACTTTTATCACATGCATAATTCCATCATTGTGTTGAATACTGATATCCTTCATCCAAATAAAATGAAATTCATATTTCAACCACAGATCTAAACCAGAGGTCATCTGGCTACCAGTCTCTTGTCCAAACAAGGCTTTGTATTATCAGGAACAAATAACTAACTTTGGGAGTGTGACGTTTTTCTGTAAAACGACTCCCAGAGGAAACATGATTATGTGGAAGTTTTGCTGCCTGAAGGTATATGAGCTGGACACAGAGTTCATGCATGCTTATTTAATATGGACTATTTGATCCCAGAGCAGAAGGAGCATTTCCAATTGATAAAACAACATTAGCTGAAACTCAATCTGTGGTGTTGTCTCATGAATCCTCTCTTCTTCGTGTTGTTAAACTGTATTTTTTAGACCACCTGCATAAAGACTGAAAACACTGAGCCGCCCACCACAAAATCAAAACCAGACAAACCCAAATAGCCAAAATCCTGAATTAGACCATTGGTTTACTTAAGATTAAAAAGTCTTTAACCATTACTTAGTCTACATCTTCCTCTACCTGCTGTGAAAAATCAGATTATTTAAGTCAACTGTGTCTGTGGAGCGTTTAGGGCGGTCGTGAGCGCTCTCGCCTTGCTCGCTAGCTAGCTCGTGTGCAGGGTCCGACCTAATTGGATTTATGTGCGGGAATGTTTTCCAAAGCCACACTTGTGAAATACCTCCACATCTGCTGGCCATTAGCAGTGGACATAACACACAACAGAGAGAGGAAAGCCCCCAACGCCTTGATTCATTGGACTGCAGCTCTGCTTTTATTGCAGCGGAGGAAAAAGGCTCGCTGCAGCGTTTCAGCTCCGCTGCCTTATCTCTCTCTGTCTTTCTCTTCCCCTGTTCTCGATTTCATCCGTTTTTTTCTTCGGTCATTCAATCCTTCAATCCACTCATTATCTTTGTTTGACCTCTGCTTCTCTCTACTTGTCACGATTTCTCAGTGTTGCTGCAGCTGACTCTTTTTGTCTTATTTCAGTCTTAACTTTCAACTTTTACTTCATTTCTTCTTCTCCTTTAACTCCATCCAACAGGTCTAACTTCCGATTTGCTTCCCACCCCAACTTCCCCACTCTCTGTGCCCACTTGACAGTCATTTATCTACGTCAACGCAACTTCCAACACTAAACCTTTTCCCCTGTCAGTCCCCAAGGCAAGGACGTCCTCCTGTTTCATCCCTCAGTGGGCACGAGGAGAAACTAGCAAGGGGGTCTGACAACCCTCTGACCCCTCATCTGTCATCTGCAAGGGGAAAAGCACCCTCCTAATTGGGGGGGAAGCATCGAGGGGTTGTGGTGCTGGTATGGAGGTTGTTATTCTAGTGTCGGGGAGGGGTCAGAGGTGAGAAGGGGGAGATCACACCGGTGATTAGCCTCCTTCATGTGCAGGAATGGAGGGAAGCCGGGTCAGGGATTTGTTGGGCAGCTGGGGTGTAAAGTAATTAGAGGGTAAAACACTGCATGTAGGATGGTCAGGGCTGTTAATGATATTGGCCAGCCAGGTCAAGGCGTGGACACCTGGTCCTGACAAGACGAGCCACGAGAAAGTAAATCCAAAGAGGTTTCGGCTGTTTGAATCACTTCCTAAAAAACAATCTTAATGCCGTTACTCAAACCCTCGGAGCTGAATAAGCACATCAGCTGTGTGTAAAAAATGAGTTCATCCTTGAATCACACATGCTGGCATTGCGCTGTGAGGAGCGAGTCAAATGAGGCTGCACTTTGTGAGTGCTGACAGCTTCTGACGATCTCCAAATACTCCCTGCTCTCCCTGATGATAAACACTACCCATCTCTCTCTGGGTGGACCTCCTCCGCCTCCTCACTTCCCCTGTCCACACCTCTTTACGTGGCTCAGCAGGCTATGAAATAGGTGTGTGTTTATGTGGGCAAGAGAGGAAAGCAAGCGCAAAAAAAAAGAAACAAAAAATAGAGCGTTTGAAGCCACTTGTGCTGCCACTTGTGCTGATTTTTTTTACCCGATTGTAACATCCTTTCCCTTCGTTGTAATGGCGATTTTGTTTTTGTATTTGCAGAAAAATGTACAGTTTGGAGAGTAGTAATAATTGTAATGATTACAACCATAAACTTTATTTTTATAGTACTTTTCAAAAGCAATTTTACAAAGTGCTTCATGGGCATAAAAACTGAAAATACGCAGGGCAATTACAAATTAAGCTGGCTTTATATTTTGCATGTTCATGTGTCTGTTAGGGTCCACTTTGGTCTGCGTTATAATGTCCATGAATGTCTTTGCAGAGCCCTATGTTAACATCCAAGTGCAGCCCAGAAAAAGTGACTTCATGGACTATACACATAGCAGATGCCCGACTGAGCATGCTCCAGTCCAGACAGTGGCTTATGTTTTCCAAGAAGAAGAACAACAACAAAACAAAACGGAAATTGGTTTTGCAGAGTTCTGCAAGGAGATCCACCATTACCCACATTTATATAATTTGTCTTCAAAGACAGCAAAATAGCATTGAACTCCTGGCAGGGAATTGTGCAAGAGAAGAAAATGCCCATCGTCAAAAAGATTATTACCGTCACCAACTAGAATGGAGGCTGAAGCGTGGATTGGGAAATGCATATGCGTGGTTTGTCAGATTTGAATCGTCTTCATGCGATCAGTACGAGTCCACAGCTGTTCACGAATGCAAAAAAATATGTCCAAACAATAAAATACTATTATTAATTAAATACTATTTTTCTCATATTTCAACCTGAATTTCTCTGTCAATGAAAGGAGCATTTATGAGTTTGTGTACACTGTAAATGAGGTCACCATGAAACAGGCCAAAGAAGGACATACCATTACAACACAACTTTTACAATTTTTTGTTGCAGGCCAAATCCTTCCTTACACTGTAAAACTTTTTACTGTAAAATTACAGTAAATTACTGGCAGCATTGACTACTTACGGCTTTATTTTCCCTCCATGCTTAGTTGAAAACAGTAAATTCCTGTAAAAATATCATTTTGACCGTTGGAATGCCTGAGCAATCATGATAACTCCCACAATGCATTGTTTTCACAGCAATATACTGCACAATCATAATACAGCAAGTTACTGTTAGAATTTGACTGTAAATTTACAGCAAAGTCTTACAGTGTAGTCTACAGTTGGAAAAAGAAGCAATAACATTAACTATCAGGAACAAAACAAGAATAAGAAAAACCACATCTTCTTAAGAACTGTTAACAAGATCAGAAATTAGATGGAAATCATGAGTAAATTACTCTAGAAGAAGCTTGTGGTTGTGCTTTCGCCCCAAGCGAAAAAAATAAATCACAGAAGTTAATACTCCCATTGCTTTGGTCTGTTATGAAAGAGCTCTCCCACTTCCAACATCTTCTCCCCCGATGCATAATCAGCTGTCAAACTTAACTTATTTACCTGAAGCTTGTGAAGCACATGGGACAGGGCTCGCTGCAGTTCAAAAGGTACCAATATAAAGAAATTTGCTCCAAGACAGACTTTCTGAGCGTCTGGATTTCCTCTTTGCGCTGACACTGATTGACGTTGCGGGTGTGATGTGTGTACGGTGTGCAGCACCTCAGTGCCTGCTGCCAAGGCCTGGAGACATTCACACACACACACACACATACACACACACCTCTACACCTGCTGGTACACACACAGACCAAATGGAGGAAAAGGGACCAAAGAAAAATTAAATGACCTGCACGCGTCTTAATGAGGGAGGGCCGGGCGTCTGGCATTTACCTCAAACCATTTCTTCCCCTGCTGCTCTCTCTGGAGGGCTTTAAGTCCGCCGCCCGTTAACGGCTGAAGTGTGGATTTCCTGTCAAATAAGGGTTAGGGCCCAACAAAAGTCCTGTACGCTGGTACCTAAATAGGATTACTTCCAGCTGCCCTGTGCCTACACACACAAACACACACTTCATGTCTTATAACGTCCCTACAGGGATTTAAACTACGTCTGTGGTTCTCAATTTTGTCTTTATGGTGACCTTATTGTACCTTTATGGCACTTTAAAACTCTAATAATCAATGTATTATTGCTATAATAAAGACAGGAAATTAAAGGTGCATGCTGCTGTGCTCTGTCCGATATTATGCTGTCATAATATAAACACTATAGTTCTTTATGGGGGCTGTGTGAGGTCAGTCTCCAACATGGCATTGGATTGAGCCGTGAATAGAGTCCTGGCACTGTGTTTACCCCCAGACCTCTTTGTCTCGTGGGGACTGTTTGAGTCGTAGGACAAATATTCCCTGAGTCCCGATAGATATTTTTCATCTTTGTCATGATGTGACCTTCATGAGAACAGCTGACCTTATAAGAATAAAGGAGATGCTGTGTCACTATATTTGGTTGGCAGGTTTGGCACATTATTGAGCACATTAATCATCGAAAGTGGCGCCAGTTGCAACACAAAGTGAGAATATTCCAGGAATGTTTTGACACGCCTAGTAATGAACAGGTGTGATTGAAGCCTTATCAGTCAAATGCCAACGGTTTTGAAATAACCAACAGTGTTAATGGGGGTTAACTCATTGCATTCTGGCGGATAACGCCGTTCAGCTATTGGTTCGAAACCACAGATTTTATATAAAGAGGGCCGACACAGCTTCACTTCCTACCATTGCATAAAAACAAAGACAAAATATATCCAGGTGATACCATCTTGGACATTTGGAGCCAAAGTCTGCACAGTAGAGATCCACCTGTGGAGCTGCAGTAGTGCATTATTGCACATACACCTGCCCGACCAATCACAAATCATCACAGCTGTCAATCATGACGTTATGCCCTCTTTTATAGCATCAAATATTACATTTTTTAGAAAAAACTTAGACATACACTACTGGTCAAAAGTTTTAGAACACACCAACTTTTCCAGAATTTAATTGAAAATGACGCAGTTTAATGTCTCAGTGTACTCTGAAATTAATGCACATTTGCAACATTTAAAATTCTTTATTGAGCATAATAGTGTTTTGAAAGTAAAAAAAAAAGATTCAAAATCACATTTTATGTTGAACTAAAGGACTAAAAAAAGACACAAAAAGACCAAAAAAAGACACAAAATGACAAAAAAAGACACCAAAAGACACAAAATGTCTAAAAAAAGACACAAAATGACTTACAAAGACATGAAAAGAATTCAAAAATGGACAAAATAGCCCAAGACTCCATAGAGTTAAGTTGTTAACCCATTTCTTGTTCCCTGAAAAAGGCCTACTTGTATAATTCTGAAATGTACATTATTTTTCAGTTTTGGTTAAGCTTACCTTTTTTTATTTACCTCTGGCAGTTCACCACTTACCTTTGGACCCTTTCAAGCTGTTCATTTGACTTGAACTGCTTGAATTTCAATAAAAACTGGAAAAATTGGGGTGTTCTAAAACTTTTGACCGGTAGTGTACATCAGCTTTATAGGACTACATAAAATGACAGAAACCATCTTTTGAGAAAATGTATGTCACATTTATTTAGTTTTTTAGATTGGCCCATGTCCCATTTGCTATTATGGAGGGGGCGGGGCTTATGACCTATTGCAACCAGTCACCAGGGGGAAAAACTAATGTTTTGGCGTCACTTTTGGGGCGCTATCATATGTACAGATTGTGGTTAGGATGGCATTGTCAGCAGTGCTAATGGTGCTAATAACTGCAGCAGTGCTGATATATCAAGCATCAAATCATTTCAATGATAACAGAGTTATTGTTTTTGGCCTTTTACGCATAGTTTGTCAACTCTGTTATTCATGTCAACTCTGTTCACATAGCCGTCAACTCTGTTTCACACAGTTTTGTTTAAAAAAATTCTAATTAAATATGTTTTATTGTTGACAAATTAACCAGAAGCTGTGTCATAACTAACATTCTCACCATACATGAAATTTCAAAGCATTTCATTCATTTTTGGAGCAATATTTAGAGAAAATCCAAACTGTCTTGGCAACTTTCCAATTAAATGTGTCAATGTTTTTACTCCTGAAAAAAGAATCTTTATCTTCGAAAATTTAAAGTTGAATTAGTGGATGTAAAGACAAAAGTTCTCTTAGGAAAGACATGGTTTTAAACTGTATTACATTTGAGTACTATAAGTATTTACCCTAATTTGTCTGCAACAGAGTTGACTGATTTTGCTGATACTACGATGATTTTCAGATTAAATATTTTAAATCTTACATGTTTAAGCTTGGCAAATGCTGGAAGTGTTGAATTTAAAGTATTATCTATGGGAATGAAAAAGGTTTTATGGAAAAAAATAAAATAAAATTCTTATTTTAACTTCAAATGTACCCGCAATTCTGAAATGGGCCATATATATATATATATATATATATATATATATATATATATATATATATATATATATACATACATATATATATATATATATAATCCATGAAGTCATGTCATAGTATATATTTGTTTGCTGCCATTTAAATGTTCCGAAAGTCTGAACAGCCCCTTTTACCAACACATCGGCTCTTTTCTGCTTCTTCTTTTGTATGTTTTCTGCTTGTGTGCACTTTGTCTGGTACTGCATTAGACATTTTGCAATGGCTACTCCTTTGAGGACACAATCGCTACTTTGGCCAAGTGTTCTTTGGCGCACCATGTAAAGAAACCCATCTGCCTTTTCAGTTGAGCCAAAGTGAGACAAGTGAAGAGAGACAGGTCTTGTCAGAAAGATCTGCAGCCCAACACAAGGTTTATCTATATTTTTATGGCCCCACTTCCCTTCTCATCAGAGCTGTATACAGTTTGCATCCCCACCTGCTTTTAAAAGGTGAATCTGTGCTCTACCACCTTCTTACCCTTTATAAAGAGGTAATTAGTTGTGATTATTGACCTCATTAATGGTTACTGAATCATTTACTAATGCTTCAGTTAAAAGTCATTAATTAACTTTTGGGTTTCCCCCCAAAAGTGGTCTTTTTAATAAAAGAATGAAGCATAATTTGAAGATAATGGAAAAAGGGGTCTTCCAACAATCTGTCAAGTATTTAATTATAAATGTTAATAATTGGATTTTGGAACAGCTCTTCACCAAAAGTTAAAATATAAAATAAAATACCTGATTAACTAAAGAGGAAAGACGCCAGCCAGAGATATTTCTAAAAACCTGGCAACCTAAAATATTTTTTTTGATATTGATCTAAAAGTGATGTATTAACCATATATTAAGCCATTAATGTATGCATTTTCTAGACCTCTTATAGAGTGGTACCATGTGTGCTACCATAGAGCAGTCTATTTAACTGAAATTAAAAATGTTGCTTTCATTAAGTTTAATTTTAAAGCTGCATGAATTGGAGTGACGTACAGAACAACCAAACCATTATTCTATCACGGTTGGCTTATTCCGGCTGACTCTTTGATTCATGGAATCATGTTAATCCTGCATGCTTATAGAAAAATGCTAAAAATGCTTTTGATATCTGGGAGAATTTGAGGTAAAACCAGTTTGTGTTTTTCATTTACAGATCACTGCTTAGTAACCTTTTAAAAAAAAAAAAATCAGCCTGGCATTTTAATAAGATGTAAAAATGGGTCACAAATAGACCACCTGTAGTTTTTAGTAAAACATTGTTGGGCATTATTTACAGATGTGGGTTAATACAGCCTCAGTACCCTGACGGGTATCTAAGGACACAGCATGGTATTTTATATGTGAGTTGGATTCAAAATAAATTACACATGTTCATTGTAAAAATAAAAAAATAAAAGTGTTTTGGATGACACAAAGAAACAAACTTTAACTGCACATATTATACTTATTAGCAGGGTAATTCCTTGTTAGTTGCATGAGTAAGAACGTGTTGAAAATGTGGTGGGGTAAAAAAATTTAAATATCACACCAGACTTGACGTGCAGACATTTAGCGTGAGTCACATCCGATTTTATTCTGAAAAATAACAACCGGAAGTTGCACTATTTATTCCGCAGGACTTGACAGTGGTGAGGAGAGACGCTTAGTGAGAGCAGCACAAACTCAAGTAAAAGGGGGTTGAACCGAGGACGTGTGGTTTCTTGGAAAAGTGGCATCAGTGTGAGGAAGACAAGTCTTCTGCTGGTCATCTGTCTGGACTCCACAACCACCGAGTCAGCCGGCCATTAATCCGGATTCTAACCTGCTGCTACCAAGTTCCTAACCATGAGGACAAACGTATGGATTTACCAAGCTGTGGTGTGTGTTGTGGTCACTATATTGGATACAGGTAAGACATGAAGACCTGTACTTCTAGGATCATTTCATTATCTGCAGGGGCATTGTGTGGTTCATTTTACTCTCATATCTAATTCTAATGTAATTGCCTGAATATGCATTAAAGTGAGAAATACACGGAGCAAAAAAAAAAAAAATTGCATCACTGTTAATCATATTTTTGAATTGGATTATGCCAGTTAGGGCATGGTTTAAACCAACACTCGCTTACAAATTTGCATGCTGTCTTATAACCCATAAACTTGGCATTGCAACTTGATCACAAGCCCTGTCTTGCACTGTTGATTCGACTCAGTCTTTTTGATGAATTACCGTGGCTGGTAAGTCATTGACGTCTGCAGAAAGAACATACTTAAGGCTATTTTTGCTTTTAATATCAGGGACATAGAGTACACTTCCAAACATTTAATTAAGTGTTTTGCACGATGAAACTAAACTGGAACTAATTGATCTCATCAACTATTCATTCATCAATCTGCCCCTCCTTGAACAACCTGCATGTCCCATTAGTCAGTTAGATCTAATTCAAAGTGTTTGGCATAGATCTAAAGGCAGTTATTTGTGCAAATATAATAGGTAATAAGAAAGTTCGCCGGGTCATTGAAGCTGTGCCAAAGTGATGTGCTTTGGCATTAAACTTGTTTTTTTTTAATTACACCTGGTCATGCCAGTAATAGACACTCCTGCATCTGCTGGACTGACTCCAGCTTCCAAGAAGATGCGGCGCATGTCGTCATTTAATGTTGCAGCACCTCCTGGGGCGCGCGCACGAGCAGGCACCAAAACGAGCTGCGCGCCGCTCCTTTATGACGCGCAGATTATCGGCTGCTTGCAGAGACTGTCCCAGTTTACATCCATCCCGCTGAGGATGCCGACCTCAGGGGGTGCCGACCGTGACCTCTGACCTCCCTGCTGGAGTTGGGGAAAGTAAAAATGCGCGCCCCGGACTCTGGTATTCGTGCGTATGTCCCGGTAGAGAGATAGAAAAGAGGTGTGTGTGTGTGTGTGAGGGAGAGGGTGTGTGTGTATGTGTGTGTGTGGGGGGGGGGGGGGGGGGGTAACATCTGGCTGCTGAGCCCAGTTCCACATTTTGCGCTCTCTGAAGCAGATGTAATGTCTGCTTAATTCCCAGACCGAGGCACACCTTTAACCTGCTACTTTCCTGTTGTTCATATAATACAGTTTCACATCAATACAGCTTTAAAAAAATACACATTTTGTGATCAATTCATTGCAGCTTTTTTCCCCCCAAGAAAGCTCGGCTAAAATACTACAACAGCTGACACTTAAGTTCTTCGCTCAAGGGCACCTCAGTGGAAGTTTCAGTGTAAGGTCAGAGTGTCGGTCATTCACCTTTTCCTATCTACATTTTTCAAGCTAAACCAGGGGTTGAAACTTGTTCCTGTAAGCTACGGCTGCCTCTTCTCATTAAATCTCACCTCGCTCACTCTCGCCCATTGAGCACGTTTTATTATAATCTCCGACTTCAGCAAATGTTTGGGATTTGGAGATAGCAGGAGTCCGACTGCAAGGAGAGGAAGAGACTAAGTGAAATCTAATTGAGCAGCCTGGCCAGACATCAGGGCTGGAACAACACTGTGATGAGTGCCAGATGTGGTCCAGTGGAGCCCAAACATTAATAACAAGTCCTCCCCAAAAAACCATTTTCAACCACGAGGAGCCTCTAAACGCTCCACAGTTTACAATATCCTAAGTACACACACAACGTCTTGTGTCGGATCTTGGCACAGGAGCACGTAGCTGTAACCCGGTAGCATGAGATTTTCCTGTGTGATTTATATCGCACTTGCCCCTAATTATAAACGGAAAACTGTTGTAACTAAACACATAATGCATTTAAAGATGTTGCTGTAGTTCTGAGAAACAACATTTACAGTAGAGCTCCATTCTGCTGAAGGATGGGCTCTTAACTCTTTCCAGTAGGTAGAAATGAATGATTTGTATCACAGAGGATTCAGACCTAAAATATGGTTTTGTCCTGCTTTTGAACCCACTTGGATCCCATAGACATCATGCTATGTCTTTGCAATGGTATCATTCTTTTTTTTGATGTACCTCGTCCAAAGAAATAGATCTCAACAAAGGCCTATAACAAAAAATAATTCATTATGTGTCCTTTTTCTAACTTTGGCAGATTTCCATGTTTCCACACACCGTATGTTTTTTAGTAAAGGTTCTTAATCTTTTCTTCAGCCCAAGGACCCCTTTCAAGATAGACAATATACCAGGGACCCCCTCATGTAAGTCTCTTAGTATACTTAGATGTAGCCTTTTTTTTTTTACAATTCTATATAATCTTAATTATGTGAAAAAACAACACAACAAGAGATGCATCAGAAAGATATTAGATTAGATAGATGTAATTGCAAGATCTCGACACAGAAGTAAAAACAAAATATTAAAGGAAAAAAAAGAAAAAAGGGCTCAAAAATATTTTTATTTCAAATATTTCAATTTTCAAAATAGTTTAATGCATATTAAAATGCATTAAAATATTATTATATCATGAGAATTTAAAGCAATTATATTAAAACTTCTCACAGACTGTCAACTTTGAGAATCACCGCTCTGGTATAAGTTGAATGGCAATGACTGAAATATTATAAAACATATGCATAAAACTTAACTAACAAATAGAAATGATTTGTGAAATCAAAGCTAAAAAATAAATTGTTGTAAATTGTTCTGGATGAAAAGGAATAAAACAACAGGAGTGCTAATACGTGCACGCAAGTTACTGCGGGAAACCTGCAAGAATCATGGATATCCATTAAATGCACCAACAATAACATAAAACTAGCATGTAGCAAATACCTTGAAGTAGTAAGAAGTGTTGCAAAAAAAGTGGATTTGTGGCTGGTTCTGAAAGTAAGTAGTAAAATATGGAGTATGCTTTCATGAGCATCAAATCTCCAACTGAGGCACTGGAGCACATCAGCCTGTTGGATGGACATCATTCTGTTCTCTTGGCTCTCTTCACAGTTCAGCACCCACTCTGCATTTGTCAGACAGCTACCTTGGTTTGAAGCAGGTTTTGATCATGGACACACTTCATATTTAATTTTCAGACGTATAAACTAGCTTGCTACCTCGGTTTAGGCAGCCACAGCTGCAGTATAATCTAAAGAAAGTCTTTTTTGAAGAGTTTTGAGGCGTTCTGGACTGATTTTTCAGTTTCAGTGCTGATGTTAATATGCCAACAAGCATGGGCAAACTGTAGTTAAAGGATGTTTTTATATAAACACGGCCACCCAGTTTAATATATGACAGGGAAATAATTTCCTCTTTGCTCCACTCCCTCCATGCCAAGACTCTGAAACCAGTGTTCATGCCTCCTGTTGTTTTAATAGTCAAACCACCACGAGGAACTCCAGGAAATTTTCTCATTTTGACAGGTTTCAGTTCACTCCAGCACCTTGACAGCAGTAGTAAAATGTTTGGCCATGTCTCCCAGTTTTTGAGTAATGTTTGATGCTTTGTCAATAATGATGAGACAAATAAATTCCACATGTTTTTTTAGATTTTTTGCAGATTGCTTTCACTTGATAGCTGACAGTTTATTGCAAAAAAAAAGCCTACCTGGCTGCCACGAATCCCTCAAACAAGTTTCTTTGAATGTTTTTTTTTTTTTCTGTTAATCTCATAGACTGAAATGGATGTAGCCTCTGGCCCTGAAAAGTGAAGCCAATGCAGATGTGCCTTAAACCGGCATTCTTTAAACCTCCACTGGTTGCAAAAAGAAATTTGATTGTATCCAAGTCTATGGGAAAATACTTGGTTTATTTACTCAATTAACATTATCCCAGTGAGTTCATCAGTCTCAGTCACTTGTTTCAAGTCTTCCTCAATACAACATGATGTTAATTTTGTAATTATGGTCCTATTTTTAAGTTTCTACCACCCTCTCGCCCAAATATGTTCACTTTTGGCTCCAAAAAAACCAAGATGGCTTCAAAACGGTAGCCCACAAACCAATGGGTGACATCATGCTGTCTGCGCCCACTTCTATTCTACAGTCTATGGTTATTCTAAACCACATGCCATTAAATATAAAGTGATATTTGGTGGTTAAAAGGTGTAAACTACAATGTAACTAATCAAGCCACCCCGGTGCTATGGAATGGGTGGAGTGAGATCTTGAATGCTGGAGGCTTTTGGGAGAATTATCACCTCAGTAGTCTGATCACAGAGTTGGCAACTAACTCAACCCTGACAGCAGTTTTTATTAAACATTCATACCATAGAAGAAGAATGCTAGAGGCGGACAAGCAACCAATGTTTAGGCTTTTACAAGCATTTATGTAATTAGACAACTTGTGCACTGACATGTATAAAGTTACCTTGCACGGCAGCTGGATTCTCGCAATACCACAAACATCATATCATAAATTCAGGATGATAACATCATTGAAATTCATCCTGTCAGGCTTTAAATTATGTGTTTGTGGTTTGGACAATCAGCTTCCTGTGAGGAGCGACTGGAGGCTCCCAACGAGGTTTCTGCAATCAGTTATATCATGACTGGAGAATATTTCTTCATTCAAAGAGTAGCAAAGGACAAATTGGTGTTTTTTCTCCATGGAAAAGATGTTTTGGCTCTTGTTCTGCCTGGTTTTGGTTGGTGGAAGTTAGCCACTGATAGATGGTGATAGACAGATGGTTCATCTAATCACCTGCAAAATTGTTTCTGAAAGTGTCTGAACAGTTTCCAATGACGGCTTCCCAGATAATTCTGTGCAACAAACCATCTGGTGCATCAGGTTATATACATATATTACACTTTATCCAGAAAGTTTGGGTTTAATTACAGACTCTGGCGAGCGTTCATACATGTTTGTCTGCTTCATTCTTGCTGATTCCATATATTGCGAGTTTCCCAGTCATGCTTACAGCTTGAAAGTTCATGCGAATGGTATTTACAAGTCTGAAACAGACAGTAACTCATTGTGTCCTTGTGTCCCTGCAGGTTTTTGTAGAAAGAATCATCACTCATTACAGAAGTATGAGAAGAGTGAGAATCACATGCTGGTTTGCACAGACTGCCCTCAGCCCCCTTTGGTACGAACCAGCCGATCGCATGAACAATGCGCCCGCAAGTGCAAGAAAGTCAAGAAAAACTTTAACTGCAGGTGAATTCAGTTTTTTTTCTGTTTCCCTGCCGTGTTCCCCTCACTCCTCCTCTTCTCCTCCTGAGTTGACACAGTATTTACATATTTTTGCTGTTTATCGTTCGTTCATCTCTTAACTACTTCCCGTGTGTTTTTTCAGAGCTTTCAACTTTCAACGACACAACAGGAAATGCCACTTGCTTCCTTTTGACCGTTTCACCCACGGTGTGCAGAAGCAGGCCAACGTCAACTTTACTCTGTATGAAAAAAAAGGTAAATGTCGTCATTTTGAGAGAGTGTTGTTATGCAGTCTGGTGTTTTTCTCATGAGAACATTCAGGTGCATAAGGATTTACACAAGCAAATTGTTTGTTGGTGATTGCAGGTTGTGCTTCTTGCGTCGGCTCCGCGCTTTTTAAGGTCTTTGGTATTTCTGTTGACACAATAAAAGCAACCAAGCCACCCCACCCCCTGCTGTTTAATCACTCCAGTGGGGAGAGTCGCACGCATAAACATGTAACAGCCTGAAGTGGAGTGTAAACAAAAAAATTCATTGTTTACAGTGGGAACGCAAAGGCTTTCTCCAGTGCCGGCTGTGGAATCTAGCACTTTAGATTTAACTGCGAAATTTACGGAAACTCCCCCCGGTGACATTTAATGAACTTCAGGGACTCGTCTATTGGGAATAACACACAAGCCGGTTCATACTAAACTAACGCTGTCAAAAAAAGTCTCATTGACCATACATGGGAAAATATATTCCAGGTGGTCAAGCCAGTGGACACAAATCAACTTTTAATTGGCTAAACGGTGTATAAATTGGCACACAAAGAGTACACAGATACAGCTTGTAGAAGTGAGAACATGAATGGTTGTTTTCAAATGCTTTTTATGCCTTCTGCTCCTACTTAGATTATATTAGGGAGTGTATCGTCGGCACCAAGGACAACTACAGGGGGAGGAGGTCTTGGACAAAGTCAAACATTACTTGCCAAGCTTGGTCGGATAATAACATCAATGAACACACGTAAGTCCTCTATTTTTTCACCAAAAAGTACATGTTTGTGGGAATAAAGGCTGTCTATGAGAGAAGGAATGGTTACACACATTTACATGTTACCTTGTGGGTGCAGTGGTTTCCTAGATGACACTTTTTATAGAGTGGAAGGTGTTAATCATTCACTTCCCCTCGCCAGATTCCTGTAGATTTGAACCAGCAGCTTTAAAAGTCTGTTTCTCCAATCTTTAGGCTTCCGCCACCTTCCTGGATGCTCATTCTCCATTTCTCTGTGTCTGATATTGAACAGGCCTCAGCAGCTGATTTATAGCTGCTCAGATCATCCCCTTGTACCTCGGGGGTTAAGGGAAGGTGGAGGCTGAAGACGAGTGAGCGTTTAGCCAGAAATAAGTCAGATTTCTTTCAACACATGCAGGGATGTCCTCTCTATCAAGGTTGTTTTTCTGCTGTGTTGTAGGCCATCAGGTGTATCCCGGAGATTATTTTTCTCTTGGCTGCAGGCGAGGCAAGATCTGTGAATTTGCGACGATGGTTCTGTGCCAGCATCTCATTAGTGGGGCTCATTAGTTACAAGATATTTTAACTGCGGCAGGGAGGGGGTTTGAGAGACAGAGTAATAAGAGTTTGAAGAAGTGCAGAGTGAAAAATGGACAGGAGGGAGGTAGAATGAAAGGAAGAAACCGCGCAGATTTATAGACTGAAGTCATGTTTTGTCTGTTGTCCAGCTGAGCTCACGAAACCAAAGCCACACTGAGAGCAAATAGTTCAGTGATCCCCCACAATTAAAAGGTATCACAGTGTTAATCCCCATCATATCCCCCTGCCTGCTCCTGCCTTCCCTTTCCAGAAGCAGCTCTTTGCATTAGGAATCCTTTGTCATTGTTTATTTGACACACGGTTCCAGTCCTCGTCCCAGATGGCATATGTAACATCGCCCCGGCTTGTCAGCAACTTTTAACTTCCAAAGGGTCAAAGGGGGCTTTACTTAAGGGAGATTTAGTGCCACTGTGGGGTTACCTAACATGGGACTGCCCCGCTGTTTGAGAATTACCACCATAATGAACCACGCACCATTTGAGCTTCAGGTAACTATTATTTTCATGCTTGACCGCTTACCGTGGGCCAGGGGTGATTTCTCAGGAGGTTCCCTTCCCGGAATGGGACTTCCACCTGTTGTCTATATTTAGCTTTTGAACCACAGCTCTAAAAGTGTAGTGATGCCCAGCCAAGCATGGAGAATGGAAAATTTCTGCTTATATTAATAACAATAGATAACATCGCAATCATTTATTTATTCCCATATGGGCATTCTTTTATTTTTCTACATGTTTCCACTGGGAGGTCAGTGAGCACACATCAGAGAGTTAGACAAGAAGATTGATATCTTTCTCATCTCTAAAGGGTAAATATGATGCTGTCACCAAGGGGCAAGCTCCGGATCTGTGAAGCAAAGCCAATGCAGAAATGTTTCAAACTTGCATTCTCTCTAAATGCCACTAGGGGGCGACTCCACTGTCAGATTGTTTAAAAGTCTATGAGAAAATGTCCCTACTTCTCACTTGATTTATTACCTCAGTAAACATTTTCCTAAAGAGTTTATGGTCTCAATCACTAGTTTCAAGTCATTATCAATACATTATAATGTCAAATCTGTAAATTAATAGACTGGGGAAACAGCTTTAGAAGTGCAGGTACGCAGATTTTTTGGAAACCTTTGGACAGAGCCAGGCAAACTGGACTTTACACTGCAAGCTAAGCTAAGACCCTATTTATCAGACAAAAATGGTTATAGATATTGATCTTCTGATCTAACTCTTGGCAAGAAAGTTAATTAGCTCATTTCAAAGGATTCCTTTCACAACATCTGAGCATTTTTCAGATGACCCCTGTCGCACCCCGCTTCAGAAAATTCATATTTATGCCTTAAGATTAAGTCCGGGTACTTTTTTCTTTTGGATGCTGAAGCATTGAAGCATGACTATCTTTGGTCCAGGTGCATGTTGCTCGACATTTTGCAGCAGTTACTTCAGGTCTAGATTTCATCTTTAGTGATATACAGAATCTAGCCAATATGTTCAGCCGACCTCGAGAGCAGAGCATGTGTGTCTGCGCTCCGATGGGAACAGACTTTGGCAAGGAGATGAATAACTGGCCAACATCTGTTAGTGCAACATCATTATGGCTAACTTGCTCCCATGCAGCGGCCTTTTACGGACTCTCACCAGATGCAACCTCTGTTTTTTTGCGAAGTGAGGGACCTTGTAATCCCATTTATAAATTAAGGATACTGTATTATGATAGCAATATATAAAGCTTTTCGTGTTACACACAACAGATGTGCCTTTTGGCACCTGGAAGACTGCTGCAAACGCAGCAGAAACAAGTGTTTTGTTGGTTTGTTTGTAGACTTAACACTTATATTTTACTGTTGTTGGGACTGCAGTCTTTCGCTTTGGACCTTTCGCTTCTTCCTCTCTTTTTTTTACCAAGTTCGAGACTGAGATTTCTTCTAGTTCTGGGTTGAATGATGTTGTGCATTAGCGTAGAAGCCTTGCGTAAGCCCCAGGGCACGGAGGGGAGAGCTGAGCAGACTCCCCCAAGAAAAGAGTCATTGTCTGGGCTAGTGTGTTCAGACAAGCTGCTGAAGGGAGGGAAGCCTGGTGCTTTTTTCTTTTCCTGCACATGTTGTTTCTTTTTACATCATCAATTAAACACCGAGCCCTTGCCTTTTTCTCACCCCATTATGCTCACTTTTTTATTTTTTAAGCACTTAAGTCAGTCACTTCACTTGTTTCTTTTCACTCTTCTTCCACAACCACAACTTTTCCCCTGTCTTCCCCCCTCCGTCTAGCTTGGTGGGAGGGAGAATGTGGTCGGCACGGATCAGGGGGTGCTGACATGCCAGCTTTTCATCATCCTGGCCTGACAGAAGACGAATTTCACACACTGTTCATTTAGCACAGGGGTCCCATGCCGCTCCTCATTGTTACATCCCATATGTTTGGACTAGCCAGGTTCTTTTTCTTACTGTCTTACAGTCGCTTGTTCACACTGACCTGAGGTAGCCGATGACAGAGAGGGATTAGGTTTAAACGTGTTCAAAGGCTGCCAGCAAAAGATCTGCTTGATCTGCTACAAGTGGTTCGTAGCATTGTTCTGTGCTGTTGGTGGTTACTGTGCTGTGACAGAGTCTGGCTGCTTCACACATGAGGGGGCTGGAATATGGTAGGAATCAGTAAGGCAATCATGCAAAAGGTGCAAATCTAAAGAGAAGAAACATATTGATGACTTACTTTGCATACAGTTTATGTGACTGGTCGTTGTAATATCTGAAATGTAACCTGGTCACATTGCAGGCACAGGCATTTCAGAATGAAGCTTGTCTTTTGAATTTATTTGTCTTGTTACTGAGAGCCTTTGCAGGCAGGTACAGTACTGTATACATCACTGGAGCAGCCAAGTGTGCAAGTACTCCCTGAAATTTATTTATACAGCTTACAGTATCAGTTAACACTTTCAGTAATGCCTGTCTACTCCCCTCGCAGGTTTTATCCAGATAGGTACCCAACGGAAGACCTGAGGGAGAACTTCTGTCGGAATCCCAAAAACGATCCTGGTGGTCCGTGGTGCTACACCACAGACCCCAACGTACGATCCGAGGAGTGTGGAATACCACAGTGCTCAGAGGGTAAGACAAACAACATCGCTGGGCAGCAAGATTTGACCAAAATTCATGTTAGAAAGAAGTTGTCATGCATGGATGGACCACAAATGGGGAGAAAGTTACCCAGTTAGTTAGTAAGTTAGTGTCAGAGTCCTTAACTCACAAAATCTCACAAATGACAAAAAAAAGGCCAGGAAAAGACAAAAAACAATCAGCTGCAAAGAGATCACAGAAAGACTCAAAATGACTACAAAGAGACTTAAAATGACTACAAAGAGATGCAAATGACTGAAGACACAAAAGGACTACAAGGAGACACTAAAGAACTACAAAGAGGCACTAAAGGACTACAAAGAGACACAAAATGACTACAAAGAGACACAAAATGACTACAAAGAGATACGAAGTGACTACAAAGAGACACAAAATGACTACAAAGAGACACAAAATGACTACAAAGAGATACGAAATGACTACAAAGAGACACAAAATGACTACAAAGATATATGAAATGACTACAAAGAGACACAAAATGACTACAAAGAGATACGTAATGACTACAAAGAGACACAAAATGACTGCAACAATACACAACAGGACTACAAAGAGACTCAAAATGAGTACAAAGAGACACAAACTGATTACAGAGAGACACAAAATGATCACAAAGAAACACAAAATGACTACAAAGAGACGTATAACGAATACAAAGAGACAAAAAACATCTACAAAGAGAAGCAAAACAACTACAAAGAGACACAAATTGACCAAAAAGTGATGCCAAACGTCTACAAAAAGGGCAAAACAACCGAAGACAAAACATAACTCCAAAAAAAAATATTAAAACAACTACAAAGGGAGAAAAAACAGCAACAAAGAGACACGAAAGCACAGAGAGATGCTTGACGACTTTAAAGAGACATTTAATCAATGTTTCTGTAGTTTTATTTCCTTCTTAAAGGCCTAAGTTGTGTTTGCATTCATGACTAAAGGAAAAAAAGTTTTAAAATGTTGTTTTCTTTTCTGACAGAAGTCTGTATGACGTGTAATGGGGAAGATTATCAGGGCAAAATGGACCATACAGAGAGTGGCAAGGAGTGCCAGAGATGGGACTCAACAAGGCCTCACAAACACAACTTCCAGCCCAAAAAGTAAGCTAAGCAAAGCTGATAATCACAAACCAACCTTTCTCACGGACAATGCTGCACACACCCATGACAGATGCTTAAATAACTGACGCTAATACTCAGGAGAGGCAGACCTCACCAGTTGTTATGACTTACTTGTCTCCCCCTGAATTTTTTCCTTTCCTCTCTGTCTTCTCTCTCAGGTATCGGCAAAAAGATTTAAAGGACAACTACTGTCGTAACCCAGATAATCGTCTCCGTCCCTGGTGCTACACCATGGATCCCAAAACTCCGTGGGAGTACTGCAACATCACTGTGTGTGGTAAGGGCCTACGTACTGTATATCCTCTAAGTCTGGTGCTTGCTTGGTCTTTGTGGACAAAGTCTTCAACTAATCATCTGAAGACTAAATTATTGTTTTTTGGATTTATGACTCTTATACCAGTATGTATCACCCAGTTGGAAATCCATTGTAGGATTCAAAAGTTGACATGACTTTGTGGATCCCTTGTTTGGTTTTTGGACAGATTGTGGTTGGGTGCTACCAGCTGATGGTTTCAGGGAGCGAGGGTATTCGTTACATACAGGACTTTAGTGGTTGCGGCGAACTAGAACAAGAAAGCTCCTCTTCTCCCCTGCAGTCTCATAAGGCTTTTTGTTTACCCGGCTTGGTGTTTCATGTGGTGCTTGGCTTCAAATCCTTCTACCTCAACAAGGAAGAGTAAATAGGTTGTTTGCGAAGGAGGAGGGTCTGACTTCAGAGAGCCAGAAGTCTTTTACTGGGACCACTCACAGATGACAAGGAGCTGTAAAATGAAGTGTTACAATAGAGGCTGTTATACAGAGTTGCGTCACATGGCCATCAGAAAGTCTAATAGTTGTTTTAGTGCCATGAAAATCATGATGTATACAAACAAGTTAAAGGAAAAGTGGAGTGGATGAAAAAATAAGGGATGCAGATGCTGCCATACCAGACACAAAGGGTCACTGAATGGTTTGATTAGTATAAAAATGATGTGAATCATATGTTGTGGCCAGATGACTGAGATTTTGGATTTAGCCGTAGGCACTTTCTACAGCATAAGCAAAACACTTTTGAGACATCTTATTCATGCTACTCAGAGGACTGGGTTTACTCCATAGACTGTATAAAGAATTTAACATAGCCTGCTTCACATAGTATTTTGAAGCCTCAGTTTGGCATTTTGTCCGTCCCAATCTGCAGCATACCCTGCTTTATCATCTATTCCAGCTATTCTCAACCTTGGGGTCGGGACCCCAATTGGGGTCGCGAGATGATTTCTGGGGGTCGCCAAATCATTTTGGAAGTCAGCTCTGTCTCCACTGTGTTAAAGTGTTCATGTGTTAATGTGTTTTAGTCTTTTTGGTAACTTAATGTCTTTCTTTTTGTGTCTTTTTTTGATCATTTTGTGGTCAATTTGTGTCTTTTTTTAGTCATTTTGTGTCTTTTTGGTAATTTGATTTCTTTTTTTGGTCATTTTGTGTCTTTTTTGGTCATTTTGTGTCTTTTCTGGTAGTTTTGTTTCCTTTTTTTGGTCATTTTGCGTCTTTTTGATCATTTTGTGGTCAATTTGTGTCTTTTTTGGTCATTTTGTTTCCTTTTTTTGGTCATTTTGTGTCTTTTTTGGGTGATCTGAACTGTGCGTGTGAGATTCTGTTCAGTGAGCGGGGGTCGCAGACAACATGCATGTTAAATTGGGGGTCACGACTCAAAAAGGTTGAGAACTACTGATCTATTCTACTCTGAATGGGACCACACTTAACATAAAATTAACATTATACTGTATTAAAGAAGCCTGAAACTAGCAACTGAGACCATAAACTTATCAGAAATACATTTACTTAGATAATAAATCAAGTGAGAAGTAGGGTCATTTTCTCATAGATTTCAATACAATCAGCATTCTTTTTCAGAGTAGGTAGAAAGTCTTGAAACAAGACTTGAAACAAACAACAACCTGTTGGAAAAATGTTTACTCATTAATCAAACATTTTTCCCATAAACGTATATAAAATCAGACTTATTTCTGTAACCAGTGGAGTCGCCCCCTGCTGGCCATTTGAAAGAATGCAGGTTTAAGGCACTGGCTTCACTTTTAACACATGGAAGTTGGCGTTTGGTTTACATGATCAACTGAAGATATTTTCTCTGATAGATAAAGACAAACTGTCTCTAGTTCCAGCCTCTTTTCTCTGTTTTGTATCACTGTAAATTAAATATTTAGGGAAAAAAGCAAAATAAAGACTATTCACTATCATTATTTTTTAGAATAAACAAATACTTGGTTTGATTCTTAAAATAAATACATTATTGTGTTAGTTATGGTACTGTTTGTCACATTTTTAGAGATATATGTTGAGGGATTACCAATATAACATCACTTGAGTCTGACCGAGTTGTAGTTTAGATAACTTTTGACTTTATATGTAATAACAAAGACGGAGGGAAAAGAAGAAGAATGGACGCCAAAAAGAGGTTACACCATTGGAGAATTTATTCTTTTTCTTTTCTTTGAAAGCACAATGAAATATTCCCACATGCACACCCACAAACACACGGAGCATCTCTCTTTGTCTCTGTCAGACACATACACACATGTACTTTACAGTACATGTTAAGATTTACAGCGAGGGCGGAGGATCCGCATTTGTCCAGATGTGTGCATCCCTCACTGCCTGCCCTCAGAAAGATAAAAACCACTGACCTGTACTACACAGTGCACACAGACACTGGCATGCATTACATCAAGCCAAAGAATCCCTCTTTTCCATCCGCCTTCTCGTTTCTGCCTCAAAACATTCCCTTACCTCCTCCATCTTCTCCCATCTCATTTGTCAAAGGCTAAAGAAACACAGACAGAAATCCAGAGGGGAGAACTTGCTCCCCATGTACTGCTATCCCGGCACTGCTGAAAAGCAGAATTCCATCTGAAGATGTTTGGAATAGTTTTCCGGTGGATAAAGTTGCCCCGGCCAGACCCTGTTAGATGTGATATCTTTGGT
Organism: Centropristis striata; assembly: GCF_030273125.1. Taxonomy (NCBI): domain Eukaryota; kingdom Metazoa; phylum Chordata; class Actinopteri; order Perciformes; family Serranidae; genus Centropristis; species Centropristis striata. The sequence continues at coordinate 2,335,792 of NC_081538.1, read as the reverse complement.
TGGGCTGCAATAAACAAATACACCCGAAACAGAATTTTAAGTGTTTAAAATTAGTGCAAAGGTGTATTTATGAATATGATCGTGCTGCAAGTTTGTCTTACAGGAAGCTGTGACATTGTGAAGCGTCAGCAGGTTAAAAAATAATAACTGCATATTGTTGTGGATGTCCCTGCGTGCAAGAATGTGGGGCACCGGTGTTATGAATACACAGAAAGTTCCCTATCGGAGTTGAGACAAGGGGGGAGTGCTACTGTTTTTGATCATCTGTCTCTAGGTTAAACATGACACATTCTTGTGGGGATTAATATGTCCCTCCCTCCCTCCCTCCCTCCTGCCTACAGTTTCTACATCTCACACTCTTTAGCAACCTCCTTTCTCATGCTTACACTTTTTTGCAATTACAATTTCTGTCTTTCTCTTTTTTTTTCTCTAGATTCCGACTCAAGTGAGGACACAGATGTCAATGTAACAACATCCTGTGTCCAGGGAAAGGGTACAGATTACCGAGGCACAATGAATGTCACTCCAGAGGGTGTGACATGTCAGCGCTGGGACTCCCAGTTTCCCCATAACCACTCCTTTCTTCCTAAGAACTTCAAATGCAAGTGAGTTATGTTTGTGTCATGGCCCCTGACAGCTTGGACTCAGTTCCCTCTGCAGTGTCAGGGAGGGGATTTGTTCATTTTATTCATTCGACAACATGAAGCATAAAAATTATAGCTTTGCTGTAAAAAAATACATCAGCCTCATCGGTAACACTTTACAATAACCATCTAAGTGATGTTTATAGATGGTTTATAAACCAATTATTAACCATTTACAAAGTGCTATACATATTTAATCTTTAAATGTTTTAAACCAATTTCTTAAAAGTATATGAAACATTTCAAAATCATTAACATACTTAATATGGTGTTAAAAATGTTATAATGAGTGGAACTAAAACTATTAATAAACTATTAATTATAATTTATTGGTTTGTTAATGGTAAAGTAACTATAAACTTACATTAATATACCATCTATTTGTCATTTATAAATGATTTAGTTAGTTAAACATTTATAAAAATATATATTTACCATTCTAAATGGCCTATATACGGTTTATAAATGATGATTAAACATTAATAAACTCTCTGTTTACCATTTATAAATGATGGTTATTGTAAAGTGTTACCGCCTCATCATTTAAATTGTAGTATGTGTATGTGTTATAGAGACCTCAGAGAGAACTACTGCCGTAACCCTGATGGTGCAGGTTACCCATGGTGCTTCACCACAGACCCCAACCAGAGGATAGCCAACTGCACCCACATCCCCAGGTGTGATGCTGAGGCCGAGCAAAAAATAGGTAAATTACTGCACAATTAACATTTTCGAGGAACAGTTTGACATTTTGGGAAATATGTGTGCTCATTTTCTTGCTGCCGGTTACAATAACTTTTGTTTTAATTTGTTGTTCGATGCTATAAAACAGGGGGGTAACGTCATGGTTGAAAGCTAACATTGTGCTCTGATTTGGTTGAGCGGGCATTTGGGCGGGAACTTGATACCACAGCTTCATTCTTTGTCACTATTGCGCCAACTGTGGCTCCAAATGAGGTCCCCAGAGCAAGATGGCAGAGTCTGTGTCTGGGAAAATATGGCTTCACCAAAGGACATGGATGAATTCCATTCTTTATACAGGCTAGGACCCAAACCATGATCTTGTTTTGAAACTTTACCGGATCATTTTGGTTCTTTAAGGCAGCTATTCTCAACCTTGGGGTCAGGACCCCAATTGGGGTCGCGAGATGATTTCTGGGGGTCGCCAAATCATTTTGGAAGTCAGCTCTGTCTCCACTGTGTTAAAGTGTTCATGTGTTTCAGTCTTTTTGGTCATTTAATGTCTTTTTTTAGTCATTTTGTGTCTTTTTTTGGTCATTTCGTGTCTTTTTTTGATCATTTTGTGGTCTGTGTCTTTTTTGGTAATTTTGTTTACTTATTTGGTCATTTTTTGGTAATTTTGTGTCTTTTTTGGTAATTTTGTGTCTTTTTGGTAATTTTGTGTCTTTTTTGGTAATTTTGTTTCCTTTTTTTGGTCATTTTGTGTCTTTTTTTGGTCATTTTGTGTCTTTTTTGGTAATTTTCTGTCTTTTTTGGTCATTTTGTGTCTTTTTTGGTCATTTTGTTGGTCATTTTGTGGTCAATTTGTGTCTTTTTTGGTCGTTTTGTGTCTTTTTTTGGTCATTCATTTTTTTCTTTTTTGTGTGATCTGAACTGTGAGATTGTGTTCAGTGAGCGGGGGTCGTGGACAACATGCATATTAAATTGGGGTCGCGACTCAAAAAGGTTGAGAACTACTGCTTTAAGGTAACCAAGTTGTCCCATTCCACTACTTTAAACACGTGTTTAAAATGGGCGTGTTAGAATTTTAGAGGCACTGGTCTGCAATTTTTATCCTTTCTTAATCATTATACCTAGTTAAACTATCTCTATCTACAGGTTTACCTTATAAACATGAGAGTGGTATCAACTTTCTCATCCACTCTCTCTACTTCCCAAAATGTCTATTAACTATTCCTTTAAGACTATTCGTGTTTTCTAAGCACCAAACTTCAAAGGACTGGCAAATATCCATGTTGTTCGTTGAAAAATGTGATTGAAATACTGAACTACAAATGCTTCAAAAGCCATGTCATGTTTTTGCAAAGCGGAGTTGCACAGACACTTTCTATATTGCTCCCGTAAGACTGGGCCACTTGGCAGCCGGCTGCCCAATGAATTCCATTTCATGGAAGAACAAAAACACCAGACTTTGGCATAAGTGCTCGCTGTCATTTCCCATGTTTCTCTGCTTCACATTTATAATTAGATGGCCACACATGTTAAACTGCAGCCAGTCTTGTCAGTGACTACAGCCCTTCTTCTGATTCTGTTTAAGAACAGACACAGTAAGGTTTCAAAAAATTCTACCACAGGTTACACAGGGGCCCTTGACATTAAATTCATCCAAACCGCAAAGAGAAGCCAAAAATCTGAACCTGATTATGTTTTGTTTGCATCAACGAGAAAGACAGCCACCACCCAAACTATGTATGTAGTTCTTTGGCGATTGCTCACTCACTGATTGCATAAAAGTGTTTGAGAAACTGCTGGGCTGAGAAATTCTATGCTCTCCTAGGAATGTTTAACGAGATGGTTTGAAATAATAATATTCCTTTCTGTCTCAGAGTGTTATGAAGACAACGGAGAGTCGTACCGGGGCACTTTATCCATAACTCGATCGGGGATTCCCTGTGCAGATTGGTCACATCACATAAACAGGTATCAAAGTAATTTATTCTGCATACTAAATGTGTTGTTTTTCTCCTTCTTTTAACTCCCAGTTAGGCTTAGGCTTCACTGAGAAACACTGGAGATGTTTTCTAGAGAGCCTGACATTCTTTTCAGCTGAGTTGATGAGTGTTTGTTGACGACTTAACTCCCATTGCCTTGCGAAAATCCCTTTCATATGAATGAAGCTAAGCAGTGAAAACAAACAGCGAGAGGAAATCAGGGGTTCCTCAGGGGTCAATACCAGGTCCAATTATTATTCATCTAACTGACGAGAGGAAACCCTGGGGTGTTCTCCAAGTGACCCATCCTGACGGAGAGGTTGCCCGCTCCACGGTTGTTGCTTCATGCTTAAGTCGTGCTGTTGGAATTACTTAATTTACAGGAATTTTAAAAGCCAAAATGGCACAGACAGATGGACATGTTCCAGAGCCGACCCCTGACCCCAGGAAGTGCTTTCTGAGGAAAGTAGATCAAAGCCAATCAGCTCTCTCGCATAGACTGCAGCCAGGGAGTCTACCCTGCTCAAGGTCAAGGGTCATCCCAGGAAAAACTGCTGAGAGCTACAGCTTGTTTAACATTCTCCTGGGAAGTGGAATTATCTTCACCTCCTGACAAATTGTCGCCCGCCGCTTTATTTTTTGTGCGTGTGTGTCCAAACTCCTTTCGAGTAATTGCTTTTTAGTGATATTCTGCAGAAGATTGCATGTAATTGTGTGAGAGCCAAGTGGAACATTGCAAAAAGAGACACAATCAAATGTGAATTCCTACAAATCTGGAGCACAACTAAATCGTTCCATAGAGGATGTGGCTCCTGCTGGTCTGAGCCCTGCTGAATGCTTAGAGTGCATACTTTCATACTCCCATGAGTACTCTTCACAAAACTCTGTGTTTCCTTCTACGGGCTCTGTGCAGAAAATGCAGAGGATTCATTGCACTATAGAAGAGCCAGAGTCAGACTTTCCAGGCATACCATGGTTACTTACGCTGTGTATACAGTACTGTATGTGTGGGACTTCATGCATGCACATGCTCGTGTGTTTTTAGAGCGTGAGAGTGTGAATGAATCTTCATGAGACGTGGCCCAGTGTTAGCTCTGATACACAGTGTGCAAAATAACAAACGCAATATGAAAATCTATATTTGTGTGTTTTACAGTGGGGATTCTCACTCTACAGAGTCCCATGTAGGGCTGGAGAAGAACTACTGCCGGAACCCGGACCGGGACAAACATGGCCCCTGGTGTTACACCAATCCAAATAATCGTTTGGCCTGGGACTACTGCAAACTGAAACACTGTGAGTGGCTTAAATAACCTTGTCTCTTATCTCTGTAACAGTAGATCTATGTTATATCAGACCCATAATGGACTTTGATTTTCAGAATCAGAATATCTTTATTGTCATTGTCACATGTACAAAATTAAGTGCATTCCTGTCAGTGCAAGATTGAAAATAAATGTTGAATGAATTAGTAGTATGAATATAAAAGGGAGGAAAATCAAACGACAAAAAAACAAAATTAAAAAAATTCACTTTCTCACCTTGCACAATGTAAAGTTTAACGTTAGCGATCACCTTACAGTGTTTTTCATCCTTAAGTTAGCTTAAGTTATCCCTAAGTTAGTATATATAGCCTACAATAGTTTTTTTAAAATGCAATTTAGTGTTTTTCACTTCTTTTCACTCTTAGATAAACATTAGCAACATTAGCTAGCCACTCAGTGTAGCATTAACGTTAGCTTGATTTTAGCTAACATCTTAGCTAGAATTAGGTCACTAAGGCAATTCTTTACAGTCTTGAGAAAGCAAGCATGACTTATCCTCATTGGTGGATAAGTAATTTGTATTAAAAAAGTATTAGTAGTAGTTTGGCAAACTGACTGACTAACCTTACAATTTAAATGCACCGAAGGGACTGTTAAAATTATGCTAAAATGCTAAAAACACTATGTACGAAGCAAACAGTTTATACAATTTACATTATGTACAGAGCTAAATGTAAAAAGCAAAGTAACTAACTTATGGATGAAAATGCATTGTAAGGTAACGAACTACTACAACTACAGTGTTGTTGTTTTTTAGTGCGGGTTATACAATGTTTATTGTTGAACTTTAGAACAGACCCAGGCTAGCTGTTTCCACCTGTTTCCAGTCTTTATGCTAAGCTAAGCAGCTTACCGGCTGTAGCTTCATATTTATACCACAGACACATTTGTGGTACAAGTTATCTCACTCGTAGCAAGAAAGCAAATAAGTTTGCTGCAAAAATTCAAGAGCAAACCCAGAAGCATTGTTCACTTGTGCAAAAATGATTGCCTTTAAAGTAAGAGCTAATTGCTTAATTGCTGTCAAAGTGGTGAGGTGCGTTAATGATAAAGTGTAAGTATTGGTACAAGTGACAATGAACAGGCTACGTGTGTTTTTCCCGTCGTGAAAGTTAAATTCATTATGTATTTAGTAGCCTATGGGTATTTTTCCGTGAGCAATGTTTTGAACTTGATCCTTTTGGTCACATTTCTGCATTACTGTGGCTTATACAGATGGTTAAGTTATGCAAGTATGTGTAAATATAAAAACAAACAGAAGTTAAAAGTAGGAATGTGTGGAATGTTGAGAAAATAATGACCAGATTGTGTGAAGGTATGCTTATTTTCACACCTGTGGGCACCTGGCTAATTGCTGCAGAAAGCAGGTGTGGTTTGTTGGTTTCAGGACATTCCAAGAACTGAGACTGTCCATTCATGTAACAGCTTTTTTCATCACTTTGCTCGTGACGGATATTCCTTGTGTAGTGTATCTTGTGTGCATGCTCAAAAATTACAACCACTTGTCTGCAACATTCCATGATGCTCATAAACAGACAGCAAATGACAACAACAATGGCCAAATGTTGTTGAGGCTAATGCGTCCTCTCATAAAATGTCATCACGTTAAGTTATATCCACGTTGTGCAAAAGAAGAAACAAGTATTTCATGAGCCTCTCAGACTATTCAAACAGCACTTCTGAAAGAGCCCTGCTTGTCGTTTTGTTGATAAAAGAAGACAGTGGTTGTATATGGGCGCAGTACAATGAAATAACACAGTATTTCTGCTCTGCAGCCTTCGTTGACTTCAACATAAATGTCATAAGTGTGTTTTTATACAGCCTGGCTGGTGGCTTACGCAATCTGTTCGCCGTGGTTTTGTCCAATTGGCAGAGAACACACGATGCTCAAACATCAAACAGATGCAGGTCCCTGCTGCCATCCTTTTATTAGAGAAAACACACACTCGAGCGGCTGGACCCGACATTCTCTTTGGCTGGTTTCAATTGAAGAGCCTCTTTCAAATGGCTACACAATAATTTCCATAATGTAAAACATATCTTCCATGAAGTTTTTGAGGTCTTGAGCAAATTTATTTGCTGCGGTTGCTGACTGTTATAGCCTCCAACAATGATTCAGAGATAAGTCTTTGTAAAGTAAAGAAGGGTGTCTTTTTCAATGAGGTTTCATGCTTTGTGTGTCAGTGTATGGTCAGAGGGCTAAATTATTTCCTGCTGCTGTGGGGTCTTTTCTTACTTTTCTTTTCTTTACTTCTATTAGGTGAATCGGTGACAGTGACTCCTCAACCTAAAAGTGAGTATCGCTTTGGCTTATCAGGCTTTTGCCAGTCTGGTCCTCCTCCTCCTCGTCTTCTTATCTCGAATCTCTTCCCTTTTCCTTTTTCCTCTTTATATCAGATCCTTCTGTTGTCATGTACCTGACTAAACAAATCATATTTTATGGTTGCCCTTTGAAGTTTAGGAAAGATTTTGTCATTCAAATGTAAATAATACATCCATCTAACATGCAAAGTAAAAGAAAATCTTCTTGTTTAGCTCTAACCGGGCCCAAGATATCATGCTTTGTGCATATAAACACCAGAATTGTTGGAGGACACCAAGTGCGAGGAACAGATGGCAGCTGGGTTGTGAGCATCCAAAGAGAGTAAGTTGTTTTACATGTGTGTTTTTACAAAATATGTCTATTTATATTTACCATAAAGGTTTTAATTGTTTCTTAAATTTTCTTAGGAAGCTTCATGTGTGCGGAGGCTCGTTGATCAGAGAAGATTGGGTTTTGACCGACCAACAGTGCTTCACCTCTTGGTAATACTCTTTTTTTAACATAAAGATGCAGGATAACTCCTTTTTACTGACCGTTACACACTCTCAGACAGGCCTGACCTGAGTTATGGCCTTCAGATCTGTTTAACTTCTGCGGTTGTCTCTATCAGAGCCACTTAAATACATACAGTATCTCTAAATCTGAAGTAGTGGCTTTGAAGTAAATGTCCCTATCTCTGTAGTATGTACAGTACTGTATGAATTGCATATGGTGTCCATCAGTGGCTTTTAGCTGATATTTTTAGGCCCGGTGTGTCTTAGAAAAATTGCTTTGAGACCCTACTTTTTTTCTTACAGATATTTTTCTATCATGCCTCACTCGTCACATACGGGCGCCTGGTCAGGAGCCCTTGGCATAACTATCTTACTCCTTTAGTGTCAGTTTGTGACATGCAGGGTAGTCTGATAGGGTTCAGCACATGGTTAACACTGAGGATTCACAGGAAAAACTTCTTGGTTATCTTTATGCAACAAAACTGCTTGGTTAAGGTTAGGAAAAGGTTGTGGTTTGGTATAAAAAAAAATACAGTACAGGCCAAAAGTTTGGACACACCTTCTCATTCAATGCGTTTCCTTTTTTTTCATGACTATTTACATTGTAGATTCATCAAAACTATTAATGAACACATGTGGAATTATGTACTTATCAAAAAAGTGTGAAATAACTGAAAACATGTCTTATATTCTAGTAAGCAAAGGGTGGTTACTTTGAGGAATCTAAAATACAAGACATGTTTTCAGTTATTTCACACTTTTTTGTTAAGTACATAATTCCATATGTGTTCATTCATAGTTTTGATGCCTTCAGTGAGAATCTACAATGTAAATAGTCATGAAAATAAAGAAAACGCATTGAATGAGAAGGTGTGTGTCCAAACTTTTGGCCTGTACTGTAGGTACATTTGAATATTTGAGAGTTTTATACACAACATGAACATCAGTTTCTGGGGTTAAAGTCCGATGTTTGTTCAATCTACCAATACACCCCGACCAATTTTCTTCGTAGACTTTCATGTTATTACTGCCACCTGGCTTCCTTAGGCAGCCATGCAGATCCAAAAACACTGCTACAGGTGTACCTTATGCATTAAAAATTAGCGCCAATGGGGTCCTGACCATTCAATTGTATGTGATGAGTTGGGGGCAGCAAAGGCCCCCAAACTTGTAGTCTTCAGTATGGGTCAAGCTCCAATGATAATGGATAATCCAACTTGATAGCATCATTTATAGTATTTTGCCTTCTAAATACACTCTTCTTACAGATGCCACTCCTCCAGTGTGTAATGCTAACTTTCTGTATAAGTTTTACATCTTAAACCTGTTAGAAATGCTACTGAACTTTTTACTAAACATCTTTGTTCTTATGTCATCAGTGTTCCAGATCTTAAGGATTACAGTGTGCAGGTTGGTCTGCGCCACCTCAATGAATCCTCAAGCCACCCGAGACTACGCATCTCTCGCCTGATCTGCGGCCCAGAGGGATCCAACTTAGTTATGCTGAAACTAGAAGAGTAAGTTCTCAAGTACTCACTAGGTTTCCACTAATTTAGGAACCAAATGTTGGCGTAACTAGTGATATGATTATATATTTTGCATCGTACGGATTTTACTAAATCAATCTTTAACCCTCTATGGTACGCTGTTGCTCTGAGGCAACGTACCCATTTTTGGCCTGTTAAATTTCTACAATGCATGTTTTTGACTGATGCGATACTTTAAAAAAGAGGGAAGAGTATAGGGAACCAATAGCAATGCTTTAATTTGTCACATGACCTCCAGGAGGCCATATTGAAACCCTATTTTGCAGACTTTTCCAAAAGGAAACAGCTTTGCTATTTAACACCACAAAAAATCACTCAAAACGTCGTTTTTCTGGCCCTTTACAATCTGGAAACAAATATATACCTACTGATAGGCGAGTAATCCTTCATTTTTGATAGTTAGTTAGTTTTTGATACTTAGACTGTTCAAGACATTCATTTCAATGGGTCGTTGGTTCAATGGTACAATGTTTCCTGTTGATGTTAAAATTAATTTAAAAAACATCCTTTTTCACTTGTGCACCGTTATGGTACTATGTTGCCGATGGACAACAAACCCCAAAAACTTCCCAAAAAAATTATTATAACATTTTTTCAGATTATTTTTATTTAGTCTATTTTAATACCAAAAAACACTCCAAATGTTTTTCCTAACTGGCATCATAATGCGTACCATAGAGGGTTAATTATCTAAAAAAGTGTATGTCTTTTATTTGCCATATTTGCCTCTTATTTGTGTGCATAACACTTAATTTTGTGTGCATAACACTTAATTTATATTATAATCATGTTAATATACATTATAATCATGTTAGGATGAATGACTTCATGTTATTATCTGTGTAAATGCTGTAATGATGTAATTGTGTAATAATTGTTTGATTTAATGTGGACCCCAGGAAGAATAGTCTTCATCTCTATGAAGACTAATAGGGATCCAAAGGATACAATAAACAATAAACAATAATCTGTTTTATTTTAACAGTTATTTATGACTATTATTGTGTTTCTTCTAGTCCCGCCCCTGTGTCCGAAGGTGCCTCCACTATTCATCTTCCAGTAAAAGAGTGTCACATCCCCGAGGGCACCAACTGCACCATGTACGGATGGGGGGAAACCAAAAGTACTGCCTTCTTTCACCCATATGCCATGCCACTTTGCATGTGAATCATTATTTTAAAACAAGCACAATGTCTGTAACATTTAACAATGACTCTGTATCTCCCCCTTTGTTCAGACACAGGATACGATGAGGCGCTGAACGCTTTGACCATGCCCATGGTCAACAACGACATGTGCTCACAAATCAAAGGCGACGCTGGGGAAAGCAGAATATGTGCCGGTGGCAAGAGAGGAGAAGGCGTTTGTGATGTAAGAATCATTTCACTCAAACAACACGGCAACATCCAGATACACTAACGGTCAAAAGTTTTAGAACACACCAACTTTTCCAGTTTTTTATTGTAATTCAAGCAGTTCAAGTCAAATGAACAGCTTGAAAGGGTCCAAAGGTAAGTGGTGAACTGCCAGAGGTAAATAAAAAAAGGTAAGCTTAACCAAAACTGAAAAATAATGTACATTTCAGAATTATACAAGTAGGCCTTTTTCAGGGAACAAGAAATGGGTTAACAACTTAACTCTATGGAGTCTTGGGCTATTTTGTCCATTTTTGAATTCTTTTCATGTCTTTGTAAGTCATTTTGTGTCTTTTTTGGTCATTTTGTGTCTTTTTTTTAGTAATTTTGTGTCTTTTGGTGTCTTTTTTGTCATTTTGTGTCTTTTTTTGTCATTTTGTGTCTTTTTTTAGTCCTTTAGTCCAACATAAATGTGATTTTGAATCTTTTTTTTACTTTCAAAACACTATCATGCTCAATAAAGAATTTTAAATGTTGCAAATGTGCATTCATTTCAGAGTACACTGAGACATTAAACTGCATCATTTTCAATTAAATTCTGGAAAAGTTGGTGTGTTCTAAAACTTTTGACCGGTAGTGTAGTTCGTTTTTGTTGGAACTACTTTCCTCTGAAGAAATAGTCCCTAATAAAAATAGTCAACATGGAAATTTGTGGATTATGTGGTCACTAATTGTGACCCCTTATTTCTTTCAAAAGCATTGGGATGGCAGTAGATGTAGAAGTTCAATAAGGAATATCTCAAAAGCGTAGACTGTTTAAAAAAAAGTGGACATAGCCACTGTGACATCACACAATGGTTTGTGGACTACTATTTTTAGTTCTTGAGTTTAAAATGTTGTTTTATTGGAGCCAGAGGTGAAGTACATTTACTCAAGTAGTGTACTTGAGTATTATTTTAGGTACTTTACTTAAACATTTCCATTTCCTGTTACTTTACACTTCTACTTTACTAAATTTTAGAGTCAAATATTATACTTTTTACTCCACTACATTTAGCTGACAGCTTTAGTTACTTTTCAGGTCGAGATTTAACATGAAAAACATGATAGATTTCAAATGATTATGTATTTATATAAATTATATTAGGTCCTTAAAATCAACCCGATCTTGACAACATTAAAATGCTGCTTACTTAAATGCAGCCATAATAATGCTACAATAACATATTTGGAGTATATATATATATAACTATCAGAGTGTGGTTATTCTGCATAACGAGTTCTTTTACTTTGAATACTTCAAGTACATTTTGATGCTGGTACTTTTGTACTTTTACTGAAATAAGTTTTGAATGCAGGACTTTTACTTGTAGTGGAGTAATTCCGTAGTGTGGTATTTTACTTAAGTAAAGGATCCAAAAACTTCTTTTTTCACTGGAGGTGACTGTATTTTGGACGGGACAGAAGTGGGTAGAAAATGTTTCCAGAGGTAATGAATAAAGTGAGAACGAGGGTCATTTTCTCATAGATTTGAATACAACCAAACTTCTTTTTGGAGCCAGTGGAGTCGCCCCCTGCTGGCCATTAGAAAGAATGCAGGTTTAAGGCTTCATTTTTCATGTCCACTCTTTTTATACAGTCTATGCTCCAAAGTCACAAATGAAAATCAGAAAGTATTAATGATTTAATGAATAGAAAATTGTCTTTCTTTGTGTGTCAACTGACCTTTTAAGCTTTCTAATGATTTTAGACAGTACAGTATGGATCCTTGTTACCGTGCTGTGTCTCTGATCTGTCGGCCTCTGCTCTTTTCTTGCAGAAAGACAATGGTGGTCCGTTGGTTTGCCAGGAGCACGAACGCAAAGTGATCGTCGGCGTGAGCATCCAAAGGACAAAATGCGCCTCATCGCAGCCTGCGCTTTTTGTTAATGTCGCTTTCTACTCTGAGTGGATATACAAAGTGTTCAAACTTTACCCCAGTTTGGAGAGGAACTAATGTTGTGGTGTGAAAATCAAAATCCTAATGCACGACTTTACCGCAGCCTGGGAGAGGAGGGGGCGGCTTCGGGCCAACGGATTCCAAGACCTCTCCAGCACGGAGCACGGGGGAGAAATGAGGAAAATCACCTTTCGGAAAGAGGCCATTTTGGGATTTTGTGGATGAATTTGTCATTTTTTTTACGGAGATGACAGAGATTAGTGATTGAAGACTGGAATAAGGAATGGAATGTCATCCGTTCTTCCACTTATAAATGAAGACATCCCGGTTGTTAGCCTTAATATCATTTTTACAACCAAAGTCTTGGGCACATGGACGGCATACTTATTGCATTTTGACATGTTCAGAATTTCTGAAGCCATCCAAAGAAAGACAATGAGAAAGACTCAGTATTATCTCCTGGAATATACTTGAATATGGACAGAACCCAGTTGTTTGGAGGTAAACCACACAAGGCGCTCTCCTGTGACTGGGACTTGTTATTTTTATTATTTTGTTTCATTTTTTGAATATGTTGAGCTGGACTGCAAAACATATCTTATTACATCCAACACAAATGATGTGGATGGATAATTGTGATGTGCCTTAATGTCAACAAATATACTAATCTGGTCATAAATTTGAGGGTAAGCTAAAAATATCACAGCAAAAATTATAAATATCTTTAAGGTTTCTTAAATAATCCCACAAAAACCTATGCTAATACCAAAAAGGGAGGAAATTATAAGCATGAAAATGTCATTAAACCGTTCTTCAAACCCTAGAAGTCCTAAAGAAAAGCATTTATGTCCAGCAAAGGTTTAAATTTGGCTTCAGATCGACAAGTATATATAATACATTATTGCTGCTTGGAAAGCTAACTGCAGCAGCCTTGGCAACCATGCAGTGCTAATTGTGTGCAGTAGCTGGACTACCTTTTCCCCAGTTAGCTGTAACTGTTAGATTCCCCGTGAGAGGGTCTAAGTAGGACTGAGCGATCTGCTCCAAAAATCTTATGCTAATATTTGTAGCATGAGAGAGAGAAGAGCCATGCCAAATATAACATGGCTATTTGGTCTCCAGTTTGGAGGGAACTTTGGCCCCTGGTGGGCTGTGTGTGGTCAGTAGGATATTTTATACTTTTTTTTGTTTCATGGAAAGTGACTCCTTCTGTACATAACTGCAGATTTATTGAGTGTGTTTCTGCTGTGCTGTAAGATATTATAGGTCTTATAGATCTGGAATATTTTTTGGTTCACTGAGTTATGTCAGATTGTCTTCTTCGTGCCTCTGATTATGTTTGATATTTAAAGAGACTGGTAGCTTGTAAGTAGATGTTAGGTGTATTTATTTTTTTTGAATTAGCAGAAGACATCATTTGGAAAGAATCCAGATTTTGATGTGATATTAAGATTGTTTTGTCTTTGTCCTGAGAGTGATTTTGATCCCAGAATAACCCGGATGCATGTTTAACTCACAGGTAATATCCACACAAACATAAAATGAAAAGTTACAGTACAGAATCATATGGTGTAACATCTTAATTCAAGAAGGCCTGTTGCAGGTTAAATAATGTATACTCCACTAAAAAGTTAAAAGTGCATTTAGTAAATTGATACTAGTTAATGCCATTTACTGTGTATATATACACAAACATAAATGCACATGCACAAACTCAAATATGCGTCATGACTATATCATAGAAATGTACCTTACGCTTGCCAAATACGCACCAAATTGGGCCAGGGTTGTAAAATGGTGCAATTTGGTGTAACCAGCCTGTAAAAAAAAAAAAATGCATCAAGTTTCTTGCTATTAGCATTGCCAAAATAAAGCCAAATAAGTGAACCAAAGGAGTAGATGATAGCAAAGGAGTGCCTTATCATTTTTTCCGAATAAGCAAAAATATGCAAATAGCCAGAGGATGCCAGCAGGCCTAAATGCCTTAAATGATGCCAAAATTCTCCACTCATTTAGCATTAAAAAATGTGTATTTTACTGATATTTGTGTGGTTTCTATGCAAAAGTTAAACAGTGTATTCTATTCTCAGCTCTAAGATGACTCTTTTGATTATCACGTTTAAAATGGTACATAGCAATAAAGGACCAAATGTTAAAGGCATACTATGCAGGAATTGTTGCTTACTGTTTGTAAACATTCAAACGTGGCCTTTCCTCCCTGGCTCAGCGAAAATTCAATTCAAATTCAAATGACTTTATTTATCCCAGAGCAAGCAAACCTGCTTGCTGTTTCGCCGCGCTATATATGTGTTTTTTGTTTGTTTGTTTTGTTACGTTTTCTTGATGCTGTGTCAGCTAATTTCATAGCTTCATACCCAAAGATTGACAATCGGAGACTTCCTAAACAAGGCAAAATGAAAAAAAGGTCTTTGCAGATGCCTTTAATTGGTCAAAAGTGATAATTGAAGGGATTATTTTCGAATAAATCTATTGTTTTTTTTCCTTTTTTTCTGGAAAATCCTGCATAGTATACCTTTATTATTATTATTATTATTAGTGCGGGTTCCCATTAGCCTTTCAGTCATTTTGCCTTTGACTGCTAGCCTTCGGAAGACCATAACTGTACGCAATAAAAGTTTAACTGTGGCCTTTATCCATTATACTTTGAGGACATATACAATGATCTTACAGCCTTGCACAGGTTAACACCAAGGCAAAAGTCTATGAAGTAGAAATTTAAACTAAAAAAGTCTGATTTAAGGTAACTGACATATAAAACACGTGAAACCAAATATTACAAATTCTTTGTTATGTGGTCGATCATATTATTGTAAATTGTCAGCTGCGCACTCATGGCGTTGTAACTGTTATTTAATTTATGTAAATAGCCTTGTGCATTGTGTAAATGACACTTTGTAATTTTTGTAAATATCATACTTAAGAATTTTTACTTCATTCTGTTCATATGTTTGTATACTGTAAACTTTTAAATATAACAGCTGCTATTTTGTGTTAGTGAGTTGTTTTATATCTATTTCTGAATTTTGTAGCCTTTGTATTATTCCTATTTTAATAAACGACTTGACATTACATTTAGCTATATTCTGTCGCCTTGTTTTTTATTCTCGGCTAATTCCCATGTGTAGCATGCTTAAAGCAGCAGCACGCGCTTATCTGTTTACTCTGTTTTTGGCAGTTTACTCTCTATATCACTCAGAGCAGAAAATTCTAGTGCATGATAAATATTCTAAAGTGGCTGAAAGCAACAGGGGTCATTAATACAGCCACTGAAGGAGATGAATAATAACGTGTCTTAAGAGACGTTTGGATAACAAATTAAGACATCCCCTGCTTAAGTGAGCTACAATTGAACTTTTGGATAAACTTTTCAGCAGCTCTGGTTGCTCAATATGAGATTAGATATACTTAATGATACATTTATGTGTCAAATTATCATAAAAACAATACTCCCTTACCAGTAAAAGTCCCATATTAAAACTTGTATTTGAGTGACAGCACAGAACTCTTGCTAACAAAAGTCCTGTTCTGCAGAAAGATGTTGTCATTCTTACATGTGGTGTTTTTAGATGGTGAATACTGATGTGTCCATCATCAAAGTCGCTTTTTACTGTTGTAGCGTGTCACTTTATATTATAGTTTTATATTATTTAGTTCTACAGTTCGGTAGTTTAGTTAAGTGGTTTCTCAGGGTCGGCCTCCTCCAAAGGGTCACAAGATAAGTTTCCTGAGTCATAAGATGATTAATGGTGCAGGAATAAAAGAAGAAAAAGTTCGGCCTCACAAAGTTGTATCAGTTTTTTGTATATTTCTTTTTCTGTGAAATATTGGGTGATTTTATATCTTGGATATCTCAAACCGTTACGAAACCATGTGTGACAAGGAGGCAGAGGACACTGCGACAAGCCAAAAATGTTGCAAACAACTGGTTTATTCAATAACAAAGTATTTAAATTCACAAGCTTACCATGTGATTTTTTAACAGGGGATATATTCTGCTAATTTTCAGGTCTGTACTCGTATTTTTAGTTTCTATGAGCCTGTACCACCTGTCTGAACATACGAATAACTATATTTGGTAACTTCAGTGGATATCAAAATGGGGTCGAGAAAAAAGTTGCAAATTTACTAGATTAAAGTGGCAAATCTACAAGAAAAAAAGTGGCAGATTTAAGAGATTTAAAGTGGCAAAACTGTGCAAAAAAAGTTGCAGATTGTAGATCTGCCACTTTAATCTAGTAAATTTGCAGCTTTTTTCTCAAAATATTTTTATTTTTTATATCCGCTGAAGTTACAACTTTATCGGTTCTTCGCCTGATAAAGAGTTAAGTAGCAATAATCACGTTTTAAGTAGCTGAAAATTTGACTTCCACACTGCAAAAAAAGAAAAGTTGGGTGAACTCAAAATTTCAAGGCAACAAACTTCGATAAAATTTTAAGTTGGACAATTAAACTAAATATTTTAAGTTTTGTTTTTGAGTTTGCTCAACTCAACTGTAAATTGTACTAACTTATAATTTTATATTGTAATAACTTTTAATCCTTACTTCTGCAATGTGCTGAATTGGCACTATTGTAATGCTGCCATGAAATGTCAGCTAATGTTGCGACCACAATTTTGAGTTAGCATTGATACGCTAATGGCTACTCTTGTAGCTGTAACAAGCAGCGCCGCTAGCATCAGTTAGCCGCTAGCATCAGTTAGCTGCTAGCTTTCGCTAATGACCAAAAACCTGCCGTGTTTAAATGTTGAAAATGTGTAGGTTCTCTTCTCCAACAAAAGACGTACAACACTGCACAACACAACTCAGAATACAATTCCCGTATCATTTTACTTCAAGTGCATTGGCAACTCGGAAAGTTGGCTTTCCCGCATTTCACAACAAAGAAATAAGAGTTAGCAGAACTATTGTCCCTTGTTGTGAACCCCAACTTAAAGATATAAGTAACAACAACTCACCAACTTGTTTTTGAGCAGACAACTGGCTTCCTTTGTTGTGCTAACTTACACTATTGCCCTAAATGTCAATAATTTATATTTCCACGTTTTACCAACTTAAATCACTGTTTTAGGCCAAAAAATACAAGTGTAGTGGAGCAGGGCTTTCTCTCCTCTATCCCTAATGTTAGTTTGGCACAGATAATGAGTGAATTGCTATTACTTTAGCAGGGATAATCGTGACATGAAATTTTCACATCACCCCATGCCTGCTCCACATGAGTGCATGGGCTTACATGTGCATGTGCTAAAACACAATACTAAGAATAAAAAATCCCAGAAGGGAGAGAAAATATACTTCTGCCATTGACAAGCACATATGTCTAAGTAGTTTTCTGTATGTATTCATTAAATTGCTGTGTGTATGAATGAATGAATGAATGATATAACTTTGTCTGTTCTAAAGTAAAAACAGAAATTTGTCTTTTTCATTCACCTTTATTTAACCAGGCAGGTCATTAAGAACAAATTCTTATTTACAATGGCAGCCTGACACGGCTTCATCATTCATTCAGGCCAAAAAATACTAGTTGGCTTTTTTTTTTGCAGTGCAGTACTAACTGTTGGTGACCATCCTGACCACTATCAGCACCACTAAAACTGGCCTCGACCTGAGAGGGTTTGGAGGAGAAAATCATTGCAATAACTGAACTAAATCTATTTAAAAGGCATCCAGATGATTTACATTTGCAGAAGAAATCACAACACAAACGCACACTGTCATGTGGAGATGTAATTTACCTATCTGGCTTCACACTGTAGCGTTAAATTCCAACAGGTCACTTTGCCAGTAGGCCACTTCCATGCTGCTGACCAAGCGGTTTGCCTTCTGATCCCAACCTTTCCCCCGGTGACCAATTATCGAGAAACTCAGAGTCTTACCGTCTCCTCGCTGTAGTAAAGGGATATAAAGGAACTCAATGCCTCTGCCCTGTTGCAGTCATAAAAGCTGATACCGAGCAGAGCAGATATCAGGTCATGTTTAGACTTTTTGAAGCTATACTTTTATAGATTTTCCCACTGGCTTTCCCTGGATGGAAATCTTGGAGGTGTGCCTCCACCTCCCTCTACACTGAAACAAACAGAAAGACTATAAAAGAGATAACATCCATATTATCCTGTGGTTACCTGAAATGATCCGTGGCGCTATGATTTATGTCACAGTGCTGTAGAGCAACCCAGTGAAAGTTACAGCCAAATATCATTTCTGTTTTTATACTCTCTTTAAGAAATAACGCATCCTCTAAAATCCACACCCGTTCAAGCTGAACCTGTGCTCACTGGCTTCATCACAGCTTGGAATATAAACACCTTATTTCCCGGAAATGCACATAAATAAAACAGATCATCACTTCATAAAAAAATAGAAAATAAAAATGTTTTCTATCCAGCTTTATTCAGCGCTTCATGTCTTAAAAAGTTACATTAACTTTGTCTGCTTCACAAGTCAGTTTAGTGGAGGAATTTAAGATCCAACAGGATTTTCCGATGTCACCAATAAAACTTTTCAACGAGAACTTTGAATTTAGGATTAAATTGAAGATATTCATTTCTATGTTGCTCCTTATTAATGGACATTCAATAGTACTGGTTTGAGGAAAAGTGAATCTGCAGTGAATTTGAAAGAAAAAAATGTGTAAAGGACAAGATGGTAACTCCAGTCCTCTGTCTCCCTCTGCTGGTTAAATTGTGTCACTCCAGTCTGTAAAATGGAGCTGCATTCAAATGCTCATTATAGTTTTTCTCATTCGCTTTTGTGCATTTCTCACATCACTATTAACATTTACACAACAGTGAGTTCAACCTCTGCAACATTTAGTCATTTGTGCACATCATAGTAGCAGTTTCTCATTTCTTCCAACAAACTACAAATGCTTTTGGACATTCATCAAGTGCTTTCATACAACTCTCTGCATTATCATTTGTCATGTCAGTCAAAATTAACTATACTTGTGAATGCTGGATAGTCATTCCATATAAAACTAATAGTCCTCATTTCATTGATTGAGTCATAACATACAAAAATGTTGAACTAGTTGTCAAAATCTGTCAAGCAAATTTTATACATTTTTTTTTATCTTTATTTTTTGCTGAATATGTCTCCAGAATTGAATACATTTCTCTCAGGTGAAGCTCAGCTTTCACTGATGAGAATGGGTGTGTGAAGTATTAGTTGAACCAATGATAAGCCACTTCTCTACAATCACTCAGAGCTGAATCCATAAACCATAAACACTTTACAACATATATGAACCAGCAGGAGATAGTGAGGACCATTTCTACAACACTGTGACACTGTATTGTGCACAGCTCCCAAAGGAGGTTTATGTTTGTTGTAAATAAGGTGTTTTTTTTCCTTTTGCACAATGCTCTAAACAAATTAGAATTGCAAAGAGCATATGCAATAAAAATGTGAAACATACAAATTCAGTGTGTTGTACTCAGTTACCTCACTAAATACAGTAATGTGTAACTTTACTGTAGTTTTCAAATGGCTGTGTAAATAGTATAAAGTCTGTCTGGAGCATTTTCAGGTAGCGTCACCAAGATCTGACTTTTTTGCATTGGAAAACATTTAGAGACTAAACTGTCATAATGAAAACATGACAGAAACATTTGACTATCTTGTTCATAAACATGGTGTCAGGACTTTTCATCTTGATGACACTTTCATTGACATGAATACTTGCTTTGGAGGAATGAGCTATGATCCATTTAGAGACAATAGTGACACGCTTTTGCAGGTTATCAACTAGGTTTTGAAGTTTATACTGATTGTTTTGAGAAATCCATTGACTGTTGTGCAAATGTAAATAGTAATGTGAGAAATGCACCAAAGCGACTGAGAACACCTTTAATGTTACATTGAGTCCAGGTAGCGGTGTGGATTCAGCGCCCAGGGCTGCTGAGTGAAGAGAAAGCTCTCGTCTGTTTGAAGCTGGCTCCATGATAAAGAAACACCCTGCTGGTTCCAGCACTGAGTCACAGGCTGCTCTGCTCTGATTGGCTCAGGTGTCCTTGTGTCTGTGTGATGGTGGAGCAGTGGGAAGGTGAATCTTTCTCTGTGGAGATCCAGAGGAGTCTTGTCTGCCACAGTGTGGCTCATCATGTTGTTAGAGTGATGGAGGAAGGAGGGTGTAACTGCCACGGACGTTAGATGTGCAGAATCTTTCATACCTGAATATCAGATTGAAGGAATTAAATAATTAGTTCACTTTGGTTTTGTAAATTTTGAACTGAGCCATGTTGGTTTTGAAAAAGCTGATTCTTCAGAATAAAACAGATCATTTAGATCATTTAGTTCACAGACAGACAGACAGACAGACAGATAGATAGATAGATAGATGGATGGATGGATGGATGGATAGATAGATAGATAGATAGATAGATAGATAGATAGATAGATAGATAGATGGATGGATGGATGGATGGATGGATGGATGGATGGATGGATGGATGGATGGATGGATGGATGGATGGATGGATGGATGGATGGATGGATAGATAGATAGATAGATAGATAGATAGATAGATAGATAGATAGATAGATAGATAGATAGATAGATGGATAGATAGATAGATAGATAGATAGATAGATAGATAGATAGATAGATAGATAGATAGATAGATAGAGATAGACAGTATAAGATTATAAGAAGCAAAGAAGAATGTGTAATATAAAATAAATAAAGGTATCTGCGATATTAAACTATTATTATTAAATCTACCTGTACAAAAGAGAAAATAAAAACAATGTGATATTTATAGCCTATATACATAAGCGTTGTTTTTTTGCTTTTTTTTTTTTTTTTTTTTAAATCTTCCTCTGGCATGTTTGTTGTTGTAATACTAATTTCGGGCACAAGAGGCAGAAGTGCCCCATTACAGTTTTTCTCTGTCGCTTTGGTGCCTTTCTCACATTACTATTTACATTTGCAAATCAGTTAATGGATTCCTCAAAACAATTAGTACAAACTGCAAAACCTAGTTGATAACCTGTAAAAGCGTGTCACTTGCTCTAAATGGATCAGAGCTCATTCCTCTACAGCAAGTATTCATGTCAATGAAAGTGTCAGTGACATCAAGACGAAAAGTCCTGACACCATGTTTATGAACAAGATAGTCAAATGTCTCTGTCATGTTTTCAACATGACAGTTTACTATGTAAATGTTTTCCAATGCAAAAAAGTCAGATCTTGGTGACGCTACCTGAAAATGCTCCAGACAGCACTATATACTATTTGCACAGCCATTTGAAAACTACAGTAAAGTTACACTTTACTGTATTTAGTGAGGTAACTGAGTACAACACACTGAATATTTATGTTTCATATTTTAACTGCATATGTTCTTTGCAATTCTATTTTGTTCACAGCATTGTGCAAAAGGAAAAATACAGCCTTATTTACAACAAACATAAAGTCCCTTTGGGTAGAGCTGTGCACAACTGTTGGAACTGAACATACAACATAAATATTACTGTAAAGTATTCATGCACATCCAGACGTTCCTCTCTGTCAGGCCACATAGGTTCATCTACATCACAGTCAATATCATCTCTTGCAATGCAGCAAGGAAAGTATCTCCTCAAGTTCAACTTTTTTGTATGTAACGACTCAAGCAATGAAATGAGGACTATTAGATTTATATGGAATGACTATCCAGCATTCACAAGTATAGTTAATTTTGACTGACATGTTGTGACAAATATTAAAGTTATAAAACAGCAGAGTTGTATGAAAGCAGTTGATGCATTATCAAAAGCATTTGCAATTTATTGTAAGGAATGAGAAACTGCTACTATGATGTACACAAATGACTAAATGTTGAGGAGGTTGAACTCACTGTTGTGCATTAATAGTGATGTGAGAAATGCACCAAAGCGACTGAGAAAAACTGTAACACCAGTTTCTAAATAAGACTAACAGTATTCATGTTTTCCTCCAGTTGAGTTTTAATTTCTCCATGCAATCTAAACACAACATGTATTGCTATTACATCACTTTTATTTATATTTCATTAGTAAAAATTCACACGATTTAAAAATGATAATTTGGACCAAATTTTCACCTGCCAAAACTTTTCCCCACCCGTCTAACAGATAAGTGAGAAAAAAAGGAATTTAGAATGAAATAAATATCTGTGTAAAACTTTTCTTTAACCTGTTCTTAAGTCTTAAACACAGGGGAGAAAACTATTTAGAACTAGACTATTTGAACTTTAGACTTCTGTAAAAAAAAAACTTTAGGAAATGGATCACCAGAATGTTTTTTCTCACTTGCCTCTCAAAGCTTCCGTATTAACTCACTGATTTGATTTTAAAATATATATTACTTACCTAGTTCTGTTGGGAAGAAAACGCCATTTTGAAACTTCCTGACAGCTGTATTGTATGTAGGGGGGGCATCTGAGTTTTCACAGTAGACTCTTGACATTCCTGTTGCCTTCAAATCAACAAAAGCACAATCAGAAAATTAAAAAAAAAACAGTTAAAGAACCCAGAAGCCTTTTTTGAGTCATCTTAGCCATATAACTTAACCCTTTATCAGGCAAATAACTATATTTGGTAACTTCAGGTATTATTTCGAGAAAAAAGTTGCACATTTCCTAGAAAAAAAGGTGCAGATTTAAGAAATTTAAAGTGGCAAATCTGCGCGAAAAAAAGTCGCAGATTTATGAGAAAAAAGTGGAAAAAAGCAACTTTTTTCTCCCAGATTCACCACTTTAACCCTTAATAGGACACTCATTGAAATACTTGCAAATTCCAAATTTCAGAGTATTGGAGGATATTACATACTGCCAGAATGTGTAAAAAAAACATACGAAAATAATATTTTGAGAAAAAAGTTTCCGAGATTAAAGTGGCAAATCTACGAGAAAAAGCTGCTTTTTCCCACTTTAAATCTCTTAAATCTGCAACTTTTTTTTCTTGTAGATTTGCCACTTTAATCTAGTAAATTTGCAACTTTTTTCTCGAAATATTACCCGAAGTTACCAAATATAGTTATTCGCCTGATAAAGGGTTAAACAATATTACATTTTAAAGTCTTGAGACTCTATGTATAGCTCTACAACAGTAAACATCCATGGCTAAATATGTAAATGATAGAGCAAAGGAAAAAATCATCTTTAGGTATTATCTAGGAAGAATTTAAAGGTAAAATGTCAGCTAATCTACTCTGTCAGGACTGTTTAGGTCCGTATGATTCGACTTGATAGACAGCAGTGGTGGAAAGTAACTATGTACATTTACTCAAGTTCTGTACTTAAGTACAATTTTGAGGTAATTGTACTTTACTTGAGTATTTCCATTTAATGTAACTTTTTACTTCTACTCCACTACATTTAGCTGCCAGCTTTAGTTACTTTTCAGGTCGAGATTTAACATTAAATATATGATCAATTTAAATTTTAGACTTTAAAAAAAAAAAAAATCTTATAACAGTATATTAAGTGATTAAATGAGTCCTGTCTTTACAAAATTAAAACACTGCTTACTTAAAAGCATCAATACAAATAATGTCATAATATATTTAGAATATATAAAACAATCTGAGTGGGTCCATTCTGCATAACCAGTACTTTTACTTTTGATACTTTAAGTCCATTTTGATGCTGATACTTTTGTACTTTTTAATTAAGTAAGTTTTAAATGCAGGACTTTTACTTGTAGTGGAGTAATTTCATAGTGTTGTATTAGTACTTTTACTTAAGTAAGGGATCTGAATACTTTTTCCACCACTGATGGACAGTGACTAAACAACACATCCACTGTTGTCAGAAATCTCTCACGTGGAAGAACCATAACTGTCAGAAAATACTTTGTTCAAGTACAGGATGACCCCTTTTTTAAAAGTAAGAAGCTGCTTCATAAAAAGACATTTTTAGGATCATGACATTTGTTAACACACACTGTACCTGCTGAGCTGTGAATCTGTGAGAAAGATTCCCAGGAATAACATCGCTTTGCTTCTGAAGGTCTGCAGGCGTTATGGAGAAATACATTTTGTCAAATATTGTAGCATCATGCATCATCTTTGTCGGCTTTACCACAAACACACATACACTGTTAAACGTTTTACTGTAAAATTACAGTAAATTACTGGCAGCAGTTTCGCCAGTAAGTTACTGTAAAATTTCTTCTACTGTATTATAGAAATACAGGTTCGTTTACTGACAAACTGTCTCGAAACGAAGAAAAAAAAATAGTGTGACGTTTAAATGTTTAACTCTAAATTATGTTACAACTAATCCATGAAAACGCTATATTAGCTTCACTGGAAAAACAACATATTGTGATAATTTCAGCCCAGACAAAAATGGAATAAAACTTTTCTTCTTTTAGAAAATAACGGCTTTATTTTCCCGACATGCTCAGCTGAAAACCGTAAGTTCCTGAATGCCTGAGCAATCATGATAACTCCCACAATGCATTGCTTTCACAGCAATATACTGTACAATCATAATACAGCAAGTTACTGTTAGAATTTTACTGTAAATTTACAGCAAAGTCTTACAGTGTACACTTACTCCTGTGTTTGGCCTCCCTCCTCCATTTAGCCCGTCTGTTTGAAAACCAGACCTTTGAGAGACAGACAATCATCTCAAGAGCAGAAAGATAAAGCTTGTGATTTTGTACGAGCGTTTTCATGATTGAAAATTATAACCTTACCTTGATTGTGTCCTCGGGAAGTTTAATATCAGCTGACAGTTTCTCTCTCGTGTACATATCTGCATACTGGCTGTGAGAGAATTCTGATTCGGGAGATAGAGAGATGTTTTAACTGAGCTTTTCTGGGTGGAAAATGCAGTTTTGTGTTAGTTAGAAGCATGCATGGACTTTTAAAAAAGATTTGAAGTCACCTTGCTCCAGTGCTGTGCTCTGCTGGGAGGTGAATGTGGTGCGGTTTCGGTGCTGGGCACCTTTAGGCTTCTGATTGTTGCTGCATGCTGTCTCAGACATCTTTCTCTCATTCACTTCTTCTTCAATCAGAGAATCTAAATCTGCGAAATAGTGCTGGTTAGACTTATCTCTCTTTGCTAGTTTAATTTAAGTGTGCACTATAGTCATGGGAAAAATATTAGACCATTGTTTTCTTCAATTTCTTGTTCATTTTAATGCCTGGTACAACTAAAGGTACATTTGTTTGGACAAATATAATGATAACAACAAAAATGGCTCATAAGAGTTTAATTTAAGAGCTGATGTCTAGCCATTTTCCATGTTTTTTTTTATAATAACCAAAATATTATCAAGAAAACCATGGAAAATGGCTAGATATCAGCTCTTAAATTAAACTCTTATGAGCTATTTTTGTTATCATTATATTTGTCCAAAAAAATGTAAGGCAAGCAAGGAGAAAACAAGGCCTGTCTAATATTATAACAACAAAAATGGCTCATAAGAGTTTAATTTAAGAGCTGATTTCTAGAGATTTTTTATGGTTTTCTTGATAAAAACCAAAATCATTATCAAGAAAACCATGGAAAATGGCTAGATATCAGCTCTTAGATTAAACTTGTATAAGCTATTTTTGTTGTTTTCATTATATTTGTCCAAACAAATGAGCCTTTAGTTGTACCAGGCATTAAAATGAACAAGAAATTGAAGAAAACCAGGGTGGTCTAATATTTTTTTCCATGACTGTATATTCATAAAGGGTTGATAAACATAAAGCATAAAAGTGATGATGGTTCTTTGGGAAATGATGCACTTTGTCCTTGCATATTAGTGACTTTATATGATCTGCTGGGGGTCAAAGGTTATCCATTCTTTCACCTATTTCCAGTGGTGATTCACGCTGCTCAGTCCTGATGTGCGCATTGATCTCCATGCACATCGGTCCGTGGTCCAAGTGGATCTTCCTTAAAATCCGATTTATAGACGACACCTTGCAGAACACAGTGTACAAACAGCTCACATTATTTTGGTGGAACTTTCTTTGTTTTGTTTGTGTCATAAAAACTAAATGTCACTCTCACTCACGCTGGGAACTTTGGAGGCTTTGCATATTCGTGCTGCTGCAAGACGTTTACGAATTTCCCAAGCAAATATTGTGGGATGTTCCCGTTTGCACTGGATGATGGTGGAGATGACACCCGGGGTGAGAAGCCGAGGTCTGCTCCCTCCAACAGTCTTTGGCTCCAGGAGTCCAGTGCGGCGGAAGCGGCTCAGGATCTTACTGACGCAGCCGTTGGAAACCTGAAATACGCAGAGGGGTCGAAAAAACAACTCTGAAGATAATGTGAAGCTTTTATTCACTATCACAGAACTGTGCGTGAGAATATTAACACAGCAACGCGCTTTAGCCAACTTTTCTCCTCCTGTTAAAGTCTACTTGTGGCTATTTGCGCAACTTTGCCAAAAAGAGTTTGGCGTACCCGAAGGATTCTGGAGATCTGGCTCGGACGGACCCCCTCGGAGGCCAGCTCAATCATTTTCCTCCTCTTGGATTCCGGGAGAGGTCTTCCGTTGAGAAACATCCCTCCCAGCTGGTTGACACTTCCACCACCTTATAACAACACAGCCTGTACTAGTTAAACCTGTCTTTAGAATAACATTTCAATTGCTTATTCACTCTGAAAAAGAAAGATTGAAATTGCATTTTATGAAGTTTACACCTGGATTGTAGTCGCTGCAATGCAAAGTCTCAACAGGTGG
Organism: Centropristis striata; assembly: GCF_030273125.1. Lineage (NCBI taxonomy): Eukaryota > Metazoa > Chordata > Actinopteri > Perciformes > Serranidae > Centropristis > Centropristis striata. Next base: position 2,308,815 of record NC_081538.1, on the reverse strand, counting down.
TTTTATTAACCCTATAAAGCCTGAACCATTAAATAATTGCCAGAAAATTCTTCTTTTTTTTTAAACTGGAGTGTTTATTGAACCTGCTGACAGATAATTTAAAAAAAAATCCAAAAACAATAGGGATATATGATTCTAATTTGAATCATATTTGATACATCAGTTCTTTTTGTGCAATTTGTTGCTCACAGTTTGTTTTTCTTGAACTAACAAAAACATATAAAACCCAACATTTTTAACCTTTTAAGGCTTTACTTTCTTTTAACATTTTCTTCAAACATGCAAAATATTTTTCAACATCATACATCTGCTGATATGAAGTTTTCACGCAGCAATGACTGATCCACCAGTGGAACCTGCATATAAATTTTGCTATATCTTGTATTTTTGTGCAATTTGTTGCTCAGTTTTTTTTTCTTCAACACATGTATACATCAGGTTTTTCAGGAAAAAAATATCACACTGATGATGTTTAGGTCTCAAAAACTTGTGTATCAAATATGATACACTTGGCTTCATAGGGTTAAGTGTCTTAACATCTATTATAAGCCTAAATTCGCAGCATAATAGAGTTGTAAAAGTAACCTTTATTCGGTAGATCGTTGGTTCCGCACATCTCCACTTGCCCCCAGTCTGGATGGAAAATAAAACGCGTAATGGTTCCAAAAAAGCAGCTTAAAGTGCGAAAAGCACAAAACCAGCTTGTAGAAAAATTAAAGTTAACAGTGCAGTTAACTCCACTTGTCTCTGGTGAATGACAGTGAGAGGAATCCCGCCCTTCAGCAGACATTTATAGACCTGCAGACCTGCACATGACGCGGTGGCCTGTTACCTGAAGTGTCAATATTTCCTGGAACTGAACGTTGGCATCATAGACTTTAAATTCAGGTCTTTACGTAGTCATATCATGATCTTCTGATTTTTATTCCACTTGTATTTTAAGTTGTTTCAATGATTTTTCAAAACAAGAGTCCAATACTATTTTATTCAAGCAGTGTGCATTCATGATTCAGGAAGATTCCTCCAAAGAGCCCTCCAGCAAGTTACATATTCATTTTTACAAAGTCATTTTTTATTTTTACTGGTGTAAATTTGAGCTCCAGCTGTTTTTATGCACATGAAACATTTAGTCAAAGAGAAAAAATAAAAAACTAAGCATAAAAGAATGTGCTCTCTGAGTTGCATGTGCTTCATACTAAGTCAAATAAGAGATCACTAACCAACATCATCATATTTGCACCGTTTTATTTTGGTGCCATATTACTTATAGACGCAGCTGCTGCACCAGAAACGTGACCTGAATAATACAATTTACTAAATTTCTTCGCTTTACCACATTTCATCGGCGCCATAAATTAATATTTCCGCTTCTAGATCTTTTAGAAATTGTGATATTCATTCAAAATGTGTGTACAGCTGTAACCAGCTAATCCACATCGTAATATTCACGTTTGGGAATTCAGACTGGTTTCCTTTTGCGCAGTGACTGCCCACAGCCACAAGCAGATAAACACAATATTCGGTGCAACACAGTTTAGTCTTTACACGTTCTGCTTCAGGTGCAAATCCCATTTTTCAAGAAGCCAAATAACCAACACTGGTATGTTTCCCATCCTTTAGGGGGACTTGTGGTCACGTGACTTGAGCATCCTTTCCCAGGTGAAGTGGCTCAGATTAAAAGGATCTCTGGTCTCCTTTCATAAAACAAACATTTGGAAATCTGCGCCAATGACGACTGCCATATGGTAAAGTGCTTTTGATAAATCATAAATCCATCACCCAGTCTCTCTTTATTACATTTTCTTTCAAAACGTGAACAAATAGACTCGTGTATGGGCGCAAGGAAAGGGCCAATTGGGGGACCTGGTTTATCCAGAAGAGGGAGGCTAAAATAACCCTCACAGATGTTCCTTGGGCAGCCAGCAGATAAAAATGCGTTGTAAACGTTTCAAAGGGAAATATTTGACGAGCAAATATTAGCCTATGTGAAAAGCCACACAAGGCTCGTCTTTTGGCCTGTTTAATGACTAATTGAATATCATTAGTTGGGTCCACACAGATCGAAGTGCCACCGAAATAAAGGCTCAGATTTTAAAATGCCATATGGCCCAAATTATACATTAACCCTGAGTTAGAGGACAATAATACTCTCTGTGTACAATCAACCAGGCTAGATAGAGGACAGCCATTTTTGGACACCATCATCTCCTTGCCAACCGAGACAAAGGACAAATAAGGCAAGCCTTTTTATTTATTACCGGGGAGTTGATGTGGTCATTGATTTATAGTACTTTATTGCGCTTACAGTGTGTGCCAAACGAGGTTGATTAAAGTACTTAGATTGTGTTGTTAAGACAGCAGTGCATATTCGTGGTGCGTAAATTCTAATCTGGACTCGCCAGAGGAGGGAGCGGGACTTTAAGTGGCTGGATCATGCCAGATAATAAGTATAGATTTTACTAAGTCATTCTAGCTGTCTGTCCTATGCATAAAACACGCATATTGGTGCTTTACTGCACCTCGAAGCGTTGAGAAATGTTTGTAATTCATCCGCGTAAAAGGTTTCCAAAACCTCTCCAAAGCGCACTGAGGTACAGTGTGCGCAACGGAGCTACCTCCGTGGTGGCTTTTTCCACCCTGTTGTCACACTTATTTATGATCCATGTTTTTCATTTTTCATTTTACTTGAATATTTTTTCCATCCTGTGAACTCAGACGCCTGTTTAAGTACTTCTTTATTAACAGGTTTTCTACATTCATTTTATGTTTGTAGCCAAATATGCCGATTTCAGCAGTATAGCTAACGCCCAAAAATAATTTATCTTAAATGACATTCAGTTTTAACTGAGTTTTTTATGCTTTATTAAAAAAAATTAAGGTCTTGAGTCGATTTTTCTTTCACGTTCATTTTCAAAGATTTAAAGACTCAAAATTGGATAAATTAGGTGATAATTACACGATTTGTGCAACCCAGGTTATTAAAAATATTCATGTTCCACAATACCAAAGCTTCACCGTCATCTTGAACTAATTGCAACAAACTTTTGAAGACACTTTTCTTTCAATACGTTCATTTTATTCCAACATTGTGATAATATATTATCCATATATATCCTCACAACAGGTGAAATGACATAGCGATCCACTTTTAATCTCTTTTAAATTTTTATTTGCATCACTCCTTCGAGGATTACATTTGTTCACTTGAACTTCTATAAAACATGCGCTTATGAGTTATGAAAAAATTAAGCTCTACCAGCTCCTTATAACTTAAATGTGATTAACAACGCTCCATTGGATCACAGTGGTTTGGTCCTAGGATGCGCAATAGCCAAAATAGTCTGTAAGGTTGTGTGCAAAAATGAACCAGATGTAATCAAAATATTTTAATTAATACCAAGTTTATCTTTACCTGTTGTTCAACAGCCCAGATAAGCATGCGGGCTGTTGAAGATGAAATTACAGATTTGCTCAAATTTTAAATTAAAATACATTATATTGAAGGTCAGTAACAGGGTATCTGGTGATTATCTTTCCTGTAAATTTGTCATTATGGGTATGAAAATGTTTCCTGCATTTGTATTTTTATTTTTAACTATAATGTAGCTGAGCCAGTCCCCAATCAGTCCAATGTAAGTTTTTAAATCATACAATTTTATTAAGATTTTTTTCCAATCTGATTGTGCATTCATGACATATAAATCACCTCTTTTCCTTGTTGTTTCCCCCCTAAGGTAATATCGTGATGCCAGCTTCTCTCCTGAAATAAGTGAGTAGCTAATAAAAAAAAAAAATCTGAATATACTTGTGTCATATATTTATGGAAATAGAGTGACTCATCGAAATAAGTCAGCTGGAAAATTAATAATAGAAATGGAAGATGTTCTGGCTTGAATTACCCAAGCTTAATACATGGGTTGATAATGTTTAGTTGTTGACAATCTAGCAAAAATCCCCCTCGCCACCTATGACTTACAGGACTGAACATCCAAACATAGTAAAGCATAATCAGAAATGCTTATATTAAGCCTCACTGTCCATGCTGCAAGCCATACAACTCTGCTAGGGTTGATATGGGATGTGACAGCCAAAGGGCCATATTGACACATTTGCACACCACTTTAAACTCATTGTATACATGTATATGCACATATACACTACAGGTCAAAAGTTTTAGAACACCCCAATTTTTCCAGTTTTTTATTGAAATTCAAGCAGTTCAAGTCAAATGAACAGCTTGAAAGGGTCCAAAGGTAAGTGGTGAACTGCCAGAGGTAAATAAAAAAAGGTAAGCTGAACCAAAACTGGAAAATAATGTACATTTCAGAATTATACAAGTAGGCCTTTTTCAGGGAACAAGAAATGGGTTAACAACTCAACTCTATGGAGTCTTGGGCTATTTTGTCCATTTTTTAATTCTTTTCATGTCTTTGTAGGTCATTTTGTGTCTTTTTTTAGTCATTTTGTGTCTTTTTGTGTCTTTTTTTGGTCATTTTGTCTTTTTTTAGTCATTTTGTGTCATTTTGTGTCTTTTTTTAGTCATTTTGTGTCTTTTTGTGTCTTTTTTTTAGTCATTTTGTGTCTTTTTTTAGTCCTTTAGTCCAACACAAAATGTGATTTTGAATCTTTTTTTTACTTTCAAAACACTATCATGCTCAATAAAGAATTTTAAATGTTGCAAATGTGCATTAATTTCAGAGTACACTGAGACATTAAACTGCATCATTTTCAATTAAATTCTGGAAAAGTTGGTGTGTTCTAAAACTTTTGACCGGTAGTGTAAGTCACTATAATTTCTAGTGTGCACATAAATATATGAACAGGGGGTGGTGCAGTGGGGAAGGGGGGTTATTTGTGCCAATGAAACATTATTAGATACATAAATGCAAGAAAAAACATTACCAAGAGGAGATTTTTGACCACTACAGAGCTAGACTTTATGCCAGGGAACATTCTGTCTGCCTGTCTCTCTCTATCACACACCGTTTATAGTTGTTACAAGATTCTCCTTTTGAGAATTAATGTCAGAGCATTAAAATAGTCATAAAAACATCTCATGGTATTTAGTCTGCAAATATTTAGAGTAGGTCCCTTGAGCATTAATGTTCTTTTACAGCGATGCCCTGCTTCCCACTCACAGTTACTCACAAACACAACTATGAGCTGCCTAGAAGAACACAACAAGCATACATCAATCAATAAATAAGTACTAAGTAAGTGAATTGATGCAAGATTATCACCACAATATCAGTGGTGACACTATCCATTTCTGTTTTTTTGTTTTCATCATATTTTGTATTGTATTGAATTCATCTTAACCTTTACCTTATTAGAGTTTAAACTAACAAACGTATTGGATCAATACACAGCTGGAGTACTATTATGGCTCCATTGCATTAAATGTCCCAGTGAGTGACCATGCAAACCTAAATGGAATGCAGCTATTATTAATGGCATTAATTCCAGGTTTTTCCTGCTTTCACAGACAAATGTCTGCCTTGAAAAACTTGTGTGTAATTGGGTGAGAGTCTGTAAAATGCAATCAGAAATTATATTAAATCAAGCAAATCACTATTATATAATATGGTGTTGAGTTTTTGTCAAGTCTTGATATTTTTTACAAAATAAAAGCTGCAGGCCAGAATGAGGAGAGAAAGATATTCAGGAGGTTGAGGTAAAATTATTATTTTATTATTAAAAACAACAAACAAACAAACAAACAACAACAACAACAACAACACATTTATTAATCTTCTAATCTTGGGTTTTTCTTTTTTTAATTTTAATTTTTGTGTTTTGTTTTTAATGACACTTACAGCACGTTATCTTGCCTCTATTGATTTTTTATGTCATTCTGTAAAGCATATTGAGCTGCATTTTGTGTATGAAAGGTGCCACATGAATAAAGTAAACAATAATAATAATTATTATTATTTTTAAGACAGTTATAGTGATAGCAGTAGGCTTACACAAACAAATCTTAAATGCTATTGAACTTTTCATTGAGACTTAAATGCTTTATGTCTAAACAAGGCCTTTTAAGATTATAGGTATACATTTTTCAAATTGTTTTATTTCAAAAGATTTAAAGATGAAAAAATATATGAATGAGGTGATAGTTACACGTAAGATAGTTACAGGAGATTGGGGTAAAATAATTCATAAATTAAAAAACAAAAAACAACAAAAAACAACAACAACAAGACATTTAGAAAGTGTGACAATTAGTCAAAGCAGGTACCAGCTTATATTAAACAACATTTCATGCAAAGAACACATTATTTAACATTGCTGACACTTTGTCTGAGCTCTCTAAACCCCAAACATTTTTATTATTATTATTATTGTATTTTTTTTAAAATTGACATTCAGAATCAGACATTTACAATATATACATCATGTGAGCATACTTCTTGCATCTGTTGTCTGCCCTAAATGCCGAAATAATATTTTAGTAGTAATGAAAAGAAAAACAAACAACAACAACAACAACAATAACAAAAACAACTACATTAACCAAAAAAAAAAACATGTATTGGGAGTGATCTTTCTCATACATCATAGCCACTGGTTTGTGAAAATATAATCTGGCCTATGAGGTGCAACATATTTGACCCAGTTTTTCCAGTATGATGTGAATTTCTCCAATTTGTGATTAACAAATGCTGTTATCTTCTCCATTTTATAAATGTCCATTGTAATATCCATCCATATATTAAGGTTGGGCTCTCCTGTGATATCCATTTCTTGGTAATACTCTTTTCACAGGCCACCAGCAAGATACTTATTACATGTTTATCTCTTTTTTCGGCCATTCCCAAACGTTATTTTATCATTTTTCTAACACTAGTTACAATATTTAACCCTCTGGAGTCCATCTATTTATTGAAAATAAACATGTTTTATTTACAGTAATAACTTTATTTATATATGATATGTAGACAAGCTGAGAAAGCCAGTTAAAGTGCAATCATAGGAGCTTTCACAGTGTGACATTTATGTTTATAAATTACTATTTTTAATTTACATGCAAATAGACTGTTTTGTAGTTGTATTATTTATTATTTTTATGCTGTTTTTGTGTGTATAAATGGTAAAAAAATGGTACATTTCCATAGATACTTGTGTCTTTTGTTTGAATTTTCGGCAGCTTTATACTTTAATCAGAAATAAAATGAAAAATCTGACTGATAGCCAAGTTTGTGTGGAGAAAAAGGAGCCATGCATGTGATGTAAGGACAGACTAAAAAGATGCTAAACAGAAACAGAAATGAATGCAGAGGAAGTTGACAAATTTGAACCAAAATCTCCTGGACTTCAGAGGTTTAACCCTATAAAGCCAAGTGTATCATATTTGATACACAAGTTTTTGAGACCTCAGTGTGATATTTTTTTCCTGAAAAACCTGATGTATACATGTGTTGAAGAAAAAAAAACTGAGCAACAAATTGCACAAAAATACAAGATATAGCAAAATTTATATGCAGGTTCCACTGGTGGATCAGTTATTGCTGCGTGAAAACTTCATATCAGCAGATGTATGATGTTGTGTTATATGGAAAAAAATATTTTGCATGTTTGAGGAAAATGTTAAAAGAAAGTAAAGCCTTAAAAGGTTAAAAATGTTGGGTTTTATATGTTTTTGTTAGTTCAAGAAAAACAAACTGTGAGCAACAAATTGCACAAAAAGAACTGATGTATCAAATATGATACAAATTAGAATCATATATCCCTATTGTTTTTGGATTTTTTTTTAATTATCTGTCAGCAGGTTCAATAAACACTCCAGTTTAAAAAAAAAAGAAGAATTTTCTGGCAATTATTTAATGGTTCAGGCTTTATAGGGTTAATTTGTCATTTTGGCAGTTCATGTGAAGCTCAGATGAAAATGTCACATTTCCCACAGCCCTTGAAGGCAGCATTAGCTGGGGTAACTCTATTTACCAGTACAACTACCTGACATTAACAATAAATTGTTTTTTTTAATTAATTACCTTAGTAATTTACAATTAGGACAGACTGAAAGATGCTAAACATAAACAGAAATGAATGCATAGGAAGTTGACAAATTTGTCAACAAAATCTCCTGGACTTCAGAGGTTTAATTTATCATTTTGGCAGTTCATGTGAAGCTCAGATGAAAAAATGTAACATTTCCAACAGCCCGTGAAGGCAGCATTAGCTGGGGTAACTCTATTTACCAGTACAATTACCTGACATTAACAATAAATTGTTTTTTTTAATTAATTACCTTAGTAATTTACAATTAGGACAGACTGAAAGATGCTAAACATAAACAGAAATGAATGCATAGGAAGTTGACAAATTTGTCAACAACATCTCCTGGACTTCAGAGGTTTAATTTATCATTTTGGCAGTTCATGTGAAGCTCAGATGAAAATGTAACATTTCCAACAGCCCTTGAAGGCAGCATTAGCTGGGGTAACTCTTTTTTTTTTTTTTTAATAAACTTTATTAAGGCAGTTGGGTGGGGTGTAATACAAAAAAAATACATCAGAACGTCGCCAGGGGGTTTCAATAAATCATAAAGAGGTTGTCATACAAAAATATTATAAAAATTACAATTATTCAGAGTTTTAGCAGCTTTCAAATTAGTAGAGTCTTTAATAGAATTAATATATTGCTTGGTTTCACTTATAAATATAGAAAAGAGGGGATTTTTTTTTGTGTATCGAGATTTATGTATGTGATATTTTGCCAATAGTATAATTAGATTTATAATGTAATATTGATTTTTTTTTGTGTATGGGAAGTCAGTGAAACCAAACAGTATATTTTCAAAACAAAGGGACAAATTAGGTTCAATTGAAAAAAAAAGGAAGTTACAAATATCTTTCCAGAACTTAGACGAAAAAGGGCAAGACCGAAATAAATGAAAAATACTTTCAGGGTGTCCTTCACAAAAAAAGCAATTCAAATCTAAATCTTTTTTAAAACGTTGAAGAAAAATTTTAGTGGGGTAGATTCTGTGAATTATTTTAAAAGAAATTTCTTTGATCTTATTGTTGACTATATATTTTGCTGGCAAATTCCAAATCTTCTCCCAATTAAGGTTATCAATAAAATTATTCCAATAAGCAATGATGTAGGGGGTTATTTTGGCAGTTCATGTGAAGCTCAGATGAAAATGTAACATTTCCAACAGCCCTTGAAGGCAGCATTAGCTGGGGTAACTCTATGCTGACGTGTCGCACCTCTTGACCCGGAAGTCATTAGTTCAAATTGCCTTTGCGGTCGAGCAGCGGCTCCATTCGCTCCCATTCATTTGCGCTCCACGTGACCCGGAAGCGTTTCTGCGCATGTGTATGCATGGCAAAGTGTGTTTCCGGTATAACGTGTGTGTTGATCAGTGTTCAGCCTTTTTCTCTTGGCTTTCAGTAGAACAGTCAGTCACTTCGGAGTCCCAGCTCCCTGACCTGGTCACCCCTTTACGGCGTTATATCTCAAACCAGTGGACATGGCATCTGTTTCGGCACCGGCTCAGACAGCCCCTTCTCCGGCTGCAGCCCTGCAGAGAGGAATAGTGAAAATGGTAGGAATCCTTACATGTGAATATGTAGAGCTATTATAGGGATAATGCTAGTTAGCTGAGGGCTAATGAAGGCTAAACTAACTCTCGGTGTTGTAGCTTTACAACTGTAACCGAACATATTTGACGATATAAATGCAGTTGTGTGTTAGTTGCCAGTGTTGGCAACGTGTCACTAGCAACTGTCAGCTCACCTGGATGCAGCAGCATGCAAGCTAACTGCTAGCTGCTATGCTAATAAACCTGCTAGCCTGCTAATATAAGCTCAAGAAGAAGAAGAAGAAGAAGAAGAAGATTACTTTATTAATCCCACAATGGGGAAATTCAGCCTCTGCATTTAACCCATCTTTTTTTTTTTTTTTTTAACACACAAGTGAACATACCATGCAAGGAGCAGTGGGCAGCACATTATTTATTATTATTATTTATTTTATTATTTATACTGTGGGGTTAGGTGCCTTGCTCAAGGGCACTTCAGTCCTAGACCTGGGGAGATGGGGAATCGAACCAGCAACTGTCCAGTTACAAGCCCTGAGTCCTAACCTCTAGGCCACGGACTGCCCAGCCAATTGACGTTAGCACACGTTTGCTATATTGCTAGTTGCTATAAGGCTATAAGGAGCTCAAACTAATAATTTTAGTGGAAATATAAAGTGTATGGACACATATAAAGCTGCCAAAAGTCTGCTATAAATGAGAGACAAAGTTGCCTTACATTTAGTGAAAGCCAAGCTGGCTGCAGAGTTTTATTTAGTAACTTAACTAGCTGTACTGGTAACAGATGTTTAGTTTCCCAGCTATTAGCTAGCTAAAGGTTAGCTAACTGGTGTTAACTGTCAAGTTCACATTAAAGAACAAAGGTGGTCTACATGGAGCTGATAGCATTTACTGCAACTTGAACTTATTTATCTCACTGGTCACTTGTAAATTGGTACTTAGCCAAGTAGCTTTTAAGCTAACACCCAAAGTTTCCTCATATCTTTTCATTAATGCCCCTCAGCATTTCCCATAAATATTAATATGTCACATGTCAGCACAAGTATCGTTTATGAGCATTAGGCAATCTAGGACTCCAGACGTTGGTTATGTCTTCCAACCTTTTTAAGTCAGACATTTCCCCAGTCTGGTGGTTACAACTAACCACAGGAAACTGACACGTAGCTACAGCTCTCATGCCCCCATAAGCTCCCATTCATACTGGTGGTGTGTAGTCGCTGTGCCTCCATATGTTACTTTATCTCCTTTTGCCTTGAACTAAGTTCAAGCAGCAAGATAACCTATATGAATAGGTTAAAGGATAGGATAACGTTAATATATTTTCTCAATGTATGCCTTGCAAAGTTTCCTAGTTTATGTTTCAAATATTTTTATTGTGAAGCAGACAGTATATCAAAAATACATCCATCTCTGGTTTGTCCAATGCTTCATAATTTCATTATAAGTAACAAAGGTGTCCTACAAATAAACAATAAATGAAAAACAATAAATGGGAGAAAAATATAAAAAGTATACAAAAATATGTAAACAAATACATATATTAAAATAAATAAATAAATAATAACACCCTCCCTGACCCACCCAGTACTACTCAATTTGTCCTACATCCTGTTTTAAGAAAGAAATAATTGGTTTCAAAGTTTCCTAGTTTGACAAGTGAACAGTGCCCAGTAGACCCACAATCTTCTGTTTGACAATATTGTAATGTTGTTGTATATGACAAGTTGTTTTAAGATGTTAGTATTTTTAGGAAAAGGATGTTGCCCGTACTACTTTCTTCCAGCGATCATATTCAACACACAATTACGCTTGTCTCCAGGCATTGAGCTATTTTTATAACTCTAATGACTATTGTAAAGAGGTAAGCACCAGTGTCCTCCCTCAAGGTTACACTCTTGGGGGTTTATTACCAAAGGAATTGTATGTTTTGTAAAAAAAACATCTGTTAGTGCCCCGGAGTAGTTGGATTCAAATTGTTTACGCCAAGAAATTCAATTCAAATGAAAACTCATAACTTTCACCAGGTTTGTCTTGGATTTGCTGAGCACACACTACATGATTAAGATTTATAGTAGAACCTTCATTATCTAATACAATCAACTTTGTGCCTTGAAAAAGGTGATCAAGTCGTGCAGTGCATTCCAAGTGGAACTTGTCCCTTTTGTAAACAGAAAAGGGGGATAGTGCCTCTTTTTTTCCATTCCTTGTCAGTGATTTAAAATGACGCTCTTCTACTAAGAGTATACTTGGAGGGACTGAGTCAGATAGTGGGGAATAGTGGTAATTTGATAGAAAGACTTTATCTAGTCCACATCTTAGATCAACAGTCCCCAGTGATGCTCCCTGCAGACACACTGGAGAGTCTGCAGATAAAATGTGTTTGCTCAGATTCGTGTAAATGCCGTGGTTGTCAAACCCAAGAGTAGGTTATCTTTTTTTTTTTTTTTTTTCTTTCGTATTTAGCTACCTTATCAGATGGCGTGATCTCACCTTGCGTGTGAATGACAGCCCATCTCCTTGGCAACGTGAAGTTGCTTTCCAGCTCTATAATACTACTTCAGGCTCCTTAACATCTTTTAAGATTGGATCGTTTTAAGCTACTGTTTAATTTCTGAATTTACAGCTGATTTGCATCACCACACACATGTCTTAACTGTTAACTACATTGAAGGAGACCATATTTGCCTATCTACTGTATTTGTTTATGTTGCTGCAGTTCCAAATAAATCCTCAATGACCCACCCATAGTGCTTATCAGATTGACACTCTTAATGCAAATACAAATACAACGGTTTACTGAATGTACCAGAGAGCATGTTTCCACTGAGAGGAAATAGAAACTGAAAGCTACCTCTAATTTCTCCCTTTTTCTCAGGTGTTGTGTCCTGCGAATTGCATAATCTTTGTTGTTATAAATAAATTTAAAAAGGAAAAAAAAGAGTGTTTCACAATTTTCTACATTTGCTGAATTATTTGCATTTGGCCAGCATTTTTTTCTGTTAATTTGACCTTCTATAATTGACAGTCTTTAATGTCGTCCCTCCAGGTCTTGTCAGGCTGTGCCATTATTGTTCGGGGCCAGCCTCGAGGTGGCCCACCCCCAGAACGTCAGATTAATCTCAGTAATATCCGAGCTGGAGCTATGGCCCGTCGAGCCGCTCAGGGCCAGCCCGACACCAAGGACACCCCAGATGAGGTGAGCAGCTCTATTCCATTGTGTTTGTGTTCAGTTATGTTTGCATGTTTGGCAAAGGCAGAACAAGGTCCTGTGTGGTGGGCTTTGTTTTCACTATGGGGGGTAGATTTTTTGCTTTGGGATATTTGTAACATGGATTTGCTATTCTCCTCCTTATCGAGCAGTTGTAATTCTGAATGTTTTGGTATTCAGACCATGCTTGACTGAATTAATGATGATGTAGCCAACAGATAAACTAGTACATTCTCAATTGAACTTGCCTGTGAAAAGTCCATCTCTTTATTTATCACAGCAAGATGTTATTGCTCTATATTCTTCTGCCTGTTTTATGTATTTGCTTTTAAAATATATCTAAATCTGTCTATCTAGTATCTAAAGGTTGCATGACTGAATTTTCTGCTTTTTGTTTTTGAATACATTTCCTATTTGGCCTTGACAGACGGTCATGCATTTTTTTCTTTTATCAGATCAGAAAAAGGAAAAAAAATCAATTTAAAACGGCTTACAGAGATAGTTTGCTTTAACGAATATAATATCCTATTGGAAAGCAGGTTTATTGCAGTTTTTTTTTAACATGACCATGACACTGGTCATCATTGTGTTTAGTCTGTTGTTGTTGTTGTTGTTGTTGTTGTTTAGTCTGTTACATGGAAGAGGTAATGATGCATCACAGAGAAAATTTCGATGCATATCCTCATCTTTTAAGATATGCCTTTATTTTGAAATTCCCACTTAATATTTATGCTTATTATAAAGAATAGATTTATTTTTGTATAAATGTCTGGAGGAACATAGTAGTAGCATAGTCAAATAACATTTTAGTTCCTTTTTGTTTGACTTTTTATTTGGTTTCCCAGTATGTTAATATTCCTGTCTGTACTACAGCCATGGGCCTTTCAAGCCAGAGAGTTCCTGCGGAAGAAGCTTATCGGCAAAGAAGTGTGCTTCACTGTGGAAATCAAGACCTCTATCGGCAGAGAGTACGGCATGGTCTACCTGGGGAAAGGTGAGTGGACTGTCACATCTCAAAGCAGAAACTGATCTGAACAGTGTCCCTGTTGGGGTTTTTGAAGAATAAATATCATATGAGTGGGAACACTGACGTTATACTGAATTCAACATACCTGTGATGTGGATATCTAACTGCAATGCACACTTATTATCGCCTTTGTGAACTACCCTGTTCCTCAAATAGTTTGAGGGTGGAAGCTGTACCATGCTGCTCGCTTATCAGCTGCAAGTATGGTTTAAGTGAGAATTGTTTGTAATCAGCAGTGAATTCAGCACACCTGCAATAAGCGATTGTGCATAGCTTAATGTCTCTCTTAACCTAAATGTCAGCACTCTGATTGCCTCTTGTCCAATCAAATTACCCAACCAGAACTAACTGCTGTGTTATTTTAATCATACCGGTCTTAAAAATAAATAGAAGTTTGTTTTTTCCCCTCTTTCGTCTCGTTTTAGACACAACAGGCGAGAACATCGCCGAGTCTTTGGTGAACGAGGGCTTCGCCACAGTCCGCAGGGAAGGAATCAGAGGGAACAAGTAAGAGTTTCGCTTCTCTGCTACCTGTAATGTTTCAATATGTGGTTATTGATATTAATGATCTAAATGGTGCCCAAAGGCATGACACAACCAAGGGCTTAATATTGTTTAGTCAGGTTCAAAACACTCTCAAATGTGTCTCTTTTTGGTGAGATGACTCAAAAAGAAAATACATTTAGATGAAACTTGGTGTGCCGATTAAATAAATCCCAAGCAAAATGCAAGTGTACCATACGTCCCAGTTTCTCTTGAGGTTATTTAATTGTTACATATTATATTAGTTATGATGCTTTGATTAGCTACTTTGACATGGCTGCTCTCAAGGTTGTCATTATATCAGAAACTGATATCATAAATACCTGTCCCACAAAATTGTCAGCTCATTCAGTCGAGTTGAAGTAATGTTGGACCTCTTTTTTTAATGTTGTTTTTTTTTTTTTTACTTTCTTTTTATTGATTTTTCAGTGAAAAACAAAACACAAACATATAATTATACACACAGAACAGGTACATCAGACAGGGTCATCCATGGCAAAATACAATGGCAGGTTTTATTCTAAACAAAGGGCTGGCAGAACTCGGGTCCAGTGACACAAAATACCTTCGTTTGTGCTGTCCACAAGGTCACCGGTACAAAAAATTAAATAAAAAAGAACCCCATAACAAGCGGAAATGGAATATATATATACATATTTATACTGGGGGAGAAACGCTCCCGACCCAGGGGAAAAATACAATAATATAAAATAAAAAGATTTTCCCACACAGAATATGCAATCACCTCTCATACATGTAGTCCCTCCTTAATGTTGGTTTTAGTTTCAAACCTCTCCACTTGACTCTACAACATGATGCAATCACTGTAAAGCAGAACAACAGATGTAAATCTGTGGGGAGACATACACAAGTCCTCAACTAGTAGACCACAGAGAATTGAGATGGAGCCATGGTGTCCCAGATGGTGGCAGTATTACCCTGCTGCTGCAATGATGTCCCTCTGAAACCCTTTTCTGCCACATTGCCCTTGCACAGTAATCCCCAAAATACACTGGCACACCCAGCACTATATGACAGAGCACTGTATATCCCCCCCAGTGGCAGTATTTGCACATTACACGCATTACAAGCAATTTGACTCACGCTGCTACATGTGTATCTTCCAACTTGAACGGAGATGATGTGAATATTCCGCCACTAATGACCCATTTCAAGCATTCTGTCCAATGGCCCAGAACAAGCACTAATGTAAATGATGCTTTAAGTGTAAGCGGGCATCATTTGGCCAAAGGGGACGCCCATTACTCAGCGAGGACTTAGGGCCTTAGTTTTTCCCTCAGTGCCTTAGCCTCCAATAATCATTACCCCTCGTGACGTTGATGACACTAGCTATGATGCGATCATAATTATGGGGGCGATTATAACGATGATGGCTGCGGACACTGCTGTTATGTGTGTTCAGAAGCAGACTGCGGCTCGGGAAAACGGTCAGCCGACTCACAAGTATAAGGGCTGGAGGGAGCGCTCAGCAGTGCACCAGAGATGGCTGTGGCACACTTGTTCTGTGCTTGTTTTCTGTGGTTTATTAGAGCAAAAGTGAACACACATAAACTCAGACACACACACACACACACTGCAAGTTGGATTGAATATTAATTTTCCTCCATTAAGTATATTCAACTTGTGATTGTGTTTGTTTTTCAAACATTATTTATCTTATCACTTAATCCAATTTTGAGTGAATTAATTCACCTTAAAGTGCCACATTGGAATAGAGGATTGATTTAATTAGCTTCTCCGCACGGATACCCCAGTGTGTGTTGTTGTTTTAGTACTTTGTTTTTTTTAAAATTTTGTTTTATTGGATTTTTTCAGATCTGAAACAAACGGCATATAAAAGTAGCACACATGCTCATCAGAGAGGGCTCTCTCTTTCAAAACATAGGTAACATATCTGAACAATATTAAGTCATTGTTATTGACTTCACAACAATTTCCTGTTATTGTTTACTTTCTGTCTGGTACGTTGTTCTTTGTTTAGCCTCACTGGCTAAATACATCACGGCATTGTTGTTTGGAAGAGTTTATCCCATAACGTCTGTTCAGCCTGCTGCTACGTTGTCCCAGAAAAGCTTTAGTTTAGAGCAAATATATATATATATATATATATATATATATATATATATATATATAAAGTATGATTGGCCTTTATGCTGTCACAGAGCCTTGGGTGTTATGAAGAACCATGTAATATTCTTCCAGGAGAACGTTCTTTATACTCCAAATTATTTTCAGCTTAGAGCATAAATTTGCACTTGTGGGATCATACGTTTTCCCTCCCAATTACACTCTATCTACATACTTTTTTTTAAATATCAAAGATATAATTCATGACTTGCCATCTTAAATATTGTTTACTTGTGCAATATTAAATATTTTGATCCAATCTCCAACTTTAAGGTTGAATAAATAATGTTTTTAACGTCAGCTTTGGCTTCGTGCTACATATTGCAGCCGTCAGTGTCGGGCAGATTTATATTTATTTAAATCACACGGATGAGTCTTTTGGTTTGCTGTTGGAGACTTCATCATTTGACGGAGTTTCACTTTAACTTGATCAGGCATAAGAAATATGCTGTCCTTGGTGCTGAGCCATACAGTGATTGCTACAGACGCATTCATCAATCTCCTTTCAAGCCTCTCCGTCACTCAGTCAGACTGCTTTTCTTTTAGAAAAATGCTTTATCCGTTCACTGAGGTGGCTGGAGCCTGAAAATTGGTCAGATTCCAGGGCAGTACACTTTCCTTTTGAAAAATTAAAAATCACAGGCAGGGGGTTTGACTGATTGGTTTATATAAACCGCCCACCCACCAGAGCAGAAGGGAGCCACATTAACATGGAGACCCACTGTGCTTCCTAATCCCCCATTGCTCCTCTTTAACTGGAGCCCCAGAGGAGTGCCGGTTGAGGGGTGTAAGCGTCTTGGGGGATGAACTGTGCTCATTTGGGCCTCGCTGCTCACTAGGAGTGGAACCCCTCCAGTCGAGCACACAGGGGAGAAAGACTTCCTACACTCTCTTCAAACTGTGCAAAGACAACAGGGAGCTTTAAAACAGTTTGCTAAGGTTCAACATTTTGTGTCTATTTCAGGTATTTGCGGTTGCACAAGGGAGCCATATGGAGATGAAAGATGTAGCCTACAGTGTGTTCAAATATAAGGGAATTGGAAAGAATGTTTTTCTTGGCCCTTATTCCTCCGGTAGCCGCTCTCAGTATTGCACTTTCTTACCCATCAATATCCGTTTTGATTTCAAGCAATGTGTTGGAAGGAGTTGCTGACCTAAAATGAAACCAGTCTATTTGGAGACACGGATAAGTTCACTATCATCTGCCTCCACACATGAAGTTATTTCTATATCTTAACCAATCTCTGCTTGTCAGTTGCTTTTTCCGTTTATTTCTGTGGCTTTATAATGTCTGCTTTTCTTGATTGCATTGTTAGTTTCTCTCCCTCTATCTTTCTCTGTTTCCTTTTTAGCGCTTAAATTCTAAGTAGCTTAAACACAATTGACTTCTTTCAGAAAGTTTCAGTGTTGTTGCTCAGTAAGCAAGAAACTGTTTCGATTCAAAGTTGGTCGCTAAATCAGTGCAGAGGGGAAAGAGAGCCGGACAGCTTTTGGGCGCCAGTCCAAAAGCCCAATTAGGAACACGCAGCTGGAAAACGGGCTTCATGTGTGTTTATGTGTGTGGCATTTTAATTGAGACCCACTTTGTTGCTTCTCCAAAACCGAACAGTGTCTTTTAGGCAGCAAGATGTGAAAAATTCAGTTTGTGGACTGTTAATTTTTAAAAAGCTCGAGTCACTATCGCTATTCTCATATCAATCGGGCAGCCTTTGCTTCGAGGAAAAACAAAAGCCTGTTGGCCATTTGAAGTAATGAATAATTAAAGTTGTACAAGGGGCCCTCAAAAAGCATTAGGCTGCACAATTTAGAGAGCCAGCATGGAATTAATTGTGGCGTTTGTAGCCAGCTGCGTGGTTGCTTTTGAAGGAGCTGTCAAACACTGTTATTGTCTCTTCGCAAAATGCTCGGATACATTTTTAATCTGGTCATCAGCTGGTTGCCACTAAAACAACAGTGCAGTTTGTCAGGAACAGCACTTTATGCAGCACTTAATTCGACAAAGCTGGAGTCTGACCAAACCCATACACAATGCTGTCCTATACCTTTTAATGAGCGCTTGTTCGTGTTAAAGCTAACAACCCAAGACAGTTTTGTTGCACTGACAAACTTAAAAACTGTTGCTGCAATTTGCTGAATTGTAATGAACGCAACATGACAGAAATGAAGACCATTCACACAGGCTACAAGTTGTCATTGTGGTTCTTGTAATGCTAATACTTGTGTATTGGGGTAGCACATGTTTTACCACAGACTGGATAAGAGCAATTAGCACATGATAAAGTTAACAAGGGGTCCAACTCTACAATCAAAACCTTTTCTGTTCTTTAGCTACAGTGGCTATCCATTTCTGACGGGTGTGAAATTAACAAGCAGAGCTATATATTGTTTTTTTAAGCTGGTTGTTTAAGAGGTTTTACGGCCCTTAAAGACTCTGATCTTTTATAGATGTGTTTGTATCCTAACAGCAGTATTTTAACTCAAGCTATCACAGCTTTGGTGCAACAGTGTTTTTTTTTTTTTTTTTTAACAGCGTTTTTTATTTTTCACAGCTGGTAGCAAGCCATCTGTGAAAGTTTCAATATTAGCTTCACTCAGCTGCAGGTTTCAGTGGCAAGCCGGGTTTCATGCTACTTAACTAATTCATTGAAGTAAATTTAATAAAGATGCTGTGGAGATTTCATTTCAGTTTCTTATTTTGTGCAGTAGAAATTTAACATCCCAGTGCCCTGAGGGGAGAGGAGTATTTGCGAGGGAAAGTATTTGTGCCATTTTCACAAGCTTTTTACATTAATTGGTTGAAAACAGTAGCAATAAGTGGCTGTAGAAAACAAAGGCTGTACAGATAACTTATTTTCACTACTTGTAAGGACAACAACATATTGATTTTTATAACTTTAAAGCAGCAACAAGGACCTTTATAGTTATGTGGCGCCTTTGGACAAGTGTTCATATGAGCACCAGACTCCCTTTAGAAAACCTTTAATTTTACTGCAGCAGGGTTTGACAGTCGTCCCCACTCGATCCTGGATTTGGTTCTGTGCCTCCCATCCCTTCAGCTGGACCAGCAATATTCAATTCAATTTTATTTATAGAGCGCATTTCATGCACAAGTCAGACTCAATGTGCTTCACAATGTTTTTTTTTTTTTTTTTTTTCCAGACAAAGGTGTTTATTGTTTATTGTATCCTTTGGATCCCCATTAGTCTTCATAGAGATGAAGACTACTCTTCCTGGGGTCCACATTAAATCAAACAATTATGACACAATTACATCATTACAGCATTTACACAGATAATAACATGAAGTCATTCATCCTAACATGATTATAATGTATATTAACATGATTATAATATATATTAAGTAGTACAAGGTATGATTATAAAAAGAGTTACATGATTATAGAAGAGTATACGAGGTAAGCATAAATTTTACCATGACGTTCAATGCAGATGTATTAACATATTTGAGTTCAACTTAACATGATTTCATATTTTCATAGAAGACCATTATGTATACACATAATTACAGTTAAAAAAACAAACAAAAAAACAACAACAAAAAACACAGAAAAACAAACACAAATCAATTACAAATTAATTAAAGAGTGCAGGTAAACAAGCTATTCCATATTCACCACATATACACTTACTTACTCACACATGTGCACCCACTCCCACAACCACACATGCACACAATTCAACCAAATGCTGTAGAGAAAAGATAGGTTTTTAATCTGTTTAAAAAAAAAAATTAAAAATATGGCATGGTGTTAGCTCCCAGGAAGTGGGTGGAGCAGCTCGATAGTCGCTGCTACCAGATAGCTCTCCACCTTCCCACTGGGAATCTGTGTGTTCCTTTATCGTGTCTTAAACTTTCCTTTTTTTGTTTGTGTTCCCAGTCCAGACCAGGCCAGGCTCTGTGAATTGGAGGACCAGAGTAAGGCTTCCAAGAAGGGCATGTGGAGCGAGGGTGGCGGCACACACACCATCCGCGACGTCAAGTACACCATAGAGAACCCCCGCAACTTTGTTGACTCCTTGCACCAGAAACCCATCAACGGTAATGCAGATCCATGCTGACACACGAGTACAGACACAGCTTGGTGTTAGAAACTAAGACAAATGGCAGACAAAAACTCACAATAATACACAAGCTTCTATTCTCCTTTAAAGGCCACATTTTCTGGCTTTGTCAGAAGTCAACCCTCTTGAAGATAGTTCATTATAAATATCCTCTCCAGGGCACGTAATAGCACCCTTCACCGGCTCATTCCACCAGTTTCTCATCTCTGACCCTTCCTGAGGTGTAATGTGCCACTCAATTCATTTCCAGGCGACTGCTGTTAACAGTGGCTCAGCTCATTTCACTACCCTTTAATTGAATGGGGAAATGAAGAGGGAAAGGCTTTTTCGTTCCTTTTATTTCTTGTTCTTACCATTCATGAGAGGCGGCCAGGGTTGTTTTGAAATTGGAAGCAGCAATCCAGCCGAAGCGCTTTAAATGTGCGTCGAGTTGCTGTTCTTGAAAACCAGAATACCAATTCTCTCATCTGCTTATGCAGACACACACACACAAACACACACACACACACACACACACACACACACACACACACACACACAGGGGTACACAAGTTATCCACAGAAAGAATGCAGACTCGGAGAACCTATCATCAGAATGCCATTTCGGCGTGAAATGCCTTTCACACAAGTCACTCACAGCCTGTTCAATTTCTTAAAGTACTTTAGAGGTCAAGAGCAACAGTTGGGTGATATGATTTTTGGAGAAAAACACAATGTAATACCACAAAAAAATACCTCAAGCCTTGATATGTGACATTTATAGCACAGTAAAACATTTTAAGTGATGCTCCAAAAGTCAATTTTTTTCAAATCAAGTGCTCTCCTCAGTAGGATTGAGAGGTGTCTGTAAAAACAATCACTAGTCAAGCACCAAATATGTAGATAACTTCTCCCCAGATTGTATGAATGTGGACATCTTGATATTATGCTGGTTTCTTTAGGGACAGCTTTTCCCCACTGTCCATACATAAGCTCAATACAGGTGCATCTCAATAAATTAGAATATCATAGAAACGTTTATTTATGTCAGTAATTAATTCAAAAAGTGGAAATAACACATATAGATCCATTACACACAGAATGAAACATTGCATGTCTTAGATTAGATTAGATTTGACTTTATTAATCCCACAGCGGGGAAATTTCTTTGTTACAGCCGCAGAAAATCACACAATTTTAAGATAAAATAAAATCAATCTGAGAAAAGACATTTAACAATATACAAAATAATAATATACTATATACAACTTAGTGCAAATTAAGTGGAGAATGTGCAGAGTGCAGATTATATGCAAAAATGTTCTTAGTTTATTTATTTATTTTCTAAGTATAATGACTATGTCTTACATTTAATGAAGACCTAAAATTCAAAATTTGAATTTTACAAAAGACCAATTTTAAAAAGTATGTTTAATATGGAAATGTTGGCCTCTGAAAAGTATGTCCATCTATATGCACTTAATACTTTGTTGGGACTATTTGACTTTAACTACTGGAAATGGACTTTTCCATGATACTCTAATTTATTGAGATGCTCCTATGTTTTCCATTTGATGAAAATCTGGCTAAATAATCGACTGACTATCATTGTATTGACAACAGTAGTTTAAAACAGAAGTAGTGCATTAGTTGGATTTTGGATAACTGTGTCCAACATTCACACACTGACAGCAGTGATGTGAATTCATTCAAGCTGTCCGCAGCCTTTTCATGCCGTGAGGAAGGAAGCTGCACAACCTTTTTTCTAGCCACTCTTGTAAACCCACAGTTGTGAGTATTAAATAAAGCTTTCGGTTGGAGTATCACTTTAAGTGTCTACAGTCTGCCAAGGAGGCCGTGACTTTTCTTCCCTTTTGAGAAGTACCAGAGAGTTAGACATCTCAATTCCACCGCTCAGTAAAACGGGGTGGTCGTTTTCATCGGATAGTTTTGAATTCAATGAATGTCACAAAGGGCACCGTCGAAAGATAGATTTCAGAAATGTACCTGGGCTCATTTCAGAAATGTACTTTCTGTTGATGGATGGAGGCTCAAAGCCAGGGCTGCATACGTCTAGAGCAAGCTCGTCTTAGAAGAAACAATTGGTGCAGAACTTTGGTCGGAATCGTGCCAAAACGTTTCACAGTCTTTGTTAATTCTAGATGCATATTGATCTATTTTAATGAGTGTATTACACACCACAGAGATTGCATAAATACACCCAGTTGTGTACAAAACGTAATACCTAGTGGCACTTAGAAGCACTTACATCTGCAAATGTGCTTACTGAGGACTCTTAAACCATTAGTGCACATTTGAGAAATTCTCCAAAAAGGTTTTTAGAAATAGCTTTGTGCTTCGCCAGCAGTGATGAAGTCTGTTTCCCATCTCTCCAAATCTAGATGGTTTTTGGAGATGAAACTATCGGATATTAGCTTTCACCCTAGATCCCCAATCATTTATTCCTCACTATAGTGTGTATATAATGGTACTTAAGATAAGCTTTGTCCAGCTAACAAATAAGCAAGTCTAATCTGAGAGCTTGATGTCTGTATTCAACACACTCCTATCTTCCTTACTCACATCCTGTTTTCCTTCGTCCCTCCAGCCATCATCGAGCATGTGCGTGACGGCAGTGTTGTTCGTGCCTTGCTTCTCCCCGACCACTACCTGGTCACTGTCATGCTGTCTGGAGTTAAGGTAACCAACACTCAACATGCTACACTTTTTAGTTAACTGAGCTGGTTTTTTTTCTTCACTTTTTTCACTCATCCGTCTGCTTTTTCCCTTCTTTTTCACACGTGTACTGCCAATTTCCCGCCTATAGAACAGGTAGCATTTCAGGGAAAATGCCAGTACTGCTTTGTTGTGAATGAAAGCAGCAACATTGAAGGGACAAACATGGAGAAGGTTACGTCCATCTGATCATAGCCACTTTCAACCAATCACAAGACTGAGATGACATAATTAAGTCAAGTCAAGTCAAACTTTATTTATAGAGCACATTTAAAACAACCGGGGTTGACCAAAGTGCTGTACAGATATCACAGTTGCAGGAAATACGGTAAAAACTAAGATACTAAAATACATAAACACAGTGCAACAATACAATAAAATAAATTAAAAATATAATAAAATAAATAAAAATTGTAAATAACTGAACTAATTAAATTAGTATGGTAGCAGATATCTGATTCTGATAGAGGTGTGAATCAGCAGAGACCCCACGATACGATTTTATCCCGATTCTTGAGTCACGATACGATATTATTGCGATTTCGAGCATTTTTTGCGATATGGTGTATATTGCGATACAATATATTGCGATATAACTGTTTTTAATTGCATTTCGTGTCCACAAAGTGAAATTCAATCAAGAATTGTTTTGTCAAATAAAGAGAAAATTCTCAGTCTATTCATCTCATTTCAGTCTTTTTATTTCTCCACAATGAGAGTCAAAGCCACAGACTGACCAACAAAGTATTCAGTCAAACTGATCTGATATCAAACATGTTGGACGACAACAACTACAGCATTTTCTCAAACTTTCCTCAACAATCCCGACGCAAATGGTGCCTATAGATTCCTCAGATCTTCTTGTTTCATATGATAACACTATATCCAGTATATTCCTATAAGTGAGCCCGCTATGGACACTAAATATCGATACTAGGCGGCCATGAATCGATATTATATTGCCACGCAAAATATCGCAATACTATGCTGTATTTTTTCCCCCCACCCCATCATGAAAAGTCATTATTGTTGAATATCAAATACTACAAAAAATGACTCGTTCCTAAAATAATATGACATCGGTACATCTGACATTGCTTCATTTTCTTCTTCTGTTGAGTTTTATGGTTATTGGCATCCATAAGTGTTCCATTACCGCCACCTGTTGGACTGGCCTTTACACAGTCTGTTCTGGTATTGCCATAGCATTTGTAGGAAGACGGAAATGTTCGTGAATAGGTTCTGCTAAACCACATGTAGAAGAAACGACTGTGGTGTCAGTTTCCTCCACACAGGTCTGTCTTCATTTTACTGTCAAAAAACTGTTAATAAAGTACTAGACGGCCCTGTTTTGGTCTGAATTTGTAGTAAAAAAAAAGACCTAAAAAGAGTAACAGCTCATTTTTGCCTCTCTTCTAAGTCTGTTTGTTCTACCAGAGTCATATCCGCTCCACTAAATTTCCCCATCCATCTCTTTCACCAAGCCCAGATTTGCCAATGGACCACTCAAGATAACTAATCTTTTTCATCTCCCACTTGAAGATATTACATCCATTTCAAGGTGTTCTTTGTCTCGTCGTTCAAAGGCTTGTCTGCTCGTTGTGGCTGTTGTGTTTATATCTGTCTGGTGTGTTGCCATGCTCAAAGGAGAATACAGATAGCATGTACAGCAAGGTGACATCGGTTAAAAGCGGATAACGGTACTACACAGAAAAACAGATTACATCAAAAGACTGTGCACAAAAAAACCCTCCTAGAGGCATTTGGTGACGGCTGGGAATTCAGTGCACAAAATGTTTTCTTTTCTTGCAACAGTAATGTTATTAAATCAAGTCAGACACATTTTAACACATCTCCCATCGCTCACAAAGCACCCATCGATCCAGGCGTGATTATTTGTGTGTTAATGTGTGTTTTCTGTCTCTCCAGTGTCCCTCGTTCAAGCGGGAAGCGGATGGTACAGAGACGCCTGAGGCATTCGCAGCAGAGGCCAAATTCTTCACCGAATCCCGTCTCCTGCAGAGGGACGTTCAGATCATCCTGGAGAGCTGCCCAAACCAGATCATCCTGGGCACCATCCTTCACCCGGTGAGACACGGGAGTCGCCACCTGGGGCGGAAGAAGTGGCCATTAAAATTCAGGCTTTCTGTCTCATTAATTATTCTCTGACTGTCACTGTTTGCCTTTGTTTCAGAATGGAAACATAACAGAACTCCTACTGAAAGAAGGCTTTGCCCGCTGTGTAGACTGGTCAATGGCTGTCTACACCCAGGGAGCTGAGAAACTCCGAGCTGCTGAGCGGTACGCAGAAAACATAACTTTTGTGAAATGGTGCCGTTGATGTGTGCGTCAGATGTTTTTGGGGTCGTGCACAGATCTTTAATATACTAAGATCAACAGAAAAAGTTAAAGCATATATTGAAACGTCTTGTTGATTTCTCATAAACACACCATTAAGTATTTATTCAATAGCAGTCAAGCTGCCATGTCATACATTATTAAATTAAGCTGCTGCTGCTTAGCTGGCAGAGAAAATTGTTGGAATTTACAATATCTTTGGCTCTAATGCAAGACAAAATAAAGTCCATGCAGATTCTTGAAGTATTGAAATTGTGTGAATTGAATAATATGCAAATGTATGCCACCACTTCTTGAGATGAACAATGTCGGTCCATTCTGCTGCATGATATTAATTCTCCACAATCATCGCAGCAATGACTATGGGCTAATCATGTTGGATTTTTTTGCACTTTAATGAGCTTTTGTAGCTTTTTCCAGCCAAATGGATAATTGGTATTCACTCGATTAAGCCCTTTATGTTCTATGTATTTCTGGCTGATGTTGAGGACTGCCACTGATGATGATTATGGGTTTCTTTTTTTTTTTTTTTTTTCTTCCCTTGGCCAGATCTGCTAAAGAGCGCAAGGTCCGTATCTGGAAGGACTATGTGGCGCCCACAGCCAACTTGGACCAGAAGGACAGGCAATTTGTAGCCAAGGTGAGTTCCTGAAGTGGCTTTTATAATCTGCGTCTCATCGGTAGAATTGTTGTCTCTCAATGGCACTTTTCTTTGACCCCGAACATAATGTCTTTTAATTGGGAGCATCTTGCTTTCATTGAGAGGCCTCACTTATCTTTGACCAAGAGAGGGAAAAAAAAGCATCAGTGAGGTAGGGGTGTGCCATATCGTATCGTTCACAATAATATCGTTTTTTTTTTTTTCATGGTTAAAGAAATGCATATCATGATATTGGCAACATTCCTACTTCTTGATGTAGTGGTTAAAGTTGTTTTAATCACAAAAAGCTACTTACTCCCTCTCGCTGAACACATGCAGCTTTCAAAATAAAAGCACAGTGTGTTAAGAGAATCCACCACAGAATTTACAAGAAGACTGTCAAAATAAGATCCCTTAAATAAAATATACAGGAACCTTTATTCTCCTTTACAAAATTTAATTAAAATATACCCCCGGAACCCCTAACTGGTTATTTTTATGATTTGCTCATACTCAAGAGTCAAGAGTAATTTTTTGTATTTGGCAACTGTTGAGATTTGCACTTCAAACTACATGTTAGATTTTTATTTATCTATACAGACTAAAAAATCATATTTTCTACATCTTGTTAAGTATTTCCTAATATCATCAAGAATATCGTTATCGCAAAAATAGCCTGAAATATCGTGATATTCTTTTAGGGCCATATCACTCACCCCTACAGTGAGGTATAAAGCCTGACATGCAGACGTTCTCCAGCATGGATAAGGCTTTACTTCAGTGCTATGGGGAGGCCAGTTGTTGTTTCCCTCGCTTCCACTTCTTGATGTCTACTGCAGCATTTCCAATTTTTTCCCCAGCACTGCAGCAAAAGCGGAGCCACTTTGAGGCTTCTAACGAATTATGTCCTCCTGACACCTTATTTTCACATTTGCACCCCCCACTGAATAAAAAATAAAAATCACTTCACTTAAGATACTAGGAGGAATGCTTAA
Organism: Centropristis striata; assembly: GCF_030273125.1. NCBI lineage: Eukaryota > Metazoa > Chordata > Actinopteri > Perciformes > Serranidae > Centropristis > Centropristis striata. The sequence continues at coordinate 2,281,552 of NC_081538.1, read as the reverse complement.
CAGGCAACAGAAAGAATAAAACATTTATATTTGCAGTGTGAGCCGCTGTCTCCCCGAGCCCCCTCAATAAAAGACTGTTGGACGTGGGCAGCGAGGGGAGTGAGGGGATATTTGCTGATGAGCTCCGGAGGGCGTATGAAAGAGGCAGCAAGAAAGGTAGAGGGTTGAAGAAGAGATTGAAAGTGTGGGTTTGTGTGGAGAGGTAAAGGGAGACTTAAGGGAAGATGGATAAAAAGACATGAGAAGTGAAAGTCAGTGAATTATCAAGATCCCTGGGACTATGCGTGTCCTCTCTCTGGTATCCTTGCGTAGTTTTTTTTTTTTTTTTTTTTACTGCTATGGTACTGCACTGCTGATGCCCTCACTTAAACCTCAGGGCACTTTTTGATCTCTGTAGGACTTTATTCCGTCCTTTTTCCTCTGTTCTCCTCCAAAAGAGCCACAGAGGGGACTTATTCAATTTCAGCTGCTGCTGTAAAACACCCTGTTCTCACTCAAATTGGCGCATATATGCAGGTTTTTTAAATAAATTCACCTGCGGCAACCCTAAGAAAGATGTTAGTGTCTCTTTTTGTCCAGTGTGAAAGGGATTTCTCCAGATTCTCACCTCATGGGGTTAATGTGGTTAACTTTCTGTATGCACAACTTGTCCTAAGGGTCAAAAATGACTTCACTTAACCCCTTAAATGAAGCTGCTTGATTGAATTTTGAAACTCATCTAGTGAATACTGAGGTTTTTCCCTCTTACAGTGCAGAAAAACTGGATTTAATCAGTGGAATCCCCTCTTTTTTTATTACAACACATCTGTCATGACTGGTTTACTAAAGTAGGGGTTTATTTTTATTACTTTTATTGCTAACGGTACTGCTTAAGTGTAAACATAATTTTTATGCATGCATGCTTACATGCACATATGCTGCATGTTTTTATGTTTTTTTGTGGGATGAAAGTTTTTTTTTTTTTTATAGCTGCCTGGTCAAAAATGATCACTAAGACAAGATTTGTAGCCTGTTGGTGTTCAACTTTCATGGAAATATGAACAAAAGTCTTACTTTTTCCTATGTTGGGGTCATTCTAGGAAAAATCATTGAATTTCAAGTTGAGAAAGATCGTTAAGGAGGTTTACAATGGTGTTAAATATATTTTCGACCCCTAAGACAACACAAGGGTTAATGTAGAACCATTTTCTGTAACATAAACGTCACCCTAGTTTGTTTGAAAAGTTGTAGCTGGACTTCAGAAACTTTGAGTTCCAGCGGCAGACAGTTGTGATGGAAAACGTCATGCTGACCCTGCAACAGCTTGAGCCATTTCAAAGCTAAGTACATATTGGGCGGGCTAAGGTTACTCAGGCCTGTCATTGCCCCCTCCACACTGCTCCCTGTGACATTTGTCGGCACCTAATACTGCAATGCACCGACTCTCCCAGGGACACATCTATCCATCAATCCTATCATCATACACTCCTCTCCTCTTCTCGTCCACTCTCCTTTTCACTTCTTATTATCTGAGTGATGGATAGAGTGGAGAGGCAGAGCAGGTCCAATCCCCACAAGTCAATCCCGCTGACGCATCTTCCTTTTTGACTGTCTCGCCTCTCTTTCCTCCCACCTCTACTGGGACTGGAGAAGTGGATGTAGGCCATGCCCCAATAGTCCTCCTCTCCCTTCCTTTACTTTCCCTTCCCCTCCTCTCCCCTGGGTAGCCGTCGACCTGCGAGGAGATGGATAAAAGGTGACGTGGTGTAAACTCCTTTACCAGCCTCTCATCACGATCTGTCAGGAACACTGCTACTGTTGCTTTTAGGATGCTCAGATCCATAAGAATGTGGCAGTTAAACTGCAAAACTAGTGTGTGTTTGTGATGTCTGAGGATTATATAAAGTGCAACAGTGTGTTCAGGTGTAGTATGGATGTCTCTTTTGTGGAACAGATGTCAAATATTTTCCCACTGGTATAGCCTAATACATTACAGTTTTCATTTTTGTACTTTTACTAATACAAGTGTACAAAAATTGATGTTCTCAAGACATCCTAACCTACTTTAAAAAAATGTTGACGCCATGATTATTGTATTTTGTCTCGACTTGGACAGAAACAGGATTCACTGCAGGATCTTACTCAGCTGGTTACATTTAAAATGTTGCATTGTTTGGATTAAAATCCATATAAAGTTATTATTTGACTTTGATTAAATCTTGGCGCCCAGTCTGACGATTTAGCTTCTGAGAGGCAGTATTTCTGCAGAAACCAGAACACTTCTAATACCAAAATCTTGTAAAAACTATATAAAATTGTATTTTCCTATATCTTTTTCCTCAAAACTAGATGCCAATCTATGTTAGGGCATTATTTATGCTATTAAGTTTACGCTTTATGTTCTATTTCTTGCATGAGAGTGCAAAGCTGGAGAGGCACTGTTTTGCCTACATGGAGTACATAAAAAAGTCATTATTTCTCAGACTATTTATTAAATTAATTGGCAGAAACCATGCTATATTATTGTGAAATAAATGAACCTACATTGGGATAGAAGATTTTGACCGTATTGCCCAGCCCTACTTAGCCGTGTATTGCTTATATAAATGTATTTTCTGGCCTCAGTTGAGAGTAAGAACACAAGCGGAGAGGGAAGTGCTCTTTAATGTACCGAGGCATAAGAGCAACTGAAGGTCTTGTTAGGAAGCAAGAGAATAGGACACTTTAACAATTGTTAAAAGGGAAAGATGGCATGAGGGCTTCTTGGCTGTTACTACGCTGTGTGCCCCAGTTATGACAAGTTGGACAGAATGGTTACAAGGTCAGACAGCTTCTTTAAGAAATTAAAGTCACTTCTTTTGGGGGAAGATGATGAGAAAAGGGTATATTGGATCACGCCCCAGTTAAAAGCAGTCAAGCGATTAGGTCAGAAAGTCTCTCTAGATGATTGGTACTGTCCCAGGATAATGTCTTCACAAAGCATTACATGCTCATCAGACACCTTTTTTTTTTTTTTCCTGCAGCACCTAGGGGGCTGCATGCCACCTCGAGGTGTTAATAATAGTATCACAAACACCACTAGTTTATTTGAAACCATGTAATTTGGGTGACAAATCATCTCCACTGGCAGCAACACGGAAACACCGCCATAGGTGTTGCTTTTGAGGGAGAGGATCTGACATGAGTAATGAGTAAGTCCTGGGCTCGGCCCCGTGGTTAAAACCAACTTAATGAATTCGACTGACAACCAACACAGTCCCTGACAGTAGCCAAGATCCTACTTTTCGCTGTGACTGATCTTGGCCACTGCAGATGTCATGTCATTGGCGGGCAGAGGGTGGCAGTAGATCCCCACCTCTCACTATCAGATTAGACCAGTGAGTCATGCTGCCCGCCTATTTGTCTTCTCTGCCTGCTCACTCGACCCCTCATGGCAGCTACTTTTGCAAAGACTTTTTGCTCTATTTTTCTATCTATTCTCCATCTTTTTCCCTCTGTCTCTTGTTCTTGTGATATTTGCTCAGAGATTACACCCCGTCTTTCTGGCTCGCTCCATATTTCTGTTCCTCCTATCTTGGTGTGTTGATCTGTCCTCCTTCGCCTCTCTCGTCTCGCCTCCTCCGGCTGATAATTAGCCAGTAAATGCTGAGCCATTTTCCTCTGCTCCTGCCACATTCTCTCTCTTGCACTTTATTTACTTGGGCAGGCCACAAAATGACCTTGTTACAGTGTGAATTTGTGTAGGCTGGTGTGCATGCATGTGTGTATGTCGCCGCGTGCATGCGTGCTCCCCCTCGCACTTACTCACTGCACCTCTTCCCCTCGCCGTCTCTCTCCCTCCTGCTCCCTATGTCTCTGCATCTCTCCCACTCAGCTCAGTGATTAGTATATGATGTATTTTGGCTGCTGTTGTGGGCAGCCTATTTAGCATGTGGGCTGGTCTAATTTCTGTTCTCTGGTGGCAAATGCAATGGCAGTCTGATTTGTTTTCATGGAATAATGAATCTCCCAAAGAGCCTAATACACCTGGATTTGTGTCTAGCGATACACACTATCAAAAAAAAGATTCAAACCAATCTCAATATTTCCAAAAGGATTTCTTTTTGTGTGGTTATTTTGTTTTTCTACCACACAGTCAGCCACACAAACACCCACATGGTCCAAATTGTGCTCGAAACAGGGTTCAGATCTGCATCTCTCACTTTAAGGACTTTAGCTTGAGCACAGCCTACATATGAGCCACAGTTTGAGTGATGATGAGGCCATTTAATGCACATGTGGGTGGCAACATGTGTAGGGCGATTGATTTCTCAGTCTCTTGCAAGCGGCCTACTTAAAGGCTCTGGGTTTGGATGCCTCCTCCATCTCAGTCACATTATACCCCCAATCTGTCTTTTTACTTGGAAGGGCTCAGGCACATAGAACTGCACATACATAGATTAGGTGGAGTAGCAAATACCTGCACTTATGCAGATTGGCAATATATTTTAGTACTGAAGGGGTGATTGGCAATTTGTTTTTTTACCTACGCTGATATTAAAGTGATTTTGATGTTATAAAAATCTGTAGAATCTGCACCCTACTCTGCATTAGATGTTCCTTGTGGAGCGGCATGTCCGCCCGCTGAGCTCTGTTAATCAGCACAAGAGAATTTTAAATCCTTAATCACAAACCAGTTTGCCCCCTCTCTTTCTCCATGGATCTGACACCCCGCATTAAAGTTCTCCATATGCCTGCTCACCAAAACTTTTTTTCTGAACTTTCCAAGAGTACTTAATGTTCTGGGTATGATTCAGATCGTGATATTAAATATAAGATAATAATGGTAAATGGAACACGATATGATATCGCCCCACCAAGCACAGACAAACAAGCCTGCATTGCTATAAAATAAATCGGTTTAATGCTTAAATGTTTTAAATTTAATGCTCACACTATTTTATAAATGTTTATTCACATCACTTCAGCTGAACTGCTTGCAGAAAGCTTTTAGGTTTGATTATTTTAAAGCTCAATCAGCCGCTGAGCTCAAACAGATTATTTAAAATCCAAATTAACATCAACAATGATTTAAAAAAACGCATATACCAATACTTGGCAGTAGAAATGCATTTCTAGACTCACAAAATGATATTAACAAAAAACTTTATTAGCTTGCAGACAGGCTGTGTAATATCCTTCGGCATACCTTTTGCCATCTTTCAGCATAATATCCTTAAATACAAGACTGGGAAACAATGCTGCAGTTCTATACTAGACTAATGCTCTTGTGAAATCGAAGGTGTAGCTGTGAACATGCAGACATTTTTTTTTCTGAAACTATACCTGCCATAAATTGCGGTTTCTACAGCTGGTACACAGGAAAAATAACATTTAAATGCCAGACATAAATTAAGTCTGTGTCTTAAGTTACACTTGTAAAGGTCTCCAGAACAAAGTGCTGGCAGCCAGTAGTTAGGCAGAGGGCTGTGTAATGCTCTGCCAGTCTATCTTTAACAGGATGTTTGTGTTTTAAAGCTGTTTCTCCTGCTCCCTCTCGCTCTCCCTCCCTCCTGGTGCCAATCCCCCAGATAGCAAAATGTCCTCGCTCTGTCCTCCAAACCTTTGCCGGCCTGCTGGGACGACTTAGCTTGCTTACTTACTCAGTCACTCAAGGATCACTCTTTCTTACCTTCGCTCTCAGCGCCTCCTGCTCGTGACAGCGCACGATCTGCACTGTCACTCTCCTTCCGCCTTTTTGAATAGATCTCTTCCTCTCCATTTATCCTTTACCTGCTCCTTCACTTCCTATCTTTCTTTCAGTCTATCTGCTCACTCACTCACTCAGTCACTCACCAAAATGCAATGCCAGTCTTTTTTTTTTGCAGGGGTGTGACTTTCTGTTCTCCTGAGGGATTTACATGTTTTTTGGAGCCTTAAATTAATTTCTTATTGAGTTTCTTGTCTCCTTTTGGTGCTTTTTGTTCGCCCGGCAATTTTATTTCACTCAATATCTGTTCTCTCCTCTGTCCCTTTAGGTGATGCAGGTGGTGAACGCTGATGCCATGGTGGTGAAGCTGAACTCGGGAGAATACAAGACCATCCACCTGTCCAGCATTCGGCCTCCAAGAATTGAGGGAGAGGTACAAACAAACAAACAAACCTGTGTGTGTGTCTGCCTTCTGCTGCTGTATGCGTGTGTGTGTACACAGCTTTTGACTGAACTTGTGTGTGACTTGCTTATATGTGGGCGAGCTTGAGGTCTTGCATGGTCAGCCAATTAATTAGAAGCTCCACAGAGACGACGCGTGTCACTGCCGTCTCTGATGTCTTGACAGAGTTGGTTTATTTTCAAGTCAAACACAAGCTGTTTACATCTCCCCTCCGCAAATTCCTGAATATTTGCCCATCTCTCTCACTCCTGCCCTCTCCTCTCCTCCTTTTACACATTGGTCTCGTCTTCCTCTAAACGACCGTGGGAATACTTTTGACCACTTGGTGGCGCCCCTGCAGTTGGGGGGCACATGTAAACACAGTGAGACACTTGCACACACCCAGTGGTTGCAGCACTGCAGAGAGTGAGGCAGATCGATTTTTTTTTTTCCCTGTTTCCCCTCCACACTCCCCCTTTTTCCTCAGAACCACTTCAAGACTGTGAAAACAGAAACGTACATATAAACAAGCTCACACACGTACCTTGTTTGCAACAATTGATGTATATTTATCCACGCAATAGGCTGCGTCTTCAAAAATCATCGAGACAGAAGTCTTCAGTGCTAAAAGTCACTCACCACCCATCCCGAACTGTGATTATCAAAGCACTTATTGGTTGAAATGAAGCCCTGCTCATCACTATACAATCAAAACTGCTTATTCTTTCCAAAAGCTTCATTTCAACACCATGTATTTATATTTGTAAAAGGATCAAAATGATCAGTTTTGTTTCTCTATTACCCTCGCCGCCTGAGCCCTCCAAAATGCTATCATTTTCTAAAATAACAGGCTCAAGATGTTTGAAAATGTCACTCCCATTAATTAGAAAGTTTTAGTGTCACAACAGCAGTGATTTTTTTTTTCCTTTTTTTCCCTCAGAGTTCCACACTTCAAATGAAAACCCTCTTCTCTCATTGTTTAACACGTCTGAGGCTGTTTGACAACCATTCCTTCAGTCAACACATTGTTTACTGTAATATCCATTTATGAGCAAGTCATGTCTCGCATTTCCCTGTTCAAAGAGGTATGAGACAGACAGGGTGTTGTGTTTCTGTCTAGGAAACGGTTGTAAAAGTGAGATTGCGGAATACCCTTTATTTTCCCCCCAGTTTTGATTGTTTTTGTTTTTACTGACTCCTCTCTCCGCTTGCTTTTCCATTTTATGGTTTACTCTTTCCGTATCTTTTCCTCTTTACTGTCTAGTTTTTATACTCTAGCCTCTCCCTCCGTCCTCGTCTCCTTCCCTCTCCCCTGGTGTCGTTAGTGCCTCGCATCATTAAGAGACTGCTTTGTATCTCTCTCCACCTCCCTCCCTCCCTCCCTCCCTCCTTCTGTTCCTCTCCTCCTCTCCCTTCTCCACAGTCAATTTCTCCTGCCGTCCTTCCCCTCCGGGTGTGCACACTGTGGTCAGATTGTTGACCTGCACCGTTGCCCTTCGTGTGTGTTTATTCGCCTTAGCTCTCTGTGGTTGTAACAAGCTTGTGGGCAAAAACATCTCTCCATTTTGTCTCTCTGCCCTTTTCTCCTGTTCCTCACATTCCATAGCTTTCACTCCCAACCAAGGTTATTATAGTTAACGAAAACTAATAAAATAACAAGCACTAGAATTGAAAAAACATTTTCGTTTTTTAAAAAACGATAACTAACTGAAACTGTATTTTGTGGTTACAAAACTAATTCAAACTAACTGAAATTATAGTGAAAATGTCCTTAGTTTTCGTCTTTGTTAACTTTTTTCATACGTAATTCTTTTGGTTGATATTAAATCTATTTAATCCATCTGGTTGATATTAAATCTATTTAATCCATCTGGTTTTATGACTTAATAAACTTATTGGGGCTGAGATGGAGCAGACAAAGGAAACAAAGGAAACATTTATTGTGACCTTATTGAATCTGGCACCCAACAAATACCCCATTACAAAAAAACTAAAACTAACACTAAAACTAATAAAAACTAAGCATTTTCCAAAAAATAAAAACTAATTAAAACTAATGAACTCACTCTAAAAACTAACTAAAACTAACTGAATTTGAAAACAAAAATTGACAACGAAATTAAAACTAAAACTAATGAAAAATCCAAAACTATTATAACCTTGCTCCCAACTCAACTTTTTTTTTTCACCCAGTGGTTCTTCCTTCCTGTGGAGATACTTTCCCACTTTCCATCTTTATTTACCACTCCTGTCTTTGTCTCACTCCTCTTCATTTCTCCATCTTCCTGTCCCTCTGTCCCTGTCTGTATTCTGTCTGTCCCTCTGCTCTTTGCCTGCACCAGATGCTTCAACAGTATGTGTTTTGTGCTTCATTACACTGTCGTATGTTACAGGGAGCCTGGGAGAGTGAGTCCAGATGTGAATGTTTGTGTGTATTGTATTGGTGTTATATTGGCACAGTGTTGTATTGCTATCGCTTGGACTTCATGCATATTTAATTGCTCCTGTGTGGTTGTGTGTGATTTTTCATGTAAATACCTTGCATATTTATCAATATCAGTCCGTCTGGGTACCAGCTCACTCGGCTACTGGAGTGAAACTTGTCCTGGCTCGGATACAAAATGACGAGCACTGTCACAATAATATATTCTCCATCTTGAACTAGGAACATCATGTTCTAATTCAGTTTTGTTTAAATTTGATTTTGTCACTAGCTCTTCATGAAAATTTAAATTATCATTGACAATGTTAGCAATAAATAGATTTGATTTTACTCAACCATAGTCGGTGTATTACCTATAGTGGATGGTGATCAATGTACTGCTGTGGACAGGGGAAGCAGCAAAACATATTTATGCCACTTAAAGAGATCAATATTAGTTTAACTGAATGCTATATTTAGACTATTTTCAGTGCTTTATCTTGCCGTAAGTGGGTTCTGTTGAAGCCGTTATGAAGCAGTTACCTGTGCTCTTAACAAAGCCAAAAGACTCCATTGACAGAAACAGTCATTTTACTTTACAACAGGGATGGGCAACTTAAATGCTGGAGGGGGCCACAATTGTTCATGGACACTACCACAGGGCCACATATAGGACCGTGCCCTTAACCAGATATGATGAAACTGCATTTTTAAACGTTTACAGTGCAGTAACTTAACATATTTCATGCTCAAATGCATGTTTAACAGTATAAATAGGAATACAAAAGGATTGAAGCGAATAAAAAAATAACCACTTACTGTGATTTCTTTTTTTTTTTCAATGGAAGAACAGCAGACCAACATTAATTGCAAGAAGTAATTTTGTGCATTTTTACACTGCACTTTTAAGATTTCATGCTCAAATGCATGTAGTTGTACTGAGGGCCACTTCAAGTGAGGGTGCGGGCTGTATGTGGCCCCCGGGCCTCCAGTTGCCCATCCCTGCTTTACAATATCATCTTACTGCTGCCTTGATTGTTTAGTTTGTTTTTGTGTGACTTTAGTGTTTTAAAAGGTTAATTCCATGGACTGTATGAAGAATGCAACTTTGCTAGCTTCCGCTGGACATCATTGAGACCTCAATGTCCCAGATACAGACGCTGCTGACATCTTGGTTATGTTAATCAGAGTCTGCACAGCAGTGACAAAGAGTCACGAGTTAGAGCCCAAACGATCGCAAGTCTATTACAGCCGTCAATCATGAATTTGCAGCCCCATTTTGTACACATCAAATAACTAAACAAAACCAAACTTCTCATCTGAAAACTGAACACTTCAACCAACATTAGCGTTATCTAAAATTAGCGTGTGTGTATTTGCTCCTGCCTGCCTCTCCAAACCGGGGCCACGTCGACCACCATCTGCTGTAATTAATACACACCGACTGTGGATAAGCACCTCATACAACCCCACTTCAGTAAATGTTAACTATCCCTTTAAGGGGGGAAAAGAGCCTGTCAGACTCAAGTGAAATGATATCAACAACTGAAAGTGTGCAGATGTCTTTATCTTTTAAATTAAAACATGCAAGACATTCCGAGTCATAAGATACCATCTGTATCAAAGCCAGTGCTTCCTATAGGCAAGAGGGGCCTTTTCTGTGACTGCAGTAGGACATTCTTTTTTTAGAGGCCGTCTTACATAAAAACTGTTGCTGCATTTTGTGTTTTGATGAGGGTTGTTCACGGTGCTGCTGCTGGTTCTGTTTGTTAGCTAGTTATTTCTGTCTGTGAGCTAAAGAGCTGCCTGCCTGCCTGTCTGTAACGCTGTTGGCTCGGCTTTGAGTGTTGTCGCTATGGCAGCAATGCAGAGTTGTGATAGGTTTACTGAAGCCGTGATGAGCCCTTGGACTGTATGGTCGACTGACAGAGAGGCGCTGACATTCCTCTGATATCTTAACTAAATATTTTTTTTTATATCCATGCATGGAATTGAGAATTTTATGTCCACTCTCATTTGCCAGCTTGGCCTGTGTCTGATCACTAAATTAGACAAGTGAGCTGTTACCTTAGGCAAGCAGGGGAACTTAATTTCATGCCCCGTCTACACTCCTTTACAGATGCAGATATAGTAGTTCACATTATGTTTTTGGAAGCCATTCTACACTTTCATTACTATTGCTTCAACTATTTTTAAAGCCAATCAAATTAATCATTTAGCACCTCCAAATGTTGGCGTTCACCGGCCAAAGTATTCATAGAGAAGAATAACTTACCATCAAGCTGTGAGATGTTTTTTCTCCACCATGCTGGAAGAAAAATGGCGTTAGTGTACATGTACGAGGCGAACATGCAGTGATTGCACAAACATCTTGACAGCTGATTTTCGCGATGTTATAAGCAGCATGGATGATGATTGTTACCTCAGAGGTCACAGCAGGTATCTCTCCGCCACAAGCCCGACACACACTGACATCGTGTTGGCTAACACTGTCACAAGCGAGCTGGCTTCTTGCTTACAGTGCAGCAGACAGACACAAAGACATCGTCACGGTTTGCAGCACAGCTTACACACATGCACTGACACACACACTCGGAGTGACATGCTTGGTTAAGCTGCATTAGCTTATGTCAGAAAACATCTCGGAAATTGGCGTCAGCATGTGCACAAACATGGATTACACATATATGTGCTGCATGTGTGTGCGTATAGAGACGCTCCAGATGTGTGCATACTAACACTGTAGCCTATCTATGAACCCAGGAAATCTCCAGAGAGTACAAACTCAGAAATTTGGTGTTGTGGTAGTTGTGTGTGTGGCGTTCTCTAGAAGTCTGTAGGGATTTTCTTGTGCCAGTTGTCATTATTATCTCTGTCTGTCTGGATGTGTCTGTGCACAGTTTGACCGTGCATTCTGCAAGCAAGGCCATTTATGTGTGTGTGGGGGTGTCTGTGTGCACTTCAGGGTGAACCAAGGCCACATGTACCAGTGCACTGATGAACTGTGACCGTTCCTGCCATTCCCTCCTCCTCCTCCTCTTCCTCCCATCTCCCCTGGTTCCTTTCAATCCCCCTAACACCACACATATCTCCCTCTTCCCCTCTTGTGACTATACTAATTGTGCTCAGACTGACTGATTGGTGGACCAATGGCGTCTGGCTGCAGCAAAAACACAGGACACACATTTCCTCACTTGCTTTCCTCCCCCTCCTTCTTTCCTCTCGTTTGGTTCCACTCCTCCCCAGTGTTACTGCTGTGGCATATCTTCAGATGTGAGTTATTTTGAGCTTGTGAGTTGGAGTCAGCTTTTTCTCCCCCCCCAGTTTTTTTTTTTTTTTGCCTCCTCTCTCCATTTTTTTTTTTTCTCATGTGCAGCAGGACAAGCCCAGCGTAAACACGAGTGGGGAGAGATGTCTCTGCTACTCAGTGACTCACTGTTACACCCACTCACTCACTCACTCGCTCACTCACAATCAGCGTGTTTGGATGCGTTTGTGTGTATCTGCTTTGACGATGTCTCAAGTGTTTGTGTGTGTGTGTGTGTCTTTATGTATTGTATTGCATCTGTGTGCTTATGTGGTTTAAGTAGGGTTAAGGACAGTGCTGATGGGGCACATAGGGAGGTCAACTCACTGTCCTTATATAAGCCAGTACAATGACTATGGCTCACCCCCACGCTACTCCATACAGCCCTGCCTACTCGTATAACCTCTCTACAGTCCACCTTTGTGTACTTTGTAGATGATTTAGTCTCACTGTACATCTTTCTCGCTGTCCCGTCTGCTGCTGTCTCCCATAAACCACCTGTCTATCTCTCAGCCTCTCTTCCCCCCCTCTCTTTCTTCCGTCTCCTTCTTATTTTTACTTTCACATTATTGGGTTTATTTTTATACCGGAGCACTGCACACTGATTAGCATTTCTGTAAATACTGCAGTTTCAACACAGGTCTGAAAAGTCTGGCAAAGTATGTGGGCAGAATTCGACAATTTCTACATCTTCCAAACTATGTGAAGTGCTTCAGAATGCGCCGATGCGTCTGGAAAGCTCGTCACAAAACAAATGACTGTGTCTGTTAGTCGCTGCACAGCTACTGTTGTTTCACGTATTGTTATTTTAAACAGTTGCTATACAGTAGTATGTTTTGTTTGCTTGTGTATGCACAGGATAATGAATTCAATTTCACATCTACAATTGCAGTCAAGACATCAAGGTCGAAAAAATGTGGCAGAATATGGAAATAAAAAACGTGTTGCAATGCTGTCGCAGCTAGTCGGGTAATTATCAACTGTAGTGCTCAAATACAATGAAAACAGATAAAGAAATCATCCAAATGATGTCAAATAGAAAATTGACACCACACCAAGCAACAAACATTAACATGTGGGACCACAATACTGAGGCAGGAAAATAACAGGGAACAAATAAGTTACAAGAAAAGACATTACTAGGGAGAAAGTTTTGGTGTTGTATTAATGGAGTTTTTATCATACAGTAAGATGGCGTCCTTTTTAAAACTTGCCAGTGTTTGCTTGCTCCAGTACCTTTGGTCCTAAGGAATACAACTGCAGTGCCAGAGGATATGCATCATTGAGGCCAGGCGATTTCCTGGAAAAAGTGTTTAATACTTGCATTACTGATGCATCTGAGAATCTACTGCACCTACTGGTACCTTGTTTGCCATGCAGCATTAAAACATATACTAAAAACCTGGATTAATCTGGTTAGTCACATTGGACTGCTATTATTTTGAACACTACTGTATATCACAGTTAAAGGGAAGTGGGTCCATTTTCAAAATTTAAACATGCTTTTTTTTATTCTCTCAGCCCAAAATGATGAATAAACATTAAAAGACTCTCTTAAAAATCCCCAAACTAGAGTGCGAAAATTCACATTTGTGATGTCATTAAGTATAGAGTCTGGAACTGCTCCTCCGTATCATCTTTAGCACCTTTCCTGAGGGATTGTCTAAGAGCACCCAGGGGAGTAATCTGAGTATATCGGTGTACTTTCTCTTTCAGAACTGACAACACTAGCTCAACTGGTCATTAAGGGAAGCAAACATTCTGTCTGTTCACAAAATCAGTTTCCCATTCATCGTCTACGAATCAGCTCCAGACTTCATACTTGACAACAATTCTCTGGTTTCTGACTTTGAGAGAGTAGCTCATGTTCACAGATATTTATTGAACTTTCCTATGCCATGGAAATAGCATTGGCAGTTCTTAATTTAGGTACTGTTAGCCTTTAATTGGGGTCCCCTCCCAATTAGGGCTGGGCGATATGTACCAAAACTCATATCCCAGTATTTTTAGGCTGAATGGTGATATACGATATATATTTGTATTTTAAACAAAACATGCAAATTGTTTAGTTTTAACTCAACACCACAAGAAATCATCATCAACCTATTTTATCTAAGGACTTTATCAAATTCAAAACCTTCCACCTTTTGAAGCAATTTCATCAGAATCGGATGCTCTTCATCTGCAATCCAAAATCAGTAATCTTCCAAATTACAGAACCATTGTTTTTTTTCTTAGGAACTAGCTCTTGCTAGTGTGCAGAGAGGAGCAAACAAATAGTGGTCATAAGTTAAAAAGATATTATATATTGGTATTGTCTCAACTACATAGCTCTTTCTAAAATATATCGGTATTACGAGTTATACTGATATACCGCCCAGCCCTACTCCCAATACACAACAGTGTGCAATGCATTGCAAATTAATGTCGTAGAGCTTGCACTCGACACTGCACTTCAATGGTTCTTCAGCAACACACATGCAAAGTTTGATGATGAGAAAGTCAAAGGAAAGACCTTAAAAAACTCCTTCCATCTTAGTTATATAATGGTTCGACTTCCTGTGCCTTTCAGGACAGAATCTGACCACTTTCATCATAAAAAAATGTCAATGTGGGAATAAGATTCTTGCAGTTTAATTTTTATTTTTACCCTAGATTTGTAAAAAAAATCCAAGGGATTCAGTTTCATAATGGCCAGTCCTTCAGGATACTGACCCATCTGCTCCTAACTTTCTATTTGCGACTGTGGCTTGCTTCTCTTTTCCTACACTCCTCGTTGTGTTTGTCTTCTCCCTCCTCCCCTCCACACTTCTGTCCCCATCCTCCAAATCTTATGTCTGACCATGTGTGTGCCCTCAGCATGCCCCTAGATCTGGCATGACACGCTTTGACCTCAAGTTTGGGAGGAAGATGACGGGGTAGGAGGGTCGCCCGCTTGGTGATTCACTTGTGCACTATTGGCTGGGTGAGGCAGATTGGTAGCCTCACTACTGGGTGAATATTTTTTGCCCCATTGCACTATTTGGCTGACACTGTTGAAAAAGCAAAGGACTTGGCTCTCTCGTGTTTGTTTGCAGGGGGAGCGAGAGCTATAGAAAGGGCTGCCTTGGAAGATAATGTGACTGTTGCTTTTGAGAGATGCACTATTGTTGAGAGCACAAAGGTACACACCACCTGAAATCATCTTTGAGCAGAATTTGTTTTGATACAGGCCATTTATAAATGGGCGCTTTGTGTTGCAGGTGAATGCAATATGAGCGATATTATCAAGTGTTAGCTGTGCAAATTTACTGTGTGCTTCCAATAGTTGAATATATTCAACAATATTGGAGATTTTTTTTTAGCAGGCAGCACTGCAGTCGTGTGTGTCTGCAGGGCCTGTCTGACTGCCTATCTGGTCCGAAAATTAAAAAACAAAGCACATATTGAATCACAGTATTCTCACTGCTTTACCTCACATTTCTTTTGCACGACATCCTAATTTATGTCTGCACAATCAGTACAAGGGCTGCAACCAGTCACCACTGTCACAGTGAATTCACCTGCACCAGTCTGGTAGCAGCTAATCATGAGTTGAGTGGATGTTTTGTTGTTATGGTACTAGAGGTAATTTTATTCTGCAATCCAGGTTCTCTCTCTCGAGTCTACTGTGAGATCAGTTCAAGTCAGTTTAGTAATGAGTTATTTGTATTCTATGGTATGGACAATAACGCAGTGAATATAAAGTTATTAGATTAGATATATTAGATTGTGTATTGTAGAACCATAAACAGCTACATCCTTCATGCTCTTGCTTCAGGAAGTGTATGTCTTCTCTCTCGGCCATCGTCTCTCTCTCTCTCTCCACCACGGCCCTCTGCAGTCATTTAATGTTTATGCATGCACAATTGAGTAATGTTGTTATGCATACAGTAGTAAATGTTGACTCTTTGTCTAAGGCTCCCAGTGCACTGCTTAATCAAGGAATAATGTCCACTTTGCATGGGACGTGCGCACACAGCAGTGTTTCTTTCAAAATAAAAGGCTGCACGCAAAAAACTAAATTGGTTATAAGTAAAACTAAGGCCTAATATACTGTAAACTCCCCCCCAACTCCTCCGCCACACATCAAAAAGCATGACGTGCTCCTGAGTCATGATTTCACCCTTGAAGTTCCAGAAGCTGCAAATGCTCCCAGCAGCAGCAGCAGCATCCACACATTTGCAGCCCAGCCCCTGCAGCCCTGCGACACTGTACAATCCAGCTAGCGTCATGCCTCTGCAATAGTCAAAGATGATTCCTGAGCTTTAGCTGGTAATTTGGAACGAAGGGAATTTACCCCAAATAGAACAGAACTCCCCCCGAGGATAGTGAGAGCAAACTGTTATTGGGTCACGGTTGAGACATAGCAGTGACTCTCTCCTCTTTCTGTAACCTTCCTACAACTGCATAATAACAGTTTAATGACGGTGTACACACGGTTTGTCTTGTCTGAGTAATTTAATGATACTAACGCTGTCAGTTTCTCAGTCTGAAGACTGAAGTTGAATTCAGCGCCGCAGTCAGATAATTAGACTTGTCACGGTCTGTCTGCACAGACTCGAGGTGGAACAGCCTTGTGTACGTTTTGTTTGATTGGCAGCGGGGCACATTTATTTATTTTTTGATTTGCACTTAACTGTCAGGGAAAGCTTGATGTCCCTTTTGAATAGCACTGATTTGCACTGCTTTTGTAGCTGTGCACAAAGAGAAGCAGACCCATTGTGAAATACCGGGCAGTTTTTGCTATCAATTGGCATCGATTCCTATGACTGCCTGTGGTTAAAGTTGTAACATTTTCTCTCATTTTCTTGTTTTTGGACTCTTTCACCTCGCTGTCTTCAACTCAGCCTCGCTCCACTCCCCATAGACCTTCTAAAAGATGGAGGAGAAGTACCTTTTGTCCTCCTTGTCTGCTTCTCCACTCCTTGTGCCTAATTGGCATAGAGTGCTGGCATTTACACTCTTCGCCCTCAGTGACATGGCTCCCCTACTACCGTGAAACAGCTTATTAGTTAAAAATGACTTTTTTTTTTTTTGTCTTTGGCTCTCCTCAGGTTCATTCTTTACTTTCTCCTGTTGTAAGTTATCTTGTTTGTTCTGACCTGCATGTATCAGAATCTGACAACCAAATGCTACAATATAGGGGTGTCCCACACTAATTAATGTAGTCTGATCTGATTGGAGCATGGTGGTGTAGTGGTTAGCACTCTCGCCTCACAGCAAGAGGGCCGCCGGTTCGCCTCAGTCTGGGTTCTCACCGGGTACTCCGGCTTCCTCCCACAGTCCAAAAACATGCACTTAGGTTTAATTGTTGACTCTAAATTGCCCATAGGTGTGAATGAGAGTGTGACTGTCTGTATCTACAGTACAGGCCAAAAGTTTGGACACACCTTCTCATTCAATGCGTTTCCTTTATTTTCATGACTATTTACATTGTAAATTCATCAAAACTATTAATGAACACATGTGGAATTATGTACTTAACAAAAAAGTGTGAAATAACTGAAAATATGTCTTATATTCTAGTAAGCAAAGGGTGGTTACTTTGAGGAATCTAAAATACAAGACATGTTTTCAGTTATTTCACACTTTTTTTGTTAAGTACATAATTCCATATGTGTTCATTCATAGTTTTGATGCCTTCAGTGAGAATCTACAATGTAAGTAGTCATGAAAATAAAGAAAAACGCATTGAATGAGAAGGTGTGTGTCCAAACTTTTGGCCTGTACTGTATATGTCAGCCCTGATTGGTCTTTTCTGCTCATTAATCCCCTTCACATACAGTCATGGAAAAAATGATTAGACCACCCTTGTTTTCTCCTTGCTTTCTTGTTCATTTATTGCCTGGTACAACTAAAGGTACATTTGTTTGGACAAATATGATGATAACAACAAAAATAGCTAATATCTAGCCATTTTCCATGGTTTTCTTGATAATGATTTTGGTTATTATCAAGAAGACCATGGGAAATGGCTAGATACCAGCTGTTAAATTAAACTCTTATGAGCTATTTTGTTATTAGGGACCACAATGGAAATATAGGGACCACAATGGAAATAAGCCTTAGGGCTTTATTGTGTCATCCCTGACTATTTTTTATCTATTTATATTACGTATGACACAGGTTGCTGTTTCATATTTTTTATATCAAGAATGGTCAAATAAAATCAATCAATCAATTAATTATATTTGTCAAAACAAATGCACCTTTAGTTGTAACAGGCATTAAAATGAACAAGAAATTGAAGAAAACAATGGCCTAACAATTCTTTTCATGACTGAATCTTAAAAAATGAGCAAGAAAAACCAAAGTTATTGGCCAAGATTCTTGCAGCTTTTTCTGAGCAGTTTCTTAGAATGGACATCTTCTTTGTTATATAAAGTGTGTGTGTGTGTGTATGTGTAGGTGCAACACTCTGGCTTAATTTTCTTCCCCTCATTGTAGCGATCCACAGACAGAAGGCAAACGACAGGATAGTGAAGGGGCTGTCAACGAGAGATGGAGAGAGCTGCTGTTCGCCACTTGTGGCCATCAGCTGCGTCTACGAGCCTCCACCGGCCAATTTTAACAGAATCGTTCATAGTGTGTGCTCTGATTAATAAATGTGTTTTTTGATTTTGAAACAGTGCCCCTTATGCTGCTATGCTTGTTATTTAGCCTTTTGTTTGAGGCCACAGATTTGCAAACGTCGTCTACCATGGTGATTTATTCACACACACACTAAGGAGACTGATTGAATGCACATTATTTCCAAATTTCGATCAACCATATTATTAATAGGCTGGAATTTATACCAAAAGAACCTATTCATCATGATTTATTGTTAGAAACCAAGAAAATCTATGTAAAATCAGAACCCCCATGTACCCTGAGTGGAAATGATTCATTGTTTCATAACCATAATTTCCATCACTGCAACTTGTGACTGTGAGATTGGCAGTTGAATCACTGGATCATTAGTTGACTATTCAGGATCACCCCTGTAATGGGGATTGGGCTTTGTGTAGAAGAAGACAAACACACACAAAAAAAACACCATAAGTAAGTGTTTGGGAATTGTTTTACTGTATGGCATTAAGAAAATATGGTCCAAAGGAAGGATTTCGCCCGAGCAATGCCAGCTTGGTAAAAGTTATCCTCATCCCCCAGCAGTGGACAGCTAAGTCCGCAGCTCAGGCACAAAATGCAGGATTCCTGGCTGGCAGCGCTCCTAAAAGGCCCCATCATCCCACCGCAACTGACTTGGTAGGGATGAAAGACCCTGACAATAAGCCCCGACTGACACAAAATGGAGGACATCGGCTCTTGGCTGAGCGGTGGGGGATTTCCACTGGCCATGTGTGAGATTAACTCACCTCCGAGGCTCCATGCTGTGCTGACTCTGCTAGTGAAAGTGGAGAAGGATGGGAGTGAGTGAGGGAGTAAGAAAAGAAAGAGAGAAAGCTATTAAACTCAAAGGTTATTACATTCCTGCCAAGGTTAACGGAACTGGCTGGTAGATTTGGCAGTTTCCAGAGCTCCTTCACCAGCGCCAATCCAGCAGGCCTTCTGTGCACTCATGTAGAGACTTACTCAAAATATTAACAGTATTTTGGAAGGAATTTGTCACTGAAACATTTACTTGATGTAGGATTTTGCTGCTTGGAATTTGTCCCAAGAAGATTTATCTTAAAGACTTTAATGGAGCCATAAGCACACGCTCAAACATACGAACACATGCTCGCGCAGCCTTCGCTCCCCATGTGTTCTCTCCACATCCATCAGCCCAGCTGTGTGCCACACCTGGCAGCTCGGAACAACTGGAGAGGCATTAAAAATGAATGAAACTCATCGAAGAGACGAGGAAATGAGGAATTAATCCGACCCTGTGTGTTCATTTGGAAGAGTGTTACTTCTGTTTGTATGACAGATAATGATGGCGCTCATAGAAGAGCGTGGGAGGGGCATGGGTGGCGAGCATACTGGTATTGTCATTCATAGCCTTATTCCTCCTGTTAGCGCTTGTCGTTTATTTTCCCACTGCGTCATTGTCATTTGCTGTATTTTTTTTGTAACATTTTTATATCCCGCCCCAACAAAAACGGCACCTGTCACTGTGTCGCGTGTGTGCGTGCGTCTCCTCACGCTGGGAGCAACACAAAACCTCAGCCTCCTTTGAAAATGCAAATAGGTTCTATTTGTGGCCTGCTCCTGTCACAGAGTGGGTGAGCGTATTGAGGGAAGTTTTTGTGTGCAGCTGTGCGACCACATGTGTGTATGCACATTGTGTTAAACTGATGCACAAAGGCGAGCTGACACCGAGTCTTTGCCTTGGCCGTTTGTATCCGTGTCCTTGGTAACTGTGTATTTATTTTTTAAATTTCTTGGTGCAGTGTGTTGGTATTGACAGCAATAGTGTTTTTTAAAAATGTTTTAAAGGTGTCTTTGCAGCTGTGCGTGTGTGAAATGCTGCTCTTAAGACTGTACAACCTGAACATTTTTGCATAAATCTGCACATTTCTCCACTTAAAATTGCACTAAGTTGTATATAGTATATTCTTATTATTATTATTATTGTATATTTGTATATTGTTAAATGTCTTTTCTTAGATTGTTTATTTTTTTTATCTTTATCTTAAAAATTGTGTGAAACTTTGCGGCTGTAACAAAGAAATTTCCCCACTGTGGGATTAACCCATTGAAGCCTGGAAAGCATATACGTCGTTTTGTAGTATTTGTATAAGCTCTCAAAATACTTTTTTGAATTTCATTTCTATCTGCTACAGAGGCTGAAAAATCTATTATTTAGTAGAAGAGTTGACACTTTTTTTTCCAGAATTTTTCCAGAATTTCCAGAAAATTAGAGGCTTATTTTAAAATTGCCCAGCGGTTTTTCAGGCCTCAATGGGTTTATAAAGTCAAATCTGAAATCTGAATCTTCACATTGAAATAATTCATTGAATCGAGTCCAGATCCCCTCCATCACAGGACTGAAGAGTTAAAAGAGGGGAACAAACAAGCTGACTGTGTGCAAATGTGTGTGTGTTTGTTTGTTTGTATGCATGAAGCGCGTGGCTGTTTTGTGTGTGTTTCTCAGTGGTCAGCATCTGCAGCAGATATGTTAAGCCACGCAGCTTTGAAAGTGCAACGTAAAATAATCTTTCCCATTCTGTCTCCTCTTTCCCCAACTTCTCCTTCGTCCTCCCTCTGTCTCTCCTCAGGAGAAGAACAAGGACAAAGACAAACGTTTCCGTCCACTCTACGACATCCCCTACATGTTCGAGGCCCGCGAGTTCCTGAGGAAGAAGCTCATCGGTAAAAAGGTAATACTGAAATTGATCACTTTTTCTTGCCCCCTCTGTGTGTGTTTTCAGCTTAGAATAAATTAAACAATAAGTCCAAACAGGGATTCCACCGGTGGCTGTTGATGCACTCCACCACCCTGTTTCCCTCTCACTGGTAGCCAAACACACATTTCAGAAGCTCTTAGCTAGATATCTATTTCTCTCCCTTTCTCAGTTTGAATACCAAGTACTCTCGGTAAATGCCCTGGGGCTTGGAATTGGCCTGGACGCACCCTTTAAACAAGCAGTGTTGATTTCCCCCTCTTGTGTCTATTGATCTACTGAGTCTGTACACCTAGGGGGCTGCTATGATTTACACACATCTGACCCAGCAGAGCCCAGCACTGAGCTAGAGAGCACTCGAGACACAAACCACCATTTGAACATCAGCTTTTAGTGTTAAATTTGACTATGAATTAAGCTTGGTTGTCTGAGAGATAACAGATGCATTTAAAGGGATTTTTCCTCTTACCTGTAGTTCTATTTATCAACCTAGATAGTTTTGATGTGAGCTGCTGAGTGTTGGAGATATCGACCGTGGAGGTGTCTGCCCCCGTCACCCGCTTAATTTATATTAAGCCTTAAAGTCATACATAATTAAGTTAGTGGCTGCTTTGAGTGACATGCAGCTGCTCTCACAGGTGGCCGCTGCATTCAGGCCACCTCCGCTCTCCCCTGCTCCACCTCTTTGGCTCTTTTTTTTTTTTTTTTTTTGTGGATTAGAAAGGAATTTGCAGGAGTCAGGCAGTGCCAAGATGGCGAAGGCTAAAAGGACTCGAGTCACTCATTTTCATTTCAGCTTTTCAGAAACCAGCGAGTGATGTCATGGAGACTAAATCCATATTTTATAGCCAGATGGGGTGGTCTTTGACCACCAGAAATGAAGTGCCATAGTTCTGTGATGTACGAGACAAGGCAGACATCTCGATAGCCAATATCTCCAACACTCACGCCAAAACAATTTAGATTGATAGATCGATCTTCAGGTAAAAGGAAAATAATGAGTTTGATTTTTGGGACAAACTGCTCCTTTAAACTGACTTAAAATCAGATTTAGTGTTTAAGAAAAACTGTTATAATTGTGTAATGATTTATAACCAACCAAAAATAAAGACTTCAGCCCACACAGAAGATTGTTTTTACACCAGAGTCCCCTCAGTAAATCAATAAAATGACACCTACATTGTTGTCATTGAACTTATAGTGGCAGTAATGACACAGGGAGCGAAGACGGCTGTTGCTCGCAGACAAGCCTAGAGCTGTTGTCCACTGCCTGATTTGAACAATGGTTTATACTTTTCCAAATAGCAAACTCTTAACACTTGTCAGACTCAGTGGGGCCGCATTATAATGGGAACCATGCCGGAAAAGATTGAAATCTTTCTCTGCGAAAAACACCGAAATGCAGATTGATTGAAAACTGGTGCATTTGTCTGCACTCATACAGACGAAATGACTTCCCTAGTCAGAAGTTATTTATAAATTCAATACTGTTTTGCAGCTGTCTTCCAAGTATCAGATTGTGGCGCTTCAACCTCCACAATTCAATTCTCAGTCTGTTTTTTAAAATCTCAACTTGTGTTTTTGTCGAATGTACCAAACAAATGTACTGTAATGCAATGATTTCAGGGGTCCAAAGCACAGCCCCCAGACAATAGATGGAACAAACATTCCCTATTTCACACTTTCATAAGTGTACAGAGTTTTAAAAAAAACTAAACAAAAACAACATTTGCAGTACAGCCTGATAAACACAAAAACATGCTCCCACTCAAAGCCAAAAGCCAAGAGAGTTCCTTTTGGCATTCAGTACAGGAGTGAGATTCATATCCCTGTCCCAGGCTCTCATCACAGTCATTTTAATCATCCTCATTAATGTTTTTTTAATGACAGAAAATTCAGCCGTGAGCTGGCTTTTGACGAGTGAAGCGAGAATAATGATTCGGCTGTTTATTTGTGGTGTTGGGGGATAATTAGTGTGTGTGTGTGAGATGGGGACAGGGCAACTACAGCAGTATCAAGGTGTAAAAATACTTTGCAAAATATGCCATTAGCATGATGCTAAAATGTGTGTAGCTCAGGCTTGTAACACCAAGCCTTAAGTAGCATGTTGGGATTGTTCGTAGAGTCAATGGCCATGCTAATACATTGTGTGTGTGTGTGTGTGTGTGTGTGTGTGTGTGTGTGTGTGTGCGTGCGTGTGTGGTTTTGCGTGCGTGTGTGGTTTTGCGTGCGTGTGTGTGTCTGTCTTCATATAGTTGTGAGGACCAACCCATGGCAGAATACCAACATTGTGAGGACATTTGTAGTTGTGAGGACATTTTTTCCAGTCCTCACAAAGAAAATGCTAGGATAGCCTCTAAAGGCCTTAATTAATCATCTGGATGAATTTCAGGGAAGGTCCTAACAGAGATGGTAAACCCTGAAATGTGTGTGTTGGGCTAGGGGAAGTGGTGGTCCTCACAACTACACAAAGACGTGTGTGTGTGTGTGATGTATATGGGCATTTAAAGCCAGAAGAGTAAATATATACACACATAAAAGCTACTGTACTGTGTCCACAAACAGCATGCAACCCAAAGAGAGAACAATACAAATCAAATATTCCGTGCAGAATAATTGTGCACACATAGTGACATGCACCATGTCTACTCCGCACGCATCTAATTCTTAACATCACTGGGATCCGTCTGTACTGTTTTAATACCCCGTTTGATTTCACAGTATTGCTTGTTTTGACTCTAGGGCGTTCCAAAAGTCAGCTCAGCTGAAATGTTCTTTTCTAAGTCTCAGGCAAAATTGTTGTTTGTAGTGTTTATCTGGGAGGAAAGTATGCATGATTGTGTATGAGTCAAAAGGAGTTAGTGTCGTGAGCATGATAAAAGTGTGCATGTTTTACCAGAGTGTGTCAGTGGCTCTGTTTACAATCCGCATTAAAATTCATCCTGGACAATACATGTGGAGCGCTCTAAATGCTGGTGTAAGTGCACTTTGTGACGGGTTGAGAGATGAGATCAGGAGGCTACAGGTGGAGGTGGTGGTCATCAGAGAAAGTAGATGGTTTGTCCACATGCATGAGTGGTGTGATTGCAAATGGCAACTAATCAGTGTTGTAATATGTGAGAAGTAAACAAACCTCTAAAGCAGTAGTTCTCAACCTTTTTGAGTCGCAACCCCCAATTTAACATGCATATTGTCCACTGTATCACTGAACAGAATCTCTCTGTTGATACGACGAATTTTGGACAAATAAAGAAGCAGACAACAACTAAAACATCTCTCTGTTTGTGCATTTATATATATTTTTTATATTTTATTGTTACTTTTCATCTATGTCCTCCTGAGTGTGTAACAGTCAGCTTCAAGCCAGAGACTCCTTGAAAAGTAATGACTTGCTACTTTGGGATTTGTCAGAAAAGACACAAAATTAACCAAAAAATAATCAAATTGACCACAAAATGACACAAAATGATCAAAAAAAGACACAAAATGACCAAAAAGTTACATAAAATTAAGCAAAAAAGGACTCAAATTGACCACAAAATGACAAAATTACCAAAAAAAAGACAGAGCTGACTTCCAAAATGATTTGGCGACCCCCAGAAATCATCTCGCGACCCCAATTGGGGTCCCGACCCCAAGGTTGAGAATAGCTGCTCTAAAGCACAGTCCGTAAATTACCCTCTACTTTCTCTCTATCTATGCTTTTCTCTTAAGATCTCTTAAGATGTGGTGTCACACTTTCCTCCTCTACCATTATGTTACACACACATATAAATATATTTATATATATACAGTATACGCCACTGTATTCCTCTACATTTTATTAGTATTGAAGTTGGGTATCCCGAGGGTGTGCTTATAGGCTCTCAGAAGTGAGTTAGGTTTAAGTGGAGAGCTCTTGCCCATTTGCCAGCAGCACAGCCTCCTCCTTCCTCAATGTGCAAAATCAATAACGGAAGAGCTCTGGAACGCTGCTTCTCTCCCATTCCCTTATTGTTGCTAAGACACAAGGCTAAAGCTCTGAATTAAACCCTCTGTCACTGTAGATCATGATTTAAAAAATAATTACAGGCCTTGAAAAACTGCAGGTTTTTTGATGGTACATTAAAAGCATCTGCCTTCAGCTGCCTTGGTAACAAGGAAGATTTATTTCAGATGAAATGATCACAGGCTCTTTTTTTTTGCACACACATTACTTAACCCTCAATGTTTGAATGTTAATCTATGCTACCATGGTCTGCTTGAGTTGTCAAGTTGGATGCAGGTAGGTGCACAAGTGTACTGATGCATGTTGCACTCCAACAAGGAGAGGAGTTTAGTCGACCCACTTACTGTCATCCTGTCTCCGAACACTAAGCTCTATAGAGACAGATTTGGAGCAGTAAGCATTAGTAGAAGACTCTAAGACCACTGCTTTCCTTTAAATTCTGCTCCAGAGGGCTCCTCTTTCATCCCTTTTTTCCCTTTTTTCCTCTCCGACACAAACCGAGACAAAAGATTTTACCTCAACAGTGGGGTAATTGGGCCTTGACCCGCTGGATTTAAAAGGGAATACTCTGTCTGGTCTGGGTCTTCCCTGAAAAGAAAAGAAGGGAAGACTTGAGTCGCATACAGAGATGTGACTGCAGATCTATTGTCAGATCACAAAAGTTGTATATTTGCGTCATCTGGCTCAAACTGGACTTGACCAAAGCTAATCGTCCCGTCCAGTGACGAGGTGGAGTCATAAAATTGACCCACAGGTATTCCCCTGACAATATTCCATTTCAAAGCTCAGAGGCTGCCTAAAAGTGCAATGCATGACACGAATTAGGAAAACAACCAGATTTACCCCTGATTAAACCTTTTCGGACGTGACTAAGCATGAACTACAAGTCTCAGTGTTCTGAGCAAAAGCTCAAAGTCCTAATGCCGCTGCACCGCTTTAGGCAAATAAAGCTACATTAAATGTTTTTTTTTTTCTATTAAACCTCCATTCCTCATCTTTACAAGGACAGTGTGGTGCTTTTGATCTTTTATAAAGCATATCTAATATCCATATTCAAAAGTCTGCCTTTTTTTTGTCCGAGCAGTCTATATTTGATAGCTCTCTGAGGCAGAAAGAAATTGGTGCAATACCTGGTCTGGTTTTTGAAATAGGACTTTACAGCTACAGGTGGTGATGAAATCTAGTCTTGTTCTCTGCATCAACATGCGTCCTTGATCAATTTCATGTTAATGGAACTCTTTTAAATTTATAATTTCCTTTTTTTCTAGCCAAGAGCGATGCGAGACACAAGAGAAGTTAATAAAAAAGTTAATTATCACTTCAGGGTAATTAAAGTGATATTTATGGTATATGTTCTTGTTCGACATGAATTTAGAGGACGTGCCACAAAACGTCTTCTGAACTATCCCTTTAAGGTTAGCTAAATGCACACTGAAGCATTTTCCTTTTCCTCTGTCACTCTACGTCTGTCTGTTTGCCCCCCACACTCTCTCATATATATATAGATATATATCCCCACCCCCATATATATCCCCACCCCCATTGAAACGGCAGCGCTTGCATGGTGACATAATCCCAAAAAGCTCGATTTGGCTAACTTTATAAGTAGTGCTTCTTGTGCGCCTGGGTCTCAGCCTCAGCAGAAAAAAAGTCCAGTGGAAATGTTGCATTAAGCCACTTATCAGGGTTGAGCACATTCGGATAATCCTGCGTGCTCAAAGTGGCTCCTGTTATGCAGCTGCTTGTGTAGTACTGTTAGCGCCAGAGTTTTCCCCTCTTATTGGTGTGCATGTGAGTGCGTGCATGCACTGAGAATGCCGTGTGTGCAATGTTGTATTTGATGTGATGTGTATTTGTGAGAGTGAGACTTGATTCGGGGGGGTTTGGGAGAGCTTCAGGTGTGTGTGTGTGTGTGTACAAGCAGATGCAAAGCATGTAGACCTAAACGTCACCGGGTCCCATGGTTGAAAATCCAGATGGGGCTTCCTCTTCTTCCTCCTTCGCTCTCTCCTTCTGTACGTTGTGCTGTCCCAACCTGAGGTTTTTCCCACCGGCACAGCTCTCTTCATTAAATGATAGCCAGCTGTGATTACAGCCTGCTAAAAACACAGCATCTACTTCAGCACTTCTCTTTCACTGCCTTGCCTTTCTTTCCCTCTTCAAGAAGACTTAGATCCCAAGATCTTTTCTATTCAAACCCACTGTGATTTGCTAATATCTTCTGCTTTGGCTGGGCCTATGTAAAGATTTTCGCTATTGGTTTGATCGAACCGAACTAGACCGAACTTTACCACTAGGTGCCGCACTTTCTCAGCAGCTACGACAGAGTGGAGAATAATGAGACTGAGAGAGCCTATTAAGGAAAGTGTAGCAACTCCTGTCCAGTTGGTGGTCCACTTCTACTGAAATGTAGCATATTGTTTTATTTATTATTATTATTATTATTAGTAATAAGGAAACACAAGTTGTATTAAGCACAGGCTGTTTCCCACAGAATTAGATATTTTTCTTTCAGTTTGAGCTCGAGCTCAGCAGCAAACCTGAAAACCATTTAAACTCTAGCCACTGCAGCATCTTTGGGTATGCCTGCTTGTCTAATTTCTAGTTTTAATTGGTTCATTATGGCATCCCTTAGCCTTTCATCATATATGCTTCCACTGAGAATCCTAACAGAGTGTGCGGTTTGGGTTACAAATTGGTCTGCACCAACATACCACTGTTTTCTTTTGTTTTGTTTTGATTCGTAAATCAGTTTAAAATATTGCACAAAAGAAAACAGTCAGTGGGAGCAGGGTCAGATGAAAAGGTGGAGGTGACAGGTACTTGTTTGTTTGAGCAAACCTCAAACCTCCTACACTTTATCAGGGTAAGCAGCCTTTTCTGTCTGGAAAATTACTCGTGCTGCGCCCATGCAGGACTATGATAACTGTTGCTCACGATATGGCACAGCACAGATATCTTTGCCTTATCATAGTTGTCTGAGAAGCTTTTGTCAATTAGGACCACCAAATGAGTCTCATTTCAGCAAGCATGGAGTTTATACACAGTTTTTTTTTTGTCCAATATAGGGTATACACTACTGGTCAAAAGTTTTAGAACACACCAACTTTTCCAGAATTTAATTGAAAATTATGCAGTTTAATGTCTCAGTGTACTCTGAAATGAATGCATATTTGCAACATTTAAAATTCTGTATTGAGCATGATAGTGTTTTGAAAGTAAAAAAAAGATTCAAAATCACATTTTATGTTGGACTAAAGGACTAAAAAAAGACACAAAATGACCAAAAAAAGACACCAAAAGACACAAAATGACCAAAAAA
This sequence comes from Centropristis striata, assembly GCF_030273125.1. Taxonomy (NCBI): domain Eukaryota; kingdom Metazoa; phylum Chordata; class Actinopteri; order Perciformes; family Serranidae; genus Centropristis; species Centropristis striata. The sequence continues at coordinate 2,253,053 of NC_081538.1, read as the reverse complement.
AGACACAAAATGACTTACAAAGACATGAAAAGAATTAAAAAATGGACAAAATAGCCCAAGACTCCATAGAGTTAAGTTGTTAACCCATTTCTTGTTCCCTGAAAAAGGCCTACTTGTATAATTCTGAAATGTACATTATTTTAGTTTTGGTTAAGCTTACCTTTTTTTATTGACCTCTGGCAGTTCACCACTTACCTTTGTACCCTTTCAAGCTGTTCATTTGACTTGAACTGCTTGAATTTCAATAAAAAACTGGAAAAATTGGGGTGTTCTAAAACTTTTGACCGGTAGTGTATAAACAGAGAAACGTGCACATTTGAGCAAAAACAACAACTTATTCTTCAAACAACACACATTACTTATTATGTACAAACATGATTCGTTTGGCAGAGCAAACTAAGCCTTCCCATGCTGCTTGCTGCCTCATCATAACAAAAACATTTTGTCTCACACTTGTCCTGCTGTCCTTGTCCTTATCGCTCCTCCACTTTCTAATCCATCCACTGCCTCTCCCCCTCCGTCTCACTCTCCTCTGGGGGGTTCTTATAGATAGCTCTGCCTTATCAGAAGATCGGTTAGATGGCCCGTGGAGAATGGACCTGGAACTCCTCTAATCTAACATCGCATGGTCAAAGTTTATAATCTGTCATCACCTCGCCTAATAGGGAACTACTGGTTTCACAGGTTATGGCGTATAATACAGCATCATATTCTGCCTGTGTGTGTTCTATCGCCTCCAATCTTCTCTTTTTTTTTTTGTCTTGGGTGTCTCATTTTCCTATTTAATTTCATCTCATTTTGTCCGCTCTAGACAACTGGTATTCTTCCTGTTTTTTTTTATTACTTTGTTTGTTCCCATATTCTTAAATTACCCAGGCCTGGCAACACTTAGCCATTAAACACAAATGTAACCAACGTTAAAAGGTTTTCTCCCTTCATTTGAATGGCTTCACTTTTCAATAAAGCTGAATAGACATGGAACTCTTGTCATGTGTGGACTAAGAGGAAATGAGAAGCTTCAGTGTGGGGGTGAGAATGAAACAATTCCTTTTACGACAATAAGAATGGGTTATTTGCATGGTTACAAAATGAATGAAATTCTGGCTCTTTTAAAAGCAAGGATATTGCTTAATATTTTACGCCTGAGAGGATCACAAACCAATTCTGGTGCTCATAGTGTGACTGTTTCTCAGGATATGGCTTCTATTAATGTACTTTACGCTGCAAGATGTTTTGTTTTTGAACTGATGATTCAGCTTGGATGAAAAATGTCTCATAAAGGTTAAATAAAATTTGGGAAGTTGGTGTGCAGTCGCTACTACTTACTTATAAACATATATCAGCATATGAAGGCAGAACTGGTAGGCAATTGGATTTGATTTTGGTATCAGAAGTTCTGGTTTCTGATCAGTATGACTTCATTCATGTTTGAGTGTCTTTTGTTTCATGTCGGAAAACCGTTCGGAATCTCAGAATCAATCTGCTAACATCTGATTCAGCTCTGTATTAGCTTTTTAAAATTGTATCTGCATTCATATACTGAAGAACAATGCGGTCCTAGTCTCTTAACGCCAACTCCAATCTTGTATATCAAGTTCCTAATCAGCCCGTAAACAATAACCAGCCCATGGAAGAAGTAGTGTCCGGCTGTATATCTGTTATCCGTTATCAGGGTATCTGGTGGCGACACCATAACTCCAGAAAAAATATTGGTTCTTGCCACCACAGGCTAAATCATCAGCCAGTAGCCAATGGGTTCCGAGATTGCTTCTGAGGAACTCCTCCATGTTTTTCTTGATTTTTAGATTTTAAAATGTTCTATTCTTCAAGATAATCCCAACTCAAAACTTTATAAATCCTACTTCTTAGTCCCATTTGCAACTCAACAAAACTTTCCATTGTTGCTCTATAGCAGCTCCAGAAACCTACTGTTTTGTATGGAATGGTGCAGCCAACATTGGCCTCCAAAAGCCATAATCCATCTCCCAGAATCCTTTTTATTTTCCGTCTGCTCTTGAAAAGCAGACAGCACTCCCTGCTGAACAATACATTACAACGCATCCATTCTGCTTTTGACAGAAGCTGCTCTTTTCCCTCGCTAACGTCACCATGTTCTCATCCTGTCCATCTAATGACAAGCTGATGTCGCTCCATGTCCTGGTTGGCGTCTCTTTCATGTCCCTGTAATAGGCCTGTCTGCATTGTCTCTATTTGACTCGTGTCTACGCTCTGATGCAGATTCCCCACTTTCCCCCCCCTCTCCCATCACACTTGTTTGACACGTAGCTCTTAAACTGCAGACTGTGTAGAGGTATGGCTTCATCCCTGCTGTTAGTGCTGTCTCCCTGTGTCTGGGCACAGAAAGTAGGCTTTCCCCGTCACATGCCTGCAGATGTGCGCACACGCACAGCTGAGTGACAAAATTGTATCTTCAGGGTGGGTGGATTGGAGTCCGTCCCTAGGGAGCTTTTTTTGAGAACACACAGTGTGTAGGGTCATTTGGGTTCCATCACTGTTCCCTCTCTGTGTGTGTGTGTGTGTGTGTGTATTGTCCCAAACACCCACACTGTGTTAATACTGCTCCCCTAGGGAGATCTACAGTGCTAGCTGATGTGATTCATACTGACTGGGGGTGACCTTGAGAACTGGGACAAACACACAAACCGATACTCTCTCTCACACACACACAAGCCAGAAAATACCCTCCACTAATTATTACCGTAACTTAGGGCTGGGCGATATGGCCCTAAAACAACATCACGATATTTCAGGCTATTTTTGCGATAACGATATTCTTGACGATATTACCAAATACTTAAAAAGATATAGAAAATATGATTTTTTAGTCTGTATAAATAAATAAAAGTCTAAAATGTAGTGTGAAGTGCAAATCTCAACAGTTGCCAAATAAAAAAAAATGTACTCTTGACTCTAGAGTATGAGAAAATAATAAAAAATAACCATTTAGGGGTTCCAGGGGCATATTTTATTGACATTTTGTAAAGGAGAATAAAGGTTCTTGTATGTTATTTATTTATTTTGACAGTCTTCTTGTAAGTTCTGTGTTGGATTCTGTCAACACACTGTGCTCTTATTTTGAAAGCTGCATGTGTTTAGCGACAGGGAGTAAGTAGCTTTTTGTGATTAAAACAACTTTAACCACTACATCAAGAAGTAGGAATGTTGCCAATATCATGATATGAATTTTTTTAACCATAAAAAAAAATATACAGATATTATCGTGAACGATACGATATGGCACAGCCCTACCGTGACTCTTGTTTGTCTTCGCACTCTTGATATGTTTTTTTTCTTTCTTTCAATGGTCTTTTTATTGATGACAAAGTATGTATAAAACAATCACTGTACAGGGAGAAGATTTTTGATTTTTTTTTTTGTACAACATGTACCCATGACACAACTCGATCAAACATCCGAACATAGACATACATATACAGCCACTGGCAAAAGATTGTAAATAGACAGAATAAAGATAACAAATTAATTAACAACAATGCTTAGAGAGAAAGGAGAAATATATGAAGGATTAATAAAAAATAGTAATTGAGGAGAATAAATAAATAATAATACTAAAAATAAATCTTTAAAAAAATAAAAGAGGGGGCGGGGGAGCTACTCAGAAATTATTGTTGAAGGTTTCTCATAAAATACCAAGAAGGGGCGCCATATTTTGTAGAATTTATTCTCTGATCCCCGAATAGTGTATCTAATCTTTTCTAAATTCATGCAGGATATCATGTCCCTGAGCCAATGTGAATAGGAAGGAGGAGCTGTGTCCTTCCACTTAAGTGTTGATATGTTTTTTTGACCTCCTTTTTTTTTGCTTTGCCCCCTTTAGGTCAATGTGACAGTTGACTACATCAGAGCAGCAACCGGTCCAGGAGAAAGCACCCCAGCATTCTCAGAACGCACCTGTGCTACGGTCACAATTGGCGGCATGTAAGTAGCACAATACACTGAAAGGTTTACTTTCGTTTTATTCTGTTGGATTCTATTCAAAGCAGTTCTCCTGTTGAGACTATCTCGCTGCATGAATGAAACATGCCTTTTTATTCTGTATTTGCAGTACACAATTATTTTGGGTTTTCTTTAAAGTCCCTTTGAAACGGACGTTGGAGCGTTTTTGCTTTTGTTGTTATGACAATTTTTACCATTGAAACAGAATATTTGAAAGGTTTATAGTGATAAGAGGGATTTAAATGAAATCCTTTTGCATTTGATTTGGTCACTAATTAGTGGGCGGGCTTGGAGTTTAGCGTGATATGGAGCTACTGAGGGCTTTACACACAAATGATCGTCCATTGTTATATCAAGAGGAGGACAAGAAAACAGGCAGCCTCGCTAAAATAAACCTCTGCCTCTTTTATTTTGTAAATTAAGACAAAGTTTGTGCCACTGATATCCGAATACACATCTCTTCCCATCTCTCTCCATTGACCCAAAAACGGTGAAGTTGTGTTTTATACGACCAGTGTGGCTTGGTAGTCACCCAAGTCTCATTTGATTTTATTAATTTTTCAAAATGCCCCTGAGTGCAGGATGAGTAATCAAACATTTGAAGCGTTTTACTTGGTTTCACAGGAAGAGAAAAGACGAGCATTTCATGTATAAAAAAAACTTTGATACTGATTTTTTTTAATTTTTTACATATTTTTGGTATATTTCAAAAGAGAAATGAACAAAGTGACACATGATTATAATTAGGAAAACACTTTTTCTATTTTACTGGGACTTTAAGCTACCAGTACTTGTTACAAATAAGCAGCCCTCACTGGCAGAACACACAGTATGTAGTTTGTCAGTGTAAGGGACTAACACATTTCATTTTATTACACCAGCTGTCTCCCTGTTTAAAACTTTAAAAGTTAAGTTCATCTGATGTAAGACAACAGACAGAATAATCACTTGTAAATACTTAGAACTTGTAATCTCACCACGAATCACAAAGTCACCTAAAAGTGCTTTTTTTTAGTGTTTTAATTTTCATGACAAGGGTCCCATCAGTGCAGGCAATTATTTTCTATCTACAAACACTTTTTTTTTTTTTAGGAAATCTGGTTCATCTGTTTGAAACGTGTATTTTTATACAGCACCACAGATATAAATGTTATCAAACCACTCAGAGGTTCAAATTTAATCAAAACTGGATAAAGGAGCTTTGATGCCACGTGACTAAATGAGCCATCAAAAGTCTGTTCTCACCCCAAAAAAAACCTGTTAAAAGCCACCTATCTTCTGGTTTTCTCTGTCTGTATAACTGCAGGCGTTATGGCACAAAGCACAGTTCCATGCACACATAGAAACATGGATCCCTCTTAGTCATCAAACCAACAGTCTTCTATCTGCATGCGTACACAGAGGTCAGGACCCGACCTCATGACCAGCCAATTACAACCCAGCATTAGCCAAGTCCACCAGCCGCTCCGGTCCACAGATAACAGTTGGCATGGCCCCCTATGAATGCCGAGGTCACGGGGGTGAAGCGAAAATGTTTTCGACCTTGCGTGACCTTGTCTTATGGTGTATTGAATTATTCACAATATCCCTGCTGGTGGTGCAAGTTAGTGCTCAGTAGCATATATTTCAGAAGAAACAGGCTCTGCTTTAAACTTTGCTGGAGCCTGTTAACATTCTAAAGCCATGCCACAGATGTGGAACGAATTAAAGGAAAAACCAACATGAAGTATTCAGATTATTTTAAGTCCGTTTCAATAATATTTTTTGTCAATATTGGCACTTTCTTGCCGTCCCTTCTGTCTAAGAGGAAGTTGAGACATAATGCATCAATTTTTCCCTGTGGTATCGAAAATGGTTTTGAATATCGTTATTTCTCAAGGTATCGTATCAAAGCTAGAAATGACCGTATTGACTAATATTGAGCCCATCATTCCTCCACAAGATATTCTCTCATTCATATATATATATATATATATATATATATATATATATATATATATATATATATATATATATATATATATATATATATATATATATACATATATATATATATATATACATACAGCATATACATGCTCAGGTTTGCCTTAGATTTACTGGAGTAGGACTGCACGATTTTGGAAAAATATCCAATTAAGGATTTGAATTAATTTAATTTTGATTATCAATATTGGAGGGAATGATCATTTTTGCACAATTATTGTATTTTTTCAAGTCTGTAGTATACATTCAGAAGGATAATTTGACAAATATTTTGCCTTATCCAACACCAAATGTGTCTAGATGGTAACATTGAGTTGGATTTAGATAATAATAATAATTATTATAATAATAATTATAATGACAATAACAATGATAATAATAAATTCAATCTAAAGATAAACTTTGAGGACAAAATAAGAAAGAGAAATACAGCCAGCAGTTTAAAAAAAAAAAAAAAAAAAATCCAATTAATAGGTGTTATTGTCTGTGAAGGAAAAGGTCAGCGAATAGGTTTTGTGGTTGCAACAAGGTGTGTAACATTGTGTCAGTTAGCAGGCCTCCAACATGAGGACGGACACATGCACTCAGGAACACACGCTCTGCTCTGAAGAGTTTACTTTTTGTTCCTTTTGTTTCTTTCCCCCACACTTGAACCAGAACACTGATGTCCGAGGGCGAGCCACTAAGTGCTGCATTAAGTACAACAATACTCCCCTCTTTCTGCCCTTCATCCTCTCTTCACTACATCTGTAACACAGCGAGGAAGTGCTTATTCAAGTGTGCAATGTCAACATTTAAGTGACCTTTGTTCCTTTTGCGAAGCCACCTTTGGGATTCGTCATGTCCTTTATTTTTTTATTTCTTTTTCTGTGGAGGTGGCTCACTTAGCCCATAAGAACCCAGACCCAGTAATCCTTAAAAAGGAAAAAAGTTATGGCGGATATACCACAGACCAAGTGGACCTTATGATATTTCTTATTTTTAATTAAATAAACTAGACACCTATTCTGCTTACAGAAACAAAAATTTGCCTTTTTCTTTGCATCTCCACAACATATATAACAATTGTGACATTAATAGTGATGTTTAACGATAAATTATTTTTTTAGATTTGTTTTTAACTAACAAAATAATATTAAATCAATCATAAATAAAAACAAATAACCATCTGCTTTTTTTGTTTTCATCTCCATAACATACATCACAATTGTGACTTTAATAGTGCAGTTAGACAACAAATTCCATTTCAGATTTGTTTTTAAGTAACAAAATAATAATAATAAATCGCTAATAAATAAATATAAATAACACTGCCTTATTTGACGGCTTCTCAACAAGCTACTGTAGCTGCAGGACACTAAAAAACGCACGTATGTACTTGAGAAAACATACATGAACATTACTAGAACATTTAAAATGTTTGTGACACCTGTGTCACCATGGGTTCTTATGGGTTAAAATTCTGTGTGAACTCTAAAGGTTCTGCTTGTTGCTTCATATGAAATTAATCTCTATTTCTCTCTCTCTCTCCCAGCAACATAGCCGAGGCTCTGGTCAGTAAAGGCCTGGCCACCGTCATCCGATACAGACAGGATGATGACCAGCGCTCCTCCCACTACGACGAGCTGCTCGCTGCAGAGGCTCGGTGAGAAACGCACACATATACACACACACTTTCACACAAAACACTCTCACATTAACTCCTTCATCTCCATTTTACCTGAGCCTACACACTCCACACGATGGGGCATGCTCATTCTCATAAAGGCATGTTATTATGCTTCTAATAAAAACATGCATGTGCACACACTGCACTAATCTCTTACACAAACCCTTTTTACACAGATACACACACTCCATTCTGCCATCCACGACTTCTCTATGACCTTGAGAAATTTTGCTCTTGGGAAGAGGAAGAGAATTGAATGACCTTGAGGCCCCCCCCCCTTCCAAATTGCTTTTACATTTTCTGCTACAGCCAACATGGCTCAGGTGAAACAACTCTTTTTTTTTTTAGCCGTTTTACCATCATAAGTCACAGCTCATTACAGCTGTTATATTTTCCCCAAGAAAATATATCATTGATCTCCCATATTCACTCATACATATATCCTCCCTGCTTTTTATTTTATTTTTTTTTATATACATACATGCACACATGTGCACCTTCCCAAGTGCTGGACGCTAAATCAGAAGCCCTCTTTACACAGGCCCTATGAATATAATTATATGGAGGTGCAGTGGAGAGATTTAGTACAAGCTTTATTACTCTGCCATAGATTAAGATCTGCTGGCTATAGGTAGAGCAGATGCAGCCACAGCCTCCTTTTTATAGGACTCTTTCACTCCCCTTTCTCTCATGCAGTGTCACTGCCCACCCGCCCTCCTTTTTTCTTTTTTTTTTGCTCTCTCCCTCCTCCCGCTTTCCTTCTTCTTTTGCACATTTTGTCCTTATTTCTCCACCTTAGCCGTTTTCAATTTTGTCCTTCTTTGGCCTTGCTCTTCTGTGTCTTCTCTTCTCCCATTTCTCTTCCTCCCTCTCTCTCCCCCTCTCTCTCTGTCTTTGTCCCTGGCGGGGTCTTATTAGAGTTGATGAGAGGTTTCTCTCTATAGCCTAGGTTTTATTTTTAGTTCCCCCTTGCACGAGGCCAATGGCCTGCAGCCTTCAAGAAACCTCCTCCAGGCTATTAAATGCACATATATACATGCTTGCATAAATGCACACGCTCCATCTCTGAAGGAAGCGGTGGCCTGTTTCCCAGTGACCCATAGGTGGCATTATTCAACCCCGCAGCCGCAGCCACAGTGGTCATCTTCACGTCATTTGGCCCTTGAGGCTTTTTAAAGCAGCGGCCACTAGCAGCGGTCATCATAACTAAAGCCCTCGCTGCTTCTAAAGGAGCAACCCTCGTCTCTCTACTTCTCCCCATCCATCCATTGCAACAATAATTTCTCTTCCATTATAATTTCTCTACCACCATTTCTCCTTTTCATCTCAAGCCTATACATTATATACTGTGCAAAAAAAAATCCACCCTGTAGCGCTTCCAGTCGAGCCATAATGGCAGTTCAGGGAAAAGATACTTGAATGAATTTACATCCTTCTTTACAAAGCCACAATGGCTCCGTTTTTGTATCTACAGTGATTACTCAAAGGGCTCCCATTTCTTCAGGTCCGTTAAGCCTCCTGCCCTATGCTTTCTCAGTTTATTATATATTATTATTGTGCTTGAGCAATGTTCTTTTTTTTTGTGGTTTCACTGATTGTAGGGCCATCAAGAACGGGAAAGGGCTGCACAGCAAGAAGGAGGTTCCCATCCACAGAGTGGCTGATATTTCTGGGGTATGTACCTTTTTGTGTTTCTGTATTTTACAGCCTGACCGATATGAAATAGGGAAAAATTAATGAAAAGAAAATGCTTAATTGAAAATTTAAAAATAATTAATAAAATAAAATAAAAATAAAAATAACTTCTGATGTGGTGGCTGATATATTTAGTTTTTTTAATAGCTATGATAGTACTAGACTTTTTCTATGTGGATTGTGCACCGATTTGACTATGCAAAGGTACTCAGAAGGCTGCTTTCTTTAATAAATAACTTGGAAGAATATTTAACATTATGTATATACATACCATGAATTTCATTATCAATCAATTCTACAAATGAATACTGAGAAAATAAAGAATAAATAAATAAATACAATAAATAGCTAAATAAACATCAATGTATGCTTAGTATCAGTCAGTTGCTGATTATTTAAATAAAGAATAAATAAAAATGAAATAAAAGCTTAATAAATATCAGTGTATGCTCAGTATCAGTCAGTTGCTGATTTTTTATATATAGAATAAATTAAAAATAAAATTAAGGCTTATTAAACATCAATGTATGCTCAGTATCAGTCCATTGCTGATTATTTAAATAAAGAATAAATAAAAATAATATAAAGCTTAATAAACAGTTTATGCTTTGTGTCAGTCAACTGCTGATTATTTAAATAAGGAATAATAAAAATAATATAAAGCTTAATAAATATCAGTTTATGCTCACTATCAATCAATTACTGATTATTTAAATCAAGAATAATAATAAAAAGATTAATTGTATAATAATATAAACATAATTATAATTATATAAACAGTGTATGCTCAGTATCAGTAAATTGCTGGTTATTTAAATAAATAATAAATAAAATAAAAGCTTAAACAGTGTATGCTTAGTATCAGGCAATTGCTGATTATTTCAATAAAGAATAAATAAAAAATAAAATTAAAACTTGCACCATTCTAATTCCAATACTTATTGTAAATAAGTGCACCCCATCCATCCTAAATAATATTATTGTATATGTCTGATAGGCCAGTATTGAGTCATAAAATCGGGTGTATACAAAGGTTAACCCACACAAGGGAATGGAAGCTTTTCCATGATGTATAATAGGACAAGCATCTCTCAACACGCACACTGACATCATTTAATAATTTTTCACTCATTTACACAAAACCCCCATGACACTCAAAGATCATCGATGCCCAAAAGCGACTGACTTGTTCTGCCACACGGAGTAATTCTCTGAAGACAATCTATAATCCTCCGCTCACAGCCCCGTCCCCGTTCCTCACAGCCGGTTTCCTCATCTTAAAGAAACTAAGCGGCCTCTAAAAATAATCAGCGCCATTAATAAAACCATCAGTGGTGCTTGGTCCTTGCTTGTTTACGTGTGCCCAGGGGCTTGATAGAGGCATCATTTGGCTAATGAAGCCTGATTGGGAGTGCTCACCAAATGAACATTAGTGCAGGGAGCCCATAAAATCTCTCAGTAACAAGTAATAGGCGATCGGTACACTTTGTTTTAAGCTTGTGCTTTTGTTCAAAAGAACTTGGAGGCTGGTTTTTAAATTTGACCCCTGTGTTTTCAGTTTTTTTTTTCCCCACTCTCTTCTTCAGTCTGTAATTCTGTGAAAGTCAGGCAAGTTTTCATTCCATTAGTAATTGTAGAGACACTCCAGAAAACTGTTTATTTCTAAAGGGGGCATTTCCTTTTTTTTACCATCTTGGTTTTCACAAGAGATGTAGTCCTATATGGCAGTAATTCTCAACCTTGGGGTCGCGAGATGATTTCTGGGGGTCGCTAAATCATTTTGGAAGTCAGCTCTGTCTCCACTGTGTTAAAGTGTTCATGTGTTAATGTGTTTTTGGTCACTTAATGTCTTTTTTTGGTCATTTTGAGGGGGGGTTTTGTTTGTCATTTTGTGTCATTTTGTGTCTTTTTGTGTCTTTTTTGGTCATTTTGTTTCATTTTTTGGTAATTTTCTGTCTTTTCTGGTCATTTTGTGTCTTTTTTGGTCATTTTGTTTCATTTTTGGTCATTTAGTGTCTTTTCTGGTCATTTTGTGTCTTTTTTTTGTCATTTAGTGTCTTCTCTGGTCATTTTGTATCCTTTTTTTGGTCATTTTGTGTCTTTTTTTGGTCATTTTGTTTCCTTTTTGGGTGATCTGAACTGTGCGTGTGAGATTCTGTTCAGTGAGCAGGGGTCGTGGACAACATGCATGTTAAATTGGGGGTCGCGACTCAAAAAGGTTGAGAACTATTGCTATATGGCTACAGGCTGCCACAGTGCTCTTCTATACCCGAGCGCAGTACTCATTAAGTCACTATACACTGCAGTGTTGTAGCTGTCCAAAGTTGTCAAACTGAGTGGCTGGGCTAGATGAGCTCACATGGAGAGGAGAGCAGCACTGAAGGCACTCGCACGGACATTAAATGCAGCACTATAATGGCCATTGTCGCTTTGCTCGCTACTGTTCTTGCTGTTGGCTTATTTTCAACATTGTATTACTCTCACACCACTCAAGAGGGAAATTGAGGTCAGTCAGTCAGGTGGTGGATAAGTCACCCTTTTGTACCTAGATGATATCAAAATCGTTTTGTTTTTTATCCTTGTTTTTTTGTTTTTTCCTTCTGTTTTCCCCAATTTGAAAAGGCCAATTTCCACTTTATTGTGACCTTTGTGTCTGCCAAGCCTCTCTCTGTTGGATTGGAGAAGGAATGGACAGCAGTGTTTTCTTTCTTAGTCATTTCAGCTGCTTTTTCCAGCTGACTGCTCCTTGTGGCTCTCCCATCGCTGTGTGGATTTCTTCGTGGGATCGAGAATTTTGATACTTTAACTGTATTCGTAGCAAGGTTATAATAGTTTTGGATTTTTCATTAGTTTTAGTTTTAATTTCGTTGTCAATTTTTGTTTTCAAATTCAGTTAGTTTTACTTAGTTTTTAGAGTGAGTGCTAGTTTTGATTAGTTTTAGTTTTTGGAAAATGCTTAGTTTTAGTTTAGTTTTTATTAGTTTTAGTTTTTTGTAATGGGGTATTTGTTGGGTGCCAGATTCAATAAGGTCACAATAAATGTTTCCTTTATTTCCTTTGTCTGATCCATCTCAGCCCCAATAAGTTTATTAAGTCATAAAACCAGATAGATTAAATAGATTTCATATCAACCAAAAAGGTTTACGGATGAAAAAAGTTGACAAAGATGGAAACTAAGGACATTTTCACTATAATTTTAGTTAGTTTTAGTTAGTTTTGTAACCACAAAATACAGTTTCAGTTAGTTATCGTTTTTTTTTAAACTCTCGTTTTTATTTTTATTTCAGTTAACGAAAATGTGTTTTCAATTCTAGTTTTCGTTATTTCGTTAGTTTTCGTTAACTATAATAACCTTGATTCGTAGAGAGAATGTCACTTTTTACCATTTTAAAAATCTCAAAATTGCGTCAAACGACAAAAGTTATGCAAAAGCTGTAACATTTTTTTTATTCACAATCGTTCAAGTGCCTTTTATATATCTCTGTGCTTGTCGACTAGTCCTCTCCTTATACATTTTGATATGCCACTACATGGTCTGCTGTGAATGACTCAGAATTGAACTTCAGAAACATTAGCATCTCATTGTCTCTCTCACTTGAGCTCTTTTGTAGTACTTGTACTTGTAGACTCTAGAGAGACATTTGGTTAAATTAATCACACCCTCTTTTTCTGTATTAGTCCTTTTTTTTCCATTTTATTTTAGCTGAGAGTGGTCCACCAGATTCTGCGGTCATGTACATGCTCAGTTAGCGGCTGTTTAAAGTGTCATCACCTTGCATTTGATCGGAGGCATGCAGCCAAGTTATTAAAGCTCTTTAACACCAACAGGACTTTAGTGCCTGGCTAATAAGTCCAACATTGCTCTGCATAACTGCTCTCAGATGTTATGCTGTTCCACATTGTCATCATCGTAACCTCCCCGTGTCTTATTGTGTCAGCAGGACAGATAAATTACTGGACCCTGTAAAATAATTATGACAGGGAATTGTTGTGCTGACTGAGCAGCCCTGTGCTATTTCATCAGGGCTTTTGCTGCATTTTATACTTATAAACCCCCCTCCCCCCTGAACTCAACTGGCTAAATTGACCACTTCCATGTGCAGCAATGACTTGGGAGTAGTTTCAGGGGGTGGTGCTCAATAATTAATCTTACTTTAATAACAAAGGAAGAGCAATATATGCCACACCCTACTTCCAAGTGGAGATTTTTACACATCTCACTCATTAAAAACTGTCCCAGTAACCCACCACAGGCTGTGGATAGCTTTTACATCTTTGCATGGTTGTGCTGAGTCATGCATTTGTGTGTGTGTGACTGTGCAGCCCCCTCTCAACTCTCCCTTATTAGTGCCACCCTGTTAGTGGTTTAGGTCAGTGCCATTATATGCAGCTGCAGCTCCTCCTTTCTCTTAGCATTTCCAACGGGACACACACAGGATTTGCAGCACAGTCCAGGATTGTTGCCAGTCACCGCCGGTAGGCGTGTGTGCACGCGCATGCACCAGTTGTTTGGCTAGGCTAATGTAATGAGCATACTAAAGGACCAAAATAGCAACATTGCCTCCCACCCCCCCCTCTCAACATCCTTCCCCTCCCTTCCCTCTTTTCTTTTCCCTTTCTCCTCTCTGCTGCACGCCCACACACAGCTGTACACGTGCACAGGCGCTCCCACACACACACAGGGAAAATACACACTCCTATACGTCAACATCCTTTAGCTTGGTGGCAAAGGATTATGTACATTGAGTGGGATGCCGTCACAAATAGAGCAGAGATAGGTTTATAAACGTATAGTGTAGGAGATGAACAGAGGAGGTGGGAGGAGAGTGGATAAAGCACTTGACTCACCTCGTACCTCTAAAGGTTGCATAATGAGGTCCTCTCCTCTCTCATGTCTCTTCCATTTTTTTTCTCAACCAAGTTAGACTGCACATCCCACTCACTGCAGGTGCTGTAAATGTGTTTGTGTGAACGACAGAATGTTTGGATCCGTTGTCTCCCACTCAAGGGGCTATTTCGGACTGCAGTGGGTGGAGTTCAGGTGGTGCATCTTATGGCTAAAGCACATAGCCTTTACTCAGTCCCACTGGTGGCCTGTGCTTCATGATGTCTCCAGTCCAGCTCTTCTGTTACTGTCCCACACAATGTGTAATAGTCGCTCAAAACAGGAAAAGAAATACCAGCTCATCCAAAACATGTCCTTTTATATTATTTTTGAAAATACATTTTTATGTCCTTACTTTCCCTTTTGGAACTCTGCCTTTCCCTCTGAGCAGTGCCACACACACACACACACGCAATACTCCATGACTGATTGTTGTGCCTACATGCTCATGCCTGGAGTAGGCACATATTAATTTTTTTTTTTTTTTTATCATTTATGAATCTGCCACTGCATCACCAACCCCTCCCTCCAATACGCATGATTTAGCTCCGCTTGTAATTTTGGCGCGGGCACAACAATAAGCTAGTGACTCAGCCTCGCAGACAGAGATTGGAGGCAGGAGAGGACGGAATTATTTTTGATTGCATGAATTACCAGACGTGTCACAGAGAAGCGGAGCGGACTTCATTAGGCCAGACCAAGATCTAGAGATATCTGGACAAAAGCCTGCAGAGTCCATCATCAATGAACCCATTTAGTCTGTCTTGTGGTTACTTTATATGTGGCTCAGTTTCTGTGGATACTGTATCAGGTTTATTTTTGTAGCAAATATTTTAAACGTTGTATTTTTAGTTGAAATACTACCATATGAAAACACACATTCGATATAATTAGAAAAATAACATGTAGTGGTAGCAAATCATCTGATGTCAAAACCATGTCAGAGAAGAGATGAGAAGTTTTGTTTTGAAACAAAATTTTGAACTGAGCCATGTTGGTTTTGAAAAAGCTGACTCTTCAGAATGAAACAGATCACTTTTCACAACATAATTGTTGCATCAGATGTCAAAAAGTGTGTTCGGTTTACAACTGTTTGTATAAACATGTTGTACAGATATTAGAATAAAAAAGGGTCTTGCATCAAACATCATCTAACCTAGTTTCTCTTCCTTTTTTGTCCCGCAGGAGACACAGAAAGCCAAGCAGTTCTTGCCCTTCCTGCAGCGGGCCGGCAGGTCAGAAGCCGTGGTAGAATACGTCTTTAGTGGCTCCCGCCTCAAGCTGTACATGCCCAAAGAAACCTGCCTCATCACATTCCTCCTCGCCGGTGAGTAGAGCGCTTTCTTTACCGGGTGTGAAGTGTCATGTAACCATGTCAAATATGGTGAAAGTTCATAGGCATATCATTTGAAAGAGAGAAAAAAACCGGTGTGTGTGTATTGGAGCAAAAGCAGTGTTTGCCATATTGAGACTTTTGACAGCTCTGAGATCAGAGATCAGAGATCCTCACACCTTTCAGCAGGCGCCCTGACGGGGCACGGGGCTAGCCGGGTATGTTGCACCATCCTCTTTGAAAACACCAGGGCTGGCGTGGAGCATGTGTCCCCTTTGAACCCGCCTCCCCCTCTCTGGCTCTCTGCCAAAGTTGAAACAGACTCGCGCTCTGCTCTCCACTTCTTTTCTGTTTTACCACAGTGGTCATCTTCATAAGAAACGAGCCACTGTTTCAAAGTAAAGAGGTTTAAACTCCAGTGGATGGGCAGCTGTTGTCAGGTTTTTAATGCTTTATGGGCCTGCTGAAAAAAACAAACTTTTCTATCTCTTTATTATTATTAGTTTATTTAAAAGGGGACAGTGCAATTTCATAAAACACATGATTATACATGGTTAAAAAAGCCAGAGTTAGCCAGAAGGCTAGTTTTCATCTGTAGTCCCCTGGCCATGATGTAAAAAAGCAGAGAATTACGAAACAAAAAACAAACAAACAAACAAACCAAAAAAAAATATGTACAATATACAAAATACATATACAAACACTTACGATACGATTAAGAAAAAATACAACATCACATACAACATCACAATGTAACATTTTATCATAACATCAAAACAACACAACAGGCTTATCTTTTAGTGTTGGCAGCATGAGGTGTTGATAAGCCACAATTTCAACTTTTTTGTAAAGGCCTTGTATGTTGTTAGCAGTTTAACCTCCTCAGGTACTGAGTTCCACACACTTGCACTCCTTACTGACCAGGCCGACTTACTGAAAGTGCTCCTGACAGAGGAATGTAACAGTCACCTCTGACAGAGCCTCCAGTAACACGCTCAAGGCTGTTTTAGTCAAAAGATTTTCCTGAGGTCATATTGTGAAAACTTTTACGTTCTCAGAAAGTAAAGTTGTGTCTTTTGGTATTCAACAAGCGTCAGTTCATCCTTCTTACCTGAGTTTGTTTTCCTTGCCTCCTTCCTGATGAACAGTATGGGTGCTCAGAGGACAGATAATAAATTGGAAAGAAATAGAGCCAGTCAGTTGAATACATCACCCTCTGTTGTGGTACATTATAAAGGCATTTTCCCTTTATTTTCTGACATTTTACAGACAAATTGATTCATCAAGAAAGTAACCAGCAAATTAAAAAATAATGAAAACAATCCGTCCCAGAATGGGTCCATTCTTTTTAGGCTTTTCTGCCCATTTTTCAGCACGGGACAGTAACACTAGTTTAGTGCAAGATGCAGATGGGATGAAATACAGACTGTTTGATAGCAGGTCTAGTCGTTTATTCCAGCTCCTCGACCGCCCTGACAGTTTGCGCTAGTAATAAAAACACTAAGACTGTATCTTTGGCAGCCAACAATGATTTGCACATCCTTTCAGATCATGGGAATGGTGAGAATGCTTATCCCCTCCACAACGGATGATGCTCTTTGTTGTAGTCGCAATAAAAATCTGTTTCAATCCATCTCCATTTCAGTCACACATTGGCCAACCATACAGTTCCTCTCCATTTCCAGTAGGACAAACGCCATATATTTCTGACAAACACTCAGATTCAGTTTAATTATGCGTGGCTGAATTGTCGATGCATTAATTAATCTTGTAATTTGCTTCTGATTGTCTTGGCTATCCACTGATGGTTTTCGTAATTGCATTTTTTTGTCCACTGCCTCCCGCAAAATGTATTGACACAGCCCCTGCCAATAAGCAGTCTGTAATATAGGATGAAGATTTTTTTATTTTTTTATTTTTTTTATAGCACCGTTGTGACAATTTCCCCCTTTAATGAGAGTGCTTAGTGGAAATGTCAGGTGTGTGCGAGATGGTGTTTACACAGTCGGTCTACTTTTGGAATGATTTTTTTCAATCAAAGGTTATTAGCAAATCGTAAGTAGCACATTACAGCTGATAGCCTGTGTGCGTGTTTGATTAAGGTCGTCCCCAGAAGAAAAGATTCATTTGGTGAAAATGAGACGACAGGTATTGTCTTTAATATACACATTAGGCTGGATTAGCTCTGATTGATATAAATGATCCCCTTTCCTTTATTCTGTATTTTTAACCTCTATTCCAATTAGAGTCCTCTGTATCACTTGAAGAGCTCTCTGGTGTGTGTCTCCCAGTAGGTGTGTGTGAGTGCTTTTTCTTGTCATCTCATTTCCTCCCCGTATTTTTTTTTCCTTTTAAGGATGGGATGTTTATGCGATGCAATATTATGACTGGTGGGTCGTGGCCTCACTGTTTCCGTGCATGTATGTTGTTGTATGCATGTTTTTTCTTTATCTGATAACAGATGTAAAGCCTTTAACCATACATGAAATGAAGCCCGTAGGCGCAAGCAGCCCCTTATTATCTCTATACCTCTAATCTCCAAGCGCTTCCTATCTCCTTCCTTTTTCTCTTTCCTGTCAAAGTTATCTTCCCGTGTTTTATTCACCCCATAGGCTGTGTTGTGAAATGACACATACGTGATAAATTGGCTGCCCTCGAGCCTCTTGTGTTTGTCTGTGTATGAAACGGGCAGAAGCCCTTTTGACCTTTTCTCTTTAAACCATCACACGTCAGTGAAAGATAATGAGGTGTGTTGAGAGCAGATCCTAGTTATTCGTGGTTCAGATACGCTCAGTATTTTAAAGTTAAATAGACCTCTCATCATAGTAGTAGCAGCGCTTGAAAATGTTATGTATGGACATAGTTATGCATATTAAACTGAAGAATATAAAACAAATTTGTGTGAGTTTTAGTTGAAAGGGTAAAATTTTATTTAACACACATCTCTATCTATGCATTTTCCTTACCCATACATTTTGCATCAAAAAAGTTGCTCTAAGCCTTTATTATAGGCGTGTTTCCACTGAGTACTTTCTGAGTACTTTTTGGAAAGCGGCTGAGTGTTTTGGCTCCGCCCACTAATCCAATCCAATCCCCCTTTATTTGTATAGCACATTTAAACAACACAAACGTCTCCAAAGTGCTGTACATAAAATCAACAATAAAACAAACAATTCCAATCAGCAATAAATAATAAGTGTATAAATCTAAAATGATGCCATAAATAAAACAATACAATCAAACAGATAAACATAGTAAAATAAAATAAAAGACGTAGTTAAAAGTAGTAAAATAAGTAAAAGAAAACTGTTTCCATACAGGTACTTTTGCAGCGGCTGACCAACAGAGTTCAAACCGACACAGCAAGTAGTGTTGCCAACTTAGTCACTTTGTCCCTATATTTAGTGACTATTCAGACCTCTCTAGCGACCCTTTTTCAAAAAAGCGACTTGCAAAATATGTAGCGACTTTTTCTTTTCAGAAAAGTATCTACCTGAGGCAGGTACTTTCTGAGCCGCAACCTGTGTAATTGGGCGGATTTTGAGCGAATCCTCTCTCCCAAGACACACCCATAGCAGCTCACTAGAGGGAAAAGTACCTAATTGAAACACGCCTAATGTCTTATAAGCATAGTTGAAAGGTTTGTCCTTAAAGGGATATTTTAGGTTCTTTACAAAGCCACCAGACCTTTGACAAAAACAGCTTGTTTGTGTGACTTTGGTGGATCCCAGCTGGCCCAAATTCACAAACTAACACAAACAAACAAAATGTTCAAGGCAGAAGTAGAGCAGCAACTCATGTGTTCCTTGTGGTAAAATGACTGTTTTTGCAAAAGGATTCTGGTGGCTTTGAAGAGAGCATTGAAAGTTATAATGGTGTCAGTTCCCAGTCAAAAGAGCTTTCAGCCAGCAAGCTAAGTGGTGAAAATGTATAAATATTAAATATATTTGTGTGAGGGTTCAGCAGCAAAACCCATTTTAGCCACCAAATAATCAGAACTTGAGAAACTACTCTCCCTTTAATACTTTTAAAAGATCAAGTATCTCCCTTCCTCATAATTGCTCCATTCATTTTATATTAAAGGACATAAGCTGACCAGTAAATATTGACTTCATGCAGACAAATGGAGAATGTATTCAAAAGATGCTGCTATCAAAACAAGTCTTCCATTAGTCATCTGTTTTATTAGCCGTGTTCTCTTCAAACTGTTCCTATCATGGCCAAATTTTTATTCTTTAACAATGTCGTGGGAGGCCATTGAAGAACAAACTGTTTACAGTAGAGTTGCAAATGAAAAGATCCCAAGGCAGTGAGTGATGTAACATGAAGTCAAAATTATAAAAAAAAAGCCCAGTGCATGCATCTTTGAATCTGAACTACCAGCTTGCTTAGCCAGCGGCGTCCTTGCTCCTCGTTCCAGCCATATTATATTATTTGTCCTGATTTAATACCGAACCCCATTCATTGCTTGTTTCTCCAGCGAGGCACCTCAAAGCCTCAGTATCATCTTCGCACGCAGTCTCCTTCCTCCTCCAGAGTTTTCCTTGATGGATAAAGACAGTGCTTTAAGAAAATACTGGGGGGTGAGGAAACAAAGGGGAGCAAGAGAAGCTGGGGCTTCAAAGAGGGCCGGAGGTGTGCTCAAGGAGTTGAAGGGAAGTTGCCTTTCCTCTCCTCCCCACATCACCTTTCCTTTCTTCTCGTCTCACTCGCTGGCCCGCGTGGTGTCACTTCCGTATGCAAGTTTGATAAAGGGTAAAGGAGTCATCCTGTTTCCCAAAGGGAAAGGAGGGCTTCAACGCAGGAAAGGGGTTTGAGAACGTGGTGAAAGGAGGGGTAGAAGGATGATGAAAGGAGGAGGAGGTGAAGTAAAAAGTGTGGAGGCAGAAAGGAGAGGGTAAAGAGAGAAGGGGGGGTGTGGTAAAGGAAGACAAAAAAGTACAATTGATGTGGAGTACGTGGGTATAAAGGCCTGTTGAAGCTAAGGGAGACCAAGCAGTGAAAAGGCCATAAAAGTTTACTGTCTTCAATAGCTTTCAGAGTTTCTGACGGAGGCCACAGCAGGTGAAGCGTACTTTCAAAAGTTTCTCAGAAAGGTATGTTGAGCAGCAGTCTGTCAAAAAGATGAAACACCCATCACTCGGACACAAAGATTTACAGTGTCAGCAAGAAGCATTAGCCATCCCAGTGTGTGGCTCGGTGCCATTTGTCCGATTTTTGATATCGGAGTGTATTTTTTGTGTGTGTATACCTGTGAGCTGGTACACTTCCTGCAGTGTGAGTGCAGCGGATGGAGAGACGGTGGAAGTGGAGCAGAAAATTTGTAGACTTGTTTCCTAAAAATGTCTTTGTGCAAAAAAAAAGAAAAGGAAGTTAAGCATAGTAGCAAGTCAGTCATGAAAAGTCTGCGAATAAAATGTTCCCGTGCTCGTCTGTGACCTCGACATATTAGTGTCCTTGCGTGTGACTGCAGCACTGCGTCTCATTGAGATTCACAGTTATTAGAAAGCAGAGGTCTGGATGTTTTCAGGGCCTTGAGACACATTTTAAGGCCTGCCACATAATAAAAGTGCTGTCAAGGAAATAATATTATGTTAATAACACTTTATTGGCATTGACTTTATTGCATTATAAGCTGTAAATTTGAACATAAACATGGTCTATGAGTTGCATCAGCTGACAACAAATCAAGCTTCCATCAAGCTCACGTCTAGCCTACAACTAATACTTACCTTTAATAAATATCAAATTGATTTTGCTGTGCATGAGAAATGATGAAATGTGAATTTCATTATGGTTTATTACGCTTCTGTCTAGTAAAGGTGACATCTGATATGGGCTTTAGTTAATTGGAGCCTGCAGGAAAAAAAACATAATTTTTCTAAGTATTAATAACTTCATAGGCCTTCAACTGATCATGTCACAAGGTAGCTTTTGATTCAAAGAACCTATTTCATGCTTTTTCAAGTAAAATATCACATTTTTAAAATATTTCATCAGCACCGTTGTGTGCTTTTGAGGTATGGACGTATGCCGAAAGCCCCGTCTGAGGTAATGAGGCCTTACATTAGAGCGCCGTGGTGAGCTAATAGTGAGGCGGAGGGATGGATCGAGACGATAAAAGAGAGGAATAGTCAAACAATCCTAGGATTTTCCTTCACAGCATGCTCTCTACGTCTGCCTTCCTTTCACCTTCTCTAACCTCTTTGTCTTGCCAACCTGCATCTTTCACCCGCTGCTGAACTTCCTGCATGGAACTGACTTGTACCCTGGTAGGAGAGATACTCAGGGAAGATTAATAAGATGAAGAAGAAACTTAAATGGAAGTAGAATGGCCTTCAGAGACAGCAGACCTCTGCCATGGCGCATGGTGCATTCGCATGCTCCTGGGATAATCCCGTTTCCAGAGTTCGGAAGTCGTTCTCTTGACTTGGATGTGTCCATGAGCTTTAATTTGCAATGCTGAAACAACATGGATGCTTAAAAAAGATGTTTTTAATTTCTTGGAGATGATCGTTGTTTCTAGTGTTTGTGTTATAAGTAGCAAAGGAAACAGATTAATTGAGCCATGAAATATTTTTGATTTGATTTGAATCATTTATATCAAATATGCAACAACAATACAATAATAATAATGCATCAACAGGAGTCAGCCCTAGTGACTCCTGCACTGATAAGGCCGCCAAGCACTCTATAAAAATGGCACAACAATTTGAAAGAAATACAGATGCATCTCAATAAATTAGAACATGATGGAAAAGTCTATTTCCAGTAGTTCAAGTCAAACAACCCCAACCAAGTATTGAGTCATATAGATGGACATACTTTTCATAGGCCAACATTTCCATATTAAACAGACTTTTTAAAATTGGTCTTTTGTAATATTCAATTTTTTGAGACACTGAATTTTAGGTCTTCATTAAATGTAAGCCATAATCATTATAATTAGAATAAATTAAATTGATTGAGACATAAATTCTGTGTATAATGGATCTATATAATGTGTTATTTCCCCCCTTTTAATTGAATTACTGACATAAATTAAGTTTTCTATGATATTCTAATTTATTGAGATGCACCTGTATGATCAGGAAACATGTTTTTTATAATTCCAACACCACATGAATGCAGCACAAATTCCCAATGTAAACAAAAGTGAAAATGAATTTCTGTATCCGCCCAGTGATTTGGATCTGCTCCAAAATGTAATGCGTTCTTTCTTGGCCCATCCTACAACCTTCCATTAACTTTCAGGAAAATTGGGCCTGTTGTTTTTCTGTAATCCTGCTGACACACAGACAAACAAACAGACAAATCGCACCAAAAACATAACCTCCTCGGCAGACGTAATGATAGTCAAATGGGAGATGAGTATTTGAGCTGAAATAACACACAAATGTGCAGTCTCACTTACCTTCCCGGCTTTTAAGGTCTTTGTTTGTTTGCCTGTCACTGTGCTAATTATGTCCTATCAACAGCTTGTCAAGAATCAAGAGTTTATAACTTCATAACAATAAATAGACGGACACTAATGGAATTCACACTGAGCACACTGTGTCCTGCAAGTATCCTTTTATACCTGCCGACATGGCGAAGCAAGAGCACGAAGCGTCTGGCAGGTTATGAGCAAAAAGTCAAAAGGCTAATCGATATGCACATTATTAGTGTAGGACACTGCAGCATGATGTATGTTTTGTGTAAACTGCAGCGATGATACTAATGCACAGCAGCCGCACATCGCCACATTCCTCCCTCCAGACCCAGTTCTACAAGATGAAGCTCATTATCTCGCCTTGGTTAGTCAAGGGAGAGAGGTCAACTCAATCCTGTTCCTTTCATATGTCGGGTCAACAGAAAACACATACAGGGGATGAAAAATATATTCAGAAAGGAAACTGCTCGACAAAAGCGAATGCATATGAATTCATCCAATTAGTTTTGGTTTCTGAGAGCAGTGAAGACATTCCTCACTGAGAGCAATCCAGCCTGTGTGCGTCAGTTGTGTATTTGCATGGCAATTACTGGTGCATCTTAATGGCTGCAAGTATTGAGCCCCCTTTTCCCACTGGAAAAACCCCACTAACACCCACTAACACCTGGCTTTTGTCTTTAGCAGGAAAGGTTAGAATCGACATTCGTTCCCAGGACTAATGACTCTGCAGTAGTAACAGGTTATTATCGGCTTCAGCTTCGATCTGCAGTGACGGAAATGTGACATCCGTGTGGATGCGCTAATTTTACCCCCTTTTTTTCTCTGCGCAGTGCCACAAATTCCTCATGTCTCTGTTCAAGCAGCACTTGAACATTGCTGCAAATTAGTCAGAACTGAGCGTTAAAAGAGATTGAATAGGTAACAGATATAAGTAACCAGCGTTACATTTTTATTGATCTCCATGCTGCTTTCTACTGTTTTTCGTCTTGTTTGTGCCCTTGAACCTGGCAATGGGAAAGGAGTCTGTTACCCATTTCTTGCAGGTTTTCCTTGGTTTAAAAACCCATATATGCATGCTAATTTTGGTGGTAATTTTTTTTTACAAGTACTCCAGTATGATAATATGACAGATTATGTTAAAAGAATTGCTCGACAATTTGAAAAATACACCAATTTTCTCTAAATGAGAAGATGGATACTAGACCCATCATTATTCTGGAAGAGGAAAAAAAAAACCTCCAGCTCATTTGCATTTTTTTTTTAACTAATCACAATCATCTTGGGCGGCTCCAAGCCCAGGATGTAACAATAGTGCCACTGCAAAAAAGATGGCTGAGACAGTGGAAGGAGAGTAGAATGCTGCATGAAACAGGGGACCAACAGACTCATTTGTTCCATCTGTACTAAAGCAAGAGTACAGAAGTGACATTTTAGGTTTTAATGCTTTTAATATACTGCAAGCAACATATCTGGTGAATTTCTGTGTTGTTTTCTTCACTTTACAGCCACAAATGCTAGAGGGGGACAAGAAGCAGTGGGCAGCAATTTGAAAGGAATGAATTATATTTAGAAATGTATCCAACGCTACTTTTGTTTTGTTTGATATGGAGAATGATTATGGAAGAAAGATGGGGATTTATGAAAGGACAATTGTTGAGTCCATGCAAATGGAGGATCTGAGTTTTTGGGGGTGAGGAGGAGGACATCGTGTGTGTGTATGACGCAGCATTGAAGCTGTGTGTGTGTGAGCAAAGGGGGCAGGCAGTATTTCATCAGGCGCACGGCTCACCCCGAGTCACAGATTAAACTGTTACATCCTCTCCACGGGGTCTCGCCACCCGTCTCCAAGCCCGGGCGCCACGGGTGGCGAGCGCTAGAAACCCGCAGCATTATTAAATGAAACGCTTGATAGCTTGTCGTCTTTGGATATTTGGAAACAACACGAATTGATTCTTTAATCTGTTTATTCAGTTGTGCACTCTTTTGTTAAAGTCGTTGCTAACTCTGTTTTCAGTTCCGTCTCCAAAAGCCTGACACACACATTTTTTAAAATGAAGAAATCTAATATCCGCGTCTCGCAGATCTGATGACGGATGACTGATGCGGTTTGTGGTGGATTGATGGCGGCCATGCGCTTTAGGCCGGCGTGAGGAAACAGCACATGCAAGATGCTGCACAACGGCGCCCTGTGTGTGTTTGTTTATGTGTGTAGTGTGATGTCAGCGGTGATCAGCGTACGTCTTGTTTGTCTCCCAGATCAGATAAGATGGATATCCTGGAGTTTGACCCAGATGTTTATCTTGGTGTCAGCCGTGAGTTATGTATCATGGTGCAGGTTAAAATTGGCTGTGCTAAGTGACTCCTCGGCTCGCTTTAAATGCTGCAGGGAGGAAACTACAGTAAGTGTGTGCGTCTGTGTGCGACTCGCAGGATATTGAGTGCAGTTAAGAAAGCCGTAGATCATTTTAGCAGAGCGCGCTTGTGCACATTTGACTGCAGATATCGACCCATTTCTCTTTACTTATTCAGGATTATTACATTAAAATTTTGCCTATTAAATCCCAAATTTTTGCTTAATAATCCTATTACTTTGTCTTTGTGCATTAAGGTTTTTGGGATGTTTTTGTCTTTTGAGAGAGCTTGGGTTGGATTATGAATTGTTGCTGATGTGGGCCTGAAAATCCTTTTTAAGACATTGTACTACACGTGCTACAAGATTAAACATGACTTCCCTGTGTGTTACATTCCCAAGCAGTCCCCATTCTTAGAATTTTTGGGTTGTAACAACATGGTTGGATGCTCTTATTGTAAGTCGCTTTGGATAAAACCATCAGCTAAATAGATGTAGTGTAATGTGGTCTTTCCCGTGGATTATGTTAGAAAACACAGTTCCAGCTTTTATCCTTGCTGCAGCCAACCTAAGAAGCCCGGCCAAACTATCTCCCTCCCAGCAATTACTTTACCCACCAAATTTTTGCAAAGAGTGTGCAGTATTTACTCTCCCATTGTCTTTCCTCTATAGTCTTTTTCTCTACTTTTTATTCATCCTCCCTCATCCCCTCCTCTTCTCTTTTTTTCTGGCACTGTTGTGGCCACAATGTCCCACGTGGAAGTCCTGTCCTAGTCCACTTCTATAAATACTTTGAGATGATCTTGGCCACCAGTGTCTCTTCCTCCTCCTCCTCCTCCTCCTCCCTGCTATTCAGGAAGCTCTTAGTGTATTTTATTAAATGTTAGCATAATAGTATACGTGAAAGAGTGCCTCTATTAAGATACAGGCCGATAAACTTTATTAAATCAGTTTGTTATTGTGAGGCTTGCATGTGTCTTTCTTATTTACTTAGTGTGGAAATCCTTTTTTTTAATATATATCCTTGTCATTTAAAGCACAAGAAATCGTTTTATCACAGTCATGGAGAATATTCCAGCTCGAGTGACAAGATGGAAATAGTTTAGTGCAAAACAAAACTTTCAAAACAAAAGCATTTCTAATCGGTTTTAATGCTCCCTGCCGTATACTGAAGACATTTATGACTTACAAAAAGGTTGACTCAACAGTTCTTCATAACTCTTTGGTGCTGACTGTCCTGTGGCCTCATTTTGCCTTTCCTGGGTCCTTTTCCCTTCTCTGCCAGTGTGAATACGCTGATGTCTCCTGTTCTTGTTCTCATAAATGGGACAGACATGGGCAGAGGTTTCTGCAGGGAACACAAAGTACTAAACAGGAAAAAAAAAGATAGTAGGTTATTTTATCTAGTTATAAAATCACACAAAAAACAAAGTTTGCCAGTTAGGTAAGATGACTTGTTAAAGGGGGACTGATGTAAAATCCCTACAAGAACTTTGCATTTGGAAAAAAAGAAAAGAGAGAATTATACAACAAATATGGCCTATAAAACAAATCTTAAGAGGTTTCCTTTGATAGATGTTACAGAGAGAACAACAGCCAAGGTTTTGACACACAGTCCCCCCATTTAATGCCATGGTTAAACACTTTTGCAGACACTTTAATGGGCAAGAACCAATGAAAAGAGACCCTGACCTCAATGAACGGTTATGAAAGACAACTGTTTCATTATGTTCATGTCTGAAATGAAAAAAGTGGCACGTAAACCAAGCGACAACCTCCAGGTCTGAAAAATAAAGCCAATGCCGAAGGTACTAAACTGTCATTCTTTCTTATGACCAACAGGGGGCGACCACTGGGTGCAAAAAGAAGTTTGATTGTATGAAAGTTGTCACTTGATTTATTACCTCAGCAAACTGTTTCCTAATAAATTTAAGGTCCTTAATCTCTAGATTCAAGTCTTCTTCAATACAGCCTGGTGTTCATTTCGTAATTATGGTCTCATTTAGAGGGAAATTGACGATAAAGCTGGTGTGACTATCTTGTGATTGTCAAGTCACTACCGCAACATTAAAAGTTAAATGAAATTTTTTGTTTGCTTAAAAATGCCCTGTTTAGCTTAGTAGTAAGTAGAGCTAACTTTACTTACTTACTACTTACTCAGCTTTCTAACCAATCAAACGTTTTTTTTTTTTTTTTTTACTTTATTTTTAATTTTTCACATTTTTCCAGTGTCTTACACAAACAATCAAGACATATGAATCTCATAAATCAGAACATACATAAATCAGAACATACAGTTCACCGAGGGAAATCAAACTCTTTGTCTCAGAAAAAAAAAGAAAAAGAAAAACACACTACGAAGTAGGGTCACAGTAATCCGTAGGTAGGAGGTTAGGAGTTATTCTGTTTTCTCATTTACATACGTAAGCAAAATGAAAATGAAAATGAAAATGAAAAGAGCCTTCTCTATGTGCCCTCTTAACTTTAGACATTTTCTTCCATTTCTCGTGCGCTGATTGCTTTAGCTGAAGAGCCAATCAGAGTGATTTCTCTCACCCAGGGGCTCCAACGCCACTTCAGCATGCTCGACTGAGAGTCTCTTTATATAAAGAGTCTTTCCTCGTATAAATACATCACAAGTCAAAGGAAACCCCAGGGGAACATGAGAAGAACATCTGTAACTTACATAGAAAATAAGTCTTTTGTAAACCCAGGGCTGTCTAACTGTGAGGTGACCATGCTAACAATTAAGTCAACTAGATAGCCCTTACGTCTGATTTTCCTTCTATGCATATGCTGCCATAGGAGACCACCCTATATACATATTCTGTCATGCCAGTGAAGCTCATTAAATTGAACATGGAGTCAGAGAGGAAAGGGACTCCCTTGGAGAGAGCTGTTGCTTTATTAGTACATTGCTGTAGGGCTTAATACCGGAACGAAACTGTCATTAAGTTACTCTGCATAAATCAATAATGTAAAGAGAACAAACCTATAGCAACTGTTGAGGTGTTTTCATATCTGATTTTTTTTTTTTTCACACATGCCTTTGTCGGAGTGTGCACCTCAGCACTCTTTGCATGAACGTATAGTATATCAAGTCTTAAGGGGTTTAGGAAACAAAAGAAGCGAGTCTCAATTGAAGCCAGGCATGCTCCGACAATAGAGCCTGCACATGCAAAATTCATAGTGTGTGAAGACTTTGCACAAAACTTAAACTTTCTGTACGGGTAAGATCAATGCTCTCTACTGTACAGCCCAGTCGCATTCATCTTCAAATGCAGAAATTCTCTCTTATGCATATACCTTTTTATTGCATACACTTCCTTTTATCACAGTATATTTCTTTAAAACAGGGTGAACATGAAATGATAGTCTCACAGCGCCTTTATACCCACTCATTCCTCTTTCTCCCACCTCTGCCCCGAAGCTTATCCATTCCTACCTGAACTCTGCAAGAAAGCCTCTGAAAATCTAGCCTAGTCGACGTCAAAGGGTCCCATAGACGCAAATTCCGACAAAACTGTTTTTCTGAAGAAACCGCTCATACAGAAGCACTTAATACACTCAGGACTGACCCCTTGATGACCAATTATCCAGTGAGTGCCGATGATAGTGTAGCTGGCTAATGCGTGTTGTACCACGGACATACCTTTTGTGAAATAGCGTGGATAAGCGATTCTGACCTTGACCTGTTAAGAGGGATGAGACAGATGCTTGACGTGGCATCAATTGTTCAGAGACTTAAAGGATAAAAGTCTAGTCACTGACTTGCTGGTATTTACATTAATGCCCACAGTATTTCCAACACATTTAATCATGTTTTGGGTTTCTTTCTTTTCGTCTGTCCTTTCCATTCTTGTGAATGTTATATCTCAAGAACACCTTGGGATTTTCTTCAAATTTGGACCCAAAGATGAACTCGTTATACTTTAGTGGTCAAAAGGTCAAGGTCACTGTGACCTCACACAATGCTTATTTAGCCATAGTTCTGGATTGAAATAATGCATTTACTAGGGGTGTGCCATATCGTATCGTTCACGATAATATCGGTATATTTTTTTTTATGGTTAAAAAAAAAATGCATATCATGATATTGGCAACGTTCCTACTTCTTGATGTAGTGGCGTAAGGCTAACATTAGCTAACAATTAAAGTTGTTTTAACCACAAAAAGCTACTTTCTCTCTGTTGTTAAACACATGCATTTTTCAAAATAAGAGCACAGTGTGATAACAGAATCCACCACAGAACTTACAAGAAGACTGTCAAAATAAGATGCCTTAAATAAAACACACAAGAACCTTTATTCTCCTTTATAAAATGTCATGAAAATATGAAAACCCCTAAATGTCAAGAGCATTTTTTTTTTTATTTGGCAACTGTTGAGATTTGCACTTCACACTACATTTTAGATTTTTATTTATTTATACAGACTAAAAAATCATATTTTCTGTATCTTTTTAAGTATTTTGTAATGAAGTCAAGAATATCGTTATCGCAAAAATAGCCTGAAATATCGTGATATTCTTTTAGGGCCACATCGCCCAGCCCTAGAATTGACCAATTATGACAAAATGTCAATTGTCTATATGGATAGCTGGAGAATAGCTGGTATAGAGAATCAGTGTACAAAAGTTCTGCCTCCAAGTCTTTTGGACTTATCAAGCCAAATAATGTTCAAACAATTCTGGACATCTTGCTGTTCTTTTGATTAGCTACTGTGCTAACCTTTAACTCCTGCTATTGTGTTGTCTTTGGCCAGGTATTGAATGTCCACGCAGCTCCAGGAATCTGCCTGGAGGGATGCAGGTGGCTGAACCCTTCAGTGACGAGGCCATGCTGTTCACCAAAGAGCTGGTGCTGCAAAGAGAGGTAAGCAGTGCAGCGGGACGTTCTGGCCCTGGTTTCATCACTTCCTAGTGTTTCACTGATCATTCTCCTTTTTTGCGAACTCTTGGTGTTCTGCTATCTTGGCGCCCACATTGCTGCATTTTAATTTCACACTCCCGATCCAAGTTTAGTCTGCTTCAAGCACGAGATCAGTTTGGTTCAGCAATGTGAGAAGAATAATGTCTATTATACTTTTAAATAAATGGTTACTGATAACCACCGAAGCTACTTTTTGCTTGAAAACGAATTTTCTATTAGGCGTTCTGGCTTTGTGTTTGTGCGGTTGCCACATTGATCCAAGTCTATTTTAGTTGAGCAGAACAATAAAAACTTCTTTCATTTTATTTCTTTATGAACAACAATGACAGGAGAAAAAAAGAATCACATCAACTTTTGATATTTGATATTTTTATTAACCAAGTCACCAAAAAATATTAAAAAAAACACATCGTTTAAACTTGTCTAATGAGACAGAAGTTTCCTATTTAGACATTAACCCACTGAAGCCTGGAAAGCGGATACGTCGTTTTGTAGTATTTGTATAAGCTCTCAAATACTTTTTGAATTTCATTTCTATCTGCTACAGAGGCTGAAAAATCTATTATTTAGTAGAAGAGTTGACACTTTTTTCCCCAGAATTTTTCCAGAATTTCCAGAAAATTAGAGGCTTATTTTAAAATCGCCCAGCGGTTTTTCAGGCCTCAATGGGTTAAAAAAACAAAAACAATACCGCTAAGGCAGAAATCCACATAAAAAATTCATTTTTCCTTCAACCTTTTCACAATTTGACATTTTATTTTGACCCTTGACATCAGAAACGGGCACTACAAAGTGACGATTTTTACTAAGCTGATTAAATTGTTTACTCCCAAATGATCTTTATTACAACATTAGAAGCACTGTACCTTAAGTGCTGCGATATCGCAACAAAGATCTCGACCAAAGTGGCCCCAATCACGCACACTCACCCCAAAACACACTCGCACTCACACACCTACTCCCCCGCTTACTCCCAGTTTATGGAAAGCTCACCTGATAGTGGATCAGTGCTCCTGGGCTTTAGAAAACTCCACTGTGTGCCTGTTCATTCACATGCTAATAGGTTTTTATAAGAAGCAGTGAACGGACCAAAGCCATAATGGAACTAGCTATAATCCTGCCACCACTTATCCAGGCCACACACTCCCTCTCTTTTGCTCTCTTTAACTCCCCCTCTCCATTCCTATCACCGTTTTAAAGGTTTTTTTTTGCGTAGGGTGGCTGACTCCACTGTCCTCCGGTGTTTAATTGTCATGGAAATGTAGCCTTGGCCAGCGTTGGAGGTGGACTAGTGTTCCAGGGCGTATGGCGGCGTGCGTGCACGTGGCGAGCCGGTGCTATAGGTTGGACGAAGAAAGCCTCGGCTGCGAAATAATTGATGCAAGCAACAGGGGATTTTGATTGACAGTGATGCAAATCTCCCCCATGAGTCAGTACAGTGCAGAGGTTCTCTAGCGCGGACACGCTCACATGAATTTTTATTATTTTTTACAGATGCACATATACGCACAAATGCATAATTAATCCGATTTTTTAAGTCTCGTACACATTCTTCGCCACACTCTCCTCAGTCTTTGCAATACGCGCACAGATTAAATTAAGCATTTGTTCTCATGCACACAACCTTTTCCATCCATGCACACTCTGACGCACACACACACACACACTTTTTCTCACACATTTTCTCCCTTGCCAGTCATCGGTGGTGTCAGCAAGTTTTTTTTTTCACAGGTAGGTGGGAGTTAGCAGGCAGGACCGAGCCATATAATGAGTCCTGAGCCCGGTGCGGGGGCTGCTTGGCTGGCTGCACTGACCTGCTGTTGTGGGCTAATATGAACACAAACACACTCACTCTCAAACGGACACATTCGAGTAGATAACAACACAGTTAAGCTTTCACACATGAGAGCTGTCACTTTTCCAAAATCATTAACCAAAAGAAAGTTGGAAAAATGTGCTGTGTAGAAAATCAGTTCGGGGCGTCATTCTCGTGGTTTCCTTCTGCCGCTTTTGTAAAAGATGTTCACTTAAAACAATGAAAGGGAAAAACAAAACAAGTGACACATCCAGCTGGAAACGAGTCAGATTGTAGTGAAATGTCACACGATGCCTGACTCTGAAACAGGAGTTGCACGAGAGAAAGCAGCAGTGAAAGGTGAGAGGAAGTGTAGAAGCTCTAACGATGAAGTAGCAGCAGAATAAAAAAGGTACAATGTTGGACGGAGAGAGGTAGAAACGGGTTCATCCTCTCCCGTCTCTCGAGTGTAACTGGAACAGGTTATTAAGGTGTGGCATACTCCAACATGAATATGGATTATTTGATTTCATTAGCATAAGATTTCACTGTTGATTCACGTCTGAATGGCGTCTGATTGCAGACGCTTTCGAAGACGTTCACACGATGGCCTCACGTGAATAACCTTTGATTTGGGTTCTGGAGGCGTATTTATCCGCATTCAGAAAATATTTTTCTCGCTTACGCTGCTCCACTTCCATTTTGGGTTTTGGAGGGCTTTGTTGATTTGATGATATGTTGACTCAGTGGTCCGTATGCGTTTTTTTTCCTGTCACTGCTGTATTTTACTACTCTGTAATTAGCTGTTCTCTCCTTTGAAAGTGAGTTTGGGTGCAGGCATTAGCAGGCTTTTCTTTTCTCTTGCTGCTGTTTTGGTCTTCAACTAATAGCCTTTTCTCTCTCTTTCTCCCCGCTTTCTCTTTTTCCACTCGCTTTCGCCTCTCATTGTCATCTTTTGGTGTCCAGTTTTCAAATCTGTGACTGACATTTGCTCTTAGCTCTCTCCCTCCTCGCCTGCCATTTCCGCCTCTCCCCTCCTCTCTCTCAATTTCTCCCTCTAAACTGTCATGCAGCCATATCTTAATTTCTCCTGATGCAGACACGCATAATTAATGTGGCATCCAGTGAGGGGAGAGGCCCCTGTTTCTGTCTTCTCTATTTATAAACCCCCCCCCACCACCACCACGGCTGCTCATTCCCTCTGTGTCTCTGTGGTGATTCGCTGCCGCTTTTAAAAGATTTCTTTCACTTTCAGACTCTCTCTTTTCAAAAAATCACTTTTGTGTTTATCTGCTCTGTCTTCCTTTATCCCTCCCTCCCTCCATTCTTTCTCTCTTTTACTGTCTGCCTCCCTCTCTCTCTCTTCCTGCTCCCTCTGTGTTGTGTTAATCTCTGACAGACACTGCTCCCGTTCCCAGCGTGGAACCCAAACAGCAGCACAGAATTGAGGGAACTGAGGGAAGAAAAAAAAAAAAATAGAAAATCACATTGGTAAACACCACTCCCCAGACATTTCCCTTTTCTTTTTTTTGATGTCTTCCGTTTAATTTCTCTCACCTCCCACCTTCCATTGACAAAAACATTCATTCAGAGTCTCAGTCACCAGGGTTTTCTTTTTGATTAGTCTTTATTCATTTGGGTGGCAACTTCAAACACTCAGCCTAACCAGGAGGGAGGAAGGCGAAAGAATTTTACCGCATTGACGTGTTTATCTAGGATGAGTCAGCTAGAGACGGGACATAATTAGTGGTGTAGTGTTGGTTAATAAAATACACAAGTCAGTGAAACAATATTTAAACTGTTTCCCAACGCCTTATTAAAAAAACTGGACGTTTAATTAGCGTCATTCCAAACTGAGAGGGTGGCAGTGTGGAAAAAATGACAATAACAGTGTGATGCTGACGTTTAAGTTGGACATCATACTTCAAAGTTACAAGCTATTTAAGACCTGTGCTTAAAAAAAAAATCTTGGAACAATCTGGCTTTTTCAAATATTGAATTCCAGCTTTTTCTGCACATTTTTGCAAGTTGCTCCTACTTCATAGGGCTGGGCGATATATCGATATATTTTTAAATTTGATATGGAATTAGACCATATCGCATATATCAATATAGTTCAAATTTGAGCTGTGATCCTTGATCCAGGCAAGCTGCTTTATATATAAATTCTGCCCTTACTAGGGTTTGTAATGTTCGTTATTTTTTTCTCATATAAATATATTCATTTCCGAAAAAAAGATTGGCTTATTTTATTTCATAGGCTATTTTTATTTAAGATATTTTTTTTAATTTAAATGTGCACTTTATGGAGCTTTGATTTTTTTTTTAAAAGGTACTCCTGTTATACAGTAATTATGTTCACTTAAATACACTTTTTCAATAAAACTACTTATTTTGTCATATTTTGCTTTGACTTTGACTGAACATTTGCACTCACTTTGCGATAAAGAATATTGGGATATATATCGTGTATCGATATTCAGCCTAAATATATCAGGAAATGACTTTTGGTCCATATCGCCCAGCCCTACTACCAAGGTTATTATAGTTAACGAAAACTAACGAAATAACGAAAACTAGAATTGAAAAAACATTTTTTAGTTTTTTAAAAAACGATAACTAACTGAAACTGTATTGTGTGGTTACAAAACTAACTACAACGAACTAAAATTATAGTGAAAATGTCCTTAGTTTTCGTTTTTGTCAACTTTTTTCATTCATAATTCAGTGTTTCTATTTGAACATGCAACACATGGTGAATATGTTTACTGAGACTGGGATGTCTACACTCCAAACAAAAATTCAAAACACCCAGAACGGTAAGAGTTAATAACCTTATTGGGGCTGAGATGATAAACCAAAGGAAATAAAGGCAAAATGTATTATGACTTCATTGAATCTGGCATCCAACACATAGCCCATTACAAAAAAACGAAAACTAACACTAAAACTAAACATTTTCAAAAACTAAAACTAGAAAAATTACTGTAAAAACTAACTAAAACTAACTGAATATGAAGAAAAAAATTCACAACGAAATTAAAACTAAAACTAATGAAAAATCCAAAACTATTTTAATCTTGCCTACTACTACATCATATTACATCCAAGAGCAAAAGGTGTGAATTAATCAACCTGCTGAAACTTTTTGTATTTCTTTATTTCTTTATTTCTTAATCATCATGACAGAGCAGGCCGTTGATTGGAACCACTGCTTGTTCCTGGTTGTGTAACTGATCAGGAGGCAGGAGAGGAAGCAGTACTAAGGAAAGAGGAGGAAGCAAAGATGGAGTGTTTGATTGAGCAGGGACAAGAGCAGGCTAAGTGGACGGTAATATGCGATGTACTGATCCACCTACGTATACTGTCAGTCCTGTTGACCTCATTCAGTCTGGGTGGTCTCTCATCCACTGTCCTGCCCTTACTGCCTACTCGCTAACAACGATTTCTCTATATCACACACAGAGATATGCTCGTATATTTCTCTCGCACACTTCTTGGCATGTCAAGACAAAACATGCACAAGAAGCCATTAAATTCTAGAGTGGATCCGGATCAAAGCGAAGAAAACTGTATGTGGCCTTGGCAGGGAGTGCCTTTCCTTTATGATTTCCAACAATGTGTTTCTTTTCAAGCCATGAAAAATGCAAGCGCTTGTTTAAAGGAACTAAAGTACATTATTCCCCTGTGATGGATTATTCCACATTTGACTGCACCTGAGTAAAAAAGTGACAAATGGGGGTGTAGTGGCCGGTCATTATTGTTCCATGTCTTCCCCTTTTCTGAGAACGTGTCAACAGTCTATTTAGTAGCAAATTATATTTTCACAACAATGCAACAGCAGCCACGGTCGAGTTACTGTTTTGAAGTCGTCTGATGAATAGTTTTGTAATGTACGTCATCCTTGGAAGAACAATTTAGAAACACTTCATTTCACCTCAAATTTCAGCTGTAGTTAAAAAGAAATAACACGGCAATAATGAAAAATGTTAATTGCGGTAATCAGGTCCCCAAAAAAAAAAGCAAAAATAAAATTTAATTTGCATTTTAGCATAATTGCCGTAGTCGTAAC
Organism: Centropristis striata; assembly: GCF_030273125.1. Taxonomy (NCBI): domain Eukaryota; kingdom Metazoa; phylum Chordata; class Actinopteri; order Perciformes; family Serranidae; genus Centropristis; species Centropristis striata. The sequence goes on along the minus strand of NC_081538.1, from coordinate 2,216,927 downwards.
AACACACACACACGCACACGCACACGCACACACACGCACGCACACACACACACACACACACACACACACACACACACACACACACACACACACACATACTCGTTTATCTGGCTTGGTGGGGACAGTGGACAAAAAGGTGTCTGCTGGGGACCACCCTTTCTAAATGAGATACAGACATGGTTCCAAGTCCCAGATTTTCATGTATCACTTAAAATGTTAAGATTTTACACACACACACACACACACACACACACACACACACACACACACACACACACACACAGAGGCACTTACCTCTGTCTCAGTGCAGAGAGTCAGTTTTCGGTGTCATGTGGCTTCCACGTTGCTCCTGTGGATGCCGTCCCAAACCCAGGCTGGACGTGCTTTAACGGGTCCCCCGCACCCACCTTACCCCACCTTGTGACGTGAACACGGCGTGCACCAGGCTGCCATAGGTGGGGGTTGGCACCGGCTGCCTTCAGACCTGCAGGAGGCTGTGTTGTGGAGCGTTGATGAGTCATTGTGCCAGCATCACAGATGCCCCGCTAATGCCTGCCTCTACAGATCTTAGAGCTCTCCGCTTTAATAACTGTTCTCGGTGAGCATTTTAATTAAATGCTAATACATCCAACACCTTTTGTAATATCAAGAGGATTTTTGCTTTTTGTTCTCTGCTCTGTAATTCTAATAGTACCACTACCACAAAGTATTAATAGGCACAATGTGGCAATTGGATAATTGAAGTGTTATCTCGTTGTCTGTCTTTTTCTTCCATCTGCGTCTGTGCACATCTGTGGTCAGTGCAACTCCGATCAATTCATTTAGCATTCTTCACACACACACATGGAGGCACACAGAATGCATCCTTCATGCATTTGAGCCTCTTTTACGTCTTATTTTGCCTTTCAGGGCCGCAGGACAGCATCGGATTTCTCCACAGCTTCCATGCTCTCACATTGATTTCCGATCACGCTTGAATTATTTTGGCATGAGGCCGATTATACAAGTACTGCTTTGACCATGTCTCTTCCTCTCCCCTCCCTCTCTTTCACACACTTGCCTCACATTCTGTTGTTCATATTGGCCTGTTTTGTCAACATGTATTTCTTTGCTTTTTTCCACATCTATTTTTGACTTGTTTTACTTCATTATACTGTGGCATACACATGGAATCTTGTGCATATGAGCGTGTGTGTGTGTGTGTGTGAGAGGGAATGTGAGTACACACAATGAATAATGCATAGTGTGGTTTCCTGGTCAGCGAGACAAACAGATGGTGGGGACGGTGAACTGCCCCTCGGGTCCTTTTTTCCCCACCACATACTGTAGTTAAACAAACCACGAGTGCAGGAGGCAGCCCCACATCCAGATTACTGCTGTTTTATAGCCATAGACCCGATCTGTCCCAATCCATTCATAACTGCAGCACTCCAGCCTCTGGACTACATCTATACCACAAATGCCTTATACTTTTTACCAACATATTGTTGCTAATTTTTATGATACTAACAGTAACATATATTGATACAAGTGTTTTTAATTGAGTGATATGAGCCAAATAGGTCTTACAATATAAATCCTTATTGACATATCAGTGTTTAAAATTGAAAATCTTGTTGCTCAATTGTCAATTGAAAACAACATTTATAGATGTGCCCTTATTAAACAGCAACATAAGCCTTAAACCTGCATTCTTTCTAATGGCCAGCAGGAGGCGACTCCACTGGCTGCAAAAAGAAGTCAAATTGTAAAGGAGTATATAAGAAAATGATCCCACTTCTCACTTGATTTATTACCAGTAAATCTTGTCCTAATGTGCTTATGGTCTGTTACTAGTTTCACTTTTTTTTTCAATATGTTATGATGTTCATTTTTCAAATTATGGTCTTATTTTAAGAAAAATAGACTATAAAGTAGGGTATGCTTTTTGGTGATCTTGTTTTTGGCTGTTGCCCGCGTTTCCATCTTAGAACTTTGATTCTTTTGGTTCATGGGAGTTTATTGGAACATTTTGGTCACATAAACAAGCATTTTGTTTTAACAAAAGACAATCTAGGGAGTCAGCTGTGCATTTTTATTCATCCCCAGTCCAAATTAGCATTCATAATAATATCCCAGCACACATAAATTAAGCATATATCTCACTTACCAAGTTATTTAGCATCTTAGTAACTTTTCTTTGCTAATGATACCTTGTAATCTGTGTTACCTCTCCAAATATGGTCACTCCTGGATCCAAAAAACCAAGATGGCAGCAGGAAAAATGTCAGACTTGAGCCTCAATAGATGGAGTCACATTGGCCACGCCCGCTTCTTTTATTCATGGACCTTATGTGCACTTATCATCATTGATGATACAAACCTGAGTGGATATCTCAGAAAAATCAAAGGCTTTTTAATCTTTGCATCAAAAGTTGCACACAATTTATCAATTTATCTGTCCGGCAAACCATGTTAGTTTTCAATTGGAATAGAGTATAATTTAAAGTTTGACCTTGAAACCCACCTTGTGAGCTTAATGCCATTAGACAGTAATTTCTAGTGGCTGTAAATTGCGACGCTCACAATAGCCTGTCTGCATTACTGTGGACTAATTGGTGTCAAGGGTAAAGTTCAGCTTTTGCAGCAGTTTGCAAATAAAGTACCGCGCAGCCTGTTTGTGTGTATCAGTGTCACAGTCGGGTGGCTTTTGTTCCTTGAAAATCGTGAATTATAGCCTGAAGGTGAACAGAGCGACCCACATAAACGCTTTCACACCATCGCAGTGACGGAGAGATAGATGGGTCTGAATAGAGATGGAGAGATGAGAGGAAGGGAGAAACCTGCTCACCGCTTTATCGCCCCAACTCGTTTACGAGGGCGACCTTGTGCTTAACGTGTATGTGTGTTGGTGTGTGTGTGTGTGTGTGATGGAATTGCAACTTCACCGTCCACCCTGATAAGCATACCCTGGAAAGAGTGCAAAGACACAGGCACACACTGTGCTTGGGGACCAGCTGAATCCTCTTAGCCTTTTCCTCTACATGAAGGGCACTGCAGCACTCTTCCACATCAATGAGGGCAATAGTATAATGCTCTCATGCACTTGCACTGTACTGTCTCACAGTATATCACTCACTGTATTCATCTCATCTTTAATTCTCTTTCTTTCTGTGTTTTTCCTTTTCTTTTGCACTGCACTGCACTCTTTTTTTTTTTTTCTTTTCCCTCCCCTGCACTGGTCTACATTTTAGCTGCGTTTCTACTTTGTTTTAAGGACAGAACTTACTATTTGAGCAAGCATAATGAAGGTGGAGGGTAGCAATGTGTGTACACTCAAACATTTTTGAAATTATTTGCTGAACCTTAAGGCCAATAGACTGAATGTTTCATAAGTAACTGAAGCAGCAAGAAAAGTAGAAAAAGACTTCTATTGTCTCTGCCGCATCTTTGTATGCCTTTTCCCAGTAATTCTGTCGTCCTTCTCACTTAAAAAGAAAATAGCCAAACTACGTATTGAATTTTGGTCTGTCTGAGAATCCTGCAGGCGGCCAGCCAGATAGCCAGTGGCTGTATCAATAGACATGTCATTACCTGTCTCATTACTTGGCTTCTGTACTTCTTTTCTTCTTTTTTGGCTCTTATCTTTTTCAGCTCCTCTCCCAGACTTTTGTTCTAATAAACAAAAGTTTGTTTCACTTTCTCGCTGGCCTCCATCAGTCGGCACAGTTCATCCTGTGATCGCCAGACATGAAAAGTGGATGAAGAGGACTTTGAAAAAAAGTTGAGACAAATAATGAATATGTTGAATTGAGAGTTTGGGAGTTACTCTGGAATATTGACTACATTATTGAATGAGGCCAGTCTAGTAGGGCAAACTCGGTAGCTCAATAATCGCCTGACAGTTGGACCAATTTTCGTCTCTTTATCACAAATAACAAGGTTATATAAATACCCCTCTTAGTAGCTTCTTAATCTAATTTAAATCTCTTTTGTGATTAAATATGAAATGAGGAAATGTAGGAAAAAGTGAGATGGACTGAAACAATAACCACGTCTTACCTAAAAGAATAAATAAATAAAGTAATAGGCATTAGGAGTCTGAAAGAATAGTCGGGAAATATCTCAGCTTTGACGAGAGTTTTTATTCTCCAAGCATCGTCTTGTTAATCCTCTTTCGGTCAGCTGATTCTCCTTCATCTCTTGTTCTGCCCCAAGAGGCAGCTTCGTTTTTATTGCTTATCTCTTAATTTGCTATTATTATTGTCTCGCCTCACCATTCTTCTCACTTGACTGGCATTTTATGTTCCTCAGTAAATTAATGTTTTGTACACACACTTCCATTCTTCCTTCCGTGTCGTCTCCTTTGTGCCTTTCCATGTACACGTGGAACTTTCACTAACCTCTTTTCAGTCTGCCTTTCTTTCAGTCTGACCCACAAGGAAAATACCCTCACAGACAAACGCACACAAATCCCCCCCTGCTGCGTCGCCTTCTGAGCTGCTGGCCGCTAGGTGTTTGTTATCTAAACATGAACACTGTTTGACACTGTAACAAAAGTGGCATACGACCGGCTTCAGAGGCTAAATTAACAATCTGTTCAAATGCATTAGCGGCAAAAGAAATTCTGCCTTCATCTGAGAACATTTTAAGGCTATTTTTATATTTAAAATAAACGTGATGGGGAGAATAAAACCAGAATTTCCGCCACTGAAATCTGACCTAGATAGTTCACAGTGCCGGATACAGTATATAGTCCGTCTTTCACCATATGTTAGTTGAATCTCTGATGAGCCCGCCTGAGGAAATGACTCTAGGCCCTTATGCTTTATTGATGCTCACATTGATCCTATTCTGCTGACGACTGTGACACAACAGCGTAGCATATTGACAACATTGACAGACAAATTCACATTCATCTAATCTCCATGCACACTTCACACACATGGATGTATTGGATGAACTAACGCAGATATCGATGTTGTTTGCATTGCAGACGGCAGCAACTGTAGCTCTACTTGTAGCTTCTTACAGCCTTGGATCTATATGTAGGGTCTATGCAGAGGAATTACTTTCTCACTCATTACCAACATGCAAGCAAAAGAGGGTCGGGCTGCTTGTGTGTGTGTGTGTGTGTGTGTGTGTGTTTGTGTGTGTGTGTGTGTGTGTGTGTGTGTGCAGGGTAGCGCAGAGCAGATACCAGCCTTTCAGTCGTGCTAATGGTTCCCTTGACAACGCAGCAGTTGCTACACATCGACGTTGTGTTGGCTGTAGGGTTTAAAACACTTACTACAAAGACGCACACACAGTCAAGTTTGCACACACTAACTCAGCTGTCATGATTTAAAAAAAAAAGTCTGCGTTTTATTCCCCCCACCCCACCCTGACACCCTTTCTCTGCTCCTTTTCTATGTTGGCAGAAGTTACATACGGTTCATCCTCACCTGTTCTCTTCCCCTCACATCTATGTGTGTGTCTCCATGTTTTACGTCAGTCATCAGTTGCGTTGCCGCTTATTGAGTTGTCAAGGTCTGGCCCCTGCTGCACACCGTACCTAGACCTCCCATCTCCTCTTGTCTTGTCCTTTTTCTTTCTCCTCTCACCTTTTCCTCCGCTTTCACACGGCGCTCCTTTTTATCCGTGTGTGTGTGTGTTTGTGCGCACCTGGCTGGAGCAGGAATATAGCCATATAGATGTGAATAAATAAGCGCCCAATAAAGGCCAAAAAGAGGAGAGATTTGAAGCGGTAATCCTTCGACAGCTTACCCCGCATAACGTCCTCCCGCCTGTACCCTTATCCCCATCTCAGCATCTCCTTCCTTCTACCTCTTCTCTCATTCCATTTCTTTATATCCCTTACCAACAAGAGAGAGGCTATCTCAGCGGCTGTGTCAGCGATCGGCATCTCCTCCCCCTCCCCCCACCCCTCTCCCTCTTTTGCTATGTTTTCCCAGAGGACAGTCGGGGGGGGGCATAAAGGGAAGAACAAGCCTGGCAAAATCTTTTCAAAAAAACCAACGGGGATTGGGCTCTCAGCTTTGAATTCAGACAGATAAAGCTAATGGCAGAAGTGGGCGACAGGCAGAGAGCTGTGTGTATATGTGCGCGAGCATAGCTTCAATTGAGGCCAGCTTTAGAAATGTAGTTTCTTTAAACCCCTTTGCTGGCTGAATCTCTCTCTGAATGTGCAGGGGTGTATGCAGGGGAAGTTCCAAGAAAGGCTGGCCGGGGCACTGCAGTTTCTTAAAACGCTTTCGTTGCCAGCTGAATCTCTCCTAAAGTGAGTGTTTCCTGCTGTGTAAGTGTGTTCAGCTGGTCTGAAAGGTGATCAATACTTTCTAAGCCTCCAGTACATTTCATTATCTTTGTTAAGGGACTTCTGTCCAAACTGTACTGAACAGTCTTCTATTTCTTTTGTAGCATTTAACAATTAAGGTAAGCTTCAGGCAGCTTGTTCTCTTCCCATTGCTAAAAGGCATGCAAGTAGTAGTTTTCAGGAGCGGTATTTATTGTTGGCACCGTGGTGTTTCTATATTGCTGATCAGGAAAGTCTGACACACCCACAGACAGACGAACACTTGCCTGCTCGTACATTTTATATCGCTGCTCCATATTGTTTCGTCTGCCACCTCATAGCAACTAGTTTTTACCAGTTTTGGCTCCGAATTGACACTCAAACACACATGTACATCCCCACACACACAATCACACACCCAGAGTTATTATCTCCTGGAACAATACTAATAGATGCATGTACTGCTGTGAGCAAACAGTTTGTGCCTCTGCTGCCAACAGAGTGGGAGGGTGAACGCTTGCCAAGTCTCCTCTACCCTGAGCCTCCTCCTCTCCTCTCCTCTCCTCTCCTCTCCTCTCCTCTCCTCTCCTCTACCCTGAGCCTCCTCTCCTCTCCTCTCCTCTCCTCTCCTCTTTTTTTTTTTCTAAAAAAAAGTATGGGTATGAATTTGTGTACATGTATGTATGCAAGTGTGTGTATATATATATGTATGTATGATATATATGTACATTTATGCAGTGTATGTATGTATGCGTGATATGTGTATGTATATGTATATATCTAGTATATATATATGTGTGTGTGTGTGTGTGTGTGCGCGAGTATCTGTATGGGTATACATATGTATCTATTTTATTTTATGTTTATTTATTTCTTTGGTTGTTTTTTTTGTGGAGTGATAAGGGCGTATGTCTAATTTCCTTGTTTTTGTTTTTGTGATTATAAAATTGGACCAATAAAGGGTTTGTTAAAGGTCAAAAGGTCTCCTCTCCTCTCCTCTCCTCTCCTCCTCCTCTCCTCTCCTCTCCTCACCTTTCTTCGTCTCCCCTTTCTCTATTTCCTTTGATCATTTCCCTCTCTTCCTCTGCTCACTCTCTCCACTCATCCCATGAGCTGCAGCAGCAGCATCCTCCTCTTCTCCTCTTCATCGTATTAAACTCCCATTGGAGTAGTAACTCTATAGGTTTTCTGCCTCTCATATCACCACCTTACTTGTATTATCTGTCTCTCACTTGTGGCACTAATCCCTCATGTTTACACTCTCACGGTGCATCCCCAACTGTGGCTCACGACTTTAGTTTGAAGTAATTTTACTGCAATAACAACAACAACAAAACTGTAATTGATGGACAAACACAAGCCCGCTCGCACATACACGTCTTTGATGTGTCGTGTCCCTCACTCCAGCTAATTAAACACTACCAGAGAGTGTTGAGGGGAGAAGAGCAGTATAACTAGCTGTCTAATTATTGGCTCCCCCGTCGGGCAGGTGCTGTTATATCAGCCGGGCCGACGAGGTCACGCTCAGCTTGGGGCCGCGCGGCGCCTCTGATTCACCCTCTCATTGTCAAGCTCTTGCTTCTGAAATGCCTTACACTGCCGTAAAAATGCAATTATTGTAATTACTTCAGCTTTTCAAATAGAAATAACACACACATAATATGTAGCTGTAGATATATTGCTACTTTACATATGTTGATTAAGAATAAGTCCTAACTGTAGCTTGTAACTGGCAACTGGGCGATACAATATAAATCACTCTAGCATGTTTTTCTGGTGATTTAATGAATAAATTGTCCATATGAAATGACCACATGATAAAGCCTACTTACTGCATGTTTGCATTAAACCATTAAAATTCTATAGACAAATAGACATGTTATGTTATTTTAATGATATGTCATCGTATCGATCAGCCCTTTAAACGATTAAAGGAGTGATTGATGGTTGTTTTTTCCTTTTTGTCAGATACTAGATATTGTTTTTTATGAAATCTTACTACTGAGTCCTAATCTGCATTTAGAGGTGTTCGTGGTGGAGTGGCATGTCCGCCCACTGAGCCTGGTTAATTAGCACAAGTGATGAGTGAATTTTAAATCCTGTCTCTTGTCCATGGATCTAACACCCCACATCTCTGTGAGATAGTTGAAGTTATGGATATATTTTGGGTTTTATATCGAGGATAAGATGTTAAACGTAATGCGATCCGGTGATATTGACGCACAAAGTACAGACACGGCCTATTTGATATCTTTTACTAACCATGATTTAACAACATGACAATAACCTTGTCCTGAACCCTCATCAGTGTATTATAATTTTGCTGTCAGAAGTTGCTTTTCCTTTGGCCCGAAGCTGTTCCTTTCTGTATAAATTTGCAAGGTTTAAAAAGTTCCGACTACATCTTCATCTTTATAATTTCTCCCTCTGTCTCCGATGACTTACATTTTATGTTGTCCCAGTGCAGCTCTGGAGGATCTCACAAAGTTAAAAATCTCAGTGTTGTGTCGTTGTCTGACAGTAATAAGCAGCTACCGGATTAAAATGCTCTTTGCTGTCTGTTTTTCGGGGATGGCATATGCTTTGATCAGTTTTTTGCGGAGGTGGCACAGTTAGACTGGCACAGGTTCACCTGCAGCGACTCCTACACAAGCTCTTTCACATAGACTGCATGCAGTCACACATCTGTATTTCAAGTCTTCTTTACAGAGGGCTGAATCCTCTCTAACGACACGACTAAAAACCAGTGGACACTGCTTAATACCCCAACAGATTTAAAAAAATATATAAATTCAAACACATTTATCTCCTGCACACCACACAAATACACAAACCACATCACAGGCCTTTCTTTTTCTTTTCCTCTTTATGCTGAAGTCAACTAGATTCATTTGAAGTCTGAATTAAAGGGAGAAATGAATGAGCTAAATGTTTACAAACAGTCTTATTGTTCCACTGCCGCCGTAGATCTGCCAAAAAAACCCACAAACCCCTTTCTATTAAATAAGGACTGTATTTTAAACAAGCACTTTTGGAGACACCATTAATTTGGGATCCATTAAAACTCGTGTCTGGGATCAGCGCCTGGACCCCGCCGCCTCGTGAAAACAGCTTAACGTATGTCCCCTCCCTTCCTGTTTCCAGTATACTAAAGTTACAGCGACATCTTACTCCACTTAGATTAAGTAATGAAACAGCCTGACGAATTTCGAATAAAAGCTCAAGTGGGGGGTGAAAAAGACTTCACTACCTACAGTGCAGTGAGGCTTTACTTGTCCACTGCAAACAGAGGTTGCCTATTGATTTGTTTGATCTTTAGAGATCATTGCTGACCCACCTGAACACACACACACACACACACACACACACACACACACACACAGCAGTTTGCTGCAGCAGCTGAATATTTTCCAGCTTCCACTGACGGCAGCTCGACGGACCTCGTCAGAGCTTTCATCTCCACGTTTCTTTCATGTTCCATTCTGGGCGCTGCTGTACACGTTTTCTCAGCAAGTCTTTGACACTAGCGCTCTGCCTGTCATCTTCAAGTCCACATCGGTGTAAATTCTTGATCCTACAGTTACTACACAGCTAATACTGAGCTCTCCTTAATGTGCCAGATAGACGCGTCTTATCTTTTGCAATCACCTTTTTCAACTTTCCCTCTCCGTGTCGCTCTTTACTCTCCTTTTCTTGCCCACTTGTCCTTTTTTTTCCATCTAGCGCTGCAGCCCTCTGACACATTAAATCAGGGTGTCATAGATAATGTGTCGCCCTTGCTATCCACCTCAGTTAATTCTTGTATTTCTTCCTCACTGCCTCCTTACTTTGGTGTCTTGAGCAATGCAGGAGGACATTTTGTCACCCCAATTCCAAGCACCAAAATGTCTACACCCTGATACACTGTAGGAAAAGATGAAATCACTCCCTGTAACCCCCAAACTGCTGTTTTTAATCTACAGGGTTTTAAGAAAGCTTTTTCTTCCTTTTCCCTCTATTCTTTCTTTACATTGTACATGCATAAACGCAAATATTTCTTATCAGCATGTTGTGTATGCACCTTTTCTTGTCTTTCATCACATGAACATATAGACATCTCCAATTATATGTCATAGTCTTTGATGGTCAGCACTGTTGCCTCTATTTTAGTCTAAGCTGCCTCTGAAGTTTCATTAAACAGAAGCAGAGATGTTCATGCTTATTTTAGCTATAGATTAAATGAAACAGCAGGTTTATACTGTCCAAATTGTTTACTGTGTCTATGTATGTCTGTAAGCAATTGAATAGGAGCTGATCCTGAGTGCTGTATCCTTGGTGATGCTGCACCTGTGATCATGATTTCTCTCCGAGCCGTAAATCCCAGCAAAAGCAGTGAAATTAATGGTCAATGGCTTCATGCTTTTGCTCTGTGTGTATGTGCTTCGGCGTGTGTGTTATTTGTGTTTGCGTGCACACGAAAACCTCAACAAATCCCCTTCTCACATACGTCTCAGTCGGCCTATTGCTGCTCTCAGTAGACATGATTTAGCACGCACACACCTCTGCCTCGACCACTGGACGGGATCATAAAAATAAGGCTTCACTGTAGCCGGCTGCTAAGAAAACACAGGGTCTGTTTCCCAGCCACCAAAAAAGCCAATAAAGTCCGTCTCACAGGGAGAAACACACTCGAGTGGCCCTCTACATGGCAGAAATAGCTCTCACAACCCACCTGCCATTCAGTCTCAGTTTTAGCAACAGAATCTGTGTAAATTTGACCAGGGTATATATCCAATAAAATCTGTTGGCAGGCACCTATTCTACAGTGCAGCCTCGACGGCTCTGGGCTCATTGCCAGCAGTATACTGTGATGAAAAATTTTCTTCCGCCTCTGTTGACCTCAGTTACAACAAATCATACCACCAGCTGGTCACTGAATATGGCTATTTACATCAGTTTTCACACAGTCAAAGTCAGATGCACCAGCAAACATCAACTTTCCGTCACCAGAACCTCCAGTCCAGCAACACCTTCTGCACCTTTACCTTCTCTCTTCATGTTAAATATTTCAAAGACGTGAACATACATAGTGGACTGTATTTAAAATGTTTTTTTCAGCATAGAAAATATTTATTTCATCATGTAATTGCCAATTTGTTAAAAGCAAACATTAAAGGTATGGTGAGTTTGAATCAAGGTTATAATAGTTTTGGATTTTTCATTAGTTTTAGTTTTAATTTCGTTGTGAATTTTTGTTTTCAAATTCAGTTAGTTTTAATTAGTTTTTAGAGTGAGTTTTCTAGTTTTGGTTTAGTTTTTATTAGTTTTAGTGTTAGTTTTAGTTTTTTTGTAATGGGCTATGTGTTGGGTGCGAGATTCAAATAGATCATAATAAATGTTTCCTTTATTTCCTTTGGTTTATCATCTCAGCCCCAATAAGGTTATTAACTCTTACAGTTCTGGGTGTTTTGAATTTTGGTTCTAGTTCCCAGTCTCAGTAAACATATTTACCATGTGTTGCATGTTCAAATAGAAACACTGAATTATGAATGAAAAAAGTTGACAAAAACGAAAACTAAGTACATTTTCACTTTAATTTTAGTTAGTTTTGTAACCACACAATACAGTTTCAGTTATCGTTTTTTTTTAAAAACCCTAGTTTTTATTTTTATTCAGTTAACGAAAATGTTTTTTCAATTCTAGTTTTCGTTATTTCGTTAGTTTTCATTAACTATAATAACCTTGGTTTGAATTCCTCTTAAAGCGACTCGATTTCCCTTTTTTTTTTTTTAATAATGGGCCTTGCTCTCTGCAGGGGTGATGTGCTGCCACACCTTTGACTCTACAACTATCCAGTCGCCCTGTTTGACATTAGGACCCAACGACTCTCTGCCCCTGACTCATGTTGACTCACAAGACAGCACGCTCCCAGGCCTGCTTAGAATAGCTTCCTGTCTGCTCCACTAGCACACTGGCTAGTGCTCACACACACACACACACACACAAAAATCCCTGCACATGCACCGTGTAGCACACACTTGGAGCATGAACTCGGGATGCAGACCTTTAGGCGGGTTCTGAAATTGATCGCTGGCTGCAGTGTGTTAATTAACAATAGTCGATAAATCAATAAAAGCTTCGGAAATACAAAAAGCCTGAAAGCACAATTAAAGGAATTCACTCGGGCTAATTTTGCCACTTTGAAATTTGGATTTCCGGAAAAAAAATTTGCATGAAACTCAACATGCAATATTCCTATCAATGAAACGGGAATCCTAAAAACATGCATGCGGCTAATAGGTCAAGAAGAACCTTTTTATCCCTGTTTTTCCTGTTTATAGACAACCACTTGTGCATGAAGTGTATGGAGATACAATTCAGCCCCATAAAACACCAGGAATTAATGTCCCAACATATTTCTATAATCCTTTCATGTAGTCCAGAACAAATCCTTAACAAAAACTGTTTGCCACTTCTTCATAAAGAATTCCAGCATCTTTGTATACATTGTAGGAGGCACTGATATGTAGTATAGCTTCTCTGACAGAAGTATGTTTCCAAAGTGAACATTCTTGTTGCTCCACTGACATGGCTGAGCGAGGGGCTTTAGTTGATAAATGGCTGATGCAATTGAGATTGTAATGCCTATTGGACTTGGTCATTTTACTGGAATAACACTTTATTACAGCCATCTTCTGCGCCTCAGTGCATAGTAATTTACAATGAGGGGTGGAAAAAAAAAATCTAATTAAGAGATTGCATCAAAATAATTGGGTTTCAAAATTTCCTACAAACCCTTTTAAGCTGAGAATGAGCTCCTTCCCTAAATTGAATGGAAGTGAAACTATATCGTTTGTTTTTTGCTACTGGTTTAAGGGCTTTGACCTGTTAAATTCCGCGTCCTCACTGAAAACAACACACACACACACACACACACACACACACACACACACACACATAGTTGGCAGTTATCGTCCCTACAGTTCCATTTGCGCTGACCTCTTGATCCTCCCATCCTCTCTGCCGTCATATTCACCGGTCTCCCTTCCTCAAGTACCCCCAGCGGTCAACTCCATTACTGGTATCAGCACTTCTTATCTGCTGCACTGTGCTATAGCAACATCACACGCTACCCCCCCCCCTCACTCAACCCCCGCCACCACACCCCTTGTGGTGCAGTCCAGGCCATTCACCAATCATGCAGAAGCCATGATGGCCAGGCTATATATCCCCCATTCCATCTGTAGCTGGCACTCTTGCATCACATTTGCTCTGCTTACTCCTTTCCAGAGCGCCTTTGCTCTCTTTTCCTCTCACTCTCGCTTGCTTTGCTTTCCCCTCTTTTGGTTTAGTTCTCCCTGTCCTTTTTTTCCTCTAATTTTCATCTCATTATAATATAATTTTCTGATTCTTCTTCTTGTTTGCTGTTTTAGCGACATTCTTCTCCCTCCCTGCTTATCTTTTTTTTTTTATTAATGTGGCCTGATTCTCCCATTAATTCCCTTCTTCTTCACCTCTCGTTCTCATATCTATTTCTTTTAGTCCTCCAGAAGCATTACTATGTATCATGCAGCCCTCCTATATATATGTTTGACATGCTGTCTGCTTTTTGCTACTTAGATCTGCACCCTTTTTTTAACCTTGTTTTATGTTTTGGCTTGCTCTCTAATAACTTCTTTTTCACAATCTGTCATGCTTTCCTTCCCACTTAAATATTCATTCCTACATCTCAGTTTCTATGCCACTTTATCTTCTTCCTCCTCAAACTCTAATCTCCCGTCCTTTTCCTTTCCCTCCCACCCGAGGCTCTGTGAGCTGTGGGTAAATAGGTGCATCTTGCCTTGCTTCCTCTTTCAAATGGCTTCATGATTGCTAATGAAGCACACAGACTGAACAAAAAAAAAAAAAAAAGAAAATGACGCGGAGGAGGAAAGGATGGAGGGAAGGAGTGTTTCCCATGGAGACGGGCCCTTCAGTGGCTGACTAGCTGATTGGCTGATTGATGACCCTGTAGCCATGTTGACTGATTAGTATGACAGAGCCTTTTATAGCACAGCACAGCTTAATATGTGACCACATAGCACAACATACTTCGATATCGAACAGTATGGTGCAGCATAAGCCCCATACTGTTATACCATACTGAGGCATGCAAAGTGTGGTACAGTATAGCCAAGCTTTCAATAGAACTCCATAACACAGCTTAGTGCTTAATGCATCTGTTCATACAAATGCTCACAATCCGTCTAACCCATTTACACTATCCATTTAGAGACGTTACTGATGCATACTTGTTTGAACATTCCTCTCACATGCTTTACATTAGAGACAAATAAACAAATCGCTGCCCGTCTTAGGTTTTCATAGATATGGTATAAAAACAAGTCAGAGGAAAGGAGAAGGCAAGCTGTTTGAAATGCGAGTCAGGGTAGTGACGAATGGTCAGTAAAGTATAAAATGGGTGTGTTTGCATGTTTTTTTTGGGCACTTTGTTAAGCTGATAGTAAAGAGACAGACAGCAAACAAGGGAGAGAGAGAGAGAGAGAGAGAGAGAGGGGAATGAAATGCCACGAAGGACTTTGCAGTTATTTGGCATACGCCTCGATCATTCGGCTACCCGAGCACCACGGACCGGCCGTGTGAAGTTTAGATTAATTATTCTGTTCTTTCTCTCTCTCACACTTTTTCCTTACACTCCGTTCCCTTTGCCACATGCTACCTCTCCTGCACTGCCCGGCTCTTATCCTTGCTATGCTCCTTGCTTAAAGGACACACAACAGAAAACGCCACGTGCAAGAGACACACATAGAACATGGTCAATGGTTAATACAGACAGACATGTGTGTCTGATCAATCTAGCTCTTTTGTGCACCTGCAGAAAATCCTGGATATTTAAAATGCAGCCTGAGTCATGAACAGACGTCGCAAGAAGCGAGAGAGCTGTAGTTGATTTGATCATGTCTGATTTTTGCTCAAGTGACCAGTTGTGACAGCCCTGGGTACACTGCAGCAGGTTATGTTTGAGTCCAATTTGATGCCAGTTGGTAGCGGATAGTAAAAATTATCTTTTTGGAACAATGACAAGACACTGATGCAGTCGTAACCACACCTGTGTCTGAGCCTGAAAAGGATGTTTATTGTATTGCTGTTCAGGGATGGATGAAAGAGTTTAACATTCTAATAAATCTGTCTCTCTGGCTGTCCCTGTCTTTACCTGCCAGATGTCCTGGCTTCCTAAGATTGACACAGTCCAGTGTGCTGTCTTTTAAATATGTGTTTAAGAGGATCATTTAATGCTTTTTATATTATTGATCAGTGTCGGAGGACAGTTAAATTATACATTTACAACAAATGCTGCAACATGTGATGTGTTTCCAAGCACAAGATATCCTCTAAAACAACTAAATGTAAAACAATATATATTTATATAAACCCTTGCACAATCTTCCCCCTCTCCCTCTTCAGCTGTCCTTCTGAACCCCCATCTCTAACTCTATCTATCTCACATCTATCGCTTCCTTTTTTTGTCACTCCCTAATTTTGCGGAGCTGGACCGTCACCCTCACAAACACATACATCAATCTCCTCTTCTGACAGCTTCTACTACAGGTTCAGCACATCACAAGCTCTCAGCTAACTGCTACACTATTTTTGTGATGCGCCATGTCAACCTCTCTGTCATTTCTATTTAAACATTCTCCCTTTTTTTTTTTTGTCTCTCCGTCGTCTCTGATATTGTTCCTGTGGAAGCCTGCAGGTACTCTCTCAAACCAGGTCTCCATTTGCCAGACTTACTGGTTATGTAAACTAATGTCGTCAACTATGCTACTAGGCCAAAGCTTTGCCTGTCAGCACAGGTCTGTGACTGGAATCTGATAATGTCACACATCTCTAGAGGCTAGTTATTGTCTTTTATTGATTCGTGTTAGTTTACTTTAGGATTCGTGAGAAGGTAGTATCTGTGCTGGATGTGATGATTATGGTTCACACAGGTTGCAATCACTCCCCTAGAGTTCTTTTGTAGTAATCTCTTTGTCATCTCCCACCCACATGTTGCCCACTCCAGACATGGTGTTCTGTTTTTAACCGTGTGCTCCCAGCATTGTTCACACCACCTTTCCTCTCCTTCGATCATTGAAATTGACCTATGTGCTTGAAACACTGTCCCCAATTTTGTCTTCAAGTGTGAGTTACAGAAGAAAGAAGGGCAACAGCATCGGTTGGTTTTCAATCCCACACACCAGGGTTTTCAAAAGCAAACTGACTCACCTGTCTGATACATGCATACTAACCACTGTGTATGTTGTATGATATCTTTCATTGTTAGGCAGAGAACAGTGGGGCTATATTATGATTGAGAGGGGTGATATTGTTGAAGATGAAAAATCTACAGTTAACAGCGAGACCCAAATGCATTTGTCACCATGAAAGCCCCCATACTGATTGATGAAGGCACAACAGCTGGCAATGCAATGAAAAGTGAAATGAGGATCTATATTTTTTGGCAAAGTGCAAGACATTAGTTATACCCAAACTGTATTTCACCTTAATTTATCACCCTTTTCACTCATTAGATACATGATTAATAATACAGGTTTGTTATGTAGAAAATGAAACAGGTAACACAATCTGTTTGCATCACTAAAAAGCATTATGTAATGTGCATTTCAATTACCATTAGATGTTATGATAGCACTGCTACACATTGACACACCATTGTTTCATATGTTAACATCTGAAAGCATTTGTAGAACTTGAGATTAAATGCACGTTTCTGTTAAGCCACACCTTGATGAAGCACCATGACATTCACTGATGGTCTAACGTAGAAACTGAACAAAACTCTTCTGTTACATGTAAATACTACAATAATAGGAGGTGCTTAGATTTAAAACAAAAACAAAAAGGGAAAAAAAACCCCATCCACTTCTGCACTGTGATTCATTCTGCCTGAGTCATTCAGCACTCGTAGGGTTAAAGTATAGCTGCAGCGTCTTGCTGCAGTGTCTAAAGCATTTGGCTGATCGTTACAGTATACACCAGGAGAAGAAGTGAAGGGGAAAAAACATCTCTCTCTAATACTTCCTTTTTTCTTCCAAAAATCCTTTTTATTGCATTTATAACATTTGGCACAGTACAAATTCTTGGTGCTTTTACAAGATAAACCTGTAAAGATCGACACTGACCTTTTTTCGGTTTTTGTTAAAGAAAGTCTTCTCAGTATAAATATTTTTTTCTTATCACTGCATTCTCTGTAGCATGGTGTAAAAATCACACAGAATGCCCCCTTTTAAAACAATACTACCCTCATTTGTCAAAGTCAAGACAGCATCTTAAACAACTCATTGTTTTAAATAGAAGTTACAAGTTAGAAAATAGTTTCAATTTCTTTTTAATATATGTTTCTCTATCACCAGCCCATGGTAGTTTCAATTGTCCATATATATATTTATTTATAAGCATGTACAACAAGAAATCATCAGTCTTTTTAAGTTTGCACTCTGTACAAAAAAGTAGTTCCTGTCCTTTTTTCGTTGTGCATTCTATTGCATGATTTTATGAGGAAATGACGAAGTGGGGCAAGGGACAGGGGTGGGTGGGGGCTAGGATCCTAGGGAAAGGAGTGGGAGCCTTGTGGGAGCCTTGTGGGGGGCCTTTTCAAATCTGAGTCTCCTGCACCTTCTCCTTGGTGTGAGTTTTTATGGCAAAGGGCTCAGCCATTGCTGTGATGGTGCTGGGCATGGTACGAGGCAAAGAGTTCCCAACATTGTTGTCTGTCCATTTAGCCCCATGGCCACTTGGTTTGTAGGTGTTGTATTTGGGCTTGAGAGTGCTGTAGTCCACCTTGTGGGGGCTGTAGTCCACTTTGTGTGGGCTATAATCAAGTTTAGATGTCTGCATGTGTGGATTGAAGTCAGACTTGAAGGCGCTGTAATCCGTTTTGTGGGGGCTGTAGTCAGTCTTGAAGGCGCTGTAATCAGGTGCAGTCTTATGGGTGGAGTAAGGGTCCTTAGGTTTGTAGGTACTGTCAGTTTTAGATCTCTGGGCACTATAGTCTGTTTTGGGTTTAGGCTGAGTGCTATAGTCTGGTTTAAATGGGCTGTAATCAGGTTTAGGTCTTGGGTGAGTGCCAAAGTCTGGCTTGAATGGACTATATTCAGCCTTAGGTTTATGCTGTGTGTTGTACTCCGATCTTAATGGGCTGTAGTCATGTTTAGGTTTTGGTTGGGTGCTGTAATCTCGTTTGAATGGGCTGAGGTCAGATTTCTGCCTAGGATGAGTGCCATAATCTGGTTTGAATGGGCTGTAGTCTGATTTAGGTTTTGGGTGAGTGCCATAGTCTGGTTTGAATGGGCTGTATTCTGCTTTAGGTTTGTGGGTGCTGTATTCCTGTCTGAATGGGCTGTAGTCAGGCTTTGGTCTATGAAGGCTAAAATCTGGTGTAGATTTGTGAGTGCTGTAATCTGGGATGAACTTGTGGCTACTGAAGTCCATATTTGGCTTGTATGTGGTATACTCAGCCTTCGGCTTGTGAAGGGTAAAATCAGGCTGGGTTTTGTATTCGGCCTTGGGTTTGTGAAAGCTATAGTCAGTTTTGTGGCTGATAAAGTCCAGTTTGTGTATGCTGTTATGGTCCCGGATTTCAGGCAATGTGAGAGCCGTCTCTTGAGCTGCAGATGCTGGTGGAGGAAGGTCCTCCTCATCCACCTGGATAATCTCCACAGTGCGGGCCGCTGCCACTGTGCTCCTCTGCTGGTGGCGCTTTCTCAATTTGTAGAAGGCGATGAGCATGACGGCAGCCAAGAGAGTCACCGCTACAAAGCAGCCTATAATGATCTTAGTAGTCTTCATCACTTCATCCAGGCTAGGGCCAGACTTGCCTGGCTTGCCAGTGGCACCTTGGAGTCCTGGCACCGCAGATGTCTTGGCTGCACCTGGTGGGCTTTCAGTGCTTTGCAGCAGCACAGTGGGTGTGGAGATGAAGACTGGCTGAAAGACGGAAGGAGAGGCAGTTGTAGTTGTTGTCCCTAGGCCTACTCCTCCGCCTCCAGCTACCCCAGCTCCAGCTGTGGCACCTGTGCTTGTGGTGGTTTTAGGTTTGGGCATCTCAGTGGTTGGACCCAAGACCTCCACAGTCACTGTGGTGAAGTAACTCAAGTTGGATGTATTAAGCTCAGCTGCACTCACATTGAGGTAGGCCGAGGCATTGGAGTTCCCAGCTGCATTGGACACCATACAGGTATAAGTGCCAGTGTCCACAGCCAGGACGTTTGAGAAATTCAGGGTGCCATCATTGAGGACTGATATTCTCGGGTGACCAGAGGCATGTGTCAGGATAGTTCCATTGGGTAAGAGCCAGCGCACTGAAGACATTGGAGCTGTACGGCAACGAAGGTCAGCCACTCGGCCTGCTGAGATGTTCAAGTCCCTTGGTGCATCAGCAATGAATGGTGCAGAACACTGGATCGCGGCACCCTCACCTCGGTCCACCTCAACCAGCTGTCGACCTCTCATGCTGGCAGGTGAGTGACAGCGGCCACAGCAAGTCGAGTTAGTAGGGATGAACTCCCTTAGCCAGCGTGCTAACCATACAGCTTCACAGCCACAGTTCCAAGGGTTATGGTGGAGATGGAGCTCCACCAGGTACCTGAGCGGGGAGAATAGATCATGTGGCACAGCGCTCAGATTATTATGGGCAAGATTAAGCTCCACCAACGAAGAAAGGTCGTCGAAACCATTGCGCTCGATCACTGTGATTTGCGAGTTCATCACCCATAGCTTTTTCAGTGAGCGCAGGCCTTTGAAGGAGCCTGGCTTTATCTCTGGGAAGTGATTTTCAGAGATCTCTAGCTCTTCCAGGCCTTTTAGGGGACTCAAGTTTGGAATATCACCCCTTATGTTGCACATGCCCAGGTTGAGGTACTTGAGGTTTTGCAGGCCCTCAAAAGCTCCTTCTGAGATGTACTCCAGTTTCCGTAATTCTCCCAGGTCCAATCGCATGAGGGAGGGCACCCGGTTGAAGGCGTAGGAGGGGATACTTTCAATGGGGTTGTTCCTCAGCCACAGTTCTCTTAGTTTAGACAGGTACTCAAAGGCCCCACTGGGCACAACTGTCAACCGGTTGTCAAACAGCTCCAGTGTGTTGAGGCTGGTTAGTCCATTAAACGCGCCCACCTCAATCTGCCGTATGGCATTTCGCCCAAGCTGGAGCACCTCAAGGTGGTGCAGGTGGCGGAAGGAGTCAGCCTGCACCGCCTCGATGGCGTTTTCCATTAGATTGAGGTGTCGCGTGTTGGCAGGAATGCCAGGGGGCACACGGGTGAGGCCACGTCGGGTGCACACCACCTTCCCTTGCTGATTACTGCAGGAACACTGCGGTGGACAGCCTTGGGGTCCCTGAGACACCGCCGCCCCCGCCAAGGCCAGGGAGGCGCTGCTCCACGCTCGCGCCATCAGGAAGACTACACAGAGCAGGGCGGCTTTCCTGGCACGATGCACAGCTACCCGCCCCAGGAGACTCATGATGTGGCACGTTCATAATTCAGCATCATCTGGGGGGGAGGATGGGGGTGTTTGGGGGGTGGTGTTTGAGGGCTTTGGGGGATCGGGGGAAAGTAGCTGGTTGGCTGGTACAAGTGTTAAGGGGACCAGAGCAAAGAAGTCAAGGAACTGAAGAGGACTAGGGGAGATTGTGGGATTTGGGAGCTTGCTAAGGGGCAAGAGGTTTTTTACCTATCCTCAGTTAAGCAATGCTTTTATTCTCATGAACTCAGCTCAGGGGCAGAAAGAGAAGTGAGCATAAAGAGTGGGCTGGCTTTTCTGAAACATGTGTATGAGAAGGACATGATGATAAATTAAGCAACCAAAAACCGCTATTACAAGACAGAAGGGAGGATTACAAATTGATGCAAAGAGGGGTTGAAACACTAGACACCTACCTCAAGTTATTATTACAGGTCCTTGAACTGAGATATATAGCTTCCCTCCTGTTTGCAATCAGAAAGAGCTGTGGTATTCACATCAGATGTATGTATATCCCAAGAGCAGCAAAGAAAGCCTTTTTATATTTGCTCTGTCAAAACAGGTATCAATGCCAAAGAGCTTAACCAAGATGAGCCCTTTTGTAAATCCACACATCCAAAGAGAAGGGTTCCAAGGCCCTTTTGTGAGTGTTTTTCCCTCCTTTTCGTTGTTGATCAGAAAAAAAAGAAAAAGAAAAAAAAGATTGCAGATAGGAATCCAGTCAGGCTCCCAAAGCAGCAGCAGTGCTCCCTTGCTCGCTTCTTGCTGTCGGCTCCTCTTCTCTCGCTTGTCCTTGGAATCCGACAGTTGATCCCCCTGCTAGACACCTTACGCAGGTCTCCATAGCACAAGCGACCACACAAACAAACGCACAATTATTTTTGTGCACCAAAAGCCAAGGCAGAAAAGGACAAAAATGAGGAGGTAGGTGGGGGTGGGATTGAAGAAGGTTGAATGAAAATTCCACAGTCCTCTTTAATGTTCTTTGCCTTTTGTTTGCAATGGTTAGGAGGGGAGGTTGACAAGCTTGGAAAAAAAAAAACAGACCCCCTCCTCTCTGTATTCCTCTGTTCACTTTTTAGTGGTCAATCAGTTGGTCGGTTGGTCAGTCTGACAGCCCTTCTCCCTCTCTGACTCTCTTCTCCTTGCTCCCCCTCTCAATGTGGCGTCGTGTCCACTTGATTTTTCTTTCTTTCTTTCTCTTTTTTTTTTTCTCTCTTCCTCCAGGAGTGCTCGGCAGGGGTTGAAAAGACTAAGCGACACACACTGCCTTCATTAGCTTTTTCCTCTGCTTAACTAGCCACACGCTCCAGCCACGGCAGCCGCGGTGGCGACGGCACCAATTGCAAACGCGCACACACCATCCCTGCGAAGCGCACACAGCAGCAGTAGTGAGCACACACAGCAGCAGCTGCAGCCTGCCTCCCTTGCACTTCCCAATAATCCGTCAATTTCTTCAGAGGGGGAGTGGGGTGGGGGATGGAAGGGGGTGCTGGGAGGAGTGGGGGTGTTGTAGCTGGGTTGATCGAGGTGGGTTAGAGGGAGGAGGGGTGGTGCGCAGTTTCTCCTTCCTCTCTCCGGCTGGTTTCTTTTTTCTTCTTGTTTTCCAGTTCTTTTTTTTTTCCTCCTCTCCTCGTGGTGATGAGCACCCCCTCGGTAATGCAGCGTCCGACTAGGGAGAGGAGCAAGACAGGGAAGGCAAGCGCTGGGTGAGCGCGCGGCTTACAGGCGTGACGTTAACAGTAGCGTCGATGTGGAAAGGATCCGTTGTAGCAGCAAAAGAGAGAGCGTGCGCCGGCTTGGATATCTCTCTCTCTCTCTCTCTCTCTCTCTCGCTCTCTCACTCTCTCTCTCTTGCTTTCTCTCTCTCTCTCGCTTTCTCTCTCTCTCTCTCTCGCTTTCTCTCTCTCTCTCTCTCTCTCTCTCTCTCTCCCTCCCTGCCTCCCTCCTGCTCTCTCTGCAGTGTCCTAAGGTAGTTGGGTGAGCTCAAAGCACTCAGACCTTTTTAGAGATCTACCTCTTCAAAAACCAGTTTGCTCCTGCTGTCCTCCGCTCCCTTTTTTTTAATGCTCACATTCTCTTGTTCTGTGGCTTTTCTGGGGCTTTGTGTAGCTTAGGGGAATAGACAGACTGTCCGAGCAAAAGGCAAGAGATGTACAGTGGCATCCCCACAGCAACCAGATTTTAACCCCCTCCTCCCCTGCAATAATCCAGCCATTCCAACGAGTCTGGCAAAGCTTTCCAACATTGCTGTGGTGGCAAAGGCAAGCAGATGGGACACTGTTTCTCTCACTCTCTCGCTTCCTCTCGCTCTCTCATGATGCACTCTCTCTTCCCCTTCTCTGCTCTCTCTCTTTATCTTTGATTTTCTTTCACTTTACCTCTCTGTCTCTCTCTCTCTCTCTCTCTTCGTTTTGTCCTTTAGTGGAAAATAGAAGAACATGAATGGACTGCTGACGCATCCTGCTCGGAGCAGTGCTTTGGTTTGATGCAGTGTGTTTTGTGCATTAACTCCCCCCACCCACTCCACCCTCACCCTTCTTGCTGTCTTCCCTTCCAACTGCTCACTCTTCGTCCGTCATTGTGTCACTCCACTTCATCTCTGGCTGGCTATCTTTTTTATATACAATCTCCTACAAGTCGTTAGAACATTAAGTGTGATTTAAGCCACATCCGTATCGATCGATCTCTTCAGTGCAATGAAACTAAAAGTTTAGATCATAAGAATTTGATTAGGTTACTTTATTAACACCATGTATTAGGTATATGGATACTACTACAGGAAGCAAGTGTATAAGAGTACATTATATCAAATCAAAAGACAAAGCAAAATTTTCTGCTCTGCATTTACACTTTTTACTTCTTCATCCCACTCCCCACCCTCCTTTCATCATGTATGCCTTTGCAGGTAGTTAGAGCACTGTAAACAGGCAGGCCTTAACCCTCAATTTGAGCACAAACTGTCGCTTCAGGAAGCACACAGCCATAAAGGTCATGTTGAGGAAGGCGAACAGGAGAAAACAAGACATGCTTTACCTTCCTGCCGCAGGAGAAGAGGCAAAACAAACGTACCCTACTGTCCCATCACCCCTCTACCTCAAATGATTTGTACAAGCCTCATGTCCATTAAACTAGGAAGCAGTGTGGGTAATTGATGGTTGGTAAAGCTAGCTGTGACAGTGCTGCTAGGTGTGTGTGTGTGTGTGTTATTGTGTGTGTGTGTTAGTGTCTGAGCTAGAGAGTAAGCGTGTGAAAGAGAGGGAGAGAAAGCGAGAGGGAGGAGAGAAAGCACGCCAGCTAGAAAAGGTCACACTGCCTGTAGCGCAGTACGTTATTCCCACCGGCACAGGAGTATAGAGCCAACTCCTATATTATACACACACATACACACACACAGACTTTCTCCTTGACTTCACTGCAGTTGAATACGAATGGGCTTCAATGAAGCACATGTAACACTGAGGTAGCGGCCACAGGAGTATATGGGGGGGGGGGTTTCCTTTTCCTTTTCTTAAGACAGAAAGGCTATTTCCTTACCTTTCCACAGGGATTCCCTAGCACCACGGCCATGTGGAGGGTGATATCAGAGGTGCGCGCCACTACTGCAACCTCAAGGAAGTGAAAACTAGAGATAATGTAGTAGGGCTGGGCGATATGGCCCTAGAAGAATATCATGATATTTCAGGCTATTTTTGCGATAACGATGTTCTTGACGATATGACCAAATACTTAAAAAGATATAGAAAATATGATTTTTTTAGTCTGTATTAATAAATTAAAATCTAAAATGTAGTGTGAAGTGCAAATCTCAACAGTTGCCAAATAAAAAAAAATGTACTCTTGACTCTAGAGTATGAGAAAATAATAAAAATAACCATTTAGGGGTTCCGGGGCATATTCTAAAGACATTTTGTAAAGGAGAATAAAGGTTCTTGTATGTTTTATTTAAGGCATCTTATTTTGACAGTCTTCTTGTAAATTCTGTGGTGGATTCTCTTAACACACTGTGCTCTTATTTTGAAAGCTGCATGTGTTTAGCGACAGGGAGTAAGTAGCTTTTGGTGATTAAAACAACTTTAACCTCTACATCAAGAAGTAGGAACGTTGCTAATATCATGATATGCATTTTTTTAACCATAAAAAAAATATACCGATATTATCGTGAACGATACGATATGGCACACCCCTATAATGTAGGCATGTTTTCAACAGGCATGCAAAAGAAAGAAGGTTATAATACAAATACAGGATGTGCGGCAAATGTGCTGCTCAAAACAGCATCAACATTTCATTGATCTGTTGTCAGTCAAGCCCACTGCAAATGAAGCCCTGTGTGATTATTGATGACCAAAAATCAAATGTAGAGCAGTGTGCACACTGTTCCTGCTCGCTTTGTTTGTGTGTCAGATGGTGCACTGTCCTGTAGGTGTGGTGTGCCACCATTTGATGAGCGAGTGACCCAGAATGAGTTCAGGTTGTTGTTTTACCCACCCAGCACAGCACATCCCAGACTACTATCTAACCAAAATCCTCCATTGACCCGTAACATGACCAACTCTGCCAGGACAGCTCTCTCCTCTTGGCCCTCACCCTGTCTGTTCCTCTCTTTCCTGTCTTTTCTATTCTCACTCTATTTTTCTCTGTCAGCGGACACTCTGCTTTCTCACTACTGATGGAGCGTAGGTCATGGCCTGCCAAACTCTGTAATGCTCCACTGACCAAAAGTGGTCAACCCCTTGCTTTATAGTTTGATCCTGGCCTGGAATGGCCAACATTGCTTGATGGTCAGCCAAACTCTGTGATCACTGCAAGGTTTTCTCAAGGTCCAGCATTTGTGTGTGTGTGTAGCTCACATGGCATTCCTGACTTTGGCGAAGAGGTGAACCAGAAAAGCCTTTTTCCGGTCTGGTGGCCTTTTTTAAGACCTGGACCTTGATTCCAAATTGGATCTGATGGAACCAGATTCATGCTGCATTTCTTTTCTTTTTTTTTAAACCTGCTTTACTTTTTACCGATCTGCTGATGCGTTATGAGCCGTCCAGAGCCCTTAGGTGGTCTGGGACAGGTCTACTTACAGTCCCCAGAGTTAGGACTAAACAAGGAGAAGCAACGTTTAGTTTTTATGCACCAAATCTCTGGAACAAACTCCCAGAGAACTTGAGGTCTGCTGCAACTCTCAGCTCTTTTAAAATCAAGTCTGAAGACTTTTCTGTTTCCATTTTAACCTGTAATTTTTATTCATTCGCTCTTAAATGTTTTATTCATGCACTTTTTTTAATTTATTTTTTTTATATTCGCTTTTAAATGTCTTCTAATGTGTTTTATGTATTTTAATCTTGCCCCTGTAAAGCACTTTGAATGTCCCTGTGTCCGAATTGTGCTATATAAATAAACTTGCCTTGCCTTACTTTTGCGTGTCTTTCGAGGTTTAGGCCATGCCAGTATATCCATACACTATCTTGACAAGAAGAGTGTTGTCAGGCCTTACCTTCAGGACTCGCTGACTGATGACGGCCTGATGAGCTGTCAGATATGTGGGACCTTCACGCTGTAATGCCAGTCCCATGCCCCTGCTGTGTGACCCCTGTCCTCCCTGCTTCACCCAAGGCTCCATCTAGCCACCCCCTGTACCAGGCCAGGAGGGCACTGGGTGTAGTTCAGGGGTACTGCAAGACCTACTTTTGCGTGGCCAGTCAGCCAGCATGTTCAGGGGGGTATATGCAAACATTACAGAACCCATCCCCTGGGGTGAGTGCTAGCGAATCTGGGCTACGGCCAGTCACATGTAGGTCAGCAGCCTGTGTCTGTTTGCATGTGTGTGCGTGTCACTAGTTCCATTTGGGTGAATGGCCTGCAGTGTGGTATAACAGCAATGACAATCAAGAGTTTAGGCGTGCACAGTCGAATGATAGATCTAATGATAATGTCATTGCCACCATCAAGGTTTTGCATTATTGGCCCTTGGGCAAATGCACATATGGCTTTCTGTTTGTGTGTGTGAGACAGAAAGAGATGCGATTTTCAAGGAGACAAGAGGCACACTATTTTTGGGCTTGTCTTGTGCTTTGAGAGCTATTATTAATTGTTTGCATACGCGTGTAGGTGAGTGAGCGTGTCCTCTAAGTATCCAAGAATGTCCCAGTGGCCGATCGCATACCGGTGCCCGCCCCGGCACAATGTTATCTCAAACCGATTTTTCAAGGCCGCAGCACGTAAACATGCGTACACACACAGACGCTCCCCAACTCTGTGATGCTGACCTTGAGGTAGAGGATCCGCTAGTAGACACTTCCTTTCCCATTTTCATTTCAATTTCCAGGAATTAATTCTGCAAGAGATTACGTGTAACACACACACACACACACACACACACACACACACACACACACACACACACACACTGCTATCAGTGTCCCAGTAAAGGCTTAAACTGCTTGGTAGGGATTTTTTTTTTTCGGTTTATCATTTTTCTCATCACTCACACACACACACACACACACACACACACACACAGATGCGCACACCAATCATATGCCAGTGTATCAAGAGATTATAATAGGCAATAGGGTATATCAGTAACTTCAGTATTCCCAGGTTGGATGAGTTGTTTCGTTTCATCCAGATACCTGCTCAGTCTGCTTCTACTGACCTTGTTTGGCCTCTACTCACTACAGCATAATATTTTAGCATTATGCTGAACAGATGCAATTATTCATTTACTTAATTTAGAGGGTAAATTGGGTTATTCAAAGAGTAAAGCAATAAATGTGGTTTAACATTCATTCACGTTTTTGCTTTTAATCCAGACTCTCTGTTCATTAATCCTTTAAGTTCTCATTCTCTCCCTCCATAAGTTTCATGGAGAGTTTCTCAACTTGTCCCTTGCCTCCTTATTTAGTTCTTTCCATCAAGCTCTTTTCGTTCTTTGTTTTTTTTTTTCTCTCTTTCACTTTTTTCTTTCCTCCTCTTGTGCTCTCTTGGCTGTGCTGCATCCCTCTTTTCCTTATTCTTACTTCCTGTGTCCTCCTCTCTGTCATCTTGCCCTCACTCCCCTCCTTTAAATTGCTACTTCTTACAGTGTTCCTCTGCTCTAGTATTTGCAGGCCAGTCTCGAGTTAATTGTGTTTGTGCATTCAGCATATGTTTTTGTGTGCGAGTGTGTGCTCTCAAATGAGGGGCAATATCAGGTCACGGCAACTGAATGCACACAGTAAAAGATGAGCGTTTCCACTCCTTTTTTTATTTTTTTATTCTTTCATCCTGTGTTATTCAGTGTTTTAGCTTCGCTAGCAGCCATTGTCTCCAGACTAATGGGCTTCATTATGTTGAGCTGTGTTCATACTGGCTGCCAGAGCAGGGATTAGCCCTAGCGCCGTGTTAGCTGGAAGCAGAAGAAAGATACAAGTAGGTTAGCACTGTTAACCCAATCAGCATGAGCCAAGATAGCTAGATAGGAGGAGATATTTCATGCATATTTGGAAAAAGGAGCGTTTTTACTCTGCCCTTGTTAAATTTACACCATTTAAAACCTTGTTTCCACCAATTACTGCACCATTACATTTTTAAGAATGGATTTCTTTAATTATAAGCACTGTTGCTGTGTATAATTCTGCAGAGCATGTGATATAATGCCCTTTTATTTGTCTCACCATATGCTAATGCTCCCCATGTCTTGCCCCGGCCAACGTCATTGGTCAGCTGGCCTCATTAGGATTCATGGAGCATCCCTGTATGTGCGTTCATCACAATGTTGCCCTGCCAACTGCCAGGCCGTAGGAAATGGATGTCTCTTTCTCTGAGCAATGTGAAGGTAAAAACATAGTAATTCACCTCTGAGAGAGCAACTAAATCTTCTAGACTTTTAGCTCCTTGGGAGCAAAGCTGCTGTCTTCATTCAGTCCCACCCCTCCCCGTCTTTCTTTTTACTTTTGTGTCCTTGGCTCGGCCAAAACCAAATTCCCAACTAGTGAGTGAGTTTTTTACTCTGCAACATTTTATGTGACATTGGTCCCATGTTGGGCTTTTGCATTTATTCTGCTTTGTCTCAGTTCACTTAATTGTTTTTATAGGATTAAATGGGAGTCATAACATTGATTTATTGTGCATGCTGACAGAAGCTCTGTCTTGGCTTGTCTGGATACTGCTACTATTGTCTGGCTTTTTGTTAAGCTTTTATACAATAGCAAGTGTTTTGAGAATGCTGCTACAGGTGCTTGTAGTGTGCTTGTAACACACTCGACATTAAAATCCCTTTTTGTTGGCCATCTTAAACAAACATACCCTCCTCTTAGGTCTTTTGTCATACTCAAAGTGACCACCTCCCCAACTATGAATCCCTGACCTTCAAATATCCTCTTCCCCCTAAAAATCACAGCGACAATTACCTACTTTACAGTGTTATTTCCACGGAGCTGTTAATCCCAGAATCTCCATCAAGCTTCATGTAGGGGAGGATTAGCCACGGTGAGGCCTGTTACTGCACAGACCCAGGGATGGATGGGGGAAAAAAAGAGAATGAAACAGCTTTTCATCTTTTCAAATCCACCTGTCCACACCCAGATTATGGCAGCACTGTCCAGCAGATAGAGACTCTGTGATTCTGTGTGTGCATGCCAATAATCTTTGTTTTCCACTTCCATGTTGTGTGTGTGTGTGTGTTTGTAAGCCTATTCGTCTATCTCCCAGAGTATTTTTTTTTCTCTGTGCCAGATATTTTTGTACGGACACCACACAGTATTGCGAACCGCTTTCCAATGACGTTCCAATGTTAGAAAGCAGACGGGAGGAAAGGGAGTGAACAGAGTTTTTCTAATATGCTTCCAATTTGGATTTCATTACTGATAGTTACCCGTCTACCTTATCTGTGTTCAAATGAACTATCTGCTCCCCAATGTGAGCATAATAATGAGAAACACACACAAGTCAAGTATAAGGAGGTGTGCAGGGCCACTGTTATGACATAAACTAACATTTTACCTGCTGCAGAGAAAGGCTGGGAGTTTGCGTGTTTGTTTTTCCTTTGTACACAAGATGCATTTTGTGTTTCTATTCTCTAATACGACTACTCACCTCCGAGCCAGTTATTTTTCCTGTGTAATATCCGCTGTCTCCCTGCCTCCATCATTTTCCCATACTGGGGGATTTGAGAAGCCTAGCTAAGTGTGTCTAATCTATGAGCGCAGCCAGCACAGCGTCAAATGTTTGTACCTGCAGCCTCCAACAATACAACACTTCAGCAGCTTTCCACCCAAGCAGGTAGGAGACAATGCAGGAAAGGGAGGGCTGGAGGGGGTTGGGAAAGAGACACCTGAGTGGATGCTGACACTATTGCTAAGTGACCGTGGACTTGAGGTTAAAGGAACACTCCACCGTTTTTTCATATTAAAACATGTTATTCGGTCAAGTAAGACGAGTTGATACAGACCTCTTGCGTCTCAATGCGTGCACTCAATCGCCCTGGCGCGCGGCGCCACTTGGCTAGCACTTAGCTTAGCCCAGTTCATTCATTAGGATCCAAACAGATGGACAGTTAGAAGCGACCACTTCAACAGGCAAACAAAGCGAGCACTTCGACTCGGCGCAGTAATATCATCACTCCTGAGGGGAGAAGATTTTTCAGATATATTGATATTATTGATATATTGATATTACTGCGCCGAGTCAAAGTGCTCCCAAGTGCTATTCCGCCATACATTATAGTTATCCTTTTTATCCGCTTAGAAAAGCGCCACATTTTATTTTGTGTCGCCATACTTGGTCGTTTAACTACTCGTGTAGCTGTATTTAAATAGGGAAAACGTGGAGGAGTTTGGTCGCTTCTAACTGTCCATCTGTTTGGATCCTAATGAATGAACTGGGCTAAGCTAAGTGCTAGCCACGTGGCGCCGCACGCCAGGGCGATTGAGTGCACGCATTGAGACGCAAGAGGTCTGTATCAACTCGTCTTACTTGACCGAATAACATGTTTTAATATGAAAAAACGGTGGAGTGTTCCTTTAAAAGTAACGGGAGAAGAAGTGCATGTTTGGGTTAAATGAAAGCGCAAAGCAAAATGGAAATAGAATATGGGTCAAAGGGAAAAAAATCCCCCCCCCCTTCTCACACTTGAAGCCCTTTGACTTTGCTTAAATGTGTTTTGAGTTGCGGTGCAATCAGGGATATCGTAGGCTGCGGCTGGGGGCCAGCAGGGTCCCGGCTATGAAAGGAAGGGAGGGGTTCGGGGCGATGGGAGGGGGGCAGCAGGCAGCACTTTCTAAATTGAAGTCAATAACACAGCAGTCCATTCTGTCAGAGCCAGTCCTCCCACACAGTCCGCTTACAGTCACTAAGGAGAGCCGAGGGTAGGATGTCGATTGAGTTCTCCAAAGTACCACTACGCATGGCAACATGTTTGTGTGGGTGAAGGCCCACTAGGGCAAACGGTAGCGTCAGTGAATAAGAGGCGTGGCACACCGCTGCAACTTTAAAAAAACAAACTGACACTAATTGTTATTCTCCCTTCCGTGTGTACACGTAGTTGTCAAGTCTAAGACGAGAATTGAATATTAAGTAGTAGCAGTGATCTAAAATGAAAAATAAATGCCCTCAGCCTGCTACATGGAAGTGCTTTTATTCAACATGTAGCTGTTGTATGAAATCTTGCTAATGCAGGCATATCTGAGACACATATGCACACACAGTCTTATTTTGCCTTTAATCCCTTTTTGCATGTTAGCACTTCTACATAGCTTTGGGGATTAGACCTGGTATGGCTGGCCTGCCTTGAGCGCGGCTAGGAAAGTAAATTAGTAACTGGTAGAGGGGAGACATCCGGCTGACATGAGTTTGCCTGTGTGTTGAAGCATGTGCGGTAAGCTTACATACTTTGTGTTGGAATCTGATGACGGCTACGTAATGGTTACTGGCACATCCGCACAGCATGGAACACGCGTGATTTGTTTGGGAGCTAGCACTTTTTTTGCTCATTTTTGCTGAGCTGAACCTTAAAAAAAAAGCAAATCGGCTGCAGTTTTGATACCCTGTGTTCCCACTAGTGTTCTGACAGCCTTGTGTGTGTTGTGCTCTTCACAGGAAAATGCAATTTTATGATAAAAACCCATTTACACTTCAGTTCTCGAGATGGTAGAATTTTAAGCGCCTGTTTATAAATGCCACTTTTTTTTTTTTATATATATTTGTGCAAGAGAATAACTATGTTAGCGGAAGATTGTCCTTGAGATAGCTTTCATCCAAATTCAAATTGTTTCTGCTCTCTCCCTTGTATCTGGAGAAAGAAACTGCACACACAGTCACATATGTTTATCCTGGGATACATGTCTGCGGCTTTATAATGCAGAAAAAATGTTTACATTATACATGATATCAAGGGGATAGGCTTAACGAAGCTTGAAGCGATTCTTCATCCACGGGGCTCTTTAACTTTTTAAACGTACACAGAGAAATTCCATTGCATGTCCACAACACATTAGAAGCTGTCGTCTTTGCATTTAGCAGCTACACTAAGTGCATCCCATGTGTTTTATCTACATTGTCTCTCTTGTGCTTTTGTTCCTTGTTATTCAGTCATTGTTTGCTTGTAGATGCTGCACACAGGTTCACTGCCTACTAATCCTCCCACTGCTGCGCTCTCTCTCCTGTCTGTTCTCCTGCTGATGGCATCAGTCTAGGTCACTTGCACTGTAGGCTGGTGGACAGTGGTCATTTCCCAAGACAGACATTGATTTCTCTTTCATTTTCCTGCCACTCGTAGTTTGACTGCAAAAATTATAATTTTGACTTAAATAGAGCATGAAAGATTTATCAGTTGGACAATTTTAACGGCTAATATTAGCTTATCACAGACATATTGCTATCTATTGGTATTTGCATGATATAAAAACTTTTTTTACAGAACATATAATACAGAAAAAGGTACTTAGGTTGATTTAGAAATGGTGTTAGCTATTTATTCTATTTTTGTATTCATTTTTGGTCAGTAATTGACTGATACTAAACACACAATGCTGATAATTGATTTGGATTGTTTTATTTTGATGTTTTTTCTCATTTTTAATTTCCAGAATTGGTTGACAATGTAATGCATTATATGCATAATGTAAATATGCATATACAACAAACAACATTAATAAAACAGCCCTCCTAAAATTGGTATTGATTATATAGAAATAAATAAAAATACCATATCAGTTTTTCCTCTGGATTTAAAGCGTATTATTGTCTAGAAGTGGTGGATTTTAATGTTAATTTAACTTGTGACCACACAATAATAAACCTGGAGGAAACCAAACTGATGGATAAGGTTGAGAGGTGATTTTTTTTCTTTTATCAATTGCCGTAAGTAACGTCAAATATTTTTCCAAGAACACCTTTCAATGATGGTCTTGATATGTGGGAGCCTCTTGTCATTGCTCTGATAGATTGCAGCCATTCACTTCACTTCCTATTGCCCCTAAAGTGTGCCTCAGGAGTGCTTAAAGTTTATTCAGATTGTTTTTTTTTTCCTAGCTAAGCAAACTGCTAGCAAAGCTTTGAATGCCTGCGTATGCATTTTAATATGCATGTTGTGTCTGGAGATGGCTTTGCTGACTTAACCGTCTAGACACTCTTCTTCAAGGGCTGCCATTTGTTTTTTTTTTCTTGTTGCCCATCACCATTCTGCCATCCCATTTGTTAGTAGCTCAGCTGTGCACAGCAATAAACGAGTGGAAATTGATGAAACCGCTGAGACACATTGGTTTGAATTTTCTTTTGAGGAAACAATTGAGCTCTCCACTTATTCATTCAGCGGAAATACCATGAGACAGCAGCCTTTGGGCATAGGGTTTTATTTCGCAAAAGGTGCCTCATTGGGTATTCAGGCAGTAAGTCTGGGCAGCATGAGTGTTGAGCGGGCCACAAGACTGTTGTGGCTTGTAACTCCACAGTAGTAGTGGGGTGTCTGCCTGTGCCTGTGGCCACATTGTCGAAATTGAATTTGAGTAGTGTGTGTGCACTGGTGCCTGTTTTGAAGTGTTATCCATCCGATTTGGAAGAACGATTGTCATATCGCACACCTGGTGGTGTTAAAAGCACTCCTGCAGGAAACGATGCGTTCAAAGCCAAATGTATCAAGTAAACAATCGCATGCTGTTTGTATTCTGCTGTGACTGTTTGTCTGTAAAATAGATTTTAGAGAAACTTTTAACACATCCACATTTTTGCTGGCTTTGTCTCTGCTGCTGTGTCCTTTTGGCAGCACTTGCCAAAGATGCAGCCTTGGAAAGTTTTTACCTGAATCACAAACCACAAAAGATAATGAAAGCATCCATCAAGTTGCAATTAACATAATCCGACAGTCACCAGTGACGTCACTTGGTTTGAGGACGTTTTTCTTGCCCTTTTGTTCATTTGACCTCCAGAGTGACTCAACTTCCTTGCCTGTTCTGCTGGATTGTTTGATAATGTATTGAGCTGTGAATGAGCCACGGCCTTCCTGAGCACATGCTGCACAATCCTGCACAGGGTGTACTCGACTAAAAGTAACAATTACCATTGTGCTGCGGCTCTGACACAAGCACTCGCCCTGAAGACGCTTTAAAAGGGGGAAAAAACCGCAATACTGACACCGCTGACTGATTCACGACTGACTCATCACTCTCCTGATGGTAAGAGAACCCATCTGTGGAAGGAAATACACAATATATGTAATTTAAAGGCACTTGAAGTGGTTTGTTCCCTCTCTTTTAGTTTCTGACCTCCGTTTTGTAAAGTTTGTCGTTTAAGGGAGATCTTAAGTAACAATATTGTTTGATTGTGTGATTTTTAAATTATACCTTGATGTAAAATTTGGGTCATGCAGCCCAGCCCCATCGTGTGATGAATGAATAGCTAAATTAAACTTCTTTTTTATTTTTTTTGCTTCTTACTTTACTTTACTGTCCTGCATCTTCCATCTTCCATCTCTGTGCTGATTCTCCAGTCTGAGCATGTCCTCTCTGAGGTAGCGCTGATTAACAGCATCTGTGTTTCCATAGTCTTGTGGGGCAGAAAGAGAAGGAGGAGGAATGAAGAAGAAGAAGAAAAAAAACGCCTTCAACAATCCCTATCGTCACTTGTGGCCTTGTCGAAGTTCTCTCTTCCTCTTCCCATCCCTCACTTTTCTACTTTCCTCTCTCTCTCTCTCTATTTCTCTCTCTCTTGCTCTCAATCTGATTCCACAAATGTTAGCCCCATTTCTCTCCCTTGTCTCCTCATTATGGAGGTGTTTGGAGGCCCAGTCTTGTTTTTGAATCTGTTTTTTTTTCTTCTTCTTTCTTTCCTTTTTCCCCCAAATGGAAGAAGAGTAACAGAGAAGAGGGATGATTGGAGCACAGTGACAGAGAAAACTGATAACAAACTGAAGGTGTCACATTTGAAACATTGTTGTGGGTTGGAGTCTCACTCCAAATATTAACAATGAAGGATGGAAGAAGTCTCGCCTTTTTTTCCTTGGATGTATTTATCTTAATAAGTCAAAGGCAACACAGGAAATCTTCTGAATCTGGATGTTCAGGAGTATGGGTTGGCCACGTAGCTTTTTCTCCTTAACCCATTGAGGCCTGAAACGCCTGTAAAACCTGTGGGCGATTTTAAAATAAGCCCCTAAAACCTGAAGTTTTTCTGGAAATTCAACAGAAGTGTCAATGCTTCTACTAAATAATAGATTTTTCAGCCTCTGTAGCAGATGGAAATGAAATTCAAAAAGTATTTGAGCGCTTATACAAATACTACAAAACAACGTAGCTGCTTTCCAGGCTTCAATGGGTTAAGATTAGCATGCTAACCAGGTGCAAGGTGGCTGTAATCCCTTTTTATTTGACGCTGTAATTGATTAGATTAACCGCCATTGGCAGGTACGATTGTAGTCAGACTGGTCAAAATGCATTGCGGTTATAGAAAGAGAATAGAGGGCAAATCCTATTTGCCAATGAATCGTCATTTGCAGTCTAGCAACAGACCAACTGCATGACTCCTAAGCAGGCATGACTTGATTCAATCAGCCCCCCCCCCAACCCCCCCGTCTTTCTCACACACACAACCCCACAGTACCCATCTCAATCCACTATCTCATTTGTTGATCGTCCGTTGCCATTTATGTGATTGAACTTGGTTGAATTGGATTGCCAAAATTGAAGGATGATTATAGGATGGTTTGTCTCGAGGTTATTATCTTGTATGACTGGGGTCAGATCATCATTTTCTAATATATGATCTTGGGACTACCTGTTGGGATGAAATATTCATTTTGGCTGGATTCAATATGCTCTCTTATTGTAGCTCATACTTGCCACACGAGTGACAACATAATAGGAGGTGGAGGAGGAGGAGGAGACGTATTTCTCTAGACCAGTAGTTCTCAACCTTTTTGAGTCGCGACCCCCAATTTAACATGCATGTTGTCCGTGACCCCCGCTCACTGAACACAATCTCACACGCGCAGTTCAGATCACCCAAAAAAGAAACAAAATGACCAAAAAAAGGAAACAAAATGAACAAAAAAGACACAAATTGGCCACAAAATGACCAAAAAATACACAAAATGACCCAAAAAAGAAACAAAATTACCAAAACTTTTTTGGTAACACAAATTGACCACAAAATGATAAAAAAAAAGACACAAAATGACCTGAAAAGACACAAAATGACCAAAAAAAGACACAAAATGACCAAAAAAAGGAAACAAAATTACCAAAACTTTTTTGGTAACACAAATTGACCACAAAATGATTAAAAAAAGCCACAAAATTACCAAAGAACACATTAAGTGACCAAAAAGACTGAAACACACTTTAACACATGAACACTTTAACACAGTGGAGACAGAGCTGACTTCCAAAATGATTTGGCGACCCCCAGAAATCATCTCGCGACCCCAATTGGGGTCCCGACCCCAAGGTTGAGAACAGCTGCTCTAGACTGCTGGATCTGTTCTGTTATACCTTCCCCTTTTGGAAATTACCTGTTGAACAAGAATAAATGCAGGTAGATGGAGTTGTAATATCTTTTTGTCTAGAGAACTCACGGCAGCCTCCAGCCTGTAATTTGGACTCTTTACTATACTACTAGTTTGTAGCAACATGGAGTACCTCTTCAGTAGCTCGTCTCCACCACTTTTCCCACACTCCAACTTCAACCCCTGCCTAACAACTCTCCAACCAGCCTAGCAACCGGGCACTGCCTCCCGTTTTGACAAGCACACAGAAATTGACAAAAAGCCATGTTGAAAAATGCCTCTGTCGGCTCTTTTCCTCCCCTTTTTTTCCCCCCACTGCCTCATTCTCTCACTCTGTCAGCACAGGCAGGGTCTGGGAGGACAGAAATGGCTTTTTGAGTGACACGGGCTGGCTATGCCATTTGCCGTGTCAACTGGTGAAAGAGGATAGAAAAGGAGGTGGAGACAAATGATGATGGCCTGGCCATGATTGTCCCGCGCCCTTCTCGCTTTCACCCGCCATCTTTTCCCCCCCGAGGTCATTGAAGTCCAGATAACATGGCCACAATGCCGGGAGGTGTAGAAATGTTTTTCACAGTTCCTCATCTGCAATACAGCTGTCTCTTATTCTGTTTATTTCAATATTTTTACAATTTAATAATATTTCTCCATGGACAGAATGCCTATGTTTAGGTACTACATGAAATTAAATATCCCTCAAAGTAAGTGAAGTTTGAAGTAGATACTGTGAGCCAATGCTGAATTATGAAAAATTCTTATATCTTTATGTTTAATTTGGTTTGTTCGAATGTTTTCCTGCATAGCGCCCCACTATAGTTTGCCCAATGCAGCTACAGATTCATACATATTTAAAATTCCATTATAAAATCTTAATTTGATTAATAAGATGTGGTAAGTGAGGTATACCTGAATAAACAGCTGGTCATGTGCTGGATATCCCTGTAGAGAGGTTTGACAAAGCAGAATCGTATAGACTCCTGCCTTTCATTTTTCCTCTACATGTCATTACCTATTAGAAGTATAATTTAGTTTGGGCGCTTGGCAACCATTGTGTTGCACTTATAAACAATCCCCTCCATCATGAAATAATTAAGCTCGCTGGGAGATTATGTTTAAAAGTGGCAGCATAGCAAATTACTGCAGAGAACATAACCAATGACAATTATTTCACTGTACTGACAATACAGCTAGCTGGCTTTCTGTGCAAGTGTGTTTTTTTTTACTTTAATTTAAAAAATAAATGGCTAAACGTAATAAATATAATAAATTATATTAATGTGTTGGATAATAGGATGGCAACCTTGTTTTCACAATTAATGTTGTTTCACTTCATTGACTTGCATTGTTACAGGCGGATATCTGCTCCTAAACGGAGTCAGTGCTCAAAATTGGTAGTAAAAACGTGTCATTGTTATTTCCTCTTTGTTGCTGTTGTACTGCTCAGTGATTGCAAAATAATGGCCAGGCTTTATTGGTTATGTACTCCAAGGTATATGTGTAAATGGATCTGCAGGAAAGCAACGCTGTCATTTTGAAAGGTAATGTGGCTTAATGCCCTCTCCGATCATTTTGACCACCCCTAAATGTGCTCAATGTGGCTTGACTGCTCCCACCAAGCATCCACCGCTCGAGGCAGCGATGTGGAGATTTCGACTTTTTCTTCTCATTGCTTTCCGATACCCTAGGGCCTCGAGAAGCTGGGTGTCTCAACCCAGAACACAGCGTACCCCTGGGAAGTGAGTGAAAAATGCTGAAAAAATCAAATTACAGCGTCCATTCCGAAGTGTCAGGAGCTGCAATTAATTTTTTTGTTTCCATTTAGATTGGTAGGTTGCACCGACAAAAACAAAAAAATGAAAACCCCAAAGTTATAACTCTCTCAGAGCTTGGTGACATTTATTTTTAACAGCTGTTCAGCCCAGTTCAATTTGTGTTTTCCCACCTGCAACCTCCCACTGCCCAGTTAAGAGGAATTATATGATATTAGTAATATTACAAATGTAGCTCAATATTCATCGACCGGCATGCCATGTCGGCCCTCTCTTAAAAATGAGATGGATTGTAGTTATTGCTGTTATTGATTTTAATAACCAGGCTGTTAAGGCCCAATGAGGAGTCTTGCCTCTCGCGCAGTGTGAGGGCTGAGCTGTTCTTTCATCAGCGTAACAAAGGATCTATAAACTAATTTAACTACAGGTTTAGCTTGATTAGGTTTGCTGACTCTTGCAGTTTCTCCCTCTTTTTTTTTTTTTTTGACACTAAACCTTCCAGATACAGTAGGTTTTATGAAATGTATTTTATACCCCTTCTCCCATCAAACCTCCTTAACCATGAATAAACGTATAAATACTGTTGATTTCATAGGAGATCATACACAAGACTGGGGCAATCCAGGTACTGGTCTCAAATGGGAGGCCTTAGCAAAAGCACAGTGTGTAAGTTGAAGGATCAAGCTCCCTCACAACACTATTGATCCTTTAGGGCACATAGTGAGAGACTGATGTTGAATGTAGTCAGTCATTACATGGCCAGAGGTCCAGCAATACTCTATACCACTGACCCTTTCATTGTGTCGGTACTTGTCAAACCCCTGTGGTGTTTAATTGTCGTACATGTAGAGGCTTTGGGGGGGAGGGTTTAAGATCACAAAGGTCACTGAACATCACAAAAGCCTGCAGGTTCCAACCAGAGTCAATTCCTTTTTTTATATGATTCAGCATGACCTTGTTCATGTGTACTTTTTAATGGGCTACAGCTGTGTCTGATCAATGCCGAAAATACATCTCAAGCTGTAATCTTTGGGACTATAATAGTTAAATTTACGAGCTCATTGACTTTAATGGATAGTTCTCCCACTCTCGGTACTTCTCAGCAATCGGCTAGCAGATGAGAAAAGGATGCAAAGTCACTCAGTCGTTTCAGATTGTATGTCACTAGCAAAGGGACGGATTTGTTTTGACAATACGCCACTTAAAATGCCTTGCGCGGTCCTGAAACCCCCCCCAGCAGTAGATCTCTCCATAATTTATTGCTTTAGTTTGGAAGTCTACTGTAGGTCATTCACAGAGGACAACAGCTCTGATCGACTCACTATTGACCTCTCCTTTTTCTCTCTCTACATCTTTGCTCCAACCCTTTTTTCCTGTGAAGGCTTCATAAGTCTTTCAAAGCCCTCCTTTTTGAAAGACCGTTCTCCCCGTGTAGAACTCCTTCGCTATTACTTTCCTTCAATGCTGGCAGTAGTTTAGACTTTACCGTGGACTTGAATAATTATAGCTTGAATTATTTACTTTTTTCCTTCTTTTTTCGAGGTAAGACTGACAGATGATGGGCCCGAACAACTGCAGAGGCTGCTGAGCATTGAATGAAAGTTTTATTTTAGGTGTCAAATTAGGAAACCTATCCTGACTGTTGGATTTGCTCATTAAATATCAAATTCAGAGCGTGTAGCCTCATGTATATTGTGTGCATTACAATTAGGAACTTATAGATGTGGCTGGGGCAATAAGACAATGTACAGTTTGCAATGCATGCATGATTTGACAGTTTATATTTATTTAGTTTATAGTTATTATTCAAATATTAAAATCCTGCAGAAATTGTCTATAAAAGCTCCCCAACTTCTACAGCTGTCTTGAAACAATGCAGATTTAGCCCCAGACTTGCTTTTTATCTTATAAAAGCAAATGACATTAAAGTTATCTTTAATTCAGCAACAAAGGAACAACCATTATAAAGAGCAGTGCATTTCGCACTGATAGCATCCGTTTATCTTTTGTGTTTGTTGGAGATGGCCTAATGTACCACATGTCAGCATCTCAACTCTTACAAAGGAGGACCACAGGGAAAAACCACGGCTAATTCCTCACATCCGTTTCTGCTGTTGGCTTTTTCTTCTCCTACATTTTCTCAACAATCCTCCTGTGAAACACGGAGGTTTGATCTCCACTTGAAAGGCGAGCGATGCCGGTTGATAATAACACATTCAAAAAGACTCACAGGTAACAGTGCCAGCTCATGTTGTCGACCGCTTGCATTAGCTGGAAGCTAATGACTTATTAAACCTCCTTCTCCATCCCTCTCCCTTTACCCTCTCCTCTTTATTCACCTGTTTTGTCAGAACAGTGATGCATGGCAAACATCAATTATCTATTGATAAAAGAAAAACTCATTAATGGGCATCAGGCAGGTTTAATGGTGGGGATCATGCCTGTTTGCCTGACCATTAATGGCCCTGGCCATTAGAGAAGCTGTTTGACTTTTCCCCACCCTGCCACCGTCAGACAGCACCCTTCCATTGACAATGATGCATGGGACCCCCTGAGTCACATTGATCACCCTGGGAGAGTCTATCCACACATAGGGCACCCTGACAAACATTCCTGTCCAGAGTGTGTACCGTTGTTCCATTGCTACCAACACCACCCTTTGGTCAAAAACTCCTAAATGCCTGAAAAACAAATGCTAAGTGTTTTATTCCTGCGGGATACTGATGTTTTCCTCAATAAGAAGCTCGACTGTTGTGCAAGCCAGCCAAGTTAAACTGCTTCTCCTCAAATTTAAAAAAAGGATGGCTTGTTTGCTCCTGAAACAGGTGGACAGGCCAGGTAAAGCACTCAAATGCTACAAGACTGGGGGGTACTGTGGTTTTAGTTTGCTGTCGTGCCAGTAAAAGATTTGTTTTCCGCGATGCAACCGCTGCTATTACTTTAGACTGTGGTGGGAATGTGAAAAAGTGTCCTCCTGCCACCAAGTCGGCCAGATTGAGACACACTACAGCTCTGCAGTGAGCACTGTGGACAGCAATATCCTGCCGAGGTGAGCCCCATCCTCACCTTACACCACGCTGTAAACCGAGAGCTTCTTTCTTCTCCTTAACCCATTGAAGCCTGGAAAGCGGATACGTCGTTTTGTAGTATTTGTATAAGCTCTCAAATACCTTTTTGAATTTCATTTCTATCTGCTACAGAGGCTGAAAAATCTATTATTTAGTAGAAGAGTTGACACTTTTTTTCCCCAGAATTTTCCAGAATTTCCAGAAAATTAGAGGCTTATTTTAAAATCGCCCAGCGATTTTTCAGGCCTCAATGGGTTAACCCATTGAGAAAAAACTGAAAAAACTCTGCCCTCCATTTCCAACCGTTTGTAGCTGTTGCACCATTGAAAGTTACCACTACATCATAGTGTGATGTGCTGCTTATAACTGCTAAATAGGGTGTTTGAAGCTCTGGTTCAGACCAACGTTTTACCCTTTTTTTATGCTTCATGACATTAACTGCTTATCCTACATTTATCAGGCTGTTGAGAGACACTTGCAATGAATTACTGCTGCTTGGTGTTTTCCCAGCATACTTTACAAGCTCCCCTTCCCAGGCTTAACTCGATCAACATCTGACAAATAGCTGTCTGTCCTGACTCCGTGGTCCGATAGTTAATGAAGCAACCTAGTTTGGAATTGGTGCCAGAGGTTTGGCCCTTGGCCTAGAGCTTAGCTGTGCTGCTAGCTTGCCAAAGCAGGGACGGTCAATAACCCACACACACACACACACACACACACACTCACACACATGCATCCTAACGGCTTAGGATTGCCGACGGGGGGAAGTTTCACCTCATGCAACCTTTTTTTCATTCTGAAAGTCCCACTGGCTTGTTGCTGCTGATATTGTAGTTTATTTCCTCCAGGTTTGTATTGTGATAAAGGGAATCCCATTGCTGATCAAAAATTAAAATGCCAGCAGACTATTTTCTTCCATTTTTATCTGCTTGAGCGAATGTTTTGCCTCTGACTTGACTTGTCACCTATAATATTCTTTTCTCTGGAGATCATGCAGTGTCTCTTTATAGTACGTGGTGAACTAAAATGATATCCCCTATATCATACTTATATTCTCATTTGTGTTTAACCTCCTGTGACCCTGCGTCCTCATATGTGGACATTTCATTTTAGGTTTTCTGGACCTTATATTTCATTCTGATTAACTATAACTATGCACTCTAGAATAAGAACAATACATCAATCAAAAGTCAATTAACAGCTTTTACCCAGACAAAAGTGGACCAGGTACCAAAGCTGATCAGATTTTATGGCTAAAACTTGTGTATTTGTGCTTAATATGGTTTGTAGTTTGATATTCTGTGCAAGTTTGACTATTTTTAGCATTAGCAACAAGTTCCGACTCTGCTAATCAGGAAGTATTCATTTGAAAACAAATAGACTTTTACTATCATTCTTCAAATGAGAGGGTGTAAATGTGAGGAAATAAAAAGTTTTAATCACTGGTGAATTAATTGCGTTATACAGTAAAATGAACCCATTATTTTTTTTCAAAAACTAATTTCTGTTCAAAAACAATGCTTAGCTTTTGTATTTATCAGGTCCTACAAATCCAAAATATCTAGGAGAAACTAACAATACATACCAAACAAAAGCTTGGCTCTCAGGAGGTTAAAACAGGAAAATAGGTCAATCATTTTAGCTGGTGTCGATAAAAACGGGGCCAGCCTCACATTTTACCACTGCTCGATGACCGGTGACCTCTTTTACCCTCACTGGCCCTTATTTGTTTTTTTCTAGTGGTGACTACACGAGTCATCAGTTTCTCAACTCGCCTCTGTTTGAGACTAACTGCCTTCTGTTCACCCTTTGTGGAGATTTTCTTTTTAAATTACAGGCCCCATTAATACGCTATTTACATCCCTGTCTGATCTATGCCATTAAGGGATCAATAGCGGTTTGTTTAATTCATTCATTTATTCTTCTGTCTCTTTCCCTCCCTCTCTCTCTCTCTCTCTCTCTCTTTTTTTTTTTTTTTAATGGGATCTATAGTTATAGATTTCTCCCGGAACTGACTGGCCTTTCCCTC
The DNA here is from genome assembly GCF_030273125.1 of Centropristis striata. Taxonomy (NCBI): domain Eukaryota; kingdom Metazoa; phylum Chordata; class Actinopteri; order Perciformes; family Serranidae; genus Centropristis; species Centropristis striata. The sequence continues at coordinate 2,173,315 of NC_081538.1, read as the reverse complement.
TCTCGATTCGACCACAGTGACATGCTAACACATTTAGCCGTTTTATACACATGCACCCCAGGTGTGAGGGAGTGAGATATGTACTAAACAAGTGCAGCACTTAAGAAAAACTGGCCTCGTGTCAGGTCTCTTTATCTGTAGGACGTCAAGGTATCTACACTTAAAAAGTGCCTATTAGAATAATCAAATAGCCAGTGTTTATTTTGAGGGATTTATCATTGGCCCCTGTTTCCTGCGCGACTATGTTCCATTACCAGCAGTTTATGGACCTTAGTAATGGACATGCACTATTGATAATGGGCTGCGGTAAGATTTTAAAGGCTGGTAGTGCCCCGTGTGTGTGTTTTTTTTTTTCCATCCAAATGACAGCACTTCTATGTAAACAGCTTCCGGGTGTTAGAACAATTACTTTCAGCAGCTTGTCATTTTCCTTATCTGTCCCCTTTGTAAGCAAAGATTAAACAACATACACGTTGGGACGTTGCCTCATTTTCTTTCTGGTTAGCGCCGTCCACACTGTCAGCGCCCTCACAGAGCGGTGACATCGCCACCGAGATGTTTTTCCCGCTCTCCGGCAAAGCAAACAATTACATACCTATCAGCACACACAAACACACACGTTTTACAGGATCACCGTGGAGCCAAGCTGGTTCTTTTTCACGTAGCTGTCATGGCTTGTAGCAACTCTGTCACACTAATAGTGTATTTATTACCAAGTAGTAGTTGTCCGTTTGTTTATTGCGCTCCCTGCTCGTCTATCGTCCTGGACAGTTTCATTCAGTTTGCAATTTAGCTTTGATTAATTATCTCCCGCCCCCAACTGGAACACCTTGGCTAGATATTGATTTTTGGTTGAAATCTGATCAAAGTTGTGGATGTACGTCCTGCTCGGGGTACAAATGTATCATTTAAAGGAACTCTGTGTGTCCACTTGGAGGAAAAAAATGATCCACATAAGCCAGGGTGAGGGGCAATATTGAAAGATGATGGACTTTTGTTGGATGGGACCGTTCATACCCCCAAATGGAGTTTTCACGCAAGACTGGTCTCCGAGCAGTGAGGCTGATCGTCACTGCTCAGCTTTTTCTACTTAAATCCACACGGTCGGTCCCATGAAAAGGACAAACTGTCCTTTTTCATGCAACATTCATGACTCCGAATTAAGTGTCCAGAGCCATTGATTTTTTAAGTGAATAGGTAAGGCCAGGAATATGAATTAAGGTATAGAGATTATCTGATTGCCCCCCCTTTTTCTTTTCCCCCACTTTGCACCTCAATCTAAGGCTTAGGATCGCTCATTGCTTAGAGGAGGTTTGATCTCTTTGCCCCAGCACACAAAGGAGCACACACACACACACACCTCCACACCTCCACATCACTCCTTCAATCTTCTCCAAGGCTCAGTTTGATGAATGGCTTATTCTGCTGGATGAGCAAAGGGCTGTATAGGTGGGAGTGACTCGAGTCTTTCTTTTCTCTTTCTTTTTTTTCTTCTTCTACATCTGACTTCTTTCTTTCTGTTGATCTGTCTATCCACCTATTTGCTCTCTCTGAGTCATGGTGATGAGGGAGATGAGCAGATAGTATGACGGAGACGGAGAGAATCAAACCGACGCCGGTACTCTCGGTTACAGTCAGATACTTTGGCCTCGCCTTACCTCGTCATATCAACTGACATACGACACACACACACACACACACACACACACACACACACACATTCTTGTACTTCTATCTTTGTGAGGGCCCTCATTGTAATAGTGAATTCCCTATCAATGTTATAATAGTTTTGGATTTTTCATTAGTTTTAGTTTTAATTTCGTTTTGAATTTTAATTCGTTTTTAGAGTGAGATTGCTCGTTTTAATTTAGTATTTATTTTTTTGAAATGCCTTAGTTTTAGTTTAGTTTTTATTACTTTTAGTGTTAGTTTTAGTTTTATGTAATGGGGTATTTGTTGGGTGGGAGATTAAAAGAGGTCACAGTAAATTTTGCCTTTATTTCCTTTGTCTTATCCATCTTCATTAAGTATGAAAAAAGTTGACAAAGACAAAAACGAAGGACATTTTCACTAGTTAATTTGTAGTCACTAGTTAGTTTTGTAACCACACAATACAGTTTCAGTTAATTATCATTATCATGTAACCTTTAACCCTTGCAACAAAGTCTGAAATCTCAAAAAAGCCTTTAAAGAAGTGAGGACCGGCCGAAATGTCCTCACTTTGCAAAAATGTCCTCACTCTGTTGGTTAAAAACGTGTTCTGGTCCTCACTATGTAGGAAGAACAAGAACACACACACACACACACACACCAAGGTTATTATAGTTAACGAAAACTAACGAAATAACGAAAACTAGAATTGAAAAAACATTTTCGTTAACTGAAATAAAAATAAAAACTAGAGTTTTTAAAAAAACCATAACTAACTGAAACTGTATTGTGTGGTTACAAAACTAACTACAACGAACTAAAATTATAGTGAAAATGTCCTTAGTTTTAGTTTTTGTCAACTTTTTTCATTCATAATTCAGTGTTTCTATTTGAACATGCAACACATGGTGAATATGTTTACTGAGACTGGGATGTCTACACTAGAACCAAAATTCAAAACACCCAGAACTGTAAGAGTTAATAACCTTATTGGGGCTGAGATGATAAACCAAAGGAAATAAAGGCAAAATTAATTATGTCTTCATTGAATTTGGCATCCAACACATAGCCCGTTACAAAAAAAACGAAAACTAACACTAAAACTAATAAAACTAAACAAAAACTAAGCATTTTCAAAAACTAAAAATTAAACTAAAACTAGAAAAATCACTCTAAAAACGAACTAAAACTAACTGAATATGAAGACAAAAAATCACAAGGAAATTAAAACTAAAACTAATGAAAAATCCAAAACTATTATAACCTTGACACACACACACACACACACACACACACACACACACACACACACTGTTACGTTAATGTGATGAACACTTAATCCCTTAACACTCAAATCCACTACAGCTGCTGCAAAAAACACACCCTTATAAATATTTTCCCCGTGGATTATTTGACATTCCACTTAAACACCATTGATATTTGATGGCGTTTTATACAAACAGACACTCAAAAGATTTGAGAGAGCCAAGCTAAGTGGCAGAGTACAGTAGCCATAAAAGCAGCCGCCTCCTTGTTGCTTAATGAGAATGAATGAAGACATGCCAAAACGTCTCCACCTGCCAGTCTGTTTTCATGGTGTTCACTGCTTGCATCTGCACATTGCAAAGCCCTCTTTGACAAGCGAGTACACACACACACACACACACACACACACACACACTTACTCACCCGACTCTCTCTCTCACTCGCACGCCAGCAACCTGGACTACACTCTGAACAAATGCTATGTTTGCCCCCCCGTCCCCGCCTTTAAAGTTTTACGACCAGGACTGGTAATTTGACTCATGCGAACTTAAATCTCTATGGTGATAACTGTGATCTCAGTAATTGGAATATGCAGTAAAACTCAGATTTAAATAGTGGCAGAGTTACCGTCAGTGATGATTGAAAGCGCTGACTGACAGATTAATCTCCTCTGTGCCTTGCATTATGCATACAGGCTGCTCCTTTTTCCCGATGACAGAATGCGTAGTACATAATGTATGCATAAAGCAATACTTGAATTGAGCTTCTAACCTGTGTGCCAGGTTAGACCTCACAGGGTAACTTAATGGCTCGGACACATCCTGCTGTCCGTCCTTTTTTTTTTTGTTATTTATCCATTAGTTTTATTCTCTACAGGTATTTGAAATTTGTTGTGTTCGGATGCAGTGATAAAAGAAAATCCCATTGCTTGCCAATTTTTAAATTGCCAGCCCACCGTGTTCTTTAATTTTCTTTTAGTGCAGGGTTTGGCTCTGACATGACGTGTCACCTACCGCAGTCTTTTTTTTATTTTTTTTGTTTTTTTCTTCATTTTCAAACAGCAAAGTGAATTAAATCTGCTGCAGTTTTAAAACATGCCCTAGGGCCAGGTTTCACTTCAATGGTACCAAATGGCTTTGTCTTTTGTACTCGTGAATGACTGCACATGTGTATGTGCTCGCACGCACCCGTGCATGGCTTTGTGTGTATGCGTATTTTGCCTTTTTCCTCTTTTCCGTCCACTGTGTCGACACAATCCCAGCGTTTATGAGATTACCAGAGCCCATTTGTGTTCCGGCGGGAGCCATTTTGGCTCGGAGGAAGTCTCCGCTGGGAACCATCTGGGCTCTACTCAAAGCAGTTTCCACTCCGCCTCCCCTGTCCTCTCCACATTGTGACCAAAGCTATTTACTTTAAACAGAGGAGGAACTCAAAATCCATGTGAGGGTATTTGTAAAACTCTGAAATTCAGTCTTCAGATCTGTTTCATCATGCGGAGAAGGGAAGTGTTGAGGGAAATGATGTTGAAGAGCTTCCTCATGGACTGCAATAATCCTTACATCAGGATTATTTGTACCATGAATGAATCTATTGATTATTTCTGCTGACGGATCGCAGCAGTGTCCTAAAATAACTCAATCCTTTAAATAATTGGATTGAACTTTTAATGGTAACATGTTTAAAATATGTAAAACATTGTTGAAAACCTAAAAGTAAAGTCAAAGTTTATTAAATCAATGAAAACAATAAAATGATATTAAAACAATACAATAGGAATAAAAAAAAGTTAAACAGAGTTAAAAGGGAAATGAGAGTAAAGTAAGTAAGAATAAAATATTTAAAACGTTGTTGAAAACCTAAAAGTCAAGTCAAAGTTTATTAATAGAGCACATTTAAAAACAACCTCAGTTGACCAAAGTGCTGTACAGTTATTAAAATACAAAAAAATCATACACAGATAAAATAATAAATAAAAATCAATGAAAACAATAAAATAATACTAAAACAATACAATAGAAATAAAAAAGTTAAAAACAGAGTTAGAGTTAAAAAGGAAATGAGAGTAAAGAAAAAGAAGAGAAAGGAATTCTTAATATACAGAAGTAACTCAATCCTTTGAAGTATTGGATTGAACATTTAATCGTATTTTAAAATATTTAAAACATTGTTGAAAACCAAAAAGAAAAAGGAAATCCTCGATAGAAAAGTTCTCATTATTGGCAATGATTGTTAATACTAAACAAGCTGTTATCCCTCAATCTTTTATATTAAATATGACAGATCTTTTAACCAACACCAGTATTCCTCTAAAGCCTCTCCATGTGGATCTTATTCTTCCAGTGGAAAAAGCCTCCGCTCTCTTTTTATGAATTAATTTGTCGTCCTTAATTTCACATTTGACCTCTCTGTTAGCCCCTTTCATCTCTTCCCCGGATCCCCTGTGGAAGGCCAGTTTCTTTTTATTTAATGATGCTTTCATGATCTTGGTCACCCAAGGTTTATAATTATATATATTTTTAATTCAGTTTGGGTATCGCGCTCATCTCATTAAAATAAATATCGGGGGCAATGTCAGAAGGCCGGCTAATTTTCTTTCCAAACTATTTAGTTAAAGAAGTTTCCCCTCAAGTCTTCTGGGGAAACAAAGGCATTTTTTTCCTGTAATTTAAATTAAAAGAATTCGCTCCCCCGACCATATCTTTACCTCTTTCTTGTTTTGTCAATAACAAATTGCATTGTGGGATAGTTATGCTGGCAAAGTGGTCAGTGTTTGCATGCTATACTATTTCACTGAAAATATGCTTGGAGGATTCTGTACTTTTGTTGTGTCTGGTTTCCTCAGTAGCTCCTAATCTCTGCTTTCACTTCGGCTCCTGATAATGTGTGTGATGAAAATGTTTTAGATGACTCCATTAGAAAAATGTTTTTAGAGCTGCAGTTATGAGTGTGTATTTTATGCAGAAACAGGTTGACTTATAGTTTAGCCTGATGTGTGTGTGTGTGTGTGTGTGTGTGTGTTCTTGTACTTCCTACATAGTGAGGACCGGAACACGTTTTTAATCAACTGAGTGAGGACATTTTTGCAAAATGAGGACATTTCGGCCGGTCCTCATTTCTTTAGAGGCTTTTTTGAGATTTCAGACTTTGTTTAAGGGTTCAGGTTACATTAGGTTTACGTAAAGGTAACCATGTATTAGGGTTATGGTAAGGGGCTAAGAAACAAGGTTATTATAGTCAACGAAATAATGAAATAACGAAAACAAAAATTGAAAAACATTTTCGTTAACTGAAATAAAATAAAAACGAGAGTTTAAAAAAAAAAAAGTTGTCATGTGTGGATGTCACATGTTTACACTTGACCCCATAAAGGCATGATTGATCTGACCTGTCCTGCTGTGTGATTTCTCCACATGCTTGTCCCATTCATCACCTCTATCTAGTTGTGACAGAAGAATTATATTTTCTCCAAGCTAACGTATACCTTGACCTCAGGATAGCTTTCTGCTCCGAGGCTGAAATCTCTGTGGAATGATTCGGAGAGCTTTTCGGGAAGGATTGTAAATTATCAGCAATATGGACGGAAACAGGAAAATTGGACAGCTTTTTATAAACTATGATTAAATCTGTTTTTGCCCTTGACTTTGTGCTGCAGACCATTATCAGCTAATGAACGATTGTAAGACCTCACCTGCTAACCAAAAGTCTGATCAGACTTTAAATGGCTAATCAGAAGTCTTCCACTTCTTCTACAAAGACTTATCTTTTGTTTTTCTTTCAGTGCTCACACTTTATTGTTCTAATTTTAATTTAATAAAATCAGTCCTTGCTACTCTAGATCAGCTGTTCTCAACCTTGGGGTCGGGACCCCAATTGGGGTCGCAAGATGATTTCTGGGGGTCGCCAAATCATTTTGGAAGTCAGCTCTGTCTCCACTGTGTTAAAGTGTTCATGTGTTAATGTATTTTAGTCTTTTTGGTCACTTAATGTCTTTTTGGTCATTTTGTGGGGGTTTTAAGTCATTTTGCATCTTTTTTTTTAGTCATTTTGTGTCTTTTCTGGTCATTTTGTGTCCTTTTTTTGGCCATTTCTTTCTTTTTTGTGGAGCAGATTTAGTCCGGAAGTGTAGCTTTCTATTTTTCCTTCAACCTGGCATTTTTCCCAGCTAGTGTGTGAGTGTTGTGTTTAGTTGTCAAAGCTGTTTTAGTTTTGTTTGTTTTTCAGTGGTAGTTGCCGACAGTTAAGTTGGTTCCAGCCATTCCAGTCCTTTTTTTTTTTTTTCCCCAGCACTCGCCCACTTTGACATTTGGGTGCTCGGAGGACCAGTGCTGCTCTAATAGCCTAGTTATATAACCACTTCTGCACTTAGAGACAAAGAGAGATAAAATGGGGTGAGTATCTGAGATAGCAGAGAGGATGAGAGAGAAGGAGAATAAGAGAAAGCAGATTATACCGAGGCAGATGAGGTATGAGTGAACTTAGATTGTATCAGGGTCAGGACCTGGGAGTATCGACAAACGTCCTCGCTGCTCTTTTGTCTTGGAACCTTTTAGCATGTCAACAAAAACACAATAATTATTATTTCTGTACTAGAGAACAGCTACTTTTTGTAAATGACTTAAATTGTGGGATAGGGGTGGGCGATATGGCACTAAAAGAATATCACGATATTACAGGCATTTTTTACGATAACGATATTCTTGAAGATATTAGGAGATACCTAAAAAGATATAGAAAATGTATTAATAAATGAAAATCTAAAATGTAGTGTGAAGTCTCAACAGTTGCCAAATACAAAAAATGTACTCTTGACTCTTGAGTATGAGCAAATAATAAAAATAACCATTTAGGGGTTCCGGGGGCATATTTTAATGAAATATCGTAAAGGAGAATAAAGGTTATTATATGTTTTATTTAAGGCGTCTTATTTTGACAGTCTTCTTGTAAGTTCTGTGGTGGATTCTGTTAACACACCGTGCTCTTATTTTGAAAGCTGCATGTGTTTAGCGACAGGGAGTAAGTAGCTTTTTGTGATTAAAACAACTTTAACCACTACATCAAGAAGTAGGAACGTTGCCAATATCATGATATGAATTTTTTTTAACCATAAAAAAAATATACCGATATTATCGTGAACGATACGATATGGCACACCCCTAATGTGGGATACAAACACTATACATTTGCTTTTCTTTGAGCCATCGTTGCATTGATTGTCCAGTACAGAACACTTTTTTAGTCATTTTCCACACTGCTGATGGCCTGATCCAAAAGCCAGAAATTCAGAAATATATGTAAGTACTATATGCCTAGGTTGTCAGTTTTGAGCTTAATAATAGAGCAGATTATGCATTCATTAATAAAAGCTTTTTACTTTAGTTGAGAACAAGGCAGAGCAGTTTACAAACTTAATTCCCCTCAGATTTCCCTTGTGGCTGCAGGGCTAAGCAGCCCGAGTCTTAATCGCTTGACTTCTCCCTATCTCCTCAGCACACCTGCCCTCTCACTTTCTCGCTGACTGAGGCTTTAGAGTAGGGGAAAAAAAATCGATTGATTTTTTTTTTTCTTTCTCTTCTTTACCCGGTCGTCCATCACTTATGAAACAAAATGTAATGAATAGATAATTAGCCTGAATAGGCAGAATTTGGTTATAGTCCATCGTGGGAAATGTTGGGAGATCTTTCCTCCTTTGTCAGCAGGGTTAGCTATTTCAGTGCCCTCATTTGTAAACTTAAGGGAATTGCAACTTTGCTGTCACTAATTGCAAATGATTTACATTACAAAAAAAAAGTAGCATGGCAATATTTAGAGTCTTAATTAAGGTTGAAGTGCATACGCAACACTAATTTAAAGCCACTCATACGCTTTGTGCAAGCACTGGGATTTCTGCACTTAAGAGTTTTAGTGTTTGCAAATTGACACAGAAGTTGCTTTAACTGAAAAAAAAAACTGACAGTAGTGCTTAATTGAGAATGTCAAGGACAAGTTGGTCTCAATGTGCACTTAAACAAGAGGCCACCGGGTGTTTGTGTTCAGAAAATGTGTGGCCAAGACCAGATAGCACTGATTGGGAAATCCACAACAGAGAAATGAAACAGGATCTGTGTGTGTGCTACCAAATCAATACAGAGCTCACAGGCCTCCATTGATGTGTCTATTTAAAAACAGTGGTGTCTCCTCACAGGACACCCCCCCACCTTCACTTCATTGCTGTAATTGAATCTCAAACCTAATCTCAGACACAGAACATTAACTTGGCCTATTTTCTTCCTCTCCTTCCTCCCCTCCCCTCTATTCTTCTGTGCTCAGGTGGAAGTTGAAGTGGAGAGCATGGACAAAGCGGGGAACTTCATTGGCTGGCTGCACATCGAGGGCGTGAACCTGTCAGTGGCGCTGGTAGAAAGCGCTCTGTCCAAGGTCCACTTTACAGCAGAGCGCAGCGCCTACTACAAAACCTTGGTCTCAGCAGAGGATGGATGCCGACAGAGGAAAGAGAAGGTAGGCCTCATAGCTGCAACTACTATACATCCTGTTTAAACCGTCAGAGTGATGAATACGCTCCCAAGTGAAATAAAACTGTCTTCATAAAGCTTCCAAGTGGTGACAAAAGATCACACTCAAATGCTTTAAAGGAAGACTTAGACATCCAGTGTGACATCTAGCATATCACAAAATGTTTGCTCCCTCTCATGCCCGTGATCTACAGCGTCCCAGACCTTGCTGCCTCTGGACACGTTTAAATCTGTGCTGCATAAAAACTGTCTCTGGTCAGGGTCCAGTCCTTGAATGCTACACAATTGGCCATCTCTCTTCCCCATTTTTGACCAACATGAACTTAGTTGTTTTGCTGCGCTGGTGTTGATTCATAGTTGGTTCATAGTTAGCTTTGCAAGCCTATATTGGCATCCAAAAACAACATTTGTTCTGCTTGTCTTTTAATAGTATGAATGGCGATTAGGTTCTTATTAACCCTGAACGATAATCCCGCCCCCACCCACTGGCGTAAATGGTTTCTAGTGAGACCAGCAGAGTGTTCTCTGGAACTGGTTTTCCTGGCTGAGAGTTGGTTCTTTTGCTGTTGAAACGGGAGGAACTGGTTCCAGTTTGGGCACCGGCTCCAAACTGGCCTGCAAATTGCCTCGGTCGAACGGGATATATTACAGCTTCAGCATCAGTACTTGCTAGCAGTTCATCAGTAGAGGTAAAGACTAACTGGAAGAAGATCAGAACTGAGTGGAGAAAACATAAAAGCTGTTTGTTCCAGTAAGAGATCCTTTAAACGGCCAACTCTTCCCTCAGCATCAAGTTTACTCTTGTTACTTGTAAACCTCCACACACTGCCCTTGTCAAAGGCACCCTTCCCCCCTCACCAGCCTGCCAGCCAACTAGGACAGGTGGTGCCACGACCTTTGGCTTCCATTAATCCAAAACTGAGCTTTTTTATCACACCAGAAAGTGTGCATTCATATGAAGGTAATAGATCTAGCGTGACAGCCCTTTTAATCATGAGAAATAACAGCAGGCTTTACATTAGCAGCATCCAGCCCCATACCTTTAGTTAAAGCCACAATAATGTGGGGATGCTCCATCTGGGCTTGAGAATAGCCACATATTTCCCCGTTATCATTGAAGCTTCCTTTTCTCAATGGGAGTCCTTTGATGGATGGAGGCCTCTCTCACACTGATCCCGATCTCGCCCTGCATTTTCATTATGGCTCCACGAGTCACCCCTGCCAGATGCATGAAGTGCCCGGCCAGCTGTCATCCCTGTCCTCTTTCTCTCTACCGCTGCAACGTATTTCTCTTACCCCCTCTCTCCTTCTTCTCCATTCTCTCTCTTCCACTCACTCCTAAATATTTGGGTCCTTTAGGAGACACAAATGACTGTCCTCCTTGTATAAATGTGATGTATTGCCTGAGCCAAGAAGGAGCTTTGTTCTTTTTCCCTTCTCTGAATCTATCATGTTCATCATCAGTGCGTCCTCACTTGTCTCTCTTGCTTTTAGCCTCCATCTTTTTCTCAAAAATACCCTTGTATTTAGACTTAGGCTACGTTCACAAGAGGACGGTCTGAACAGAAGACGCAAAAGTGGCGTTGTGTCTTCACTTTTTATTCCTCGTTTAGACGAGCGTTTTCGGGAGGAAATCTGCTGCATACGGTGACGCAAAAGTGTGAGAAATTGGATTGTATGCAGCCAGGCGGCATCACTTAAAGCCATAAGAGCATCTTTGGGCATGCAGAAGTTTTCACGCCACACATTTTCATCAGCTACTCCTTCCACAAAGTTCTCCTCCATCACTAGATCTCCCAGGTCTCGTTCACAGCCGTCTGGCTCGCCTCAGACGAATTGCTGCATCCAGAATGTGATGGAGGTAATTCCAGATCCTTCTCTGTTCACTAATACTATCTGTACATATCCTGTACATTTGGTGGAAAGACTCCTGTAAGTTTATTAGAGCTGCCAGAGCAGCTTGAAGGTCCCACCATGGAAATAATCCCACGTTTGTTTATTTCCTGTACTGGAGCATGTATGTGACGTAAACACATACGTGACGTGAGCAGATCAGATCAGAGTTTTGTGTCTTGTCAGTGTAGACGACACGCTACGGAGGAGAGGATTTCACTTTTCCACTTTGGAGGGTGGTTTCAGATTTTTGCGTCTTTAAGCCCCAAAAACGCCGTCACCGTCTAAACAAAAGGCACTTCCGATAAAATATTTTGTCGTTTTTACCCGCGAGCGTCCTCGTGTGAACGGGGCCTGAGACTTTCTTTATTGCCATTGCACAAAAAACACAACAGTGAATCTGGCAACGAAATATCGTTGCTTGGCTTCCGCAGTACACATAACACAGAACTGGTGAGCAGGAACCTGTTAATAAATACATACTGTGGACTGTCACAATAAATATATCTATATAAATATATATAAAAACGTGTATAAAAATAAAAATAAAGGTGTCCAATATGTACATGAATTATTGCACCCTCAAAGTTGGCAGCAGTGTCTGAATTATTGCACAGATGATTCATTTCACTTTACAGGCAGGGTTATTTGGTAACGTCTTCCTTTTCTCCAGAAGGTGAAAGAGAGAGCTAAAGATCTTGAGCGAGTGGTGTGCAGGTGCAGAACATCTTGTGTGGATTTCCCCAAAAAAAAGGAAAATCTCACCAGCGATGTGAGCACACCGACTCTGCCATGTTAAATCTAACCGCCGCGAGACGGCACATTCCTGACACCTTTGATGACAATTTCACTAGCGGTTTCAGGCCCCTTTTGCAACGTTCAGACAGATTGACTTTCACCACAAGGTTTTGACTTGAGCTAACCTGAGTGCGGACAGGGCCGAGAGGAAAGACGACAGAATGGGGCCCGAGTAGAGCAGACAGACGGTGATTATGTTTGATGTTAGTTTGCCACAGGCACCGGTGCACAGATCAACCACAGCACTGATTTGTTTGTGTGTGTGTGAAAGTGGAGAGCGGTGTTGTGTTAATGGAGCACAGGGAAGTTGGTTGTATGTGTGTGTGAATGCATAGTATGCAACTTGAAGGCAGATGAGGTGGGACTTGGTGTTCTAATTAACCCGTAGAGACCATCTCGAGAAAAAAGCTGAGAGCTTGGCATTTTTTCCCCCCTCGTCTTTCTCTTTTGAAGTGGTGGCTAGTCTTTGTCTGTGTGTAGGCTGAGGCTAGGTAGGGCAGATTGCACCTCCTCCCACCTCCCTCTCTTTCTTTCTTCCTCTTTTTCTCATTGCCCTCTCTTTTTTTGGCCCTACGGCTGTGGATATGGAAGGCATCAGTGGTACTGCTGTGTCAGGCGTCCCTACAATAAAACAAGGTTGTCGTAATGAAGTGGACTCAGAGGGTGTACACACACACACACATACACACACGCACTCATTAAAGAAAACTTTGCGTTGGTGGTCCAGCAGGGACCCAGGACAACAAGGGGGATTGAGGCTTTTTGCAGTCGCATCCTGAACCAAAACTGCTTAGATCGAGTGACTTAAGTGAATATGAGTTTTTGCCACAATGAGACCAATGGGACAAAGTGATTGTGTTCTAAATGAAGCAATCCGAAGGGTTTGAAGAAGAGCCTTTTCTAGAGCTCAGCAGATTTTGATCTTGTGCATCAGCATCTCTTGGAACAGTTCTAACAGCAAACACATGCAGAGGGATCAGGTTGAAGGCCTCACACACTCCTGATTCTGTTCCCCATTACGTTTATTTACGGCTACACTATTGTTTACATAAATCTCTCTAAAGCCTGTCGCCCTGTCAGATGCTATTGTCATGCTCTCAGTGCTAACATTTACACGATTCAGCCACAAGACAGACCCGGGACGCCGTATTAACGTATTTCACGTTGTTTTAACAATGAGTCGCTTGCTGCCAAGCGATGCTGACGCCCTCCTCTTAAATCTCTTTGCCTGGTTTTGCAAAGCGTTCTTGTGTATATGCAGATGCTCCTAGGGGTAGCAAAACAAATTCTTGCTTACCAGGCATCTCTGCAAACAAGACTTGTTGCAAAAACACTGCATTTTGTCACATAATATGAGACAGCTCATTGCAGCAGTTTATATGATGTTCCAGTATTCCCACGCTGCAACTGACTGAAAGAAGATGGCAGCAGTGTGGCTCAAAGTGGAACTGGAGCAGGAATCTCGCCTTTAAAGACACTGGCTGTAGCTTTCATTCATGAACAGGTTTGTCAGATATTTGGTTGGGCCTCAAAGGGGCTTTTTTTTTTTACCTTTTTGAAAATTCAGAAGCAAAGAAATGTAATGAAACGGAACACGGAGATGGGATAATGAGAGGGAAATCAATTTATACTTCCAGAAGCTTTTCGGTTCTTGTTCTTGTCATCCTGCGATGTTGATGCATGCATGTATTTTATGGCATACATCTACAAGGGGTGTGTACTTGCAAGAATTTGGAGATAGGATATGATACAGGGGTTATGATTTAATATGCTGTGGGACCAGAGCAAGGCGATATATTGTAATTTGTTTTTTAATTGTAATTTAAGGAAACTATCAAAGTATAATGACCACACTTCCATACATATAAAAAAAACTTTTCTGCAATTTTCTCAAAAATTAAAGGCTTTTTGAGAATTAACACAACATCCCCAAACATAATATATTGCTATTAATATTGCAACATTAATATTGATATTTTCTTACACCCCTAACATCTACTTGGAAAAAAACAGCAACCTAATAGCTGCAAACAGGCAGAGGAAGGAAACAGTAATTGGAGTGGCCCAATTACGAAGCAGCGAATCAACAATCAGCCCTCAATAATAACCAAAGTGCTTTCCAATGAACAAGGTTTTTTTTTTCTTTTTTTTTTTTTTTTTACGTAATTATTCAACCTTGAAGGAGATTAACACACTCTGATGGCTCTCTGAGTGGGAGAGAGGAGGACGGAAAAGACTGAATGGAGAAAGAAAGAGGATATGACAACCCCTGTTAAAGACATTTCATGTCATGGGACTTTCATCACCGCCCGCCCCCCTTTCCTTCAGTCCTCCTCAGCTGCCTTCACAGACCACTGTCTTTCTTTTAACCTCTTCACTGGCCTCACTTCCTTATGCTCACCCTCCTTACTTGCCCCCCTCTTTTTTTCTCTCTCCTCCTTCAATTAATCATCTTTGAATGCCTTCTTATTAACCGGATTAATGTCTTCTCAGATGCCCTGTGTCATGCCCTTGTTCCCCTCAGCTGCTTTACAGTTTTTTTTTTGTCTCGTGGAGGACGGTTCCTTCTTTGGCCTGGACTCTGGTCAGACTGAGTGAGTCTGGCAGCTGCAGCACTTGTACCCTTTTACGAGAGCAAACAAATCCCTCAGAAGCCCAAACCCAGGACCCGGTGCTGCTATTCCTTATACATCAGCCGTCCATCAACGACACTCGTCAAAGCACTTGAAGCAGCATCGTTCTGACATTGAGCCTGGTGACGTGTCCTTGGCCGAGCCTGATTGAAGTACATAATCTTGTTTCAGCTTTCTCTTTCTTTTTTTATTTTGGGCGGAATCCAGAGTTGCAAGTCCGGCTGACTTTACTGTCATTTCGCCCAAGGGCCTCTTCACAAGTATACATTAACACGTCTCAGACCAGGCGTTTTCCTACTGCAAAGCAAATCACAGCACTTGGATTTGCTGTGATCGGCCAACTAGCATTGTAAGCATGTCTGATTATATCGGTACGCTGCAATTTTTGTCCCTTTTTATTTCACTTCTATTGCCTCCGGCTGGCTCTCTCGAGGGTCAAGCCGCTTGCCTCGTAAGCCAAACATCTCGCCATCTACCCAGAAATCCCCACCCACAACCCACCCGTTTTTTACAATGTATAAATTCTTGCTGTTTGCAAAGTGTGTGCAAAAAAGCACCATCTCCCTGTCCTCCCATCTAAGCTGTGTCTTCTCAGCAGTCAGCACATCACACACCTGGCTAAACAGGAACACGCTGTGGATGAATCAAGATAATTGGGCTTTTAGCAAAGCTAATAGGCTTGTGTCTTTGAGTTCACGCAGGAGGAAGTTTACCTCTAGTGGGCTGGTTTCACACTCAAGGATTAGCCATGGTCAGCATTGTATCCTGCTCCAATAATAGCCTTTCTACGAAAATGTACTTGATATTATATGTTTTGCCCAGAGCCATTTGCAGTAGGTAAATGTAGAGGGAACGCATGATTTGTCCGATGAAGGAGCATTTTCTGTTATGCATGTGGCATGTTGATTCTCAGTCTTCTGTAAATAGTCTACGTGGAATTACATACAAGCTCCTTGTTTGCCTTCCATGGATGACAGTCCCTTTTCTATTAATACCATGCTCAGTGCTTTCCTAAGCCCCGAAGCCATTGAAATGCTTTCAGGGTTGCAATCTTTTCCTCTTTTCCCTTTCCATTTTTCTCGGCCTCTCATAGTGAAATAACCTGTGGCAGTCACCAAGTAGCTCGTCTACGGAGGCGTCAAGTGAAATAACAAAGTAAATTTGACTCTCTTCCTGACTCTACCCACTGTTTCTCCAATTTAGATCTCTTTCAGCCAAATCCCATAGCTGCGCCTGCAAATTATCTTCTCTCAACTTCAACCATTTTGGTGTTAGTCCCTGGCTATCCTCGCTCCGCAGAGAGATTTTTGGCGAACATGAAATCATTACTGTTATTACTTTTCTCACATAAATTGCATTAGACCTTGTGAAGAACTGAGCCTTAATGGCATTCTGGGGCAAACAGGATGATTGCACCTGTATTACCATTCCAGTCAGCCCTCTCTACTATCTCTCCAATCTATTGCTTACTGCTATCATTGTTGCCTAGCGATTTAACAAATGGAGGCCGCATGGTGTTGAGACAGCAACAACGTCCATGACATGACCAATCACAGAAAGTGATATTCAATTAATGATCAGGGGAGATACCTGTCCGCTCCATTTGAGAGGAAACTGGAATGACGGCGGAGGAAACTGCTTCTCATGCCAGGATGGAAATGAAAATGCCCCTGCTGCATTTGAAAGGATTGAGGGGGGAAGTTATTCTTTCAGATCAAAGAGATGATGTTTTAAGATTTACCGTCCACTTTGGAGATTTCTTGGGCACTGATTTTGCCTGCCCACACCTTTTTTTCCCCCATTCTTTGCAGGAAAGTCTTGGTCACATTTTAAAATATGGATTATATGGCCAGTGAGAAGAGGAAATCTACTTCCTTTTGAAATGTGTTAGGAAATGCCAACCCCCCAGGAATTTTTTGGTCTGTCATGAGATGCCATGGGGCCCAAAAAGACTTTTTCCCATCGACTTCCATTGGGAATATACACTTTTTTGAGCATCACAACTCTTGCAAAATTATACAATCAGAATTTGATTAATTTGGTCCAGTAGCTTTTGAAAAGTCTTGAAGAACTACACAATTAAATCATTTTATTCCCATTCTAGTTATTGGACAGCTAAACAGAAAGTTAGCTGGATCGTCTGGTGGAAATCTCTAGTGTGTCTGCTCTATGGGCCATAAAAGATATGCGTTCTACACTTTTTTGGCGTCATGTGCCACTGAGCAACTTTCATAGGAAAGAATGGGGCCCCGACTCCAATGCTGTATCATCCATTGGTGCTAGAGATTTTTCTTTGATGCCTAAAAAGTTGAATATGTCTCCTTGTATGTCCCCTCTGGCTTGGAACTGGATCATGAGATAATCGAAATGCTTAACTTATTATAGTGTAATATGTTTTTCAGCTTTGATTTTGTTATTATGGGGGTCATAAGAATGCAGATCTTGTTTGCATTTCCTCAGTCTCTTGTGAGGCTTTCAATAGGTGAACTTGAAAAAGAAAGGCACTTTGTGTGCTTATATAGTTACAAGTCCAGCAAACTCCCTCATCTTAATTTGATAAACATGGACTTCTGCCAATAAAGGCTTTCAGGATTGTTTCCTTTTTTTGGTCTGTCAATGTTTTCCCTCCAGTGAAGGGCCTCAGATGTAAGCTGAAGTCTTCCAACAAACACATTGCGTGCATCCTGCAGACCATGCATAATGCAGGTGTTGCATTTAAAACTGCTGATTCAAGGTAGCAAATGTCACAACACCCGTTGCATGTACATGTAAATGACAGAGCTGAATAATACATTTTCTACATGTATTATAATGCCTGTAGTTCAAATGTTACAATAATGTCTTTTATAACTTTTATTTCTGTGTTTATTTCGGTCCCTATAAATCTTGTTTCTTTAGCGGCATGGTTTTTTACTTGATAGCTTTAAGAGAATATATTAAAGTGTCAGCTATGTGCAGAGGCCCTTTCAAATACCAGAAAACTAATGGCAGAATAAAATGGTGTCAGTGGCAGCATTTTGCTCAGCCATCTCAAAGATGAAGGGCCAGTGGAATCACTTGTCACTGGTGATTTGCATTTTTTTTTTGCCCTTTTGGAGATGAGTGGCTAAAACTGTGCCAAAAATCACAGTTCACCTCACCTATGGGCAATCTATTCATGCTGGTATTTCTGGTGATTCCAGTGTGTCGCCCACAGTATTACATAGTGCAGCAAAACAGCAATCCTCTAGTCAAATAACTACTAAACTCCAAGGTCTTGGCTTCACTTTGGGCCAATATTATCTATTTGGCTCAGTGGAACACGATAAGCAGCAATGAACAGGTTAGTCAACTTCTATGACTCATGGTGCAGCAGTTCTCAGCCTACTGTGGTCAGAGCAGTGTTTGTACCAGCTATTTATGTGCTCTGTTCAAAACAATATAACCCATGTTTTTCTTGGGATTTTGTATTTAGCTGAATTCCACTACTACCACTACTACCGATGGTGATTGATGATTATGTTAATCCCCAGAAACTGAATTTTAAAAAAACAGAGCACAATGCAGAGCTGTGCCTTTGCAGTGCAAGCACTTTGTAAAAAAAAAAAAACACAAAACAAACTGTTGCAATAGAATAAATACACCTCAAGCACTTTTTTTGCTACACTGTAATACCAAGGCAGGGCTATTTATTCACATTGGTTTAACAAAGTGCATTGTAATTAATAACTAAATTAGTTTTATTAGTCTATATACAGACAGATGAAAGATTAAAGCAAAAACAGAGTGTATTTGTAAGTATTCTGCCCTCACAGCTATGCAGATAGCTAACCCCTCCATTGACGACACATAAAACCAGATGCCTTTATGAACTTTATTTAATTTTCATGTGCCATTAACAGAGAGAGTAAAAACTGTAATACAAGAATAAATATGCATCAGTAAAACAGACATATTAAATCAAACTACAAATAAGACTAATTAGCTAAGCAAGAGTTTGCAAACTAACAATCAACATGCGTGCTAATAGCATGCTAACTCGCTTATCCTAACGCTAGCGCCATTATGCTAACACATAATCAGTGTTATTTGCAGCATACAATTCAACTCACATGTGTATAAACATAGTTAAAGATAAGAGAGAGTTAAAGTTAGAGAAGAAAATAGCAACAAACTTGTGACATCTTGTTTTACAGTCTACTTCTGGTTACTACACTGTCACAGCATAACATAAAAAAATACAAATGCAATTCGTAATGACAAGAAGGCTCTGAACACCTGCAAGAGCTTGAACCATAAGGCAACCAACATGCCGCCAGAACAGCTTCAGTGCGCCTTGGCATTAATTCTACAGGTCTCAGGAACTCTACTGGAGGAATGAATGCTGTTTGTCCAAAAGATATTCCCTCACTTGGTGTTTTAATAATGCTGCTTTAGCTGCCTGATATGTGGGTCCACAATCTTAGTTTTCACCTGGGCTGAGATCTGTTGACTGCAAAGGTGGAAGCATATGATTCACATATTTTTTATTATAATAATAGATTTAATTTAGAGGCGCCTTTCATGTCACCCAAGGTCACCTCACAAAGAAAATTCTTAGACCTCTTTAAAAACAAGACAATGTGATAAAAGCAAGTGAAGTAGTGTCCAGTTATAGAGTGTATGCCAGCTTGAACAGGTGACTTTTGAGTTGTGACTTGAAGGTTGTGATGGTGTCAGACTGTCTTATGTGTGAGGGGAGGGAGTTCCAGAGCCAATGAGGATGGTGAGTAGTCCAGAGTCTGAGTTTTGATAAGGGACAAATCTAAATAAACTGGGCCTTCCTTAATTGTATAATGCAGAAAGCATCTGCATTTGTTCCCTTATTTGACGCCTACCTGTATTAATCATAGTATTTGATAATTGCTGTTTCTTTGTTGAATAATGATATTGGCAGTTTTTAATTAAAGTTAAGTCGATGAATTTCAAAATCAATTGAAAGAGATCTTGCCTGTACTGAGCAACACCATGTAATACAGCAGATAGCAGAACAAAGCTATCTGAGGCTCAGGGGACCCTATCCCATGTTGCAAATCACCAACACATTCAGTGAGAGAACGTTTGGCCCCATTGCCAGCGTGTCAATAGACAAGCATGATGAAGGTTGCAGGGTTTGTTGGCAAGTGTGAAAGGACAGCGGGATCACAGCAAGGGGACATTATTGCCTGCAGGGTGGCCACAATGGGAGAGGTGACCCGTGTGAGACCTCACATCTCTGGAAAAGATGGAGCGGACTGTACGCCCTGCTATATACCTCACACTCCCTGGCTCCAGTCTGTGTGTGTGTGTGCAGTGTGTCTTTGCATCCAGATGTGTGTGTGCAGTGTGCAACTGCATACTATTTCCATTCTGTTTGTTTACTATGCCATAATGTTTGTATGCTTGCTTGCGTGTGTGAGTTTACTCCTTGCCTTTATCTTTCTTCTCAGCACTGCGTGCACAAAATGAACCACCTACCACACAAAAGCAAAGAGCTGACGGAGGCTCTTTCATATGGCTAAAAGATTACATAATATGATTCCCAGTGCGCTGTGTACACATCCGCACACACACACACACACAAACTTTGTTGCAGATGGAGGGAGGCGCCACACGTGCACACACACACCATACTCTCACTGTCTCTCTCCTGCTTACTCAAAGACACTTTGAGCATGTGCAGACCGACGATGCAGACACAGACGTACACATGCACACACTCAGCGGTGGCACCCCCCCACTGTAGACGGCAAGCTGGACCCTCAGTGCCCCGAGGCGGAGAGACAGAAAGACAGAGAAAGAGATCAGTGGACCCAGTGATGTGTGTGTTATTTACACCCCAACCCCCAGTCCTCTCTCTCTCTCTGTCTCTGTCTTCATCCTCTTTTTTCCCCGGTTCCAAGTTGCAAATTCAGCAGTCTGTCAGCTCTGCTCGCAGTCTTGTGAATACACATGCAAACATTCTTTCCATCTTTATCTGCTTCGAGTCTCCATCCGACACACAGGCTGTGCCTTCATGCACATGGCAGTCACCTGCAAAACTGCCGCATGCAAACTCGTTTCGATGAGCCAGAAACTATAAGACACACTCAATGAAGCGAGTCCGTCTCAGCAGTCTCACCTTCTGCGTGCTAAATTATACATTTACATGAGTTGCAGGATTACTCGCAGACTTTGAAAATGTCATCTGAAAAATGCATCTAGCCTCAAGGACATCAGGACAATCCTGAGGAACACACACTCTCGGATGAAATATTCTACTTGATGAAGCATATAAACAGGAAGTACGCCTTTTTTGTTTAGTTACATTTCGTCTGTGGGTGTACTTTGTACACTTGGGCTGCTTTGTTGCTGCAGCAGTGCACATATGGTCCTCTTCGTCCATGTGTCATTGTTTTCTTTCCCTTCAACCTGCATTTGTGTGCATAGTTATTGTTATGTATATGATCCTGCGCATGTGTTAATATGCATTTGTCTGTATGTCCTTGGCCTTGTGCTTTCCCTTCTCCAGTCATGCACAGGATTCTTGCAGGCTCTTAGCAGAGGTCCTCAGGGGCAGGTTTGCGGCTGCCTCTGGTTCATCAGTGCAGAAAAACTCAGGCAGTCCCCCCCCCACACACACACACACACAACCCCACCCAACTGCACACCACCACCCATTCACTCTGCTCACAGGATGAAGGGCTGAGGCCACGAGAGGAGAGAGAGGGCTGAAAAAGAGTGAAAGGAGGTGAAACGCTGGCAGAGAGAATAATGTGATATGACATAGTGCGTTGCATTATGGCTGATTAACACATGCTCGGCTCTGCCACCCGCAATAGAAAACACAAACCCCCAGGTCTGCCCGCCTGCCTTTCTCCGTCCCCCCTGCCTCTTATATCTTGGGGCTTCCCTCTTTTTTTTTTTTTTTTCTTCCCCCTCCTTTCTCTTCTCTGCCCCAATTTCTCCCCCGTCTCTGCTGATGAATGCTAGTGTGAAGGACATGCACTGACTACAGTTGGGCTGGCGGATTATTTGCTCTCCTTTTTTTTTTCTGCTTTGTCCCTCCTGGGACACTGTAAGGAGACACTTTTCCACTTGGTTTGCTGAGGACTGGTTGTGGCTGACTGCTTCCTACCTCCACTAGAATGAGTGCATGGAATTCAGGCAGCGAGCCTTGAATTTTAACACCAGCATATTTGACCTCAGACTGCAGCGCTTTGATTTAGTCGGTTGCTGCAAAGGTTATTACTTTGTGCAACGGCCGTTAATTGATTCAGCATTTTGGGTGTTTACTTTAATGCTGTACATATTTATCTGAACCTACTTATCCTTAAAAATATTCCCTTTGGACTTCTCTCTCTGATTTTTTTCCTGTCCATCCTTTTATAGAAAGAATTTTAGTTGACATCTTTAAATACTTTAGATGAGTTGTATAGTAACTGAGCATGAGTGAATGGTGACATTCATGTAACCTTGCAGCAGTTTGTACTGCCATGATGTATTGGCCACGCCATTCATGTGAGCATCCATTATGGTTAGAAGCAGCGATGACATTTCCCCCCACAGATAACTGACATTTATTTATTTTTGGAGTCATCAGGCAGATGCTGCGAAAAACCTCAAGTCCGCACATTTTTCGCCCTGCTGCCAGGTGTCCTCTCAAATCTTCCCTGTTTAATCGGGGGAAGAAAGAAAAAACAATGTGGGCTCTCTGCGTTTCTACTAAAAATAAGACACACGCAAGTTATAGTCATTTACACACACTTTGACATTTTTTAGGGCCCCTGCTCGGAGCCACACTTAACTCCATTTAATATGGGTCGGCAGTGAAATTCCCCTCCTTTGCTTTTTTCCCCTCCCTGCTTCCCTCGCCTTTCTCTGCTGTCTAATGAAATGCTAAATATTTGTTTCTTGAGGGCACCATTTAAATGCTCTCTCTGCCGGTTGGGATCTTCAAACCTCGCCCCATTTAATGAGTTCCGGTTTTATTAGTTCCAAGGCATTAAGATCAGACCTTGCTGACATTGCCCCCACTGGCCTGTTGTCACCTAAAAGCGCTACGGCATGTGCTAGTTGCCTCTGACACCTGTGACCTTGCTTAAAGGAACACTCCACCGTTTTTTCATATTAAAACATGTTATTCGGGTAAGTAAGACGAGTTGATACAGACCTCTTGCGTCTCAATGCGTGCACTCAATCGCCCTGGCGCGCGGAGCTACTTGGCTAGCACTTAGCTTAGCCCAGTTCATTCATTAGGATCCAAACAGATGGACAGTTAGAAGCGACCAAACTCCTCCACGTTTTCCCTATTTAAATACAGCTACACGAGTAGTTAAACGACCAAGTATGGCGACACAAAATAAAACGTGGCGCTTTTCAAAGCGGATAAAAAGGAGAACTATAATGTATGGAGGAATAGCACTTGGGAGCACTTCGACTCGGCGCAGTAATATCATCACTCCTGACGGAAGTGAGAGGGAGCGGAAGTGATGATATTGTGTCGCCATACTTGGTCGTTTAACTACTCGTGTAGCTGTATTTAAATAGGGAAAACGTGGAGGAGTTTGGTCGCTTCTAACTGTCCATCTGTTTGGATCCTAATGAATGAACTGGGCTAAGCTAAGTGCTAGCCAAGTTGCTCCGCACGCCAGGGCGATTGAGTGCACGCATTGAGACGCAAGAGGTCTGTATCAACTCGTCTTACTTACCCGAATAACATGTTTTAATATGAAAAAACGGTGGAGTGTTCCTTTAATACACATTCATATTAATGTCACTGCTATTCCAATAAACAACCAAGTCTTCTAGCCTCATCTAGGGCTGAGGCAGATCAGGCCGGTCTTCTCTTAGCCAGAAAGTGAAGCTTTTAGCCAGTGTGGATGCTAATGCCTCATCACTTGTTTTTATTACCTGCTCACAGACGCCGAGTCCTCCACACATTGGCAGACCGGTCTTGGTTGAGCAGCCAATTCCACTCCTAAACGCATTTGCTTATTCTTTCCCTCCGTTCGCCTCACGATGGCTCCTCCACCGCCTCTCATTCTTCCGCTTTTCTCTCACTTTTTTCCCTCTTCAACTCCTCCGCTTGTTTCCTCCTCTCATTCATTTGCTCTTGCTTCAGTACCTACACACTCTCATCCGCATCTTTTCTCATCATCTCGCCTTTAATTCAACCCTCTTTTCTCTGTCGCTCCCTTATTCCCTTCCTCCCTTTTTACACTTTCCCAATCTAAGCCCCGAATTAGGCATCCTATTTATTATTCTCCCCTTACCTCACATGCTCTCTAATGCTTCGTCTCTGTAAGGAGAATGCTAAGTACATTGATTCATTGATGCAATTTTTTTCTTCTACTGTCCTCTGGTCTTTCTAAAGGCACCTCTTCTTCGGAGTGTGATTTCCAACAAGAGCACCCAAATGAAACCACTTCTCCTCATTTGTCTTATAGTGGATGTTTGATAGAGCGGACACTGGAACTGTCCACTGGCTAACAAAGCCTAGCTCCTTTATGCTAGCCTACATTCTTGTGTTTGCAGCTTCCTGCACTGTTTGTGCGTCACGCTCCACCAGCACAGGGATGATGTGAGCCACATTTCTTCCAACTGCACCGGTCCATACCTGTCAGTTCAAGTTTTATCCGTGAGACTCATATTTTAGTGTCTTTAGCGGCCTCTCAGGGGTCGTCACACTGTCCAACAAAATAAAATACGTTCTTGTGAACCTAGTTAAGTCATAAAACGCCAGTGCACGGCAGATTGCCATTGCTGGTTTGTGGAAAAGCATCCAACATGTTTGTTAAACCTTAAAAAAAAAAAAATGCTAGCCTTTAATAGAAAATGGATGGGTCCTTTTTCATGGGCTGTCAACCTTGGAGCTCGGTGACGTGCAGAACGAGGAATAGATGGATGAATAAAAGGAAGAAGGGAGAGATATAGGATTGGGAAGATTGCTATATTGTTAAGAGGATAAATGGACTGGTTTGTGTGGAGATTCATTGTTTAAAATAATGAAATAATTCAAATGTCTGATACAGGCCCCTATGAAAACAATTTTGGAAGTGTATTTTTTTTTTTTTTCATATATATCTTTATTGGGTTGTCAGGACATAATACATATTCAATCAGAAAAGGTACAATTCACCCATTTTCCCCCCCTTTTAGAACAACCCCCCGCCCCCCGAACCAGAGAGTTACATTCACATAAAATAAGCAAAAAACAATAAATAGTAATGATAATGAGAAAATACAACTCTCTCCCCCTCAAAGAAAAACAGGAGGGGTGAACAGTAGCCAAATAAACAATAATAAAAAACGAAAAATAAAAATATACATGTAAACATACATATACATACACATAAAACCAAACAAATAATAATAATACTAAATAAATAAATAAAATAAAAAGGGACATTTGGAGGAGATATACAGAATGCTTAGAAAAAACAAACAAAAAATAGCTATAACAATTTGTATATGTTGTGCCTAGAGTTTGACCACCAAATAAGTATACTAAAAACAATTACTGGCCATTTAAAAGTTGTATCAATTTATCTTAATTAGAACCATCTATGTTAATCATCTAACAATGAAATAGACTCAATTAGGGAAAGAATGGGATTCCAAGTTTTATAAAAGTTGTCGGAGCACCCCCTAAAACTGTACTTGATTTTTTCTAAGTGTAGAAATGACATTAGATTTATGAAAACAATTTTAAAACCCATTTAAACAATTTGAATTGATTTGGCCTATCAATATTACTACTAAATACATAAAGAGTTTGTGTAGGCATGTTTATGTTGTGGCTTATGTGTTTACTTGTGTATTCTCTCCATTGTGTGTTTGTCTTTGACTGACCATTAGAGGTGTGGCTGGCCTAATCCATCTCATCAGTCAAACTAAGAGGGTGGAAGGGTTTATTAACAGGGCGGACAAGCTACCTGAAATAACTCCAGCCTGTCCTCCTCCTTGCCTCTTTGTCGTCAACTTGACACATTTTTTTGTAAAGAACCAGGTTTTTTGGGGGGGATTCTCGATTTCTTAAGCGTTCCCTAGTAATTTAGGTCAGTTCTCTTTTTTTTTTTTTTTACCGTGCTCAGTCTCCTGGTTGGCTAGCCTGCAGAAAACACTCTATATCTAGAGAATGGGACCACTCTGCTAGTTTTGCAAGTGTGTTTTTGTGCATTTTACAGAGTCGCTCTCTTCCCCCCCTCTCTCTCATGCCTTAGGGAGAGACGGTTACATAAACAGGCTCTCGTCATCACTGCACTTCCGATTCCCGCTGTTGTACCCATCTCTCTCACTCTCCTTCTCTCTTTTTCTTGTTTGTTCCTGTCTTTTTCCCACATCTCTTACTTTACTCTGCCTTCCTGCTTGTTTCTGCTACTTCCTCTATGTGTCAGTATGGGACGTACCAAAGCTTTACGCAGCACTAATATGTTACTACAGGCACAGGAATTTTGGCTTTATAGTAGTTGAGACAATTGAGTCAGTCATACAGCCATGGAAAACATTATTAGACCACTCTTGTTTTCTTCAATTTCCTATTTATTTTAATGCCTGGTACAACTAAAGCTACATTTGTTAGGACAAATATAATGATAACAACAAAAATGGCTCATAAGTTTAATTTAAGAGCTGATATCTAGCCATTTTCCATGGTTTTCTTGATAATGCTTTTTATTTATTGGTTTTTACCCAGCATGAGACTTTGTTTTAGTTGTTTTTGCTTGTTCTTTGTTTTTTATTGTTTTTATTGTTGGTCTGTCCTGCCATGTACAGCACTTTGTATCAGCTGACGCTGTCTTAAAGGGCTCTATAAATAAAGTTGATTTGATTTGAATGATTTTGGTTATTATCGTTGTATCTGGCATTAAAATTAACAAGAAATTGAAGAAAACAATGGTCTAATAATTTTTTTTGCATGACTGTATACCAGTATAGATCCATCCATCCATTTTCTTACATTTATCCAGTTTATCCAAAGTTTTCCAGCTCCCTCCGGGGGCCCCTGAGGTGTTCCCAGACCCAATGAGATATGTAATCCCTCAGGGGTATATTCAGGGGTCTCTTACCATTTGGATTTGCCTGGGAGGCATCCTTATCAGAACCACAAACCACCTTAACAGACTCCTTTCGACACGGAAAATCCAATTATTTGCTAATAAGTTTCAATGACCAGATGTAATATGCTCAGCATTGCCTATACATGCATGCACTGTTTAACTCAACATGGTCTCACAGGAATCTGTGAAATAGCCACGAATTTGCTGAACTCAAAATCTGTGGAATAGCCACGGAATCACTCAAATTTCCATGAAACTGACAGGGATTTCGCTACAATGCAAGTTAATGACAGTCATATCCCGTGGCTATTCCAACATACAAAGTGATTATGTACATTCACTGAGTGAATATTTAGAAAATAAAACATATATTTCTCGCTAGAAATGTGATCAAAATCCATTTTATGCAGAAGCTAAGTCAAAATATTGATTTTTTCACAAAAAATGAGAGAACTGTCCGACATGTTTTTTGTTCTGACCGCCAGGACCTTGAAAGTCACGTGACTTGGACGGACCAATAGGAACAAATATCCATGGGATAGCCACGGGATATGACTGTCATTAACTTGCATTGTAGCGAAATCAGTGTCAGTTTCACGGAAATTTGAGTGATTCCGTGGCTATTCCACAGATTTTGAGTTAAGCGAATCCGTGGCTATTTCACGGATTCCTGTGAGACCAGGTTCGTTTAACTACCACATGGACATCAGACCAGGCCTGAATGCATTTTCCTCCACAACCATCAGTGCAATCAAGAAATCAAACACGGAAATCCTGCTGAAGCATCTCCTTGAGTACTTTAAAGGGGTCAAGTGGCAAATTACGAAAAAGAAAAGAAAAACGAGAAATTGATGCCTTTAGTACCCCATTCTCTAAATTATAGAGCTGTGTTGATTTCACCATATTAGTTTGGATTTGTTCTCTGCTACATGTAGATGACAGTGCCGACAGTAGTCCCACCTACCGGCGCTGCTGATTAGCTCGGTTGTTTCTCAAACTAGGAAATCAGCAAGTCACAAAAGCAACAGCAGACGTTTGAACCGCTCTACAAATTGAGAGATGTGTGAAGCGATTCAGAGACTTCAAGGAGCTTTACCTCTGATGTGATAATATTGCCATCTTTTTCTCCCCTTACTCCTCTCTCCCCCTCACGCTTCCTATTTCCCTCTCATCCCTCCTCTTTTTCCTTTTCCTTGCCACTGCTAGATCCATATTAACCTCTGTCACTCTCTGCTATCCTGCATCTTTTTCCCATTCCCCCTTAATCCCCACCAGCTTCTGCATCCCCCCTCTCTCTCTCTCTCTCTCTCTCTCTCTCGCTTCTTCTTAAATGGAGAGCACATAGGGAGTGGAAGAACAATGGAGTGGAAGGTGTGATCAGAGAGAAAAATTATCAGGAGTCCTCCACAGAGAAAGCAAGAGAAGAGATAACGCCACCCTCGGAAAAACCAGTCGTCATGGCAACACTGTGGCAACCTGGGACAGAGTAGCCTGTTAATTAAAAAGTTGATTAATTGCCTTTTAATTGCATACTTATACATTGTAACATTTCGGTAGTCCTATTTCTTAATCACTCACTTCTCTCGCCGCTCTTTTCTCTCCCTTTCCTTCTTACTTTAAGCTCTGCTATAATTTCCAGTGATCAGACACTCACGGACAATAATCAGCTTGAGTTGATAAACATATCTTACAGAGGAAGGATGAAAGGAACAAAAGAGGGCGGAAGGGGCACAGTGGGGGCTAAAACGCAGTGTATTCATTGTTAATTTCAGCCCATTTTTATCCCGCACGCTGTTTTAGGCAGGTGGGCGTATTTATAGAAAGAGACAGAACTTCAACCATTTGGCGTCAAGGTCATAAGAACGGCTGTTGTAAGGGGGAATCAGCTGAATGTGAAGGACGAGGGCAGGCAGGGAGAGTGGTGAAGTGAGCTGCCACACCACACATACAAATGCAAAATCAGTACCGGACAAGCAAACACAGTAATCAAACACAAATCAAGCAAAGCTCTAAGAGTCCCTCTGTACAGCCCTCCATCCCTCCTTCTAGCAGCACCTCATTCTTTATCAAGGTTATCATGATACACAATCAGACAAAGTGTTTGTCTTGGCTACAGCTTAATTATTTTGTCTCCCCCCTCTTTTTTTTTTTTTTTTTTCTTTTTTTTCTCCCGCCTCTCTCTCTCTGTCTCCGCCATTTGAAGATTGAGTGTCTGTATCATGTGCCCTCACACTTGCAGCTGGTCGGCTTTAATTGCACGCTTATTCCCCAGCGTTGCTTTTGTTTTGGTCTGACGACATCTCGCCGAGCTTGATCATCTTTTAATGGCCGCAGATAGACACACTCACAGCTCTGGTTTGCGAAGTAAAGAAGGGAAAAAAAAAAAAAAAAGGCCCACTTGACATAAGGCTCCATATGCCGGAGCGACTGCCTCCAGGGGCGATGTGTGTGGTTTTGTGTGATCTGTGAGCAATGCCTGGTTCGTTCTCTCGGCCGTCTGGTTTTTTTCCCCCTACCAGCTGAGGAGGGTGGCGCCTGCGAGTAAGGTGGCACAGGTGTGCACGTATCACCCCGGTTACATATGCACCCGCATGTCCTGTTTCCATGGTAACACCATGCCCCCCTTTCAGTTCACGCGCACATACCACCAATCTCTGTCAGGTGCAAGTTAGTGCTTCTTTAATTTGATACTCATGGAGCATTTCATGTCTCTTTCTACCTCTTTTATGTTTCCACCTTTTTTATTTTCACACTTTACAATAACCATCTAAGTGATGTTTATAGATTGTTTATAAATTATTAACCATTTACAAATTGCTATACATATTTAATCTTTAAATGATTTCAAACAATTTCTTAAAGGTATATGAATCATTTTGAACTAATTTACATACTTAACATTGGTGTTAAAAATGTTATAATGAGTGCAAAACTATGAATACACTAAAAATGATTATGTAATTGATTGTTAATGGTAAAGTAACTATCAGCTTACATTAATATACCATCTATTTGGCATTTATAAATTATAATTCAACATTAATACATTTTCTGTTTAACATTCTAAATGGCCTATATACGGTTTATAAATGATGATTAAACTTTAATAAACTATCTGTTTACCATTTATAAATTGTCTATTTACCATCTATAAATGATGGTTATTGTAAAGTGTTACCCTTTTTTGTCTTTTATTGTGAAGGAATGTGTGACGTCCACTCTTAAAAGGTGCTATCTAAATAAACTTCCTTACTTCCTACTTGGTGCTAATAGGACTTTGTCAGCTGCCCCCAACACACACACACACACACACACACACACACACACACACACACACACACACACACACACACACACACACACGTCTAAGTGGATCAGTTTGTGTCAATTTAAAAAATGTAACAAGTTACAACCACGATAGCCTTCATTTCCAAGCCCTCAACTATTTTCTTTTTTTGTCTTTTATTGTGAAGGAATGTGTGACGTCCACTCTTAAAAGGTGCTATCTAAATAAACTTCCTTACGTACTTGGTGCTAATAGGACTTTGTCAGCTGCCCCCAACACACACACACACACACACGTACACGTCTAAGTGGATCAATTTGTGTCAATTTAAAAAGTGTAACAAGTTACAACCACGATAGCCTCGGGTCATTTCCAAGCCCTCGTCTGTCGTGTGTCCGTGTCGGTGTATGTGTGGCAGCATAAGGGGGGGTCACGGTAGCCGTGTAAGCCGGGGTTGAGTAGCCCGCCGCCTGCCTGCCGCCTCTGTGATGGGAGAACATCTGTTGGCTGTGATATGAAGCAAGGGAGTATCTATTTCTCCCTCTCCCTCTCCTCCTTCTCCTTCGCTTGCTCTCCCCTTTCTGTTATGAATTCCCCAGCTGCTAGGCTCCCTCCCTTCACCTAAAAACCCTGTCCCGCGCCACCTGTGCAGTTTTAATGCATAATTTATCTGCTAAGTAACCACATCCGAGA
Organism: Centropristis striata; assembly: GCF_030273125.1. Taxonomy (NCBI): domain Eukaryota; kingdom Metazoa; phylum Chordata; class Actinopteri; order Perciformes; family Serranidae; genus Centropristis; species Centropristis striata. The sequence goes on along the minus strand of NC_081538.1, from coordinate 2,142,549 downwards.
GACTCATCCCTCCATCCCTCTCCTGCTTTCCCCCCCATCTCCCCCCTCCAGTGTTTGGCTTGGGATGTGAAAGTGGACACCTATTTTCTAATATTCTTATTTAAGCAGATTAGGATTGATTAGGTTCCAGTGGTGGGCAGTGTATCCAAGAGCTGGAATCCACAGTCAGTGTTAGCCTCAGCTTGAACCAAGATATTAGCACTGTATCTCTTTGAGCTGTGCTCTGTGTATGTTTACACATATGTATGGAGCCTAGGGGTGTGCCATATTGTATCGTTCACGATAATATCGGTATATTTTTTTTACGGTTAAAAAAAATGTATATCATGATATTGGCAACATTCCTACTTCTTGATGTAGTGGTTAAAGTTGTTTTAATCACAAAAAGCTACTTACTCCCTGTCGCTAAACACATTCACACACTTTCAAAATAAGAGCACAGTGTGTTCACAGAATCCACCACAGAATTTACAAGAAGACTGTCAAAATAAGATGCCGTAAATAAAACATACAAGAACCTTTACAATATTTCATTAAAATATGCCCCCGGAACCCCTAAATGGTTATTTTTATGTATATGTATATGTATATATGTATATGTATATCATGATATTGGCAACATTCCTACTTCTTGATGTAGCGGCGTGAGGTTGAGTGTCTGTCACCAGTCAGTCAAACCCCGACCCCCACGTTTGTTAGCCACGAGCTAACATTAGCTAACAATTAAAGTTGTTTTAATCACAAAAAGCTACTTACTCTCCGTCGCTAAACACATGCAGCTTTCAAAGAGCACAGTGTGTTAACAGAATCCACCACAGAACTTACAAGAAGACTGTCAAAATAAGATACATTAAAAAAAAACATACAAGAACCTTTTTTCTCCTTTACAAAATGTCATTAAAATATGCCCCTGAAACCCCTAAATGATTATTTTTTATTATTTGCTCATACTCAAGAGTCAAGAGTAATTTTTTTTTGTATTTGGCAACTCTTGAGATTTGCACTTCACACTACATTTTACATTTTTATTCATATATACAGACTAAAAAAATCATATTTCTATATCTTTTTAAATATTTCGTAATATCGTCAAGAATATCGTTATCGCAAAAATAGCCCGAAATATCGTGATATTCTTTTAGGGCCATATCGCCCACCCCTAATGGAGCCCTTTGCCTCAAATTCACTTCTTTTTGCCATTTTTTTCCGATATGTTAAGCCACCATTGTGGTATGAAACGCCTCTTGCAGTAAGATCAAATTTTATGAATGTTTTACAGAAACAGACTCTTGAACACGACTGTGACTTCCTGTTTTATTCTCTTAGTTTATCAGGACTTTCACATTTATTTTTCAGTATTTCTCCAGTAAAATCTTAACTGGCATCAGACCAAGAAACCATATAACTCCTGAGTTGATCTCAAGTGCTCAACTACAGGATTGATTTAAAGATTTTTTATTGATTAGTGTTGAAGCCTAGCTTGAGGCGCTGTCTCCCTTTGCTCAGACATGCCACTTTTACCTTGCTGAAGTTTTCAGTGTGTGTAATAGTTGTCTTTTTTTCATGCTGCTTCATACAGTTTATTGCAAAGTTTTCTTCAAATTAGCGATGCACCGATCTGACTTTTTCAGCCCTGATATCAATAACTGAACTTTTGGGTCGGCTGGTACAGAAAACCGATCCGATGCTAGTGTTTAATTAATAAGCTCTATGCCTTACTGTGTGGAGAAGTATTAATGTATAAGGCAACATCAGGCTTGACTTAAATATTGCTTTCCTAACTTTCAATTTACAGTAATTATTATTTATAATAATGAAAAATAAATAGATTTTGTGTCAGTATCAGCCTGATATCCAATCTGGTATCAATGCATCTCTAATTCAAATACTGGCATCTTTATACAGACCTTTATACCATTTATTTTCTGTCTTTATATATAAATGCTGCTCTTACTAGGGTTTGTCATATTTAGTTCTTTTGTAATGTTTGTTCAAATCAAATCAAATAGTCTTTATTGTCATTATATGGTTCACTATACAACGAAATTGAAAGTGCCACTGCATAAGGTGCATAGTTATGACAATCATAACACAAAACAACATGAGTAAAAACATTTAAAGTTATTCTTTTCTCATAAATATATTTATTTCGGAATAAAATTGGCCTATTTTATTTCATAGGCTATTTTTATTCAAGATTTTTTATTTATTTATTTAAATTTGCACTTTATGGAGCTTTTTTTTATTTTTTATTTTTAAAGGTACTCCTGTTATACAGTATTTATGTTCAAGTTTCAGTAAAACTACTTGCGACATGTCATATTTGGCTTTAACTTGAATATTTGCTCTCACTTTGCGATAAAAATATGGGGATATATATCGATATTCAGCCTAAATATATCAGGATATGAATTTTGGTCCATATCACCCAGCACTTTTTTTAAATAACAAATACTATCTGTATAATACAAAGTCAAAGTCAAATTTATTTATATAGCGCATTTACAGATGGCTGAGCCGCACCAAAGTGCTTCACATAAAAGTGCAAAAAGTGCAATAAAATACAGAATTGACAAAGGTAAAAAAGAGACTAAACAAAACAAGACAAAACAAAACAAAATACAGATTCTATTTGTAATATAAAAAAAAGACAATCGCCTTTGGATTTCTTTGTGTTAAACCAATTGCCGCCCCAGACATGATATACTGCTGTGGTGTGATTTCAGTTTTTACAGCTTGTCAAATAGCTCTGTGTGCAGCTGACATTTTATGTCCACGTGTGTGGCCTTGCAGGCCCGTAAGCAGTCGTACTGTATTAGCCCACTGTGGCAGCAACGATGTTGCTACTACATCGTAGCTCAACATGGAACAATTCCTCCCAAGGCCACAGCAGGCCTCTCTCCGTGCACATACATGTGTTTTTGTGTGCTTAGCCCAGGCTCTATGCTTTATGATGCAAGGCTGCCATGCATTATGTCTGAATTCGAGGACAGCAGGGAAGGGATGATAAAGAAGCTTGCATACAAGCAAAGCCCCCCCCCTTCCTGTAAATCAGCCCCCTCCCCTGCCCCTCTTACTTATCCCGCCATGACAAGGTGAGCGATCAGGGTTAATGCACCAGCAGCCCCGGTTAACCTTGGAGGCGGGCCTCCGGTTGTGTTGGGTTAATGTCTTTTCTCTTTACTGTAAAAGAGCGATTGGGCAACCCTGACACCTGCCACTCAAATCACTGTCCAATCAAAATCAATAATGACAACGAGCCTGTTGTGTCACATACATTGTGATCACTGTACCTCAAATGAACTGTAAAAATGTCAATAAATCAAAGAGGAGGGCCGCCGGTCGGTCAGTCGGGCTGTGTTGGTACTTTTACCTGACACAACGTCAGTTTGGTTTGAATAAACGGGAATGAAAAATGAGCCATTTGCATTTATTAGAAAAGAGGGGGAAAGACGGGTTCTTCACCATTTTGATGTGTATTTTTATGAAATGGGGCCACATGGTATCCAATTGTATCGCCTCATGCAATAACAATGCATTTTGAAATTAAAGTTCTGGGAAAATGTACAGAAAAAAGGCCTCGTGGAGAGCATTCCTATGCTTTCTCTAACCCATTGACGCCTTAAACTCTGGGCAATTTTAAAATAAGCCCCTAAAACCTGAAGTTTTTCTGGAAATTCAACAGAAGTGTCAACTCTTCTACAAAATTATAGATTTTTCAGCCTCTGTAGCAGATAGAAATGAAATTCAAAAAGTATTTGAGAGCTTATACAAATACTACAAAACGACGTATCCGCTTTCCAGGCTTCAATGGGTTAAATGTGTAATTTATGAATTTCCTCACTGACAGCCACTCATCTTATAAACAATAACAGCTTTACCTGTTTTATTCAGAAGTTGACCTTCAATCTGTTTATCAAGGGTAAAGCGTGTGTAAATATGAATCATTAATAATAACAACAAACAATAACAAGCTGCTTCATGCCACCCATGCATCCCAAATATGTTGAGTCACAACATTCTAACAAACCTCATATGATGAAAATTACATAACGTGTAAACGCAGTGTGCGTTTGAAAAGAATCCTGATTTCTAATAAAGTTGCTGTGACTTTAAGGCGAGGCAGCGTAATCATAGCGGCTGTGATATGGCAGATTGCCCCTCAGTGAAGCAATTGTCCATCTTGTTGATCATTCTCCGCCTTCTAATGGCTTCGTCAATACAGACAACATCATCGAGCAACGGGAAATCCAGGGTCGTCCACCTTTCTGCCACACCAACCGGTCCCACTCATCAACGTGACTCCCATGCAGATTTCCAAAGAGCTCTTTCTAGCTTTGTATAGCATCTAAACCATGGGTCTCAAACTCGGGGCCCGCGGGCCAATTGCGGCCCTCGTGACGATATTTTGTGGCCCTCACCTTGATATGAAAGTTTAATGTGCCGTGTTGTTGTTACCGGAAGAAGTGGAAATGTTATGTAATGTAATTGTGTGTCTTTCTTTGGTAATTTTGTCTTTTTAAAGTAATTTTGTGTCTTTTTAAAAATAATTTTGTGTCTTTTTTGTAATTTTGTGTCTTTTTAAAGTAATTTTGTGTCTTTTTCAAGTAATTTTGTGTCTTTTTTTGTTATTTTGTGTAATTTTGTGTCTTTTTTAAGTAATTCTGTGTCTTTTTAAAGTAATTTTATTTTTTTTTCTGTCATTTTGTGTCTTTTTTTTGTAATTTTGTGTCTTTTTTTTGGTCATTTTGATACTGCCTCCAGCGGCCCCCAGGTAATTTGAGTTTGAGACCCCTGATCTAAACAGAATAGAATTAATCATAAGTAAATGTGCTTCCTTTCTGGTATGTGTAGCATTAAGCCTTTTAAAGAGAGCTTCTAAAAAAAGGCTACAAGTGAACAATTCTGGGTTTTGTGTTTATGTTTGCATTACAGGTTTACAACCTAATCAACGTCACTGTTTACTTTTCTAATTAACGTCACTACTAATAAGCTAACTAGCGGTGGGCTATCATAGTGTAACAGCTACCCAGTGTGTGGATGCTTATTGTGTATGTTGAGATAATAAAATCATAAAAGTGACTGGAGTTGTATCCGCCGTACCTGTCCCGATAACCCTTCCAGAGGGGAGTTTATTAACTATAAACTATAGGAGATAGATTAGTAAAAAAATCTGGACAGTAGCAGATGATTTCCGAGATTGCATTTCATTGTTTTCCACCTTTTTTGCACTCCTTGTGGACCATTTACCTGCATCCAACCAATAAAGACGACCAGAATGCTTCCGATACCAAAATATCATCCTGGTGGCTTTGTATGACAATCAAAGCGGTAGACTTCAGCACTCATTTATTATTATCAATGTACTTTACTACATTGAGTACCAGCAGGATTAGATTTACTCCAAATAGTTCAAGCAGTGTTTAACTTTTCATTCAAACACGCAGCCTTTACTGACTCTCCAATGTCTCCCTTTGATATATTCTCTTGTTGTATTCTGTGAGTGAAGCTCACCCAGATAGCATCTAAACAGAATAGAATTAATCATAAGTAAATGTGGGTCCTTTCTGGTATGTGTAGCATTAAGCCTTTTAAAGAGAGCTTCTAAAAAAAGGCTACAAGTGAACATGGAGAGACCGAAAGAGAAAAACGTGCCCTCGATTGAATTAATTAACCATCCTCTCTAAAGGGGATTCATCAGGGATATAATAGGGCCTAAATTGATTTACAAAGTGCGCTCTTATGACTAACATGCTCCTATTGATTTCAATTGTTCTCAAAGTGTGATTGGGTAATGAATTAACAATGGAACCGTGTAAGAAGAGAGACTACTCTATATTATCTTGCTCATATTACTCTTCTAATACTTCTGCTAGTTTGTAACGGCTGCATTGTTTCAGAGCTCCATGAGTTTGTCACCAGTTGTGAAGGCTGAACGGACTTTTCCACTGAGGTGAATCAGTGGAAATCATCTATCGGAGCTGTCAAGTGCTTCATATATGAGAGCGCTATAGGGAAATAAAGGCGGGTTAATGAGGAACTGAAGTTTATATTTAGAGTCGTGGCCTTAATGTTCTTTTCTAGGCGTGCTCTCTTCTCAGTGTGTGAGACTAATCATTAGAATAAAGGTTACAGGGCTGCCTAATTATGGCAACAATCATAATCATGATCATTTCGGTCAATATAAAGATCACAATTAACACCTTCACAAGTATTTAGTGGTGGGCGGAAAAGGCTGCAGTTGTACTGGGCAGCTTTCATTGAACCTAAATCAATATATGTAAAAAATATGAATAAATATATTAAAAATAAAGTCAAATATGAATAAATAAAAAGAATAAAACGACACGAAAATATAAAGCACACTGTGTAAAGGAAAGGATTTATAACACAGGAGAAAAATTAAAGCATCGTTGCAAAAAGTGAATATTGAATTTTATAATTTGGTAATAAAAACAACTTGTAAACAAGATTTAAGTATTGGAGGTATAACTTGGTTTAATTTTTAACTACAACCAAAATTTCCCCAAAAATGGGGCAAAAATAAAATTTAATGCGATAATTTTCTAATCCTTTGTGACATACAGTACTGTGCAAAAGTCTTACGAAGGTCTGAAAAAATGCTGTAAAATAAGAATGCTTTCAAAAATAGAAATGTAAATAGTTTCTTTTTTCAATTAACAAAATGTAAAGTGAGTGAACAGAAGAAAAATCTAAGTCAAATCAATATTTGGCGTGACGACCCTTTGCCTTCAAACCAGCATTCATTCTTCTAGGCATTTTTCACACCTGCCTTAGACTTTTGCACAGTACTGTATATTGAATTAAAAACTGTACAAAGACGGTATATTTTATGATTAAACTAATAAACCTACACTACTGGTCAAAAGTTTTAGAACACACCAACTTTTCCAGAATTTCATTAAAAACGATGCAGTTTAATGTCTCAGTGTACTCTGAAATGAATGCACATTTGCAACATTTAAAATTCTTTATTGAGCATGATAGTGTTTTGAAAGTAAAAAAAAGTTTCAAAATCACATTTTATGTTGGACTAAAGGACTAAAAAAAGACACAAAATGACCAAAAAAAGACACAAAATGACTTACTAAGACATGAAAAGAATTCAAAAATGGACAAAATAGCCCAAGACTCCATAGAGTTAAGTTGTTAACCCATTTCTTGTTCCCTGAAAAAGGCCTACTTGTATAATTCTGAAATGTACATTATTTTTCAGTTTTGGTTAAGCTTACCTTTTTTTATTTACCTCTGGCAGTTCACCACTTACCTTTGTACCCTTTCAAGCTGTTCATTTGACTTGAACTGCTTGAATTTCAATAAAAAACTGTAAAAATTGGGGTGTTCTAAAACTTTTGACCGGTAGTGTATATTTTAGGATATACACACTCTGAAATCTGAATATTGTGCTTTTGGTTTTTGTGTACGTTTTACAAAGCGTCCCAGCTTTTATGCATTCACGGTTGTGCAGTAGAAATGTTTCTCTTGACCAAATCCTTTGTGTCTTTTTTTTTTATCATATAGATTTCAACAAAATGCACAGCATGTTCTTAAGGGAGTAGTGGTGATTTTTATAGCCACAGACCATATACATACACACTAGTAGAATTGACACCCAGCCACCTTTAATCAGTGTTGAAACCAGCCCTCTCCCCCTTGTTCTGGCACTATGTGTGTGTTCAGTCATCCATCTGTCTGTGTATTCACCCACCTGTGCTTGTATGTGTGAATGTGCTGTATGAATGTAGCCCCATCGCTTCGTCTTTCCAGGCTGCCATGCTCTTCATCAAATTAGAAATATTCAGACAAATCAGCACTAAGCTAATCAGCAGCCCACCTAACTCTCCCAAGCAGAGCCGCACTTGTCAAAGAGCTACTCTTCCATCAGCGAGGTATCTGCTGTGCCAGGCTGGGAAATTAAGACTCGCCACCAGTGAATTGCTGTAACGATTTTTTGGCTATAACCAGATATTTCTCCTTCAGGGCGCTAGGCATTTTGCATTCAGGTTTCACTTGGATAAAAGACCAATTTATCTGTTAAAAGTTATATCGGCTGGAGGATTAGAAAGTCTAAGTGTCTATCAACAGAAAATATTTTTCTCAATTTTGAAGTGATTTTACTGTTGTTGTGGTGTTGAAATAAACAAGAATCAGATGAGAAAGCGGTAATATTGTGAAGGTGCAGCGAGATAAAGAGAGCAGGAAAATGAGAGTGCAAGAGAATGAAAGGTAGAAGGGATTTGTAATATGGAAATCTGAACAGAGCTAATCCTTAGCGCACATGCTACAACACTTCTTTCATGTGGTTCTTCTAGTCTACATGTGCAGCAATAGAGCAGCGTGGCCCCATCATCACATTAGCCCACTGGACTCACTTGGGTGTAAGTGTGTTTTGTCATTCAGGAGTTGTGAAGGTCAGCCTAACCTGCCATCTCTCTCTCAGCTTGGCCTCCATTATTAGGACTTGTTGTCCTTTCAGCGCGAGCTTAATGGCCTGCCGCTTTTTCCTTTTTCCCATCTTTCCATCGCTCTGTTCTCTTCCCCCCCTCTCTCTCTCTCTCATTGTCTCTGGCAGCTTGGTGGCTCTAGCGTCTGGCTGCAGTTGCAGAGCAGCAGCAGCAGCAGTCACATACCTGCATTCAAGTGGAACAAACAGGATGGTTGGCTGCTTACGGAAGGTCATCAGCCCTGGGCACATCGTGTGTGTGTGTGTGTGTGTGTGTGTATCTGCATTTATATGTGCTTTTAAAGAAGAGATGTAGCTCTACAATGGTTAGCACTAAACAAATGACCAGTAGATGGTGGAACACGGTAAATGGTAAATTGACTGCTCAGACACATTCATACACTGATGACAAAGCAACCCCAATGTGGGGTTCAGTATCTTGCTGAAGGATACTTCAACATGTAGACTGCCGGTCATAGTCTAGACGGAATTGTCCAAAAAGTGAAAGTGAGGAGCATTTATGGGTACAAGTCGGGAACTGGCCTACTTTACTTATTCCAAGGGTGCTGAATCAAAAAAAAAAAATGGTTCCCAAGCAAAATTTTTAGTTTTTGACCTTCTAATTTGCATATCAAAATGGCGGCCGTTGGTCGTTGGACCATTGTCCCCTAGTTTTTTTAAAAAGACACTGAGCCTCCACTATATCCTTGTTTTGACCCTAGACTATAGATCTAGAAACTTAATTTCCTCATCTTTGATTGCCTACTTACAAAAAAACTAAGGGGGAATGGTCCAATGACCTTCTCATTTGCATATCAAAATGGCGGCTGTTGGTCGTTGGACCATTTTCCCCTTAGTTTTTTTGTAAGTAGGCAATCAAAGATGAGGAAATTAAGTTTCTAGATCTATAGTCTAGGGTCAAAACAAGGATATAGTGGAGGCTCAGTGTCTTTTTTATGTGTGTATATATATATATATATATATATATATATATATATATCAAAATTTTGCTTGGGAACCCAACCCACTTGTACCCATAAATGCTCCTCACTTCTTATAGAAGGCCTTTATTCTGAAATCCGTCTAGACTATCAGGGATCGAACAGCCGAATCAGTTGGCTCATCTACAAACTGAGCCACAGCAATAGATGTCTTATACTCAGTAATTACCATTAAATATGTTAAATACTTATCAGAACTACAACTACTTCCTATATTCTTTCTAGTGCAAGACTGTTGTATCAGTCAGCCTATATTATTGGACGATGTCATATCATAAATATATTGGTATCTATCGTAATGGCAGATATGTTGTCCGTCATGAAAACGCTCAAAATCGCCATGAGACAGTAGCAGATGATTTCCAAGATTGCATTTCATTGTTTTCCACCTTTTTTGCACTCCTCATGGACCATTTACCTGCATCCAACCAATAAAGACAACCAGAATGCTTCCGATACCAAAATATCATCCTGGTGCCTTTTATCTGTTTATAGAATTGGTAGCATGCTGGTGTAACACCTCAAATGAAACAATAGCCCTTCTGTTGATTGCAACAGAAAACAAATAGCAGCTCATAACTGCCCCATCCACAGAGTCAGAGCTGTATACGCAAATAACAAACTCATAGCAAAAAAAACAATAATCCAAAAAGTCCAGATTGAATCAGAAATGCCTCTGTCAATGTATTGTTGGAGCCAATCTGGATCTGTTTACCTCCATTTGTGTCTTTTCATTGACTTTGTTTGTAGTTTGCAACCTCTAAATTTCAATCAAGTAGTCTAGTTGTGTCTTTGTTTCATAGAGAACTTTCAATATGGAGCGCACATGTGTTTTTTTTCTCTTGCCACTGTGACCTCCACACTCAGCATAAATCCCAGAGGTCAACAGGAAGCCTTAGTGGTGGCGCTTTGTGTCCAATCCCCACATAAGCCCCCCCCACTTGCCACCACCCTAAAGGTGCCGCAGTGACGGCTACCATCCTAATCAAAGGTGACACTCTAATCTTTGTCATCCCTAATTGGTGCTGCAGATTTGATTAAAAGCCAAGCCATGTCAGCTCTGTTGCAATCCAGAAGCATGTTTATGTTTCAGCCTTTGTGACTGTGCATATAATGTGTGCATATGGCTGTGTTAATAATGCACATGCCTGTCCAATGCTGTGCCATGCTGCCAAAAAAAAAAAAAAAAAATCCTGGGTTTACGAAGCTTAGCTGCGTTTTCGGTCTTCATTAACCTTGCTCGCCCTCAATCCCCAAGAATTGCTACCTGCTTTTTTTCCCCACCTTCCTTCCCTCATTTCCCCCCCTGTCTCTTCTCCAGCTCTATTCTTGTTTTTTTGCACGATTTGTGGGAGGAATAATTGAATGTAATTGGTTAGTATGACCCTGTCTTTTGTTGGGGGGTAGGCAGGGCGGCAGCACTCAGTTCTTCTGTCACTTGTTTCATGGCTAACAATTGGAACCATTTCTTCCATGGTTGTGAATATTGTTTTTTTCATTCACCAATTTCTCTCCGTTGCTTGCACACACACACACAGTTCACCCCTGTAAGACTCTTGCCACTGCACATCGACACATCAATGAGGTAAAAAGATAATCTTAGCATGCTGAAGAGCCAGCATATTAAAAAAAAAAAAAAAAAAAAAAAAGCCTCGGGTATGATTAACTAAGCCTTAACACTAGCGTAGCTCTGCTGATGAGCTGAGGCAGAGTGGAAAAAAATGACAACATTAAAACTAGCTAATCTAATTAGCCCGATGATACCATGCAGTTAAATAATTAGCCAGAACCTAATTGGCTAATATCATGGCGCCGTTAAAAAATCTGTCTGCCTCTTTTCCCTCTTTCTGTAACCTTTAAAAGTAAACACTTCCTAAATAGCCCGCAGAAAGGAACAGTAACAAGCTGTGCTGCTGCTGCACAAGAAGTTGGAGCACTGTAAAGCTTGGTTGCACTTTTTGACTTTTGAGTTCCCCGCCCATCTTCACTCCCTGTCTCCTCCTGTGCACCTCCTTCACTCCCCTTCTCCACCATCTTTCATCTGCAGGGAGTTGATTAGCTCGCTTTCATCCTGACCACCCTGTGTCGACGCACATGCTTAATACAATTACTGTACTTGAAGCTGTATACAAACACCCTGTGTTCAATCTTGACAAGCACCCACTTTTTCTGCTGCATCCCCTGCTCTCTGTAAACACACACACACACACACACACACACACACACACACACTGACACCCATGCAGTTTGATATGTGGCCCAAGGCAAAGCACTTCTCCCTAATGAGCCTCCTGCCCTCTGTTTCTCCCGGGGAGCTGAAAGAGAAGTAACCTTGATGCAGTGTAGAAAGGATGTAGCCTGCTTACATGCACACACACACACACACACACACACACACACACGCACACACACACTATTCCTGAGTGAAACCTGTGATGTTTCCACCAACCCCACATGGCTACCTTCATCCCTAGTCTTAACCTTAGACTGAACCCTAACATAACCCCTTGAAGAACTGAGAAGGAGCCAAAATGCCCTCAAAAACTTCCATCACTCTAAAGGTCTAAATCTCAGGTTGGTTCTGAAGAATAGATGGAAGCACAGGAACACAGATATGAAGGACAAGTGGATGCATTCTTGACTTATTCCACCTCTTAGCATGCCTTTCTTTATGTCTTTCATTTTAAAAAATTGTTTAATTGTCACGTTTTAACAGAGCAAACTCAAAGAATTCAGACCTTAGCCAAGGCCGTGCCGATCCAGCAATTTTAAGGGAAGTGAAAATAATTTGTGTATCTGCCCTTTGATTCGGTTCCGCTCCAAAATTTAATGGGGTCTTGCTTTGCCAAATTGTAAAACCTTTCACCAGAAACTGATAAACAAACAAATTGAGCCTTGCTGCTTGGCGAAGGTAATAGGAAGCCAAAGTTGGTTTCTTTGAATTGCACAATAATTTTCTACAAAATCTGTAATCTAGGGCTGCAACTAATGATTATTTCTGAGTAATGAACTAATTATTTAGTCTTTTAAAATGTCAAAAAAATAATTTCCCAGAGCTCAAAGTGCACTTTGCACCTATTTGTCCAACCAGCAATCCAAAACAACCCAAACATATTCAGTTTGCTGTCATATCTGACAAATAACATCATTAAATCCTCACATTAGACTAACTTGAAACAACAAATGTTTTATTTATCCGTTTTATTTGTCAGTCTTTGTGAAATTTGGCATCATTTAGTAGGGAGAATTATTCAGATTCTAATAATTTTCAGTTGTCTTTAACAGACATTATAATTTTCAAATCATCAGTGGAGAATTTTAAAACAGCAGATTGGTATACTACTTTTCCTCTAGTTATTACTCATTATCTGTTGATAAAAACTATCACATAAGACTTTACAATTATCTACTCTGAATTCAAACATCTTTGTGGCATCACGGTGGTTCAGACTGCACCACATGCTGCTAGCATGATGGGTTTGAGTTCGGCCCTGGATAATGAGTTACAAAAATGTCACAGTAATATTACGGTCTCTTTTATTAGGCTGCTGCTCTCACAAATGTGACTAAATCACTCATTAGTGAAAAATGTGTGAATCACTGTCAGGTCTCAAGTGGGTGGGAAGAAGATATTGAAAATATTTAATGACCGGACAGATCAAGGACATAGCGTCCACCCATCATTAGTTTGAGCCATGCTTAGTGACACACAATCAATGCTTTGTTTGTCTCAAATAAGACATAAATATTAATATAAAGTACTTAAACGCCATGTTTGTGTTGCTGACTTCTGGTATTTGTTGCAGTCATTGACCTGTTTCTGTCCCCTGTGTGTGTTTCTCTTAGATCTGGGCCAATTATGAGGAGAAACCAGTGGAGGAGGTTGTGCACGTAACGGAAGAGAAGGAACGAGTGGCCAACTACAGAGCAGTATACGTCACCGAGATCTGCGACACTCTGCACTTCTACGCTCAGGACGTAGAGACAGGTACGTCAGGATTGTGTGCAAGAATGAGTGAATGATGGACACAGTGGCGGTTCTAGACCAATTTTACTGTGGGGGGCTAAGCAGGGGCCAGTGTTTAATCAGAGGGGAACAATAAAAAACGGCAAAGATGATATTTAAGCATTCAAAACCTATATTTTAGCTTATTTAAGTATATTTGGAAGATACAAATGCATTGATTGAAACATGAGACTTACCAACAATAACAATTATTTTTGTACGACAGTGACATTTTCCATTTTTGTGCACAACTACTTTTTACTTTATTTTGAAAGTCCAGTTCAGTGAGAATTATCTTTTTTTTTAAAATACTTACACAAGCTTTTATTGCACAATTAAACTATTATACAATGGACACATTCTGGGTTCATTTTTGTGTACAATGAGATATAGTTTGAACAAGTTTGTTCCGTCGTTCATCGTTGTAAATTGATAATTTTATTATTAATTTGACACAGGGGCCACAGCAGGGGCAAAGGGCTTATTCACAGGGGCAGGGGCCCCTGGAGGCCCCTGGGTAGAACCACCACTGGATGGACGCAAATATGACATATGGAAAAAGACCAAATACATGGATAATTCAAATGTATTTTTAGTAAAAGTAAAAAAAAACTTGCTGTGTAAACATGTTGTATTACTCCATTCTTCAATGACTATTTCATCACCCCATGCAACCCGACGCAAAACACCGTCTCTTCACACAGAGGTGCGAGCGAGGTCTCTCTCGCTTTTTATTCCCTTTTAACACCACGCTGACTTTATGAATGACAATTATCTCTACCACTCTGACATTCACCTCATCCCTTGCTGCAGCATCCCTCCCACCAGCAGAGACGAAAAAACAAAGGACATCCTCCTTGTTATTACTACTGAATGACAGGAATAAATCACACCGTCCCGTCTTGTCACCATTGACAGGGGGAGGAAAGGAGAGAAAAGTTCGGAGATGGGAAAACTAACAATCCCTAGTATTCCCGCATGGCTGCTCCCTCTGACAAGCTCTGTTTGCGTCTGAGTGTGTGTGTGTGTGTGTGTATGTGAATGAATGCAGACATGATACCTCCCTCCGTTCTGTTTTGTTCTGGGTAACGGTCCGTCTTTTAGGTAGTATACTTAATGGGCCATCACCTGCAATATCAAGATGAAGGTGTGAATGTGTGTATGTATGCATACTGGCTGAACTAGTGTTTAATTGCAAGTGCACACACACACACACACACACACACACAGACACATACATGCAGTTTGCTGTTAGTAAGTTGTCAAAGGTAGCAACAGTAACTAAGGGAAGACAGAGCTTTTCAGAATTCACTAAGCAACGCTTTTGCTATTGCCACCACAGTTGATATTTTAAATTCCACATCATGAGAGGATGGACTTTTTCTTTTTCAAGGTCACAGAGTGATGCTGTGGAGACATAATGCACGTGTTTTTTCGGCCCTTTCTGAATCATCATTATGATCTTAAAAGGATTATTATGCTGTGTTCCATTCAAAGTCGGAGGTCAGGTTGTAAACAACAAAAAAACCATATAATTGAATTCTCAGCAGTGCAGCCTCCTGCAGTGGTGGAAAAAGTATTCAGATCCTTTTACTTGAGTAAAAGTACTGATACCACACAGTGGAAATACTCCACTGCAAGGTCAAGTCCTGCATTCGAAACCTTACTCAATTTTAAGTTGAAAAGGAAAGGTACTTGTTGTGCAGAATGGTCCCACTCAGATTGTTCCAAATATAACAGGTTTTATTTTATCAAGATAGGGCTCATTTTAACTACTTGATATACTGTAATACGTTTAATTTATATTTTTAAAATGTCAAATCACTTTATGATGTTTTTTTATGTTAAATCTTGACCTGAAAAGGAACTAAAGCTGGCAGGGGCTACATGGATTTACAAGTAATAAGTTTACAAGTGGTTTTAACCCATTGAAGTCTGGAAAGCGGATATGTCGTTTTGTAGTATTTGTATAAGCTCTCAAATACTTTTTGAATTTCATTTCTATCTGCTACAGAGGCTGAAAAATCTATTATTTAGTAGAAGCGTTGACACTTCTGTTGAATTTCCAGAAAAACTTCAGGTTTTAGGGGCTTATTTTAAAATCGCCCAGAGGTTTTACAGGCGTTTTAGGCCTCAATGGGTTAAGTGGCATCCCATTCTACATTTTCTCATAGGGGGTCAGACATTTCTGAGCTCCAAGTTGTCTGGATTGCAGCATTAAGGTTTTTTTACCAACCTGTCCTTGACACCTTGGATTTTGTGACTTAATCATAATCACAATTACACCAAAACCTGCACTCACAAACTTGCTGGAACAGATCTGAAGCCAGCATGCCAATCACTTCCCCTTCATCGTGTGCCAGTTTGTGTGCGGGAATGGTACAGGATGCGGAGGCCACCCCCCCCCCCCCCCCCCCCCCACACACACACACACACACACACACACACATCTGGCTCCACTGGCACTCGACTGTCGGAGGCCATGAAATTGACTTTGGCCACCTCTTAGTTTGCCTCACTGCCGTAATGAATTAATTTGCCTTCATTTACTGCCAATCCGAGCCTAAGCATCACTCACACCATAATAATCCAATCATATTTGTGAGTGAGGAAACCATTTGGCCCTCAATTGTTCTTGTGAATGCCCCCTACCTTTTGTCTTCCTCCAGGTGTTACTAAATCGTGCACAAACGATCTGTTATTCATCTTCTGGCCGTGAGCTGTAGATTCAAATCTAAAGCCTTTACGCCTCCTCTGGCTACTCCAGCTTCACTCCCCTGTGAGTCAGGAGCGATGGGGAGGTTATGTGCAAGGTTTTTATCACGGCTCAAAATCACATGTCACTGGGAACAGGCTGAAATGTACAGCACACGGCACATATTAACCCCAGGCTAGGGTTAATGCCTCCAGCATCGCTTACTGTCAGCAAGGAAAATACAGGTGAAATGTGTTGAAATGTTCTCCTAGTTTCTGGGATATCTAAGGCAGGGGGTGTTTAGGGCGTTTTGGGAAACATGCAAGATCAAATCAAAGTGTTTTATTGATTCTTTCCCATATTTCTTATGTATTCATATCTATAAGGGCACTGGAGGAACAGCAAGATGCAAAGCAACTTTTTCTCAGTAGTGTTGCATTTAAAGAAAAATGTACACAAACTGCATTTTTTTATATTGCTGTTCTCAGTGTATTTTGACAGGAGAGCTATGAGTTATTTAATCTTTTCTCATATAAAGGCTTGATTTTTTAGATGATCCAGCAATGCTGGGGCCCTTTTATTTATTTATTTTCCTCTTTAATTGGCCCGTGTTCTTCCACCGAGAGGGCTTACGTGCGAGTTTAAAAAAAAAAAAAAAAAAGTGTTATTCTCAGCAGGGAGGCAAAACCTGACCAGTCCTCACCCCTTCTCCTTCTCCTCGTCTCTCTCTACATCACGTTGTTTGCCCCTCCCCGCCTTTCCTCCATCTCTTTTTCTCCCTTGGTCTCTTTCATTTTCGCTGACGCTTCCTCAAAGCTACATTAAGTCATACCAACCCCTTGAAGAGCACATCAAAGTGTTAGGGCCTGTAAAATCATACAAGCTGAGTGCTTTGCAATATCATTACATGTTCCAGCCCCCCCTCCTCTCTCTCTTCCCTTTTCCTCAATTTCTGAAGTGAAGGAATTTATATACTCCGATAAGCTTGGAAGCAGAGTCTGGATTTCATAAATACGCTTGTGATTGCAACTGATGACAACATAACACTTCACATAAATGATGGAGCGGTTATAATGCCAGGCATAGTTCGTGAATCCAAACCTTTGGAAATACATCTTCATGTATATGGTATGATTGCTCTCATCCCATGTGTGCAGTGCTTTGACCTGACCGTTTAACCTCCAACAAATCATGTATGTCAAGTAATTGATTCAGAACAAAAACAAATGTTCGCACATACGGCAAGAGACGGATGCAAAACTGCAGTTAAACATAATAAAATAGCACTTAACCCTCTGAACCCGACAACCTCCAGGCAGATTTGAAAGGCATATTTTCTTTTTCTTGAAATCACCCACATAACACAGTTTATCATAGCTCGAATTAGTTTTTATTTCACATGTTTAATAAACTGGAAAGACAACCAAATATAAGCATCAAATAGTAATAATTCATTCGTTCAATTTCCTTCACAGCATATCTGAACTCTTGTCGCATGAGTAATGCTTCATTAAAATAACTTTATTCTACATGTCTCATTTGAAAAGTTTCCAAAATACACACTGTTTGTGCTAACCAGATAGTGTAAAAAAAACATTTAATTCGGCGCTCCTTGGCACGACTACAAAGCCAAGAATCGCTCGGCTGACAACAGTCTGGTGACAGAAATTCAGTGAAACTTCGACTGAACTGCAGGCTGTTTATACACAGAGGAGAGGACAAGAGAGGCTGGAAAAAAATTTTGATACTTCAACATGTGTAGTATTTGAAGACGCCATTTTTTTTTAAATATTGGCAACACTTCAGCAAATATTGTGTGTGTATGTATAGATTACATTTCTTGTAAATTTATCCAAGAAATGTAACTTACATTTTTCCTTTTCACACTGTGCTCTTATTTTGAAAGCTGCATGTGTTTAGCGACAGGGAGTAAGTAGCTTTTTGTGATTAAAACAACTTTAACCACTACATCAAGAAGTAGGAATGTTGCCAATATCATGATATGAATTTTTTTTAACCATAAAAAAAATATGCCGATATTATTGTGAACGATACGATATGGCACACCCCTACCTCCGGCGTCTAATACACCAGCTTTGACCGCGGCTTTACCTCCCGGTTGCCGGCAGACATCGGAGAAGGACCGTCGGGTGAACACTTGTTACTTGTATTTGAATGCAAATATATACACTACTGGTCAAAAGTTTTAGAACACACCAACTTTTCCAGAATTTAATAGAAAATGATGCAGTTTAATGTCTCAGTGTACTCTGAATGAATGCACATTTGCAACATTTAAAATTCTTTATTGAGCATGATAGTGTTTTGAAAGTAAAAAAAAGATTCAAAATCACATTTTATGTTGGACTAAAGGACTAAAAAAGACACAAAATGGAAAAAAAAAGACACAAAATGACCAAAAAAAGACACCAAAAGACACAAAATGACTAAAAAAACACACAAAATGACAAAAAAAAAAGACACAAAATGACTTACAAAGACATGAAAATAATTCAAAAATGGACAAAATAGCCCAAGACTCCATAGAGTTAAGTTGTTAACCCATTTCTTGTTCCCTGAAAAAGGCCTACTTGTATAATTCTGAAATGTACATTATTTTTCAGTTTTGGTTAAGCTTACCTTTTTTTATTTACCTCTGGCAGTTCACCACTTACCTTTGTACCCTTTCAAGCTGTTCATTTGACTAGAACTGCTTGAATTTCAATAAAAAAACTGGAAAAATTGGGGTGTTCTAAAACTTTTGACCGGAAGTTGCCATGGGGTTAAATCAATACCTTTCCAATGCATCTTATCAACAGTTGACCTACTAAGGCCCACGTTATGCTGCTACGACAGCAACACCTTCCCATTTTCTCCTCTCCTGTTGCACATTTTCCGCCTAAGAACCCAGTCAAACCTCAGTCAATGTTTTTGGCAACCGATAGCAGCACTCCATTTGCCAGATGGAGCGAACACTTTCATTGAGTACTCCTTGACCATCCTTGAGGTAGCACTCTTACAGCATGGAGTACAAGCCTAACTGGCTCCCCTGGTACCGCCTAATGTTCAGTTTAGAAGCCAGGAACAAGCCTCATTGAAAGTAACTTGAACGGAAGAATAAAACCACATTGCCATTGATGGTTTGTGTGAGCCCATTTACTTAACTTCAATAATCCTCTGCTTTTATTGTGGGTGTAAAACTTATCATGAAAGGTAGCTGTATTTATAGAAACAAAAATGATTAAAATACAGCTGGGACTGGCAGTGAAAGTCATTTTTCCGCCTGCAGTTAAGCTCTCATTTGTTTCAACCGCTGCTTCAATAAGATAAGATGAATTTTATTGATTCGACGTAGGAAAATTAAAGTGTCACAGCAGCGAGAAGGGAGCAAAATGCAGTGAAATATTCCAGGTAACAGGATAATACTAACAATAAGGAGCAGGAGGTGGGAACGAGTGTTTTTTTATAATATGAAAAGAAAAGGCAATTGTCTGCAGAGAGCACTGTATACAGAAGACAACAAAGTAGATGAAAAGAATGATGCAATATGACCTTTAAAATTTATAGAAGCATATACAGTTTGAGGCAGATGGCTGCAGATTATAGCAGTCCAGTAGGGCAAGATAGCAGATGTTGTAAATAGCATACAGTAAGTGGACAGTACATCTGTTACAGAGCAGTAAAAAAAGACAAAGGCAAAAAGAAAATCATTATAAAAACAGTAGGTTTACAGCCATTATTATGTAAATGCCGTATCCGAACCATTAACCCGGTGGGAGTGTGGCTATCTGCTAGGCCCGAGTGTATTTATATATTTATTTCTTGTGGTCTGCGGAGGGCAGCGGTGATTGAAGTCTCAGCTGTTGCTCCACTTAAACGAACATACAAAGACCCATAAAATAATCTTTCTGCTGTTATCTCCTAAGTGATTCTCATATTTTCCGGATGTAGTTTGTAATATCTTTTATTCTCCGGGGGTCCAAGGCGCTCTGTATTTTACCCCTTTTCCCTTTTTAATTATTCACATTTAATTACTCTTAAGTGCTGCTTTTTTTTTCATATATGGATATCTTTACACAAGCTCGATAAGTGATTAATTTCAATGTTTTTTTCCAAGTCACCGAGAAGCTTGAGGGATTGTGCTCTTTAATGCTCAGTTTATTTTAAGGGTCTTTATCTGTTGCTGTGTGCATTTATCTCACATTGTCTCACTTTCCTCCTCTGCACTCATTGTCTCTTCCTCGTGCCGCTTTCTCTCTTTTCTCTCCCCGTTTTCCTTGTGTGTGATGCTCTCTCTCTCCGGAGGCTATATGTAATTACTGTCAGAGGGGGACCTGCATAGATCTGAGTGACCTTGGACACTGAAAGACAGAGGCCACTCCAGGCTCAGGGGGAGTAAGTCACTCTGTGCTGTACACTGTTGTTGCTTTGCTGGAGAGTCGACATAATTAAAAAACTTGCTAAATATAGCCCCAAAGTCTTTCTGGGTGCCGTAATGGCTGCAACCTGAGTATTGGATGCTCTGCCACCTTTCAAATTTTTTTTTTTTAATCAAAGACATAAAGTACAGGAGTATTAGTTTTGCTAAAAACTCATAAGCTGTGCCCCAATTCCATACTAGTTTAGGAAGGTTTTGAATAGAGCTAGGGGGATAAATTGGATACTTAGTGCAGATATGTAATCCGCAGCAGGATGTTTGTTCCATTTATGTAACCATATTTCTTGTCACCTGTTCTGTATGTTGTATGCAAACTCATTACAGAAAAAATATCCTAATTGCTTGTCCTATCTTAAGTTTTAAAGCTAGAAAAATCATATCTTCTTGTTACAGAAGCAATTCCTCAACTCATGGCCGTTTCCTAACCCAGCTATTCTCAACCTTGGGGTCGGGACCCCAGTTGGGGTCGCGAGATGATTTCTGGGGGTCGCCAAATCATTTTTGGAAGTCAGCTCTGTCTCCACTGTGTTAAAGTATTCATGTGTTTTAGTCTTTTTGGTCATTTTGTGTCTTTTTGGTCATTTTGCGTCTTTTTTTGGTCATTTTGTGTCTTTTTTTGTCATTTTGTGTCTTTTTTGGTCATTTTGTGTCTTTTTGTTGGTCATTTTGTGTCTTTTTTAGTCATTTATGTCTTTTTTTGGTCATTTATGTCTTTTTTTTGGTCAGTTTTTGTCTTTTTTTGGTCATTTTGTGTCTTTTTTTGATCACTTTGTTTCTTTTTTTAGTCATTTTGTGTCTTTTTTTGGTCAATTTGTGTCTTTTTTTTGTCATTTTGTCTCTTTTTAGTCATTTTGTGTCTTTTTGTGGTCATTCTGTTTCTTTTTTGGTCATCTGAACTGTGCGTGTGAGATTCTGTTCAGTGAGCGGGGGTCGCGGACAACATGCATGTTAAATTGGGGGTCGCGACTCAAAAAGGTTGAGAACTACTGTCCTAACCTATGCCAGACCTCCTATCTTATCTCAACTGAAGAAATACTAACTGTAAATTGTATCTACAATCATCCTGTCAGGCCTGTATATGTTTAGAACGGACATGAGAATGAGAAAGAAGCAGTAAGCTATTTGAGATTGACAAGCCATACTTTCAACACAGCTCTCACTTGTCACTGGCTGGCTAGATTACACTCATGGATGAAAAGAGTCAATTTTAGCTACAAAGACTTGGATTTAAAATAATGAATTAAATGCATTTAATTGAAATAAATTGCTTGGCCTGTAGTGTCTAGCTGATCCAAGAAAGGGCCATGTGGCTGCAGGTTTTTGTTGAAGCCAAACAGGAGCTCACCTGACTCAACTCATTCATTCACCTGAACTGTCTTCACTCAGCTGATTCGTTGTGAAGGCACTTCAGGTGGTTGACTCTGATGAGTCAGGTGAGCTCCTGCTCAGTTGGGATAAAAATCTGCAGCCATATGGCTCTTTCATGGATCAATTAGACACCCCAGGTCTTGGCAGGTGATATATTCACGTTAATATATGGTCCAGGGTTTGAATAGCCTTTAAATCATATTTTGGTGTTCATGTCCCCCATCTTCTTTATCATTATTGCCATAAGGTGTGTTTCAACTGAGTACTTTCTGAGTACTTTTTGGAAAGCGGCTGAGTGTTTTGGTTCCGCCCACTAGTTAGTTCCCTTCGGCCTGTTTCCATACAGGTACTTTTGAAGCGGCTGACCAACAGAGTTTGAATGTGACAACAGACCGACGCAGCAAGCAGTGTTGCCAACTTAGCGATTTGTCGCTATATTTAGCGACTGTTCAGACCCCTCTAACGACTCTTTTTCAAAAAAGCGACTAGCGACAAATCTACCGACTTTTTCTGGTTTTATTGGAGACTCGTTTCTACTCTTCTTAACGAGTAGCGCCGTCCCAAGGCACTCATAAGCGGCCCAGTCCTCCTGCAGCAGTCTCTCCCAGCTGCAGTCAGCAGAGCAGGAGATGTTAACCCCTCAGCAAGTTTGCAAACAAATCACGCATGCACGAACACGCCACTAATTAGCGGCTCAGAAAAGTACCTACCAGAGTCAGATGCTTACCGAGCTGCTACCTGAGCCGCTAACCGTTGAAGTTGGGCGGATCCTCTCTCAAAAGCCACACCCATAGCAGCTCATTAGAGGGAAAAGTACCTAATGGAAACTGCCTGCCATTTTTACCAGTTGTTGTGAATTTAGGACAGGGTCAATGCCATCCTAAAGATTCATAACTTGGGAAATTCATAAGACTGTTCCGTTCTAACAGAAGTCAGTTTTGTATAACAAAGATCCTGAATGTTATCTTCAACTGAGATAGCATAGAAGTTTCTGTACCAAGGCCCCTGATCCCTGTGTGAGTTGGATTCAGCACAAAGCCTCGTCAGGCCCATTCTGCATGGCTTGTCCTGTATCACTGGGCAACATTCCTACTGGGTTTTCTTTGCCTCTCTCTCAGCCTCCTCCCATTTTGGACCTGGCTCAGTTGTCACCTCCGTGGGGCTGGATGGCGAGGGCCCGGGCCCCGACCGACAAACACACATTGTCTGCCCACCTCGAGCCTCAGCTGCAGCGCAGTTGGCGGTACATCCTGTCTTGTGCTTGTTTCCTGGCATCCATACAGGCTCATAATGAGTAGAGTCGTTCCCCCCAACCAGGTGCCACTCCGTCCACATTATTCACACTTCTACCTTTTACACACAGCAGCTGTTCATCACCTAATGATGCTGGACCCAGCTACCGATGGAGCAAGGCAGGCAGGGAGCTGTTCTCTCTCTGGCTACACTTCAAACCAGGCCCTGTTTGAATTGCATTACTCTGAAATTGTTATGTTTCAATCTTGTTTTTTTTCACGAGCTTGTTTTCTTTACCGCCAATTGAGGATTTTCACATTGGCTTATTTACTTATTCTCTCTTTGTGCTAGTCGCCTCTCTTATTTTTCACACACAATGGCATCTTCAGCCAATGTGGCCTCTAAACAGTGACCTCACAGTATCGCAGCATCTTTCCTTTCAAGCCCGATTCCATATTAAGTGGAGGCAAGTTGCCACAAGAAAACTGGTATTCACAGTGTCAATTTCAATAAGAAGACTTGAGAATTACTGTAGCATTGCATATTGATCAGGGTGAGTGGCCTGCTAATTGGATGTCATGTCAAGGCAGCCAAGTGATGATTACTTTATACAATAGAGCTTATAAAAAAAAACCAAGCATGCACATGTAGAAATGGATGTTACGGCACAGCCTGCAGTGATTTCTTTAAAAAAAAAAATTCATTCTGTATGAAATATCTTCCTGTGGCAAGTCAGTCAGGGGTTGAGATAATTAACTCCTCAACAGAGCGTTATGAAATGACTTTTTTTCAAAAGCATTTGCAGAAAGAAGTCATTTTTTTCATAATCATGTGGGTTCTTTGTTGAACAGTCTAATTAAAACAATGCAGTAAAGGAACTCATTCTGAAATGGGAACAAATGAACTAGGATTTCAGGCAGCAGACAAAAGAAATGCAACAAAGTGCTAAATGTAACAATTGTATTAATAATTGTATTAAATAGTTTAAGGGCCCTATGGAATTAGGGGAGAATGGCTTTAATTGCTGTAGTGTTTTCTGAATGTACACGCATTCATCTTAAAGCTGCTTGTCTGCAACACTGTAATGCTTTTAATTTTAAATCTAGCCTGAATAAAAATGTGTTGCTGTCTAAATAATGAGAGCGCACTGCGTACTCTGAAAACTTCTTTCTGTGAAAAATTTACCGAGATCCTGACTCGTGTATCTTTGTCCATCTGTCTTTTATGTCATGTTTTATTCAGTTGAATGGTGCACAAGGCCTTGTTGCTTTGGCATTCATTTTCCTACAGTGAACAAAGTAACAAAGCATATAAATGAAAGTTGCAGTAGATGCAGCAGTCGATGCTGCTGTTTTTTCACTTTCCCCGCTCCCTGCCAAAGCAGCGGATGCAATATTTAGAGGTCGGACCCTGCCCAGATGATCCCCCACCCCTCCCAAGGCATTCATTATTAAATCAGATACGCAACTTAGCTTCTAAAAGGTCAGCTCACCTGTCAGTTTGGGTGCTTTGGATTTTCTTCGTCTTTCATCCTCATTCGTCACTATCCCAGCAGGCATGATTTGCACTAATGTCAACTTCTTGGTCTATTACCTAAAGCTGAATGGCTGAATGACACTTTTCACAGTGGTAAGCCACTTACAGGTCCAAATGGGGTTCTCTTCAAAATTGGCCAGGCTCACACTCCGCGGTCCTCTTCCCCCAAATGTTGCACAGGGCCATCTTATGAATATATTTGGACTCCTCACAATCAAAACAGGGCATTAGCCGCAGTCAATGAGGCTCGACAGGTGGCAGAGAGAGGAGCAGGAGAGACTGATGCAAAAAGAGAGCCACAGATGCTGTCTCTGTTTAGATTTTCAGTGATGGTTTTTCCAATTACAGAAACAGTAATTTGCTGTAAAAGGCTCCAGACTGCCGGGAAGGGTAGAATGGAACAGGGTAATTGGTGATGGTGGGGGGGGGGGGGTGTGTGTGTGTGTGAGGGGGGGGGGGGTATCGCATGAGATATAATCCATATCACTCTCCAGTGGGAGTGGAGCAGCATTAGTCAAGCAGGGGGGATCATTTGTTTTTTATAGTGGCCTCCCTCAATGCTCAGCAGATGCTGACACCACTTTAAACATCACTCAGGAAGGGGAGTAAATGGCCTTTCTCTTCTTTGTCTTAGCTCCCTCCTTGTCACACTGTGTTTTCAGAAAAGTGTACAAATATCCCTGTGCGAGTGCCGACTCATTGTTGACCAACCACAAGGGGCATTAGACACACAACAGCTGTGCGTGTTTGCTCGCAGGCCTCCCGAGTCAGAACATACTGTACGGAGCCTGTATTTAGTTGTTTGTCAGTGCGGCCTTTTACCTTTGAAGTGTTGCTTGCATATCCTGAAACGCAGCCATTCCTCTACCCCAGAGGATAAAGCCTGTCCAAACCTCATGCATATTTAACACTCCAAACGAACAGGTGAGCTAAAGCACAAAGCCCTGTTCTGCGGCTGTGATGGTAGATGATGCACCATCCATGTGTCCACACAGTCTTTGAGCATTCATCCAGGGCCCACAGCAAAAGCTCTGCGGGATTTCTAAGAGGCTCAGGAAAGTTGATGCAAAAACGATTTGTGTGTCAGCTTCAATTTGCCTGCCTGGTTCCTCTAGATGTTGCCTTCCGTTTTTCACAAATTATAGTCAATTATTGCTTGGTTGGTTTCCGGATCCCCTCCAGTCGATTGTTTCCCCGCCAGGTGTCCTTTTCATAGATGCTCCCCACTTTGACTCTTAATTCCTTCATTCTTATAAGCCAGGAAATGAGAATGCTTTCATAAGCAACCATCGCTCTCTTGGCCTCTGCCATTGTCATATTGTGATTATTTACCCTTCTGTGGTTTAATGGCTTTGGTAAACAGCTTAATAGAATTCAGTGTGGCCTTGGGATGCGTAGCAAAAGGGCACATGATTCACTGTTTTCATTGGCGTGTTGTCCCCCCCCCCCCCCCCCCCCCCCCCCCCCCCCCCCCGCTTTGTCTCTGCTCACACACTGTGCCACAATATAATCAAATACGATCATAACCAACCTGTAAAACTGTTGTAAGTCTCTCTCTCTCTTCCTCCCTCTCTCCTTCTCCATTGTTTTCTTGTTTTTAAGCCTAATCGCTCCCTCACTCTGCACTGGGCATTCACAATGTAATTATATATGATTTACAAACAGCTGCAGCCATAATGGTGTATAAACAAATTACAGAACGAGGGAGAAAAAACAACGGAGGAATAAAGAGATGAAGACAGAGAGAAATTGGCCCGCATCAAACGCAGTCAGTGGTTTGGCTGATTTTTGGATCATTGCTTTGGCTCTCCCCTTCAACACAAAATGAGCACTCACGCCTGACATGGTTTACCCCTTCTGCACGCAGATATTTAGTTGTCTTTATGCCAGCATTAAATACGCGTCTGCTTCTGTATTACAGAGTGTCCTAGCTGCACTTCCTTCCTAATGTGACTGCTCACACTCATTCAGAATTTCACTTGCACTTGCATAAGAGTTTGCTCAACTGACCCCCGAGGGCCATTTTTTATTCCTCTGAGCTCGCCTGAAGCATGTAAAGCTCATCTCAGTCTTCTTCCATAATTACAGTTAGATTAGCTTCTTTTATTCTAGTCGTTTGTGCGATTCCACATGCCTGATTCTCCTTTATACGTCATTGTGTTGTGATATGCATATTTACACAATTAACTTTCTGACTATGTGCCTGTGCAGAGAAGCACTCACCTGGATTTTAACTTGCACACATGGATGACGTGTTGCGGATAAATTCATAACTCCAAAAGCCAGCACACCTTTATCCAAGACGCCTGCACAGCAAATTGGATCTGTAAATCCCAACAGAGAATAATGATAATGCACGAGGCACACTCTGCATACTAAATCAAACGCACCTTGCAAATGTGGGCATGCACATTATAAAATACTCAGGAGCACAAAGGGAGAAAGGAGTATGATTTAAAGTTTACAACTCTGAGGATAGAGCCTGAGACAAGGACAGGCTGAAGACATCACTGTGTTTCATAAAGGCAGCCAGTAAATAAGGATGTATTATATTTAACTGCTTATGTTAGTAATCCTCCGGAGTACCACATATTGATTTGTTTATACTATGAAAAAAAAGTTGAGTTGTCAAGTTTAATTGAAGCTAGAAAGAAAAATGTAAAACATAATTCCTCAAGGTGGAGCCCACAGGCCAACTGGGTGCCCTCAGAAACATTTTGTGCGGTCTACGAACGTGCATTGTATTTTAATATTCCACTGTGTCCATTTCAATACTTTGACTTTTAGGAACGCTTACTTGTAAAGGTTATTGATTGCATGGCAACAAAATCTTATTGCTGTAAGGTAAAGTATTTGTTGGACTGAGGTTTTTTTGTTGTCTAAATTGTTTCTGCCATCAGAACTTGGAGCATCCCTGATATAAAAGACTGCACAAAAGGACAGAAAACAATAATTTCAGTCAGTGGACAGACATAGATATATTGTTAAAGTGTGACTGGACTTGACTTGGAAGTAATTGAGGGAATCTACGGGTCACGGGTGATCGTAAATCATCTTATTAAACTTGGTGATCCGTACCGTGTACTGTCAGTGCCCTTTGACTGCATAACCCCAATCAGAGCCTATATAAAGTCAAGTGTGTATTTCCAGACCTCCAAGTAAACCTATATGAAAGCCGAAATTATTCCATCAGTGCACATGAGGAAATAAAAAACTAAAAACAAACTCAGAATCAGACAGAACCAATTGAACTCTGAATATCTGCAGCACAAGCGGCACCAAACATCAATGCATCAGTGACATGAAGGGATCAGACTCTAGAAACTCCATCAGTGCCATAGATATGTATTTGGGTTAAACATATTCATCTTAGCTAACCATGGTATATCAGTGTGCCAGTCTGTACGTGTCAGTCTTCTTACAGGAAGAAATATCACACATTCTGGGTGTTTGGGAATATGCTGTACAATCCTGAAAATACGATCAGTCTTATTCATAGGTCAGAGTCTGAAATGGTTTCCTTTGAAAACAGCATTAACTGTATGAAAATTGCAAGTAGTAGAAAGAAGCATGATTAGGAGCAGAAGCAAGTTTATTTGAAAGCGTGCAGCATGGTGGCGTAGTGGAGTATTTTAGCAGAAAGTCTGATTTGACAGCAAGGAATTGGCTGTCAAACTTTTGAGAGGCATAGATTTGGCAGTCATATCAGATAATCGTCAGCTAATCAGGGCACCGTTCATGGTTTGAAGTTTTCCACATTTAATGCCCGTGTAAATGCTGCAGACTGGAGCTAAAGTCTGCAGCATTTACACGAATAAAGCATTTTTAATTAGGTTGGGCTAAGAGGCTCCATCCATTAAGGCTTCACGTATGTGAGTATATATATAGCAGGTAGAACCCTCTTAAAGCTCATGTGTCATTTATTCAGTTCCTCCTGGACCCAAAGTGGAACATGGCCCAGGAACGGAATAAATATATAAGTCAGTGTGTAAATATACACACATAAATGCACGCTGGCACACTCGGCGAAGGAAGGGAAGCACACACTAACTTTTTTTAATTAGATTAATAAATCAAGGAGGCGGCTGGCTGTGACGGCCGTAGCCCAATGCCATTCCAGTAAGTCTGCACCAAGCCGCCGTGGCAAAGCCGGAGCATAATGATGTAACCACACCACCTCTGTGTGTGTGTGTGTGTGTGTGTGTGTGTGTGTGAGGCGAGGGGTTCGGGAAGCAATTCATCTGACATGTTTTCCAAAAACTGCTTTCTCTACAAAACGCTGAGGATGTGTCTGCTTGGTGTGTATGTGTGTGTTTATTTATGCTCCTATTCCCCTCACTGCATTCATCAGCAGTTGGTGTAGCAGTGGGTGGCCAATGAGGTGTTTGGACACTTCCCCCCCCCCCCCCTTTCTGCCCTGACCCCCTCCACAATCAAACCCAGCTCCCAGCTTTTCCTTCACACTCCAAATCCCTTCGTACCCCTCGCTGGTGTTTTTCCTTTAACTTTGACATGCTAATGAAGGTTTTTCCGTCCAGTCTGCTGTTGGTTGGCAGCTGTTTGGCTGTCTCAGCTCAGATAAACAGCATCATTATTTATATGTTCTTCTTCTCCAATAGCAGAAATAATATTAAGGTGTTAATAACAACTCACCGCAGCGGTAAAGGAGTAAAGAATTGTGTGTATTTCGAGGTGCACTGCTGCACTGCCTGCCTCCAAGCTGTTTGTTTGTTTGATAGTACAGTAATATGCATCGTAAGCAGGACTCAGTAATTTTACACATGCATACACAAACTGTGCATTAACCTGCACAGGAAACCAGGTTAGTGGGAGAAATCAAATTAAGGCAGTAAATCTGAGAATGCATTTACCTGAGCTGCAGTAACCTGGTTAGTTTACATACAGATGGTCAGGAATCAGATTTCTCTTCGGTCTTGTTTCTATCCAAGGCTGGCATATTCAAAGTGTACTAGTGATACATGAAGCTGCAGCTTGAATAGTTGTTTTTTTTTATTCTCCTTAGTGTTGGGACGGATGGCACAGTAACACAACAGACTCTGCAGTGTGAGAGCACAATGTTTCCCTGCTATTTTCACATACTGTAATTTTTACAAATAGCCTACTGTTCAGCTGTGAAAAAACAACTTATTTGGATTTATTCATATCGGTGTCAATTTAGTACATTTTTATGTGTAGGTGATATTTAACAAAGAAAAGGACAGGAGAACAAAGCAGGGTGTTTAGTTCTTATGCTAATGTCTTAATGTCCATATTTATCTTTCCATTTGTTCATATTCAGATAAAAATATATATCGTTTGCAGTTGAAAGTCAATTTCTGGGTAAATCTGCCTCACATTCCTCAGGGAAAATGTCCTTTTCATGCTTTTCTATCACAAATACTTCACATTCTACATCCATTCATTGTTTAGATGTGGTGAACTCCATTTATACACGTTTTTAGTTGGGGTTTTTAAGGGAACTTTTTAAGCTAAGACTAAAGACAGCTCTCATTAGTGCACCAATGGTGAGGCTTTTTCCCAGTCTCAAGTCTCTATTATCCAAAATATGCAAAATGCATTTACAAGAACATGTAAAAACCCTGTAAGACACCATGTATACATGGCCAATACACATAGAAATCTAGCTGTGTTAACTGGGCCTTAGCCTGATTTAGAAAACCTGTGTTCTTGTGTACTTTACACTACTGGTCAAAAGTTTTAGAACACACCAACTTTTCCAGAATTTAATTGAAAATTATGCAGTTTAATGTCTCAGTGTATTCTGAAATGAATGCACATTTGCAACATTTAAAATTCTTTATTGAGCATGATAGTGTTTTGAAAGTAAAAAAAAGATTCAAAATCACATTTTATGTTGGACTAAAGGACTAAAAAAAGACACAAAATGACCAAAAAAAGACACAAAATGACAAAAAAGACACCAAAAGACACAAAATGACCAAAAAAAGACACAAAATGACTTACAAAGACATGAAAGTAGTTTAAAAAATGGACAAAATAGCCCAAGACTCCATAGAGTTAAGTTGTTAACCCATTTCTTGTTCCCTGAAAAAGGCCTACTTGTATCATTCTGAAATGTACATTATTTTTCAGTTTTGGTTAAGCTTACCTTTTTTTATTTACCTCTGGCAGTTCACCACTTACCTTTGGACCCTTTCAAGCTGTTCATTGGACTTGAACTGCTTGAATTTCAATAAAAAACTGGAAAAATTGGGGTGTTCTTAAACTTTTGACCGGTAGTGTAGATTCAAGACATCTGGTTACTGCAGATTTACTGATTTACTGTTTCAATACTGTCAGTTTTACTGTCAGTATTGTAAGACTGTGGACTGTGTCTGATAAAATTTTACTTTTCGCCTCCATATTCCCTCCCATTGTATGAATATGTGGTTAAAATTGCTCCATTAGTGACGACCCTGGCTTCCCACAAAACCTCCTCCAGGTGGCAGATCTGTGAAAATGGCCTCTAAAAATACCACATCAAATTTCATGTGGGCCACTTTCCTAAACCAGCTGCTATAATTGCCTCCGCACACTTCATACACTTCTAACCCAAACACACACACACACAAACACATACACACTGCCACTTGTGAAGACTAATAGACATGCGTGCATAAACAAACTGCGGCATACACAAACAAATATGCTATACATATTACACAAACACCAGGAAGTGGCTCTCTTGGCGTTGCACGTACTTAGTGGCGCCACAATCAGCTCCCCAATTGCAACTGATGGGTGCAAATCAGCCTGCCATTTACCACAGTCATTGAGTCCATGGAGCACTGACTCGCTATCTGATTTCTCCCAACTCCCACCATATCCACAGCCACATTCTCGCCTTGAATCCACCATAATAGGTCTGCCTGACATGATATAATGGCTTGATAGGCCAGAAAAAGGCCCATTGGAAGAGCTGGCTTGCTTGATTCAAACCTCTCCCAAAAGGTCAAACCAGCATTAGCCGCCCAGTGCTAATGGGCCACCAGCTATTTTGCCATTGTGTATTTTTGGGTGAATTTGGGTTTTGAGCTAATGGGATGTGGCACACCATTATATGTTGGTTCCTATGAATCAAGATTAATGGTAATTTCTCTCAGGCAGTGATGCAGTTTAAGTGGAAAGTGTTTTGTAGCATGCAATAAAGTATTTTAATAGTTGTTCTTATGTTAAACCACAAAATGACAATTCATGTTCACTTATAACTAGTAATGCTGTAATTTATGCAATTTTATGCAATTAAACAGTTTGTTTTTTGCGTATATCACATATATTAAATGTGTTAATGATTACCAAATGATTTGCAAATAATCTGAATGACTGAATGACCAAAAAAAGGAAACAAAATGACCAAAAAAGACACAAATTGACCACAAAATGACCAAAAAAGACACAAATTGACCACAAAATTATCAAAAAAGACACAAAATGACTAAAAAAAGACACAAAATGACCAAAAAAAGACACAAAATGACTAAAAAAGTCACAAAATGACCAAAAAAGACACAAATTGACCACAAAATTATTATATTATTATATTAAATGTGTTACTGATTACCAAATGATTTGCAAATCTGTCACTATAATTTGAATGGCTATTATAAAGTTGCAACTGATGACTTAAAAGTGGTTGATAAATACTTTCTTATTGTTATTATTGTTATTATTTTGATGTTATTGGAGCACAAATGATATCTTTATAGATCACCAATAAATACAAGTTTTAATAGGGCAGGATTATTGTAATTTATAAACCAGTTATTTATCATTTACTCACTATTATAAGCTTTAGTTGGAACTTTATCATAGCCATCCAAGTATGTGATGTTCACAGACAGATAGCAGACCAGTTTAAACATTAACAAAGTGGAAAAAGTGTAATATCTGGGCCATGCTATGTATTTCACAAAGGATTTATTACAAATCATTTGGTAATCATTAACAAATACTTAGTAATGTAGTAGTGTATACAGTGCAATATTGTCCAGCAGTAAACTGTAAAATTAGCAGAAATTATAGCATAACTAATAGCTGGTAAATGTAAGCATTTCATTGTAATAGAAAAATGGCAATTAACTGAAGTTTAATTAACCATTAATTTACAAAATATGAATTATGCTTATGATAAAGTGTTACCCAAAAAGCTGAAAAATTATTAGAAGAAGCATTCAAATTCAGCTGCAAACAGCATGAACTCCCCTCACTCTGTGTCTGTGTATAAGAACGAACGAACAAACTTGCAAAGTTGCATCAGACTTTATTTAATTCATACCGATTGATTTATTTAGAAACTCTGCAGGGGTAGGACGCTAGTGTGTTCATTTTCAGCTGTTGCCTAAGGACCCGCTCTCTTTCAATCACACACAGTCAAGCCAACTTCTCAACCAAAGCAACAAGCTCGCACCTCTGTAGCTAAAAGAATTTAATTGAACAGCTTAAAATTTCCAACCTCTACTCTACGGGGAGTGGGAACTCATATTTTAAATGTGGTAAATGGTTACAGAGGCAAAACAGTAAACACATCAATGTCAAAGTAAAACGGAATAAAAAAAACGGCACATAGTGATGAAACGGAATGCAACTTAAAGAAATGAACCTGAACTTTAATCGCACTGGAAGTGTCAATTGAAGCTTGTCTCCATCTGGTTTATGTTTCTGTCAGGAGCCCAGCTGGAGAGTCTGATGGAGACCATGAGGGCAGAGGTCGCCGCCCAGCCGCCAGTCGAAGGGTCCTACGCTGCACGCCGAGGGGACTACTGCATAGCCAAGTTTGGTGACGGTGAATGGTAAGTCGTCATTATTTTTTAACTTAACCCATCAGCAATATGAACCCTTTAGCTAATCCATATCAAGCAGCTTCCCTCGTGCAGTAGTTCTCTACCTTTTTGAGTCGTGACCCCCAATTTAACATGCATGTTGTCCTCGACCCCCGCTCACTGAACACAATCTCACAAGCACAGTTCAGATCACCCAAATTACCAAATGAGACACAAATTGACCACAAAATGACCAAAAAAGACATAAAATGAACAAAAAAAGGAAACAAAATGACCAAAAAAGACACAAAATGACCAAAAAAAAGGAAACAAAATGACCAAAAAAGACACAAAATGACCACAAAATGACCAAAAAAGATACAAATTGACCACAAAATTATCAAAAAAGACACAAAATGACCAAAAAAGACACAAATTGACAAAAAAAAAGACATTAAGACTAAAACACATTAACACATGAACACTTTAACAAAGTGGAGACAGAGCTGACTTCCAAAATGATTTGGCGACCCCCAGAAATCATCTTGCGACCCCAATTGGGGTCCCGACCCCAAGGTTGAGAATAGCTGCAATAAAGGACAGACATTTAGAGCCATTTCTGCTTTGTTGCAAATAACCGCATTATTGTTAATCACAAAAACACAGCAGTTTTAGCCTGCGATGTTTGATTGAGAGCACACTTGGCAAGCTGAATCTGAATGAAAATAAACTTGATATGACAAGGACATACAGATCAGTGGCAAATTAAAGGAAAAGACAACAAGCCACTGAGCGAGAGCCAAATCCTACTCATGAATACACATAGAATCTGCAGAAGAGGATGCTTTTTTTTTTTATAAACTCTGTTCGGGAAAGTGTCTCTTCATCTGACCGTCACTTGTCTGACTCTCGACTTTGACGAGAGCCGGGAAAGACAAATTGGCTGTGGACCAAGGACAGCAGGAGAAAGCCAAATAATTAAGGCCACATGGGCACAAAAAAAAAAAAAAAAAAGGGACGAGAGAACAAAGTTAAAACCAAATAAGTGATTAACAGGAAGACGGGACGACAATGAGCGCGGAGAGCAAGAGAGAAAGAGTGAGAGACAAAGTATGAGTGACTGATGAACAGAGGTTTTTCTCTTCTATTTACTCTGACTCTGTGGTGTTCTAAGAGGACTTGAAAGGCGACGAGTTTCTAATTAGCCCCCTAATGAAACAAGCCGACATTCCGCATGCATCACAGAATACAAAGATATGAACACAGAACAATGTGAACATGAGCATAATTAGCTTGCTGAATAATATATGACGGATTAAAAAAAAAAAAAAAAGACGAAAAAAAATCTCAGATGTTTGCCACTTGGAGCTGGATTACTGTTTTGTTGTTGAAAGTAACAAGAGAGACTTTTCTAGGCTGAAGAAAGTGGAGGTTTACAACAGATGGGCTGTTTGAAATGCTCATTGACTTGCATTAGTGGCTGAATAACTTTCGTTTTTCCCCTTAAAAACCTAAAGAGGAGGATGGAGGAAAGGAAGGATGGATGGAGGGAAGAAAGAAAGGAGAGCACCTGTGTCGAGGGAACATTTGGTTTTTTAATCAGTTTTGTGATCTTTTTTCGCCGTCACCTCCTTGACATAGACGCTCTCTCTCTCCCTCCCTCCATCACGGTGACTTTTATCTGTCCCCATGACCATCTGTAAACTTCCAACATCCGGTGAGGAGACTAGATGAAGAGGTGTGTGTGTGTGTGTGTGTGTGTGTGTGTGTGTGTTACTGTCAAGCGACTGCTGATTCTGAAAGGCCAAAGCAGAGGCAGTGAGCTAATTACACCCTGTGGGTGTCTGCAGTTAACGCATCACAGGCTTAAACAGAGACAAGGTAAAAATGAAGCGTCAGGTATTCTTGAGAAGGGAAAAAAAACATTATGTCTGAAGGAAATGTAGCTCATCAAAATGTAAAATGTCTCAATTGTTGCAGATTTTCACCCGAGTCACCTGCTTGCAAAGTAACTTCTTATCTTATTATCTTAGTCTTATAGACGAGGAGACTGTTGTACAGCAGCTTATGACGACCCATGTTGATGTTTTTCCATGTGAAACAAAAAGAAAACCCTATTATTTGAAGTAACATAACTTCCATACATCCCGCTTTATGTCACCATGTAACTATCTCATTGCAACTGTTACATGAGGACATGTTGATATCCTGCCGTCAATAAGGGTGCTAATTTTGGTTATATGTGGTTGTATGGTTTGGAAATTTTCTGTTCACTAGAGCAGCTATTCTCAACCTTGGGGTCGGGACCCCAATTGGGGTCGCGAGATGATTTCTGGGGGTCGCCAAATCATTTTGGAAGTCAGCTCTGTCTCCACTGTGTTAAAGTGTTCATGTGTTAATGTGTTTTAGTCTTAATGTCTTTTTTTTTGTCAATTTGTGTCTTTTTTGGTCATTTTGTGTCTTTTTTTTTGGTCATTTCTGGGATTTTTTTGGTCATTTTGTATCTCTTTTTGGTAATTTTGTGTCTTTTTTGGTCATTTTATGTCTTTTTTGGAAAGTTTGTGTCTTTTTTTGGTCATTTTCTGTCTTTTTTGATCATTTTGTGGTCAATTTGTGTCGTTTTTGATCATTTTGTGGTCAATTTGTGTCTTTTTTTTTCATTTTGTTTCCTTTTTTGGTCATTTTTTGTCTTTTCTTAGTCATTTTGTGTCTTTTTTTTAGTCATTTTGTCTTTTTTTGGTCATTTTGTTTCTTTTCTGCGTCATTCTGTGTCTATTTTGGTCATTTTGTGTATTTTTTTGGTCATTTTGTGTCTTTCTTGGTCATTTTGTTTCCTTTTTTTTGGTCATTTTGTGTCTTTTTAGTCATTTTGTGGTCATTTTGTTTCTTTTTTGGGTGATCTGAACTGTGAGATTGTGTTCAGTGAGCGTGGGTCGCGGACTACATGCATGTTAAATTGGGGGTCGCGACTCAAAAAGGTTGAGAACTACTGCTTTATTGCAAAGAGGCCTCTGTGCAATTTTTCCAGCGCTGCCATGTCCTGATAGATCCACTCTGTCCCCTCATCCTCTCCTGCTCCTCTCCCCCGATCACAACAGACAGATCCTCCAACACCTTTTCCCCAGGGAAATAAGCATGGAATCATTTACTCATCTCCTTTTCCTCTTGTGCCCTCTGTCTTCATCTCTGTTTCCCTCTACTCTATTCTCTCTCTCTCTCTCTTTCTGTGTCTCTCTCTCAATTATTCTGTTGCTGCTGCAGGTACAGAGCCCGAGTGGAGAAAGTTGAGTCACCGGCAAAGGTTCATGTCTTCTACATCGACTACGGCAACGTGAGTAACTGTGACCATGAATTTGATTTGTGTGATAAGTTGAATGTAGTCATCATTAAAACATTGCGCTGTTGTTCGGGGCTCAAACTGAACAAAAACTTTTGTTATGGCCAAACCCACAGCCAGAGGGAATCTAGAATCTGAGCAGGGATTTCTTTTTCTATTTCTTGCCTCTACTCAGACACCACTTGTTTGCTTATCTCGTCATCGTCACCATAGTTTTGGATTTTTCATTAGTTTTAGTTTTAAGTTCTTTGTGAATTTTTGTTTTCAAATTCAGTTAGTTTTAGTTAGTTTTTAAGAGTGAGTTTGCTAGTTTTAGTTTAGTTTTTAGTTTTTGAAAATGCTTAGTTTTAGTTTAGTTTTTATTAGTTTTAGTGTTAGTTTTAGTTTTTTTGTAATGGGGTATGTGCCTTCATTTCCTTTTAGTTTATCCATCTCAGCCTCAATAAGGTTATTAACTCTTACAGATCCCAGTCTCAGTAAACATATTCACCATGTGTTCCTGCATGTTGAAAGAGAAACACTGAATTATATATGAAAAAAGTTGACAAAGTGGAAAACTAAGGTTATTTTCACTATAATTTTAGTTAGTTTTGTAACCACAAAATACAGTTTCAGTTAGTTATCGTTTTTTGAAAAAACTCTTGTTTTTATTTTTATTTCAGTTAACGAAAATGTTTTTTCAATTTTAGTTTTCGTTATTTTGTTAGTTTTCATTAACTATAATAACCCTAGTCCCAAGAGAAAATATTATTGACCCAGACTATCTTGTTATCATTAAAACATTGCGCTGTTGTTCGGGGCTCAAACTGAACAAAAACTTTAGTTATGGCCAAACCCACAGCCAGAGGGAATCTAGTAATTAAATTCAATTCAATTCAATTCAATTGGCTTTATTGCCATGACGTAACAATGTATATATTGCCAAAGCAAGCATCAGAAAAAAAGATAACAAGATAAGGAAAGCAATATTTACAATAAATTATTATAATTCTGTTATTCATTTTAAAAGAAAAGAAAAACTAATAACAATAAAAGAAAGCAATATTTACAATCATTGAATTACAATCAACATATCATTTATACAATCTAACTGTCCCAGCAAAAAAAGAAGAAAAAATAAAATAAAAAATAAAAACAAAACATCCAACAGCTGTGTGTCACTCGCTGTCTCTCAGTGTGTGTGAATCTAGTATCCGAGCAGGGATTTCTTTTCTATTTCTTGCCTCTATTCAGACACCACTTGTTAGCTTATCTCGTCATCCAAAGCAAAACCTAACAGCCTTAATGTGTCCTTTCAGCTTTTTAGGACAAATATGACGCAGGCCTGTTTGTTTTCCCTCTATTGTTTACGACTGAAGCAAAGAGTGCAACTGAGTGTATCGTTTTTATTCCTTTTCATTACGATGACAAAAGCCCTCACTCTCTTGAGCTCTTTTTTTTTTTTTTTTTTGAACTCCGTGATGACGAAGGCACTACATCTTTGAGTGCATTTGTGTGTGTGTGTGCTTCTAACCACGTGCATACACATGCTTGCATCACCAAGTGGCTCATGCAGCCAACCCCCGGCCTGCGGGAGATTTCCCATGATGCAGTGGAGCGGCACAGTGTGTGACTGACCTCAGAGTGGGGGACAGCTCGAGGTTTGGCTGGCAGACGCGATTCGTCCTGGCATGTTGCTGAAAGTGTGATTCTCCGAGGCCGACCTGGCGCAGAAAAAAAACCTGAGCTGATACCTACTTTATTCATTCTCCGTAGTTTTGCATCACTGAAGGTTGAGTCACTCTGGCCTTGATGTCACGTCTCTGTCTCATGAGCTGTTAGTCGGATTATTGCCACCTGTCTCAGGTGTAGATCAGTCCCTGAATTATTATGTGATCATTAACAAACACAGCAGGGCACTTTTGTCTTTCATTTTTAAGGTCCACCTTTACAGTGCTGTCAAAATCTAATATGGCGTTGATAAATTTTAACGTTCTAATCCATAATAAACGTTCAAGGCATTCTCTGTCTAGACTGTACAGTCCAATGAACACATTAACCTAAGATATGGGGGTCATTAAATTAACTCCCCACTTCTAACGGCTGTATTTGTCTGACTTTCCGCCAGCGTGTTCTCCCTGTAGCTAGCTGTGGTGATCAGTGATTGGTCATTTCTTCACTTCGGCTCGTATCTGGCACGATGAGTCCACTTTATAGCTTCAGAGCTTCAAATCAGTGAAATGTGATATTTACTTTTCACAAAAACAAACTGAAGTGCTGACATTACATCATCAAGAGGGTCTATGTTCCCTCTGTCCTATTTTCCCTCAGCTCTATGTTCCCTCTGTTCTATGTTCCCTCAGCCCTGTGTTCCATATGTTCTATGTTCCCTCTGCTCTATTTTCCCTCAGCTCTATGTTCCCTCTGTTCTATGTTCCCTCAGCCCTGTGTTCCATATGTTCTGTTCCCTCAGCTCTGTGTTCCCTAAGCCCTATGTTCCCTCTGTTCTATGTTCCCTCTGTTCTATGTTCCCTCTGTCCTGTGTTCCCTCAGCCCTATGTCCCCTCTGCTCTATGTTCCCTCAGCCCTGTTTCCCCTCTGCTCTATGTTCCCTCAGCCCTATGTCCCCTCTGCTCTATGTTCCCTCAGCCCTGTGTTCCCTCTGTTCTATGTTCCCTCAGCCCTGTGTTCCCTCTGTTCTATGTTCACTCTGCCCTGTGTTCCCTATGTTCTATGTTCCCTCAGCCCTGTGTTCCCTATGTTCCCTCTGCTCTATTTTCCTTTAGCTCTATGTTCACTCTGTTCAATGTTCCCTCAGCCCTGTGTTCCCTCTGTTCTATGTTCCCTCTGCTCTGTGTTCCCTTAGCCCTATGCTCCCTCTGTTCTATGTTCACTCTGCCCTGTGTTCCCTATGTTCTATGTTCCCTCAGCCCTATGTTCCCTCTGCTCTATGTTCCCTCTGTTCTATGTTCCCTCTGTTCTATGTTCCTTTAGCCATATGTTCCCTCTGCTCTATTTTCCTTTAGCCATATGTTCCCTCTGTTCTATGTTCCCTATGTTCTATGTTCCCTCAGCCCTGTGTTCCCTATGTTCTATGTTCACTCTGCCCTGTGTTCCCTATGTTCTGTTCCCTCAGCCCTGTGTTCCCTATGTTCTATGTTCCCTCAGCCCTGTGTTCCCTCTGCTCTATTTTCCCTCTGCCCTGTGTTCCTTATGTTCTATGTTCCCTCTGTTCTATGTTCCATCTGTTCTATGTTCCCTCTGCCCTGTGTTCCTTATGTTCTATGTTCCCTCTGCTCTATTTTCCTTCTGTCCTTCTGTCCTGTGTTCTCTCTGTTCTATGTTCCCTCGGCCCTCTGTTTCCTCGAACATGGAACCGTTTTAATAACGTACTAAAGATTCCCCAGTCTTTAGAACAGACAGCAGAGAATCTTTTATCAGGTTGTAAATGCAGGTAAACGTGCAGAGATCATGAAATCATAAAACGTGATGCCTGTAATCATTTTAGCACAATTAAACCTGAAGAACTGTCTCTCTGGAGCAGCTTTTTTCTTGTTTGTTTTCCTAAAAAACATATCAAACATTGTATTCAAATACACACCGGAAAGTAGTGTTTTTTTTTAACATTCTACTGATTTTGGTGTTTTCTGATCTGACAAGTCTGACTACCGACTTGTCGTCTATTGTCGTCTTTGCTCTTAGCTCGTAGCGGAGCTAGAGAGCAGATGGAGCTTAGTGAAGGGCCTCAGTGCTGCTGTAGAACAGCTGTGGAATGATTGGTAAGGTGACATATACAAGCATGGAGCCCTTAAGCTACAAAATGGCATCTGTCCTTCTTGCGCTGCTGTAAACTATCATTGTTAAAGTGACGTGCCGATTTCAGAATTGATTCAGAATCCAGGAAAAATAGAAATACATTAAATAGCACATTATTAATTTACAGCCCGTGCTGCGGTTTTGTCTGAGAACGCCCTTCACTTGCTGGGGCATCTGTTTGGAAAGATACACTCCGTAATGTAAAAAAATACAGAAAGTGAACTTTATCATAAGCTTTTTGTTTTATGAATCCTTGTTTAGCCATCATCATCATCATCATCATCATCATCATCACATACTAGATGTTGTTGCTTCTCTTCTCTTCGTGGTCTTAAAATTCAGTTAGTTTTAGTTAGTTTTTAGAGTGAGTTTGCTAGTTTTAGTTTAGTTTTTATTTTTTGAAAATGCTTAGTTTTAGTTTAGTTTTTTATTAGGTTTAGTGTTAGTTTTAGTTTTTTTGTAATTGGGTATGTGCCTTCATTTCCTTTAGTTTATCCATCTCAGCCTCAATAAGGTTGTTAACTCTTACAGATCCCAGTCTCAGTAAACATATTCACCATGTGTTCCTGCAAGTTGAAAGAGAAACACTGAATTATGTATGAAAAAAGTTGACAAAGAGGAAAACTAAGGTTATTTTCACTATAATTTTAGTTAGTTTTGTAACCACAAAATACAGTTTCAGTTAGTTATCGTTTTTAAAAAAAACTCTTGTTTTTATTTTTATTTCAGTTAACGAAAATGTTTTTTCAATTTTAATTTCCGTTATTTTGTTAGTTTTCATTAACTATAATAACCTTGGTCCCAAGAGAAAATATTGCTGACCCAGACTATCTTTACAGCTGTTATACTTGTTATTACAGAACAAAAGCCACTGTGTGTCTACGTAGCATTGCATATCGTTAGCCTCATAGCATAATTGCCTAAGTCATATTTTGGCCAAATTGTGATATCTGCCTAACTTTACTCTCCTACCACTGCTGCATCTTTCTGCCTTATTGCATATGTTCTCAGCTAGCAGAACACTTGTTAGAGTCCAAAATCACTTTCTGCCTTAGTCATCTCTTTGACTTAGCCATTTTTGCTGCTACATACAAACCAAACTACATTATTTATATGTAAGAGAAAAATTGCCTTAGTCACTTTTATCTGTTATAATAATAATAATAATAATAATGCATTTTATTTATAGGCGCCTTTCAGGACTCTCAAGGTCACCTTACAATAAACAATTAAAAACAAAACAATAATAATAAAACAGCAATGGCAGTAATAATAAACAACAATGAAACAATTACAAATTAGAACAATAAAGACAACAATGACAGTAATAATAAACAATAAACAACACTGAAACAATACAGAGAAAAATTAAAATGTAATTTAAAAATGATGAATATTTTAGGGATAGGCTAGTCTGAACAGGTGTGTTTTGAGATGTGATTTGAAAGTTGACAGTGTTGTTAGAGTTGACAGTGTTGTTAGAGTTATGAAATCGATGTGTTTAATTTTTTATGCAAACTTGTTCATGCTTCTATTTGAACTTACTGTTACAATATCAATTAAGAACACCAATGGGCTTTCTAAAAATTGTGGGTTTTTTTGTTTCCCGAAAACGTTCAAATATGACTTAGGCAAATATGCTATGAGGCTAACGATATATAAACACCATGTCTTCAAAAAGTGTTTTCTATATTGAGTGACTGATTTCTGTCCTCTGCTCGTCCTCCCTCAGAGAGAAGTTGTGTCGGCCACTCGTCTGGCTGCCATACCCCCTGCCTTCGGCACCAGGACCCTGCCAGCACAGGCCACCGAGTATTCCTTCGCCTTCATCCAGGTCCCACAGGACGTAAGTGCACGGACGAGCACGCTCTCACAGTAGAGATATACGTGTCGCAAGCTGAAAGCCTCAAAATTAACTTTGAGATATCAACTTCCTCAGTCTCATTTTTCTGCCAGCTTTTTTGAAAGTTGACTTTTCTGGCAAGACATGAAATCTGTTTGAGTTTCACTTATCGCACGAGGTGATAAGTCTGTAACTGACTGACAGGGTCGAGTTTCCATTCCGAGCAAGTGTTCGTGAAAATTATGCTCATACATAATGCATGTAGAACAAGCAGACAGAGCAATGACAAACACCCAGCCATTGATTTACTTGGTTGCAAAAAAAAGTCGTAGAATAATTGACACAGTAGCAGAGAGACATTAATGTTTAATGAACAATTTGAGAACGTATACAATATTTCATCCCTCCCACACATCCTATGGATGCAAACCATCCAGGTGCATAATAGGAATGTGTTCAACTGATAGCAGAGCAGCAGTTACTGTTTTTTTTCTGCAGCTCTAATCTTCTTGTTTACATCCAAGTGTGTTTACTCAACCTCCAGTGACCACTTGTGTGTGCTTGTCTTTGCGTGTGTGTGTGAGTGACTGTTTTGCGTGTGTGTGTGTGTGTGTGTGACGGTCATCTCATCGGAAGACTCCTGAGCCGACAGCAGCCTCAACAGTTTGTGCAGATACAAACATGTTTTCTTTGTGTTTGTGCCTGATTGGCACAGTACTAAGCCCTGTCTTTAATTGGTTGTGTGTGTGTGTGCGTGTGTGTGCATTTGAGAGTGTGTGTGCTACTTTAAAGGCTTTTTGTTCCACTTAGCCTGGATAAGGTGCAGAGCATGTCGTATGTTTCTAGAATTAATAACGTCTTTTCACAATAGGCACGTTTGTTTGCCGAAGGGCTGAACGAGTTGATAAAAATGTGTAATTACGATTATTTTGACTGATACTGCAATTGCGATATGATTCACGATATTGGAGGGAATTATTATTTTTGCATCATTCCTGACTGTGTATGTTGTTATAATATATTACAAGGATTATAGTATATTATAGAGGGTTTTTTGATAGATAGATGGATGGATAGATAGATTGATAGTTGGATAAATGGATGGATAGTTGGATAGGTGGATGGATAGATGGATGGATAGATGGATGGATAGTTGGATAGATAGATAGATGGATGGATAGTTGGATAGATAGATGGATGGATAGTTGGATAGATAGATGGATAGTTGGATAGATAGATGGATGGATAGATAGATGGATAGATAGATGGATGGATAGTTGGATAGATGGATGGATAGATGGATGGATGGATAGTTGGATAGATAGATGAATAGTTGGATAGATAGATGGATAGATGGATGGCTAGATAGTTGGATAGATGGATGGATGGATGGCTAGATGGATGGCTAGATAGATGGATAGATAGATGGATGGATAGATAGATGGATGGATAGATAGATGATAGATGGATGGATGGATAGATGGATAGATAGATAGATAGATGGATGGATGGATGGATAGATAGATGATAGATGGATGGATGGATGGATGGATAGATGGATAGATAGATTGATTGTTTTGCTCCAGTCCACATTGTGATTTTGATCATTCTGATTAATTGTTCAGCCCTAGTTTGCTCTCAATTCAATTATTTATTTCCACAATTTATTCATCTAGCTAGTCCTGCAATGAAATCTGCATTCATGAAGGTTACAGGTTGCGGTTTTTTGCTGAGAAGGTGTCAATTTTGTAGGCTGTAATTTTGAATAAATATGGCCCTGTTTTGTTTTTATTATATTAATCCACTTGTTCTTGCTAAGCTGTGTGGTTAAGGACAAGCAAGGACATGCATTTCACTTATTCAATCCTAATTTTTTTAATTCATTTATCTACCACCCTTAGTGTGGAAGAATTCCACCTACACATTTTTTTCCTGGAAACATGGACCCATTGGCCTCTTGTTGGACATGTGTATCAAAGCATGGCACAGTGTTACTGTGTGTGTGTGTGTGTGTGTGTGTGTGTGTGTGTGAGAGAGAGAGCTGGTGGTGCCTGCATGCATGCTGTCACCTGTGTCATGACTCAGTGTCTCCTGAAGGATGAAGTGGCCCATCTGTTGGTCCAGCCCAGGGGACAAAGGCATCACCTGCACTTTACAGCCCCCAGACACACACACATAGACACACACATGCTCACACAAAGCCACATGTTGGGAGC
The DNA here is from genome assembly GCF_030273125.1 of Centropristis striata. NCBI lineage: Eukaryota > Metazoa > Chordata > Actinopteri > Perciformes > Serranidae > Centropristis > Centropristis striata. The sequence continues at coordinate 2,097,837 of NC_081538.1, read as the reverse complement.
TGACACGCACCTTAGACCTCTCCTTCTCACTCTATCTCTGTCACTCTGCATCTGTCTAACCTTTTTCCACTGTTCTTTCTATCTTGTCTTGGTTTTTTCGTTTCATGTGTTTGCCGTCTGCTTTATCTTTATCTGAAGCTTTTTACTTTTTACTGTGCCACTCACGCTGTCAGCACGGTGCCCCACTTGCGCTGCACCTTTGCCACCGCACACCGCAAAAGGTTGTCGCCTTTGTCTCGCAAACCTGCCACCTGATGCCCTGCACAAAAGTTATACAGCTTCATCGTCACATTTAAATTCTTTCTTTTCTTTAACACCAAAAATCCTGCCGGTGGGGCGAGGAGCATTCAGTTGCTTTTCCACAGCAGTTAAGAAAAGAAAAATGTTCCATTAAGTGACAATATGTTACAAAAAATGACAGAATGAAGAGTGAACTGTCACTGTTATGTTGTTTTGCAGAAAAAACAGTCTCTTACTGTACCTGAAATGTTTGTTTGCTACAAAACACAAAGCACATGTTGTCTCTATGACATCTGACTGCAGCAGATAATAATCAGAGCAACAACTGCTGCATTTTTACACAATTTAATCCAGTTTTATTACAATTGTTGTGAACTCTCAGCTGCCTGCACTCAGGACACACTGCCACCTCTTTATTATGCCCTGTCAGCTCGTTAAAAGAACTAGTTTATGCCGAGTGCACTTGTAAAGAAGATGAACACCAAAATAAATTCCTTTTAAAAAAAAAAAAAAAAAAAAAAGTGCCTCGCACAAAAAGTCCAACTACACATTAGTGATTCCCTAATGGCAGTTGTTCATATTTAACTGGAAATGAAAAAGGTTACTCGAGGTTATGTTTCAAAGTATTTCTATTTACATATTTGCATGACTTGTAATGCACCACCTTCTGCCTTTTCTCATTAAAAGTCATGCAAAAAATCTGCTTGAAGCAAAAGGCTGCTTGCTGATTTTTGGCAGAAAAATACCCTTTGACACTAAACATCTACCCCGCCATTTTCATATTCATTATTTTTGGCAAAACTTTGTATTAAGGTTCACAAATTGTTTGTTTTAAAATCTCTGAAGTGGTTCTGGATCACTGGAATGGAGCAGAATCTGTGCATCTCCACAGACCTCTTTAAAAGGGTCTGTTAATTGCAGTAGCTGTGTGTTTATAATGGATTTACAAAGTAAGAGGAGGCAACTTTAGAATTAGGCAACATAGGGGGGTTAATAAGTGTCAAATGTATAAATGCATTAAGTATGAGCGATACTTTACTTTAATATGGAGAACATTCTGAGTATAAAACTTAATTTCGAGTTATTTTGACCTAATTAACACTTCTCTGTCCTTTTGGTAGCTTTGGTGCAAAACATATGAAGATCATAATTCATGTACAACAAATTCCTTACTTACTATCATTAAGCATTAATTAGAAGGTTATTGATAGAAAACTCTTATTTAATGTCCTAGTAATTGTAGAATATCTTCATGCAGAATATGTGCTTCATAATGACTAATTGAGAGCTAATTAACTGATGGTGAATATATTTTACATAAATATTGGTCTTAAGCATGACTTGAATCGCATATTTTCCCTCTTACCTGTAGCCTTAATTATACAATCTAGATAGTTTTATTGTGAGTTGTAGAGTGAAGTAGCTGTCTACCTTTGTCTTCTTGTTTCTTGAAACAAAGCTATTGTATTGTCTCCTTAGAAAAACTCTAACAAAGCTCAGCTGCACATCTAATTATATCAAATAGGTAAAATGCAACATTTTCACCTATTTTTAAGAGACAGAAGTACGGTTGCAAAATTCCGGGAATTTTCAAAGTTGCAAACTTTCCGTGGGAATTTATGGGAATTAGATAGATAGATTGATAGATAGATACAATACAATAGAATAAAATACTGAGGTAGCATAAATAAAAACAACAATAGAAAAAAACACAGAATAGAACAAGAACAAGGACACTTAAGAAGTTTAAAAAAGAACATCAGTTGGTAGGATGGTTGGCAGATGATGGTAATAATTAAACTGGTGATATGATATGATGGCAACAATTCTATAGTGACTATATTCATAGATTTATATATATTTATTTTAGAATTAACAGGAATTTATGGGAATAAACGGGAATAAACCGGGAATTTACAAAATTGAAGGTTGGCCCTCAACAGGGAACTTACATATAGTTTGGGAAAATATATTTTAGCATAATGTAGATTAAAACAAATATTTAACTCAACATACATGTTTTTGTTGTTCAATCAAAATAAAAAAAATCCAAAATTCCCAAGTTTAACTTCCCATGGAAAGTTTCTGGGAATTTACCGGAAATGTTGCACACCTCTGCAACCCTACATAGAAGTGCTTTAACCCGGCCTGCTCTGCACACATGGTGGAACAGAGAGGGTCACTAGAAAGCTCTCATTATTTATTAATGGCCTCCTCACAAGCGTCACAGAATTCTGTTCTGTTATACTGTCCCCCCACGTTTTCCTCCCCTCTTGTTCCTGATGCCTCGCTTTCTCTTCCCCCCTCTCTCTCTCTCTCTGTCATACACCCACTCTCTCTCTCTCTCTCTCTCTCTCTCTCTCTCTCTCTCTCTCTCTCTCGCCCTGAGCTCCCCTGCAGCGGCTGTGACAAGTTGACCAGGGGGAGCGCGGGGACAAAAAAGGCCCTTAGTTTTGTGCCTTGAACAAGCTTCCCTGCCCACACACGCTCGCACACACATACAGCCAGACACGCACGTACCCAAGGGCGGCTAGCTCGAAGGGGGTTGCCATGGAGACAAGACCAGGGCGAGAAAGAAGGGAAGCGGCGAGATGGATGGTGTAGGGGAGGGATGGATGATGGCCAGGGACTGATTTTTTTTTTGTTTTTAAGTGTCTTCCTGCCTCTGAAGATGCAGCTCCCTTGTTTTTCTCGCTTTTTTTTTTTTTTTTTTTTACCGCTCCAGCCTGCTGGAGGACGCAAGGTCAGGATTGCATTGCAGCTGTTCCACCTCCTTCTCAACCATGTGTTCAATCAAATGCTGGCCTTTCACATTCCAGAAGGTTAGGGATAAGAGAGAGCAAGGTAACTAACTGAAGAAAAACAGGAGGAAAAGTAGAAGAAAAGGGACAGGAGACAGAGTGAGTGAAAGTAAGACCATTACATAGTTCAGCCAAACTAAAAATCTCTTGAACTGCTTGAGTAGATAATTGCTGTGCTACACGACTGACTGTGTGAGGGATCATGTAATTGTAATCGATTGGAGAATGATGTGTACGAATGCATTCTTCTTGACCCCTTTACCAAGCGTGTGAGAACAGGATTTCTACTTTCTTAACAGTTTTTCTCCCCCAACAGAAATCAGATGTCACAGTCAGGTTCATGCATATGTAGAGGAGTTTATATCAGCTTATATATACACTGTTGGTCAAAAGTTTTAGAACACACCAACTTTTCCAGAATTTAATTGAAAATGATGCAGTTTAATGTCTCAGTGTACTCTGAAATTAATGCACATTTGCAACATTTAAAATTCTTTATTGAGCATGATAGTGTTTTGAAAGTAAAAAAAAGATTCAAAATCACATTTTATGTTGGACTAAAGGACTAAAAAAAGACACAAAATGACAAAAAAAAAAGACACAAAATTACCAAAAAAAAGACACCAAAAGACACAAAATGACCAAAAAAAAAGACACAAAATGACCAAAAAAAGACACAAAATGACATACAAAGACATGAAAAGAAATAAAAAAATGGACAAAATAGCCCAAGACATCATAGAGTTAAGTTGTTAACCCACTTCTTGTTCCCTGAAAAAAGGCCTACTTGTATAATTCTGAAATATACATTATATTTTACCTTTTTTTATTTACCTCTGGCAGTTCACCACTTACCTTTGTACCCTTTCAAGCTGTTGATTTGACTTGAACTGCTTGATTTTCAATAAAAAACTGGAAAAAATTGGGTGTTCTAAAACTTTTGACCGATATATATATATATATATATATCTGCTTAGCATGTATTTGTGTGTTTATGCAAATCTGTTTAGGAGCCATCAGTGATAACATACTAATTATCCCTTTCACCTTTTTCCTCCCTTTCTCCCTCCCTTCCCCCTTCTCCTATTCAATTATCTTTTCCCCTACTTGGGTCCCACCATCCATTACCTCCCCACTTCCTGTCCTCCTCTCACCTCCTCTTTCCTTTCATCAACCCCCATGCTCCTGCAGGAGGATGCCCGTGCAGACGTGGTGGACTGCATTGTGCGGGACATCCACAACAGCCAGTGCCTGTTGAACGTGGAGTACTCGGGGGCCAGCTGCCCGATGGTCACAATACAGTTCGGAGACACCAAGGACGATGTGGGCCTCAACCTGGTGAAGGAGGGCTTGGTCATGGTGGACGTCCGCAAGGAGAAGTACCTGCAGAAGATGGTGAGTGGAGAGATGTTAGATTAAAAACATTTCAAGGCTTCAGTTCAGCCATGGCTGGGCTAAAAGCTGAGCTGGAGGCTGATGTTTCAGCCTCTAGCACTGTTTCTCTTCCCTGTTGAACTGAAGGAAGATATCTAAAGCAGGGGTGTCAAACTCAAATACACAATGGGCCAAAATTTAAAACTTGAATAAAATCGCGGGCCAACATTGAACAAATAAACCTTTGAAACCTAAAACCTTTGGAAGTCAGCTCTGTCTCCACTGTGTTAAAGTGTTCATGTGTGAATGTGTTTTAGTCTTTTTGGTCACTTAATGTCTTTTTAGGTAATTTTGTTTCCTTTTTTTGGTCATTTTGTGTCTTTCTTTACTCATTTTGTGTCTTTCTTTACTCATTTTGTGTCTTTTTTGGTAATTTTTTGTCTTTTTTTGATCATTTTGTGGACAATTTGTGTCTGTTTTGGTCATTTTGTTTCCTCTTTTTGGTCATTTTGTGTCTTTCTTTACTCATTTTGTGTCTTTTTTGGTAATTTTGTTCCTTTCTGGGGTCATTTTGTGTCTTTTTTGGTAAATTTGTGTCTTTTTTTGGTCATTTTGTGTCTTTTTTGGGTAATTTTGTGTCTTTTTTGATCATTTTGTGGTCAATTTGTGTCTTTTTTTGGTCATTTTGTTTCTTTTTGGGTGATCTGAACTGTGCGTGTGAGATTCTGTTCAGTGAGCGGGGGTCGCGGACAACATGCATGTAACTCGTGCTATGAAAACTGGGTTTATTGACCCTGTCAGTTGATTCAGGTCACCTTGTCTTAACCCAGGGGTGTCAAACTCAAATACACAATGGGCCAAAGTGTAAAACTTGAATAAAATCGTGGGCCAACATTGAACAAATAAACCTTTTAATATATACCAAACATGTTTTGCTTTAACATTAAATATGGAACCAGCAACGCTTATAAACATACAATATATAACTAAATAGTGCAGACATGCAAAATCAAATTTCAAATAAAAAACACATCAATGTCATTAATTTATTAAATAAAAATTAAATAAAAATGCCTCTTTTCTATTTGCATCCAATATCAAAATAAACTTTTTCAACAGGTTTATAAATTCTGCCTTTCTTTTCGGGAATTCGGGAGACAGCTCTAGCTTGAGGTTGCTATGACGACTGTCACAGAGGAGCGTTTCTGGGTCCTGTCCTGATTGACGCGCCAAAACAACAGCAGGGCATTGTGGGATTTGTAGTATTAGCGGTAAATGCGGCGTATAATACCGGCGGGTCAGCTTTTATAGTACAATAATAATATAATAATTTGGTATTGCCTCGTGGGCCAAATAAAATTACATTGTGGGCCAAATTTGGCCCACGGGCCAGAGTTTGACACCCCTGATCTAAAGGGTCAAACTAGGAGACTTTTGTCTGAAATTGATGCATTCTACTTTTATTTACATTTTATGCGGCGGCCCAACTTTTTGGGTATCTGTATAACTTCTTGAACTGTAGGATATTGCAGATTTTCAAACACAATTTCTACTGACAGTGATTCGTTGTTTGTACTTAGTGTGAGATGTGAATTGTTGTACTTTCAGGTGTATTAACCCTTTAAACCCCAAAATAATAATAATATTAATTCATTTTATTTAATAGGCCGCCTTTCAAGGCACTCAAGGTCGCCTTACAACATGAAAAAAAACAAAAAACAATGCAGAACATCATACACATCATACAATCTAAACAAATCAGAACATTTACAAATACATTACAATAAAGGAGGGGAGTTTGTGCGAGAGTTTGAAAGGCATGCTTTCTTTAAACAAAAAAAATTGCCAAAATTACACCATTTATCACAGCCAGAAACTGAAAACAATTAAATAATAATACAGGTATAATATATTGCAGTAAAACAAATAAATCTGCTTGGGTTCAGAGGTTTAAAGGAAGGGACACTATTATTCAACAGATCAGTTGGAATCTATTCATAATGTCAGTTTCTTTAAACTTTCTATTAATTACACAGCCCTGTGTTTGCCATAAGCACAACAGCAGTCAGAGTGTGAGGAGTAATATCTGTTTTTCAAAATATCAATTATTTTTCTCTACCTATTTTCAGAAAATGGATCAATATTTGTCTCAGCACTGTTCTAAATAGACAATGCCGTCGGTTACTCAAACGGTAGCAGGTGCTATTTATTTTTAAGCGCGCAAAGTAAATGTTAAGCGTTCTCCTCGGTAAATGGGCCCCTTGTGTATTATTCAAAGTTAAAAGGTCCATATCCTGCCTATGGCTTTCTAACGCTCCAATAATTACCACATTTCCATGCTAACATGCATCCACCCAGTCATTTCCATCTCACAGTTTGTCACATATAGATTTTTTTGTTATGAATGAAAGCTACTATCACACTAAATGGCTGCATGTTGGTGTAGGGACATAATTCCTCTCCTCACTTGTCAATCTACATACAATAAACACTTACACACCTCTACAATTTGCCTCAGATGGCAGCCATTTTTCTCAAACCATGAAGCGTCGCTCATTTACTTTCTTCATTATGCTAATTTGCCCGGCAGACTCAAAACCACTCTGTACATGAAAGATAAAGAAAAATGGAGGATATTTATTCCAGCTGCAATTACCGCTTCCGCTCTACCCCGATATTAGTCACTCTGCAATTTATTCAAAAACTAACGCGCACCGGAATGGAGAAATATGTCCACAAGAGTGTAATTGTTCATGAACATAATCAAAATGTATATTCATATGAATTAGAGGCTGGTAAAGGCAGATTTTCTCTCACACGTGGAGACGTAGTTACTGACTCATTCTTGTACACACTAAAAAAAGCACCGATAAAAGCACTTCCCGCCTCTTAGCCAGTCAATAAAGCCCTGTGCATCATTGTAAGAGTGTTTTGACCTCTGACCTCCAAAGAGTAGCCAGGAACCATAATGCAGTCCCTGGGTAATGGACCCTATAGACAAAAGACAGTGATTAAAACCTTTCAGCTATACTGCTAATAGGCTTATAGACTGCACAGATTTAGGTTTCTGTTGGATCAAATGGTTAGTATTCAACAGCTGCATCTCCAGCGTTTTGCCTCACCCGTGCTGGCTGCAGATGAATATTTTGATGTGGAGAAAGCTTAACAAGCAGCAGTGTTGCCAATGTGCTTACAAGTGAGTGTTAAAGTAAGCTCTACAGCATTTCTGGTGGATAATTCCACCCATCAAGTCTCGCTCCCAAGCTGAAATACGAACCAGCCGGAGTGTGATTAGGCCACTTTTGAAACATCTAAAGAGAGTAAATGTGCTTCTGATTCATAGAATGTGTGGGTTTATCTATAGTACACAGTGTCTCAATTACCCAGCTTCAAGTTCTTCATCAGAGCTGAACTCTTACTGTTATATCACACTCAATATCTAATGCCATGATGGTTTTTCAAAGCTTTATTAGAGATGATAAACTTTCAGAACTTGACGGACCGGCGCTGAAAGCATTTATCGATTATTGACTCTATGGATAAGTTGAATTATAGAAATGTAATCTGCTATGGTGTTGCAGCTTTTTGTCATTTTCAAGCTAAAATTCAAAAAGATTTAGTTTCTTTTTATTTCACATATTCACATTATAAAACATATAGATGATAACACATAAAAGTACATGTTTGGGTGCAGCAGAAACCTGTAAAGGCTTATAGGAAACACACCCTAAAACATTTGAAAAAGGAAAATCCAACAAAAAAAAATCAAAACAATACAAAAATAATCAAAATCATAAAAACAAAACAATCAAATACATGTGTTTAAATCAATTACAAAACAAATGCAAAACAATTCAATACATATGTTTAAATATTTTAAAGTGTTTTAAGTGTATGTGGGGTTGAAATTAAATAGCAAAGAGTCATCCTGAACATATAAACAGAACACTTTTAGTTTGAACTAAATGCTTTTGACAGTAGAGCATTTCGTCGTCTCTTTTTGTACACAAACAATGAGACAGAAGACAGAAGTCTAGTAAATTAATGTTTGCATTCCATAAGAGAACGCCACAATATTAAATAAAAAAATTTGTATTTGGCAACTGTTGAGATTTGCACTTCAAACTACATTTTAGATTTTTATTTATTTATACAGACTAAAAAAAAAATCATATTTTCTATATCTTTTTAAGTACTTCCTAATATCGTCTAGAATATCGTTATCGCAAAAAATAGCCTGCAATATCGTGATATTCTTTTAGGGGCATATCGCCCACCCCTAGTAGATATATAGATTTTTTCCTTTGATCTACCTGAGCTGACCTAGAGTCATTGGTTTTCAAGGTGCATTTCTGGCTCAAAGATTCATGAAGAGCACTGCAGCTGCTGCTAGCGACAACAGAAATACTGTTATCTTGCAGGGCAGCAGAGCCAAAAAATGTTCCAAGATCCAACCTTTTGTTGACCTCTGGATCCGTGCCCCCATTCATCCCCTCTTTTATAGAAAGTTCCCCCAGAGCTTTTGATAGTGTCGTATCCAACCCGGCTCACCCTGAGCTCCTTTCTCTCCTCCTTTCTCTCCTCTCACTCATCCAGACTATCAGCCTCCTTGTAAAAGTGACTTTTGTCCTTCCTATCTGTTCCATTTTGGCTCTATTCTTTATTCATTATCCATTCCAGGGGATTGGAACATGGTCATTGTAATCTGTACTCTAGCGAGAAGCATTGCGTAACAGATGGGCTGTAATGTTCACTGGCACTTCAGCGACTATCAATAGTCAGTCATAAGTGCACTGAAGGTTAACACCAGTCTTTGAGGATGGCATTGTCCCAAGAGAGGGAGAGTAGAGAGGGATATTCATCCATTTGGGGTTTTATGTCTTTTTTTTCCTAGTGCATCTCTGCCTTAAGCCCTACACTCACTGCTGCCCACTATGCACACACCATATGGATGGCTATTGTTGCAGCTATACAATACTGTCATGGTAAAGGATAAACAGAAAGTCTTTGGGAAAGTGTATGCGGGAAGATGGATCAAATGCATGCCAGCTGATTTTTTTTTTCCTTTTCTTTTTGTTTGTTTATTTGTTTAACATACAAAAGATATTTTTTTAAAAACTGTGTAAAGGAGCCAGTCCCTTAATACATAAAAAAAGACGTCAAAGTACAAAAAAATTGAGAATCGTCGACCCAAACATAACCAGAAAATGACAAACTAACACGACATGACATACAAGACCAATAAGATACAAGACGAGATAATAAATAATTATAATAATAAAAGTAATAATAACCTTAATAACTAACAAACAAAAAATATTTGTAAAACAATAATAATAAATATAAAATAATTATACAAATAAAATAAATCAATATAAATAAAGTAATAATAAAAATAAATCAATATGAAATAGTGATACAAATAAATAAATAAATATAAATAAAGTAATAATAAAAATAAATCAATATGAAATAATTATACAAATAAAATAAATAAATAATAAAAATAAATCAATATGAATAAAGAAATATTAAAAATAAATCAATATAAATAAAGTAATAATAAAAAATAAATCAATATCAAATAATTGTACAAATAAAATTAATAAATATAAATAAAGTTATAATAAAAATAAATCAAAATAAATAAAGTAATAATAAAAATAAATCAATATAAAAATATAATAAAAATAAATACATAAATAAAAAAGTAATAACAAAAATAAATAAAGCAATAATTAAATTAAAGAGGGGAGAAAAACAGGGAGGGGGGGGTATACTCAACCATCAGTCAGTGATAAAATGGGAAATAATGAAAGTCCCGTGCAGCCCGGTGACCCGATAACTTTGACATAATTTAATCAGACCAGCTGCTGGTTTCTGATTTAGAGGTAAGTAGGATATTGAAAGAAAAGCAGGAAGTAGGAGATGGGTGGAAAATCAGTACGCCAAATTCTGATTGATAATCTGTACTTAGTGAGCGTAAACTGACAGAGTGACCCAGAGGTGTAGTTGGAAGATAAAGCACGGGATTAAAGTGCAACTGACCTCTTTGTTCCACAGAGTGGACTGACCCAAAAATACAGACCAGCCTGAATCAGAGCGTGCATATAGATCCCATACTGTTTATATCTATGACCGACATCTATACTGACAATCAAGCAGATTTAATGTTGTCGTATAAAGTTTAATCTGGCATACATCTGGCATATCATGTAGCCCTTTGGCAGGTTTATGAAGCTTTGATATTTAGATTATCGCCAGTGAGCGATATCATTGCTTTATCATCATTGTAAACAGAAGGGGCATTAATGTTCTTTACATAATATACAGTACAGTATAAACCATCAGGGCCAGAAAACTGTCATGCTGGTTTCAAACCTGGCCTTATTTTTCACTCTCTCCCATGTTTTCTTTCTTTTTTTGGTCAATTTGTTTCCTTTTTTGGTCATTTTGTGTCTTTTTTTAGTCATTTTGTGTCTTTTTTTTTGTCATTTTGTTTCTTTTTGGGGTCATTTTGTGTCTTTTTTGGTCATTTGTGTCTTTTTTTGGTAATTTTGTGTCTTTTTTGGTCATTTTGTGTCTTTTTTTGGTCATTTTGTTTCTTTTTTGGGTGATCTGAACTGTGCGTGTGAGATTGTGTTCAGTGAGAGGGGGTCGCGGACAACATGGATGTTAAATTGTATATTACATAATATACAGTACAGTATATAAGCCATCAGGGGCCAGAAAACTGTCATGCTGGTTTCAAATCTGGCCTTATTTTTCACTCTCTCCCATATTTTCTTTCAAATATATATACATCCCTGTTGCATTATTGGTGCCTACAGTACATGGCAGCCAATTGCACCTGATTTGTTCATATTTTTATTATAAATGAGCTATTAGGAAAGCTTAACAATCATGGTTTCTCATGGCAGCCATAGTTACAGCAGCATGGCGTTTCTCTGATTGCTCCTGTTTGCAGCTGCTGTTCTTGAGGTGTGATTGAAAAACTTCTTCCCTTAAGTATAAAATCTAGCAAATGCATGAATAAGAGTGCATTGATTTTCTCCACCACAAATTGTGAGAAGAAAAGTAGGTGTAGAGTTTAATCAATAGGGCATCAGCTTGCACAAGAAAGAGCTCAAAACAGAGGAGAAGCAGGAACTTCTACAAAACTTGAAGTCTAACTTCTAATTTAATTAAAGTTATATTAAAGTGTTATTACTCTAACTTCACAACGGGGAACCATAAGGCGTTCTTTTCACAATAATGACACACTGTAGAGCTTTTCACATGGTGACATACTAAATAAATCAATATTTTACTGATTTTAAAAATGATTTTATTGCTGCAGCTTGAAAAAGATGTAAGCTTCTACAGTTGGCAGGATGAACTCTCTAGCCTTCTAATGTTGAGCAAAAGAATAATAGATAGAGCTGTCAAAGTGTGTTCACGTTTTCTTTTTTATCAAGCAGTCTTATTCTAAGCCCATACAGTGTTCCTTTAGTGTTTACTTTGCGGCTTTTTTCATATTTGTCGATGTCTTTGTCGTCCAGCTCTTTGTCTTTTTATTCTCTCTTGCTTATGTGTTGTTTTCTTGTGTTTTCTTCTTATGTTTCTTCTTAACTGGAATTTAATCAATAGTGCAGTCATCAACCATGAATTGAAAGGCTGGTCCACTACAAATATAGTAGAAAAAATGTTAGAAAAACCTTATGTGTTATGCGCTTTCTCATGTAGTAACAGAAAGATAATGTTTTCTGCTGCAGCTACTGCTAAATTTGCCGAACTTCTTTCCGTTGATTAATATGATTGGACGTGGTCCTCCAGAGTCAGAACTTCTGTTACACATAGTAGTAATTCTAAATTAAAAAGACAGTTTGCAGAATCAAACCATTAAATTATAGCCATTTGGATTAAATGTTTAGGAATATCACTGACTGTAGAATGCTGTAATTGATCAGAAACAACTGTTGAACAAAGCTGTGTCGTAAAAATGGTTTAAATGACAACTTTGGCAACTAGTCAAATCAAGTCAATTTTATTTATAGAGCCCAAAATCACACAAATCACAGATTTGCCCCAAAGGGCTTCACAGACTGTACATGGTACGAGACCCTCTGTCCTTAGACCCTCACAGCGGCCCGGGAAAAACTCCTTAAAAACCCTTTTAGCAGGGGAAGAAGAAAAAGAAACCTCAGGGAGAAACAGCTTGATAACTGAAGGCTCTGGCTCCCAGTCTAGTTTTAAGGACTTTAGGAACCATAAGTAACCTAGAATTTTGGGAGCGTAGTGCTCTAGAACAGCTGTTCTCAACCCTGGGGGTCGGGACCCCAATTGGGGTCGCGAGATGATTTCTGGGCGTCGCCAAATCATTTTGGAAGTCAGCTCTGTCTCCATTGTGTTAGAGTGTTCATATGTTAATGTGTTTTGGTCTTTTTGGTCACTTACTGTCTTTTTTGGGTCAATTTGTGTCTTTTTTTTGGTCAATTTGTTTCCTTTTTTGGTCATTTTGTGTCTTTTTTTTAGTCATTTTGTGTCTTTTTTGGTCATTTTGTGTCTTTTTTTGGTCATTTTGTGTCCTTTTTTGGTCATTTTGTTTCTTTTTTTGGGTGATCTGAACTGTGCGTGTGAGATTGTGTTCAGTGAGCGGGGGTCGCGGACAACATGGATGTTAAATTGGGGGTCGCGACTCAAAAAGGTTGAGAGCTACTGCTCTAGAAGGGTAATATGGCACTATGAGTTATTTGAGATATGATAGTGCCTGACCATTTAGAGCTTTGTAAGTAAGAAGAAGGATTAACTTCTAAACTATACACTTGAGATGTAAAAGATCCTGTTGTGTGCACGTTTTCACACTACTTCTCCTCTATAACACTGAGCTGAGACTCACACACTGACTTCATGTTTTCATTAGATATACTAAGCCATCCTTAAATTGTCCTGGCACCATCAGCTAACCTGCTAAAATGGCGAGTTGCTCACTAAAACACTCTCTCTCTCCTTTTCCCACTTCTACAACATCACTCACTTTTTCCTCCTCTTCTTCCGATCGCCCCTTATTTCTCCAGTGCTCTCCTCTTCATCACTTCTTTTCTGTTTACTCGCCCCTGCACTCTCCATCCCTCTTACTCCTCCACTTCTCCCCCTTCAGCACATCACTCCCTCACTTCAACCTACTTGTCATTATTACTTTTTTCCTCCACTCAAACTCTCACTCTCTCATGCACCCCGCGTGTTCTTTTTTAACCTTTTTATATTTGTGTTATCCAAACTGAGCTTGAGGACTTAATTTAGACAGTCAGCCCCGTTCGGCTTTTTGCATGCGCTAATTTGCATTTCGTCTTTTTCGTGCCATGTCATGATGAACAATAATCCCCAGGAATTAAAGTGGAGAGGCACTCAGATCAGACCTGGTGTTGGCCTCATAATGAGCCGTGATTTAAAACGCTGTTATCTGCAATTATTTGAAACTTGCATCAGCCGATTCTGCCCTGTGAACCCACACTGAGTTGACAGTTAGTGCCTCTTTTGTAATTTTAAGTGAAGGCGTACAGTAGGGAAGTGTGTGTGTGTGTGTCTGTGTGTAGGTTAATATTTAAAAGAGAAAGTCAAAAGGATAGTGGGCTCAACAGATAACTAGCTGCATTATAAATGTTCTTTTTCTTTCTACCTGATTGGGTGCAGACGTAATAAGTACCTGCAGCAGCTATCTGACTCTAACCCAGAGATGTTTTTTGCAGCTGAAATGAGTCTTGTGTCCTGACAGCTCAATTGGAAGATGGCTGTGTGGTTAGAAGCACTGTCTTCTGTGCTCTGCTGCTTTTTCACCAGTGTTTTCTGTCAGCAGCCGGCAACAATATGACTGATGTGAACTGTGGCAGGCCACCGGGCGCTCCGCGTCTCGCCCAGTCACCTCAGCTAACTGACATCGGTGCTAGCCCCCCAAAGTTCATTAGCGTTACAAGCTAATAATCTCCTGTTTGCTAATTACAAGTCAATTACAAACACGGAAGTGTCTGTCACTCCCTCGCCAGCACAATTATTATCAATCACCGACAGCGGCGGCGACGCTTGCTGTATCGACTTCGGCCCAGCTTCTGTTATTTTTTTACAAACTGAAGAGAAAGCATTCATACACCGTGGGACAAATGTTTGAAAAGATACGCTTAAGATCTTTATTAAAATGTTACAGAGTTGTGTGTGTCAGCAGAAGGGAAACTATGGGGAAAACAGCTGTGAGGTGGCTGCCTGAGAGTGAAAGCTGCAGATGAGAGTCCTGGAATCTTTAATTACCCAGCAGCCCTTTGGGAAATGTAGTTGTATTTTTTCTCCTTTTATCTTCCTTCCCCTGTATTGTAGCTGTATTCACACCGAGGCCTCGCTTTTCATGTATGAATGCTGAGCAGAGGACTTTTAAGTAGCCTTGAGGGGGCAAGAAGGGCAGCCTTCAAGTTGTGGCTCGCATGAGATGCAAGTTGTTGTTGTTTTTTTTTATTTATCAGTGTCTTTTCACATAAACTGCCTCACGGGTAGTGTAGTTTTCTTACAGATTGCACTCGGCGTCCCCGGTGTAGTTAATAGCGCAGTGGCTGCAGTGCATAGTAATTGTGTTAATGGGGGTTGAAACTGTGGATGAAGATGAAATGGTGTGCTTAGAAGTGTAGTCACACCTACAGCTGCATGCTGGGAATCCATACAGGAAATGAGGAAGGAGGCTCACACATACACAGGATGCCTCCAGGGATGGGTTGTTCCATTTATCAAGGAGCAATTGTGCTGTTTGGTACACATAGCGTAGCGTAAGGTGGCTCATGTGATGCTGCTGTGCTGTTAAGCCACTGGTTTGGACACTGATGATACGCCTCAAGGGAGTATTGGTGTTTCTATACAGTAGGTTCAGTGTAACAAAATAAGGCCTCATGGGCTGACAACGTTTCATGTTGTAGCGCTGCTGTTGTCGCTTATGAGCTATCCCCGAGCACAGAGGATGGACATAGTACGCATGTAGGGTCCCTCATGGCTCAGGAGCTCCACTACACTCTACTATTCTTTTGAAATGTAATGTAGAGAGAGGGGAGGATGAGAAAATGCACATACACAACACCTGAGAGAACACGTGTAAGATAAATAATAGGGGCTTTTGCTACTCTGTTAGCCAGGAGACTAATTGTAATTCATTGGAAATCAACAACACCGCTCTGTCATGTCCGCTGGATTAGAGACACTCTTTATTTCCTTAACCCTATAAAGCCTGAACCATGAAATAATTGCCAGAAATTTTTTTTTTTTTTTAAAAACCGAGTGCTTATTAACCTGCTGACGAATTTTAAAAAATAAATAAATTGCATATATGAATATCATATTTGATACATCAGGTCTTTTTGTGCAATTTGTTGCTCACAGATTGTTTTTGTTGAACTAACAAAAACATATAAACCCTAACATATTTAACCTATTAAGACTTTGACTTTTCCTTTTTCCTCAAACATGCAAAATACATATTTTATCCATATAACACAACTTCATAGATCTGCAGATATGAAGTTTTTTAATGCAGCAATGACTGATCCATTCGTGGAACCTGCATATCATTTTTGCTACATCTGGTATTTTTGTGCAATTTGTTGCTCAGTTTGTTTATCTTCAACACATGTATACATCAGGTTTTTGATGATGTAGAGGTCTCAAAAATTACTGTATCTAATATGATACACTTGGCTTTATAGGGTTAAGTTGGAGAAAATTAGACTATCTTTATCTGGCTGCTCCAGTAAATTTGGGAAACTATGGGGCCCATTCCTACAATTTGTTAAGACGACAGATCTCCCACTTACCCCTGACTGACATGACGGAGGCAACTCAGAGGGGTGGGTGTGTTGCTTCTGGTGTGTTGAGGGTCGCATGCCACTACTCTGATTTAGGATGTCTGTTGCTATTTCAATTACAGCGTACTATTACCTGACTGATGTGCCTGTGTTTGTTTGTTTTTTTGTTTGTTTTTGTTTTTTGTGGCTGTTCTGGTTCTGTGGGTTGTTCGGGTTTGCAGCAATACTTCCAGGATCACTCTTGTTTTTTGTTGTTTGTTTTTTTCTATAAGAAAAAAATGACTAATTTACTCTTTGTATGTTTTAATACTGTTGTACTCATCTGCAAAACCCAATAAAAAAAGTTTTAAAAAAAAGAAAGTAAAGAAGATAAATAATAGAAAGCACAATTTATTTTTTTAACAAAAAAAGGGGGGATGGAGTTTCTGGGTCTAGCTAGTAAGCCCCCCATGGATCCTGCCATGGTGCATCAGGTCCCCGACCCAAAACATTCCTCACCGTGTCGTCTATAAATGGCTTTTAGCTGCATCCACACCACCAATTGACTGGCTTTCAGGTCGCTGCCCTCCCTGTTCAACCCCAACGCCTGTCACAGTCCATCAAGAACCCCCCACCTCACCCCCAAAAACACCGCAGGGCACATAGAAACACACACACACACACACACACACACCCACTGAGCTTCATGGGTGTGTGACAGCATGACCGCTCCCCACCAATGGCTCAATACCTAATTTACAAGTAGAGTTAGAGATGGGGCCTTTTAATGGACATTTTCTGCTCCCCTGTTATTGACTGCACACACACACACACACACACACACACACACACACACACTCACACACACACTCGCACACACACTCGCTTACACAGGCAGTTGCCTCCCCTGCTGTCACTGCTCTGAGGGCCCTTTTGACATGTCCTAGCTGACACGCGCCACTTCCCAAACGCCATTCCATCTTCTGCAGATGTACACACACACACACACACACACACACACACACACACACACACACACACACACACACACACACACACACACACACAGTATATCCTCCCTCCCACACACCCTGAGGGTGAGTGGAGGATTGTCAGGAAGGAGTGGAGGCACCACGTTGTTCAAACTTAGATTATTCTCAGTTGTGCGACCTCGCGGGAGATAGAAAATAGATATTGGAGAAAAGAAAGAGCAAACTCTTCACGCAGCCTTTTTAAAAGTTGGTGTGTGTGTATGTGTGTGTGTGTGTGTGTGTGGCATATTTCTGTGATACATTAGTGTTTACGTAAGACTTGTTTTCTTTCCAGTGCCCCTGGGAGAGCATTGGAGAATGTTCTTTGTGGTATCTGTTGTTAGTCCTTGCATTTGTTGTGTGTGTGTGTGTGTGTGTGTGCACGTGTTTTACATGTGTGTGTCCTCCTTAACTCCATGAACCCATGCTGGTGGGCTTGTCATGCCACGTTCCCGCCAAAGCGCCTGATCTCCTCCGACAGCCATGCTGGGGGGACCAGCATGCAACATGGCGTATTCCCAGTTTACCCCAGATAGGGACAATGACACTCATACACATCATGTACATGTAAGGCTCATCTTTTGTTTTATTTTTTATTTTTTCAGATTTTCACAGAAAGACACAGATTATGATGTAGTAACAGCTGAATTTAACTTGATGTCCATGTGCATCATAGTTATTTTCTGCAAAGACGAGACAGATTGCTGCAGTTTACAGTAAACATTTTTTCTGTTGCATCATTGACAGCTCAGGAAATGTTTTAGTAATAGAAAGTGAAGAGAAGAATGTGCATGATGCAAATCAGCTGCTGATTTTAAGTAATGGAAATACAGGAAATTATTCATTTTCACACAAATTGTTGCCTATAAGCAAATTAAAATGTAAACTTTTTTGGTCATTTTGTGGCTTCTTGGTCATTTTGTGTCTTTTTTGGTCTTTTTGTTTCCTTTTTTTGGTCATTTTGTTTCTTTTTTGGTCATTTTGAGTCTTTTTTGGTCATTTTGTGTCTTTTTGGTCATTTTGAGTCTTTTTTGGTCATTTTGTGTCTTCTTGGTCATTTTGTGTCTTTTTTGGTCTTTTTTGGTCTTTTTGTGTCTTTTTTTGGTCATTTTGTTTCTTTTTTGGGTGATCTGAACTGTGTGTGTGAGATTGTGTTCAGTGAGTGGGGGTCGTGGACAACATGCATGTTATTAATAACTAATATAATATATAATATAATAAGCAAATTAAAATGTAAAGTTGTTGAGTGAAGTCATTGTCAATCTGTTCATCCTACATTGACTCCCTCGTCTCTCAAACACTCACGAGGATTCTCTCCCTGGTTCACTGCCGTTCGCTATCAACCCACTTGTACAACGAAAAGTCTGAAGAGACTTTCCCAAAAACCTGGCTTGGCCTCCTCTCTGCTTCCCATGCAGTATTCATGTACTGGCATGTTGAATGAGAGACATCTCTCAGGACTACAATCCACAGCTCAGCCAAGTACACTCCACTTGAAACAGTGCGAGTTACAGACATGAAAGCTCTGTTATGTTCCGGCAAACGCTCCGACGACGACCTGTCTTGTGCAGAGCGCTTTTTTTTTTGCTTTCAGTGACGGATATGGCAGGCGGAGGGAGAATGAAACAAGATGTAATGAGGATTGAGATAGTAGTTGGAAAAAACAAGTGCAATGCTGCAACAAAGAATGACAAACGGGAGTGAGTGAGTGAGTGGCAGTTTTCTTTTTTTGTCGTCTGAGTTTGACTGCTCATGTCTGGGAGATCTGTGCGTCTGATCGTCATTGGTGTTAATGAGAAAAGCTCAACATGCATGGAGGACAAGCCTCATTGTTCCCTTTCCCCTGAAGTGGTTTTCACGTCGCCTGACATCCCATCTCTCGGCGGCGGCGAGGACAAAGAGAGCACATCCGACGCTGAAACTTTGATTAGTCACTTGCTTTTCATATGCACTCCATCCAAAATCTGGTTTCACTTAGCATTTTTGCGTGCTGTGAAACAAGAAAAAAAAAAAAAAAGAATCAGCTCACCTACGCACCAGACGCGCACAACCTGTCAGAAAGCTGCCATGTTAGCGCTCGCTCAGATCCATCACTTTCACACCATGCTTACCAGAACACCACCTGGGCACGGCATGCCGGCCAGCGCGGGGTAATACACGGCGCTCTAGTCTCAGGCAGACAGATTCACAGCCAGGCAGACACGCCGACACGTGCCAAAACACCAGACCCTCACCACCTGTCGCCCGTCTTATGAAAAGCATCACACTTACACAAAGTCTCCCACCAAGTCTGCAAGTAAAAAAGTTACCTGCATGTATTTAAATTGACTCAGTTGTAAATAATCTTTTTTTTCCCCCCCAGAAAGTCTCAGAAGACTGATAAATGCAGTCAGACGTGAACTCTTGGCTCGACATTCTAATAAATTGACTAATGTAATCATCTCAACTTTTTGATTGCATGTTGCAGACTCTGAGCAGAGTTAAAGAGATGATAAGAATTAATCACACACATTCAAGGACACTCCCACACTCTCAGCATCCTCCTTAGCCCGACAGCATATTCTCTGCTACTGCCAGTGTCCGTGGCCACTGCTCACCCAACATGGCATCTGTTTGGCATATGGGAGCTCTGTAGGGTCATCCAGACAAGCACGCTGTCACCCGCTGCCTTCTGCCACCCAAACCCCCCTCCAAACGCTCTTCCTCTCATTCATTATCGTCTCTTTGTTTTATATTCTCCTCCTCACCTGGAACACATAATCAGCTTTAAGCTTCTTCCCTGTTGGCCTCTCGCCTCTGCTTTAGTTTAGTTTCTCCTGACAATCCTCCATCATCATACTTTCCATCCTCCACCGTGTTTAATGTCGCACTTGTTTCCGAGGAAACATTCCTTTTCCTTCTCCACTTTAAGTCAGACGACTTACCAGATGAGTTTTTTGCTTCTGTTCACGTCTTAATGAACTATTATGCCTCCCTACTGGAGCCGATAGAAAAGCTGTGAAAGAAGGATCCGGGACAGGATACGTGGCGCTGTTCAGAACCCGAAGGCAGTTATCATCATCGGTGTTCAGCTGCACACTGATTGGCTGTTGTTTTACACCGAGCTGAAGTGAGCAGAACAGTGAAAGATGAGGGCGAGCCAGGAAAGGCCCCCTCCCCACCACAGTACAAAGAGGCTCACCGCGGTAGTGCCAATATGGCAGCATATCATCTGTGCATATTGTGCTGTAGTGCTCTTGACTAAGCATCTTTTTCACAGAATACTTTGGATGCAGACTCTCAGCTGTGTAGAGTTTGCCAAAAGTGAGGACTGAATATATTTTATTCTTTTTAAAGTCGAGCTGGGGTTGATGTTCTCATAGCCATTTTTCCTTCCAATGTAATTTTTCTCTTTTCTGTTCAAATATTGCTCGATCCACTTTGGCAGATATGAAACCCTCTTCCACATCGTTTTAGCCAGCCCCTCGCTCTCCAAGTGCAGCACTAGGAGAGACAGCTAGCAGCGCTACGGGCACTGAGAGCTCCCCTCCAAAGCCCAAATGGCATCACTGGCCTTTTGTGTCCGTGAAATATCGTCGACTGACTCTTCCATATGGTGACATCTGCCTGATGTCATTTTGTGTCTTTTTTGGGTCATTTTGTGTCTTTTTTGGCCATTTTGTTTCTTTTTTGGGTCATTTTGTGTCTATTTTTGGTCATTTTGTGTCTTTTTTGGGTAATTTTGTGTCTTTTTTGGGTCATTTTGTGTGTTTTTTTTGGGTCATTTTGTTTCTTTTTTTGGGTCATTTTGTGTCTTTTTGGGTCATTTTGTTTCTTTTTTTGGGTCATTTTGTTTCTTTTTTTGGATCATTTTGTGTCTTTTTTTGGTCATTTTGTTTCTTTTTTGGGTCATTTTGTGTCTTTTTGGGTCATTTTGTGTCTTTTTTTGGGTCATTTTGTGTCTTTTTTTGGGTCATTTTGTTTCTTTTTTTGGGTCATTTTGTGTCTTTTTTTGGGTCATTTTGTTTCTTTTTTTGGGTCATTTTGTGTCTTTTTGGGTCATTTTGTGTCTTTTTTTGGGTCATTTTGTGTCTTTTTTGGGTCATTTTGTGTCTTTTTTTGGATCATTTTGTGTCTTTTTTGGGTCATTTTGTGTCTTTTTTGGGTCATTTTGTTTCTTTTTTTGGGTCATTTTGTTTCTTTTTTGGGTCATTTTGTGTCTTTTTTGGGTCATTTTGTGTCTTTTTTGGGTCATTTTGTTTCTTTTTTTGGGTCATTTTGTTTCTTTTTTTGGGTCATTTTGTTTCTTTTTTTGGGTCATTTTGTGTCTTTTTTGGGTCATTTTGTGTCTTTTTTGGGTCATTTTGTGTCTTTTTTGGGTCATTTTGTGTCTTCTTTGGGTCATTTTGTGTCTTTTTTGGCCATTTTGTGTCTTTTTTTGGTCATTTTGTGTCTTTTTTTGGTCATTTTGTTTCTTTTTTGGGTCATTTTGTGTCTATTTTTGGTCATTTTGTGTCTTTTTTGGGTCATTTTGTGTCTATTTTTGGTCATTTTGTGTCTTTTTTGTGTCATTTTGTGTCTTTTTTGGGTCATTTTGTGTCTATTTTTGGTCATTTTGTGTCTTTTTGGGTCATTTTGTGTCTTTTTTTGGTCAAATATTGCTCGATCCACTTTGGCAGATATGAAACCCTCTTCCACATCGTTTTAGCCAGCCCCTTGCTCTCCAAGTGCAGCACTAGGAGAGACAGCTAGCAGCGCTACGGGCACTGAGAGCTCCCCTCCAAAGCCCAAATGGCATCACTGGCCTTTTGTGTCCGTGAAATATCGTCGACTGACTCTTCCATATGGTGACATCTGCCTGATGGGACCAAGATGCCATATCCCAACGCCTTCCAAAAATCTCTCCTTTAGTTGGCTTTGATGGATGACTTGTGCAGCCACTGCACTTTCCCCCAGCCACACACTCAGGCGTGCACCGCCTCAGACTGTAGCATCCAGCTGCAGGTCTGTTATCTTGGCCATGCCATGTGCAGCGGAGCTATCAAATCAACCTATGTGCACGAGCTAGCTAAGCAATTAAACTCCAGAGCCCCATCCTCACTCGACAGTTTTAACATCTGGCATCCTTGTTCTGGTGTGTGTGTGTGTGTGCGTCTGAGTGTGAAAGCCAGCTCATCTGCTACTATAATAAGCTACAAAACGTGGTGCACAATTGAATCCATTACAAGAACACAATGACTCATCTGTACCGGCTCCTTCTTTTAAGTGAGTTTTGCTTTTTCTTTGTGCCACTTATTTAAATTGTCTTCTTGCTAATGTTTCCTTTTATTCCAGATAATCAGAATCCAGGAAACAATGTTTGAAATTCACAACTACTTGATGCACAAATCATACTTATAGAACTATACTTCCACCATTCACAGACAGAGTATGAGTGGTTTAGGAGGCCAGGGTTAAACTAGAGGTGATGGTGTATTGTATTGAGGCCTTGTGTGGAGCTTTATCACACTGTGTAACGGTGGAGGACAGCTCCACTCACAGGGTCTGCTGTTGAGCTTTCCAAGGTCCATATAGATCCACTTAGACTGAACCATCTGACCAAACACTGGCTCGTTCACTCTCTCTGCCCCCACCCACCCACCTCCTGCCCTATGACTCATCACTGGTTCATTCAATGAGGGCTAAATGGCTGTTCTAGCAGAAACGGTCAATATGCTCAACACTGCACATTGGTTTCCTGCTCTCTCTCTCTCTCTCTCTCTTCCACTGACTCTCTACTCTGGGGCAAATTCACAAAGACTAGTTTGCGGCCTCTCACAGCTCCATGAATCGTGCATCATTTGCAAATGCTCTCTGTTTCATCTCAAGGACTATTTCACAAAAGATATCACAGCGCAAACACGAGCATAAAGTTTTGCAGCAGCCTTTTGTGCATCATTGCAATCACCCATGTTGACTCATATTGATGATTTTATTTTATTTTTTCATTTTAATAACCGAGCTTGTCTCATTTAACAGCAAGTGTCTCTTCAGAAATAAAGAGAGACGACGTGTGTGTATTTGAGCACGTTGCACAACAGAATAACTTTGATTATGATAAGTTTGCCAACTTTTGAGATATTTTGCTTATTATCACAGATTGATAACAGAGATAAAGATGAGAAGTAACAAATGATTATAGGCCAAACAATTAAAAGAGTATTAATTGAGAAAGCAATCTGTAGATTAATCACAGCCCTGTAACAGACAATGTGAGGTTAACGGGCAAAAGGGTGTGTTTATTTATTATGAACTAAACTTTTAATTTGTAAGAGGAAATGTGTAGTTTGTTCTTTCAAAAGTTACATAGTTTGGGTGAAATAGAGCAGCTATTCTCAACCTTGGGGTTGATTTCTGGGGGTCGCCAAATCATTTTGGAAGTCAGCTCCACTGTGTTAAAGTGTTTATGTGTTTTAGTCTTTTGTGTCATTTTGTTTCTTTTTTTGGGTCATTTTGTGTCTTTTTTTGGGTCATTTTGTGTCTTTTTTTGGTCATTTTGAGTCTTTTTTGGTCATTTTGTGTCTTCTTGGTCATTTTGTGTCTTTTTTGGGTCATTTTGTGTCTTCTCTGGTCATTTTGTGTCTTTTTTGGTAATTGTGTTTCCTTTTTTTGGTCATTTTGTTTCTTTTTTTGTCATTTTGTTTCATTTTTTGTGTGATCTGAACTGTGTGTGTGAGATTGTGTTCAGTGAGCGGGGGTCGCGGACAACATGCATGTTAAATTGGGGGTCACGACTCAAAAAGGTTGAGAACTACTGAAATGACAGTATTGGCAGAAATACTATGAATTATTAATAACTAATAGCCAAAAAGTTTTCCACCATCTAACATACCTGTTTACTACTGTACACCAGAGCTGTGATTTCTTCACAGGTAGAACTTTGGGCTCAGCCCCTTTTAGCTCGTGGCTCCCTTAAGGCGTCCTGTGAATGCACTTGATTATAAATTGCTGCTACAAACCAGCGAGGTGTTGGCCCGAGGCGAGCAGGCACGGGGGGGTATGAGAGCCTCTCATCTCCAGTGGCTTTGCGAGTGTGAGTTGTAGCATGAAGCGCGAAGTGATGCCCTGCACACGGTGGATAAAGCAATGACCCCAGACAGAGCGCCGTAATGTGGCGTTCTACGCTCCGTATGCTTCCTTCACATGTTTCTACGTTCCGCATCCCCTGTAGTGACATAACCACTCTGTGTCTCTGTGTGTTATCTTGATCCTGTTGATCTTCAGAGAACACTGTGTTCCTTCTATCCAGTGTTGCTTGGAGGGTGAGCAAGTGCCCTTCTTAAAAAAATAAAAAATAAAAAAAAAAAGTGATGTCTCCGGGGGTTAGAGCAGGTTGAAAGGGTGCATTGATTCACCTTAATCCTTTAAAATCCTAGCAGTGACGCAGTGATGTGATATGCTAATGACTCTTCTCTTTCTGCTCCAGGTGACAGAGTACCTGAACAGTCAAGAATCTGCCAAGAGTGCCAGGGTAAGTCCATCCAAACCAAACCGCCATCTCATCACATTGTCTTTCTAGTCAGGCGGCTTAGCCAAATAAAGGGGACACGCCGGACAAAAGCACCAATTTTTTTCCACATACTCACCATATCACCATAGGTTTCCATTTTTGGTAGGAGCCACTTCATCAAGATGGCGGATCAGAGATGGCAGCCATATAAAGTCTATGAGAAATGCTATATCTTCCAAGCCACTTAGAAGGTCAATCTTGGTGTCAAAATCTACATTTTCTGGGTCAAAGAATCATTTAAAGCTATTGAGAATATCACTAGATGATTTTTTGATCAAATAGATATGTTCATTTTCACCCAGACTGGAAGGCAACTCGCTTCAAGGGCTGCAGCAGAGAATCCTGAGTTGAAAATGTTTGGAATCTATGTTCACAGCAGAGTGAGGATTAGCTGCCATGTACACTGCAAAATAAAATCAAGGGAACGCTTTCATCTCATGTCAGATCTTGATCAACACATTATTTACAGTGAGTCATCTAGTGATATTCTCAATAGCTTAAAATGATTCCTTGACCCAGAAAATGTATATTTTGACACCAAGATTGACCTTCTAAGTGGCTTGAAAGATATATTGGTTCTCATAGACTTTATATGGGTGCCATCTCCGATCCACAATCTTGATGAAGTGGCTCCTACCAAAAATTGAAACCTATAGTGATGGAGAGCATGTGGAAAAATGTTGGTGCTTTTGTCCGGCGTGTCCCCTTTCTTCTTAAATCTGGTCCTAAGCCGCCTGACTATTCCCTCTGTCTTTATATCAGCTTCTTCGTCGCCTCCTCCTCCTTATAATTGTGCTTCGTCTGCCTCTCAGTGAGGAATCTAATGTTGCCAAAACAAGAATACATTACAACACTAATTACTTTCCTACACAAACTACCAGAGAGAGTCTCTTTTCTCTTTTGCTGCCTTTTCTCTCACTCTCAAGACCAGCACATTACATTGGCAGCCACCATTGTCCCATATGGATTGCTGCCCACAGTCTGTGCAGGTCCATACTGTGAAAATGGAGGGGGTTGGGGGGGTTGTGTGTAAAAGTGCAGTGGGGGGGATTAGAAAGAGAGAAGGGAGAAATATGGAGAGTGAATAGAAGGCAGCACATAACAGGCAGGATTCCTGTGTCAAGATGAGTCAAGTCCCAGAGCTCTGACACAACACTGGCCAGTGGAGATGACTGCCTGGACAGTCTGGCAGCGGAATAATGGAAAAGGGTATCAAACATGTAAAAACCAAGTACATGAAAGGACCAAACAATGGAGGTCATATAATAAGCTATTAAACGTCTACTAATATACCCTAAACCTCTTCTTTTTTCTTTCGACGTACATTGAATATTTTTTGAGAGATTTAGAAAGCACCACAAACTAAAAACTAACTCTAAACTTCTAAATATGACTTCTGGACAAGGGCTAAAAGTAACTTTTTGAGCAATGTTTAAACTGATAGTAGTTCAGGTTGTGTTTTAGCCACATGCTAAACAGGCATTTTCAGAAACTAAAAAGATTTTTATCTTTCAAATGTAGCCTCCTACATGCATTTTGGCCTTGCGGTTATTCTGTTACAATCTTTTCCATTTTAGTATGTCACATAGGCAAAAAAAAAGGTTAAAAGGTTAAAGCTGCTGGTGTTTTGTTCTGTTGTTATTGTCAAAATATCCCATGAAATGGCCAAAAACATCAATATGTTAGTCCGTGTCTCAAAAACGTCATATAAATCTGGTGATATTGTATATTTCTCTTATTGTCAACACATCCCATGAAAAAACAGTTGAATTGATGGAACAGCTCACTGTGTTCAAAGCCTGATGCAGCTTGTTGCTGTTTTATAAAACTCCACCACTGTGTTTGTCTTCATGTGTCATTAAGGCTACGGTCAGACTGAAGTGACCCAAATCCGATTTTTTCGCCCCTCTGCGACCTGCATCTGATCTTTTAATGACAGTCTGAACGACACAGATCCGATTTTTTTTCAAATGCGATCCAGGCCACTTGGATATGTGCTCCTAAAACCGATCCATATCTGATCTTTTGACATGCGACTCCAGTCTGAACGGCCAGGTGGCATTCATTCATCATACATAGGCTTCCTGCTGGCGGCCATGTTGTTTTCCGCTACTTCCGTAAACACTGAGCACGCTCGCTGCGTGTGACGTCGTCGTGTCCTCCAAAGCGCATGCGGGACACTTTTGGTACGTTTAAAGTTCACACTGGAGATCACATGCAAGTCGCATTTAATTGGAAATGTGAACGACCTTGCAAAAAAATCGGATTCCACAAAAAAATCGAATTGAGCATTAAGCCCTGCTGTCTGAACGTAGCCTTAGTGTCAACTAGAAAATCACCTGTACACCCTCTGAATTCAAGTTTCTGTCTTTTATTGACCCCCAGACTAGCTTCATTTTCTTGTAAACTCATGCATACGGTATTTAAACCAAATAAAACAGTCTTGGTTAGTCTTTTCAAACAATTGCTGCTGCAGGGTAAAACAGCTGTCGAAGGACTCAGCCAATCACGGATAGAAGACCAATATGTCCAATCTAACCAACCCAGGTGATGATCACCACCCTGCTGCCATAAACACTCAGATCTGCTGCTGTAGATTGTCCCCATTGAGTCTATTTACTCCTGTTTAGTAACATTTGTTTGAACCTTCAGTGTTAACTTGTTTTACAAAACTGTTTCTGTGACCTTTTACAGAAAAGTGACAATTCTCCTCTTGACTTGTGGGCAGTGCCACTGACGTTTTTGAGACACGGACTAACATATTGGTGTTTTTGGCCATTTCATGGGATATTTTGACAATAACACCAGCAGCTTTAACCTTTTAACCTTTTTTTTTTGCCTATGTGACATACTAATATGGAAAAGATTGTAACAGAATAACCGCAAGGCCAAAATGCATGTAGGAGGCTACATTTGAAAGATAAAAAATCTTTTTAGTTTCTGGAAATGCCTGTTTAGCATGTGGCTAAAACACAACCTAAACTACTACTATCAGTTTAGACATTGCTCAAAAAGTTACTTGTCCAGAAGTCATATTTAGAAGTTTAGAGTTAGTTTTTAGTTTGTGGTGCTTTCTAAATCTCTCCAAAAATATTCAATGTACGTCAAAAGAAAAAAGAAGAGGTTTAGGGTATATTAGTAGACGTTTAATAGCACAATCTCCCCAGGTGCTGTAAGTCCAAAGTGTCAGAGCCCTGTTGGCAGAGGCTGCATTACTTTTGGTTTTTATATTTAGACTTTGACAGGAAAGTGTTTGTACAGATCCGAGGTGCCTTTCACAAGAACCCCTTGAGCCTGCATAGATAGCACTTGGATCCTAATTTGTTTTTACTCATGTAAATGTCAAGCATGATGGCTCAAAATCCTAGAGGAAGCTGTCCCTTCTGTGCTCTTTGAGTTACCCCGTGGTTATTATGCAGCACGCTCGCACAATGAGCCAGTCAGAGGTGGAATTGGCTCTAATCACAATTGCAGGCGCCACCATGTTTTCAGGGTGTCGGGGAGGGAAAAGGTAGCAGAGTGAGAGACGGGGAAATGGCTCCATTCATTCATTCATCCTAATAACGAGTGCTAATTAGCACAGTCGCTAATTAGCTATGAATCACAGCATTAACAGCTGAGCGTGCATGCTTCTGAGAGCCAAAATAAAAACATCCCACACAGACCCTCGTGCATAAACACACACAAACACTATTCAGACTGCACAGTTTCTATCGCATTTAAATAACTAATACCATAGTGGAAGCCGCGCCAAACTACACACTCACACTTTGCCAATCGCATTGTAATAAAGGCAACATTTAGCTGGGAAACGCATGTGATGGTTTATGAGGCGGCGCGGGTATGTGGATGTAATGGGATAGGGGAAGTAATAGGCTGGGTGGTATGTGAGGCATTGTGGGCCTGCAGCTTGGATGGGCAAGCACAAAGAGCGGGATTAAATGGCGATGATGATGATGATGATGATGCAGCAGCAGCGGACTTGGCGCTCGGCTGTGAAAGCAGTGATCTTACTTCAACATTGCATGGTGGCTTTCTTTTTTCTCCTGACCATTTAACATGTAATGTGCAGCAGAGGTTAAAGAAGCCTCATTCAAAGCAAGTGGGAACATAAGAACATGGTCTCACAGAAATCCGTGGAATAGCCACGGAATCGCTCAAATTTCCGTGAAACTGACACGGATTTCGCTACAATGCAAGTTAAAGACAGTCATATCCCGTGGGCATCCCATTCATATTTGTTCCTATTGGTTTGTTCCAAGTCACGTGACTTTCAAGGTTCCGTCGGTCAGAACAAAAAACATGGCGGACAGTTCTCTCATTTTTTGTGAAAAAATTCATATTTTGACTTAGTTTCTGCATAAAAATGGATTTTGATCACATTTCTAGCGAGAAATATATGTTTTATTTTCTAAATATTCACTCAGTGAATGTACATAATCACTTTGTATGTTGGAATAGCCACGGGATATGACTGGCATTAACTTGCATTGTAGCGAAATCCGTGTCAGTTTCACGGAAATTTGAGTGATTCCGTGGCTATTCCACGGATTTCTGTGAGATCATGTTGGAACATAACCGCTGTTCATGGTTGTTTGTTTAATTATGGTCAATAAAATCTGTCTTATCTGTCGTCCCTCCAGCTCAACATTTGGCGCTACGGAGACTTCCGCGCCGACGACGCCGACGAGTTTGGTTACAGCCGTTAAATTAAAAGAAAAAGAAAACAGACCATCCAATCAACACCATTCCAAAGACCAACATGGACGGCTAGTGGACAGAAGATAGATGACGAAAAAAATTAAACAAGCATTGACTCTTCCTTTTTATTTGACATTTCATCCCTCCAGTCCTGACTTCTCTTCTGCTCACACCTTTTTCTTCTCCAGCTAGCCCCCGTAGCTCCAAATAGAGCATGCTAGCAGTGCTAAAAGTATAAATTAAACATGCAAGAATCACTTTCCATTCATCCTTAATTTTTCTAAATGGCCCACTGCCAGCTCAAGCAGCCTGCACTATTGCCAATCTGTGTTATTTGCCATGTTACCTTTTCAGCAGACTTCCTGTGTGAATGATGATAATAATACTAAAGTATGTGTTTCAGCCAATCACGATCTTTGCTCTCTAATGCTCTAGCCCAATCCCTGCTTTCCTTTGTACAGGAAGGGAGTGGGTGTTCGGGGGAGACGCTTGATTTTTTGGAACAAAATGCTTCCCTAATGACTTTCATGTAAATGTGAGGATATGTTGAAAAGTGTAAATGGAATTATTTTAGAGAACTACTGTAGGTGGAGCCACACAGACAAAAAAAAGAAAGAAAAAAGGATGAGTTTATTTTTGTCTTCAATGTATATCTGTGTGATGACATTTGCGGATGTTTTTGTGGGGAGTGTTTTGTCGTTTATTCACTATGTCACACTTTTATGACCAGTAAAAGCAGATGCCATCATGTGGCATTTTATCATCTCTCTATCTCCTGTAAAGTTTACATTCTAATAATGGTTATGATCCTGTCTTGGGCAGTCTCTTCTCTTTCTGTCTCTGTATGCCACAGCAGAAACAGTGTTTGAATTTGTTTCCACTTAATGGACCTTTGCATTCTATTAAAAATCTGCAAAATAAAAATAAGCAAACTGAATGTGCTGTGTTCATTTTATTGTTTTTTTTTGTCTGGATGTTTGTGCCAATATAACAGCACTTCTGCACCAATAAAAGGTGTTGTTACCTTTAAATTAACACACTAAAACAGAGGTCTTTGACTAAAAACTTGGCAGTTTTTTCTAATTTGGAAATTAGCAATGCAGATTTGGTTTTGAAATCCACATCAGCTTATACTGGTTTAACCTTCACCATTTAAAAGAAAAGAAAACCTGTATTGACTAAGCAACAGTTTAAAATAGATTGTTTATATTATCTGCAAGTTGTGCAGAAGTGAAACTATTGAATTCATGAGGTGATGACATTTGGCAATAAAAGCATCTGTCTGTCTGACTAACACAATATTATTGAATCTCCGGGAAGAGGGGGAAAAAGTCATACAAAAAAAATGGTGAAATTTTAAAATTCCTAAAACAAAAAAACCCTTCAATTGGGTCAATTATAGTCTGATGTATGTTAGAGCATGAAATGGACAGAAATTACAGAAAGTGGTAGTATAGTTTCTCCAAAAATAGTGAAAAAACACCATATTATGGGTTGTCCAAAAATGACCCCCTCAAAAAAAAAAGTCATACTATAGCATGTCGATTTTGGTCAAAATTGGTCAAATTTTAAAATGCCTAAAACTGCTAAAAATAGGTCAATTATAGTCTGTTGATACATATTAGAACATATTATGGCCAGAAATCACAGAAAAACACCTTATTATGGGTTGTCCAAAAATGACCCCCTCAAAAAAAAAGTCATACTATAGTATGTCGAAATTTTTCATGAAAAAGCCTTAAAAATTTTAAATGCCCAGACACTCTCAAAATAGTCTTATTATAGTCTGTTGCTACACATAGTTGGGTGGCTTTTCCATAAATGACAGAAAAACACAATATTTTGGGATGTCCAAAAATGACCCCCTCAAAAAAAAGTCATAGTATAGCGTGTCGATTTTTGGCAAAAATGGTCGAATTTGAAAATGCCTAAAAATGCTTAAAATGGGTAAGTTATAGTCTTTTGACACATGTGGTAGTATAGTTTCTCCAAAAATAGTGGAAAAACACCATATTATGGGTTGTCCAAAAATTAACCCCTCAAAAAAAGTCATACTATAGCATGTCGATTTTTGGCAAAATTGGCAAAATTCTAAAAAGCCTAAAAATGCTTAAAATAGGTAAATTCATATTAATTAATATGATCAATATGAGAAATATGAAAATAACCACAACATTATTGTATGTCAAAAAATCTCTAAAACCGGTTATAGTGTAACCATTTTCGAACAAACTGCAGTTTGACTGCATTTATTCATTTTTCCACATACTATACTCAAGCACATTTTCACAATATTGTTATATTACCAAGGTCACCTGAAAGAATTGGACAATAAAAATAACTATTCAGAATCTGTGACCCAAGCTCTGTTTGAAATGAATGAGACAGGTGCTTCATTTACGTTGGAGATGTACGGCAGATGTTTTAAACCACAGCGGACATCTTTCAGTTCAAAAGCATGTTGAATGACAGCTCTGTGTGTGACAATCTCCAAAAATAGATCTCTATCAAACTGTTCACACATCAATCTAACTCACTTCCCAACAGAAGAATTACAATTATCCCTTGATGAGAAATTCCAGACATATAACATAGCAACTTGCCACATTATGCACCATATGGACAAACATCAGCTGCTGATATTGCACAATAAAGACTGCTTGTTGCAACACAAAGCACTCTCAAGACAGTCCTTTAGTTGATGTCACACTGAAATCACATCCCTTGCAAGTCATTTCGCTCTTTTTTTGGGGGAAGTTAGTTCTATCACTAAAAATGAAGAAAGGGGGTCTTGGGGAAATTTGACTCGACCTATTGTATGCCCTGTTAAGCTATCCATAAATTAAGCTAAATATAAAAATGGAGGAAGACATTCACAAGTGAAACTGCACTGATCCAGACACAAAAGCACCAGATAAGCAGTGAGGTAATTACTCTTTTACTTTACTTTTTTGTTGTAACAAAGCACATGATGCATTTTTTTTCTTATCAATTATCAAATATCAAGTAAGTCTGTGTAACTAAGTAACTGTCTTTTTGTATGTTGTGGTCAATGTTTGTATGAGCAATAGACAAATACATTAATTGAATATTTTATGCTCTACATTTTTTTCTTTTGATAAGAGTTGGTAGGGTGGGTGTTTATTTACAATAGAAACACAATGGCATTAACTTTAAAATTACTTTATTAGTTACTTTCAATAAAGAGAAACTTAGTAACTTAGAAAGTAACTTTCCCCAATATTGCTGTAAGCAGTGTTTGGTATTATTCGGTACCGTAGATGGTAAAAATACCGACACAGATGATGCTTTTCACCAACTTTGTTAAAAGTAGTTGCAGTAGGACTCACCTGTTAGCTTACCAGCTCAATGGCAGTGGAGGCCCCAGAAACATCGACTGTACAACCACTTCTGACTGCCAAAAAGTCAACAAAAG
Source organism: Centropristis striata (assembly GCF_030273125.1). Lineage (NCBI taxonomy): Eukaryota > Metazoa > Chordata > Actinopteri > Perciformes > Serranidae > Centropristis > Centropristis striata. Next base: position 2,064,934 of record NC_081538.1, on the reverse strand, counting down.
TCAGCACCTTAAAGATAGAAAGAGGGGTCATCAGCATTGTTTCTCGAGAAGGTTTCTCTAAACTATTCTGAAGGGTAATGCATGGTCATCCATGGAGAATTAGTGAAAACGAATTATGTGTTAGTTCACATTTATTTAAATTTGACTTTTTGAAAAAGTGACAGCCCTAGTAACAAGCTGCTGTCAGACAGATGGCCAGTGTCACTGTCTGCCAATGACAGAATGGCGACTTTACTACTTTGTACAAATGCAAGTTCTCCATCTACACAAATGTATAAACAAATGGATTTCTGGCTGGTTAAAACACATGGGTGTGGATTTTTACCCAAAAGAAAACACAAGAAATGTGATTTACATAGCAGATATTCAAGCTGTTGCAGAAAAACACAAATACAAAAAAAGAAAAATAAGAAAAAAAGAATAGACAATCAAAGTATTCTTTAATATGAAAAGCAGGTGCAGAGGGAACAAAATGACACCTGGTTATTTTTTTAAATTTAAAATTCAACATTGTGAAGGAGTGACCAGAGGTTGTTATTGCAAACTGCCCTGAAACAGGGGCGACTAAGACAAAAATGTACCTGCTACAATTAAAATTGTGATTTTGAAAAACAGCTTCAGCCTCACAGACATGTTTTTCAATTAGACAAGGCAGGAATACTTTTTTTAATGACTTGTTTTTTTCTGTGGTTGATAGGTGACACAGTAGGTTTTTGCGTGAAGAACCAAAGGCATGAATTACTATTCATGACTGAGCTTTGTATTGTATCGGCTATAATAGCTCAAACTAAGGCCTCACAAAAATAGGTGTCATTAAATGCTACAAAAGTGGAATTTAAGTGAAAAAGTGTTTTTTGTGAAACTGTTGGCAGCATCCTTCCCCACATGATGCCAGTCGCAATTACAGGTGCCAAACTGAAGTCATGTGGCATACTTATGATTTTTTTCTGGCATATCATACTGTGAGGGTTTATTTTTTATGATGTTAAAATTTCCTTTTAGCAGATGCTTTTATCCAATCATTTACCCATCATCCATGTCCATTAAGGGTGAGATTAAGAGAGACTCAGCAGATCAGATGGTGTTTGGTAACTCGCTCTAATCAAGAGAGGAGTCTAGTTCGTGACTTGTCATGTCATGGCGGAAGAGCCAGATGCCTTTTTTTTGGAAGACAGTAATGAGCATAAAAGTGTTTAGACTGAAATGAAGGAGTTCAGGTAGGCGGGACATGGTTTAGTTGCTGTTTTGTAAGCACTGCAAAAAAGCCAACTTGTATTTTTTGCCTAAAACAATGATTTAAGTTGGTAAAACTTGGAAATATAAATTATTGACATTTAGGGCAATAATGTAAGTTAGCACAACAAAGGAAGCCAGTTGTCTGCTCAAAAACAAGTTGGTGAGTTGTTGTTACTTATATCTTTAAGTTGGGGTTCAAAACAAGGGACAATAGTTCTGATAACTCTTATTTCTTTAATGTGAAATGCGGGAAAGTGCTGAAATTCGGTCATTAGCGAAAGCTAGCGGCTAACTGATGCTAGCGGCTAACTGATGCTAGCGGCTAACTGATGCTACCAGCTAACTGATGCTAGCGGCTAACTGATGCTAGCACCGCTGCTTGTTACAGCTACAAGAGTAGCCATTAGCGTATCAATGCTAACTCAAAATTGTGGTCGCAACATTAGCTGACATTTCATAGCAGCGTTACAATCGTGCCAATTGAGCACATTGCAGAAGTTAGCAGAAGTAAGGATTAAAAGTTATTACAATGTAAAATTAAGTTCAAAAATCTGAATTCAGAGTTGAGCAAACTCAAAAACAAAACTTTAAATATTTAGTTTAATTGTCCAACTTCAAATTTTATTGAAGTTTGTTGCCTTGAAATTTTGAGTTCACCCAACTTTTCTTTTTTTGGAGTGAGTGTTGTGGCAGAACAATGAAGTTTCTCTAGTTACTTGGCACGTAACAGGAAGTAACATTCTCACATATGCAGGGTGTTTTTCTGAGATAATTGGTGATGATGGAGGGTTGATGATGCACGAAAATAAATTGTGATATTCCCCTAAAACTCACAAAAATCCTGCACAAGGCTGTGTTTCAAGAATTCTTCATTGTCGTCCAATGGTTTTCAGGATTTTCTTCAATGTGAGCAGGTGTCAAGGTTTTAAATTTGATGCTGACAGCAACTGGGATGTGCTTAAATGTGTATTCGGGGAGACCTGCCAGTAGGGAGTTGCAGTAGTCGGTGCATGATATCATGAGGATCAAGTGATCAAGGCCAAAAAATAGGTTTTCATCACCCATGACACCCTGGTTTGGTTCAGAACTTGTTAAGCTGAAGGTGGCGTTCCTTCATCCATGCAGAGATATCAGCAAGTCATGAAGAGATTTGTGCCAAGACTGTGAGGTCCTCCAGGGGGAATGACAGGAAGAGCTGGGTATCGTCAGCATAGCAGTGTGGAAGATTGCGACAAAGTGAGGTGATGTATATTGAGAAGAGAAGAGGACCGAGCACTGACCCTTGAGGCACCCCTGTGGATTAGCTTTGTGATTTGAACACTTCCCTCCTCCAAGATACTTTAAAAGATCTCCCTGCAGGGCTGATCCTGAGATACCAAGCTCAGTGAGTGCAGAGTGGAGGATCTGGTGGTTAACGGCACACAGATCTATCAGAAATAGTGCTGGCGACGACAGTCTGCAGTCTCAGTAGAGTGATCCCAGTAGGCATTACAGTTCTAACAGTAAGAACCATTATATTATACAGTTGAAACCAGAAGTTTACATACACTATATAAAAAGACACATATGCTTTTTTTCCTCACTGTCTGACATGAAATCAGACAATCACTTTTCCTGTTTTAGGTTCGTTAGGATTACCAAAATTATTTCTATTTGCTAAATGCCAGAATAATGAGAGAAGGATTTTTTTAGACAATTTTTTATTACTTTCTTCAAAGTCAGAAGTTTACATACACTAACTGGATGTACTAAGGATGAACCAGACTTGTGCAAGTCCACAATTCTCTTCCTGGTATCTTGATTGATTGTTTTTGACTTTCCCATGATGTTACACAAAGAAGCAGAGTGTTTCAGGTGTGCCTTAAAATACATCCACAGGTGTGTCTCGAATTAACTCTAATGTTGTCAATAAACCTATCAGAAGCTTCCAAAGACATGACAGCATCATCTGGGCTTTCCCAAACTGTTTTTCAAGGCATAATAATGTTAGTGTATGTAAACTTCTGACTTTGAAAAAAGTAATAAAAAATTGTCTCAAAAAATCCTTCTCTCATTATTCTGGAATTTAGCAAATAGAAATAATTTTGGTAATCCTAACAGACCTAAAACAGGAAAAGTGATTGTCTGATTTCATGTCAGACAGTGAGAAAAAAAGCATATGTGTCTTTTTATATAGTGTTTGTAAACTTCTGGTTTCAACTGTATATATCATACTATATTATGACATTTTTTAATTGTATACTGTGAGTTCAAATTACAAAATTGTTTGACTTGTTATGTTATGACTGTTTTATGATATTTTTCTGGCAGTTTTTCATTATATTTTAAATAACATGCTAAAACTTGGTTGAACCCCTAGGATACAGCCAACAGCACTCCTATACAGTATAATAGTGTATTTATGAGATTGTTATATCCCCAAGGTCACCTTGATGAAGTGGACTCCTACATTTACATTTAAATTAACAGCAACAGGAACTTGTAAAAGTCAACACGCAGATTGTGTGAAAAAAGTTATTTTTGACATGAATGAGGCGACTGGTTTATTTACGTTGGAGATGTATGACAGATGTTTTTGAAACACAATGGACATCTATCAGTTCAGAAGTAAGTTGATTGACAGCTCTGTGTGTAAGGCGTCCATGGTGGTTATCTCCAAAAATAGATCTCTATCTAACTGTTCACACATCAGCCTAACTCACTGTCATTCAATTACAGTTGAACTACTTTGTGCCTTGATAAAAAAAAAAATCCAAACACATAGCATAACAACTCTCCACATTATAAACCACATGGACAAACATCATCAGCTGCTGATATAGAACAATAAAGTTACATCATTAAGGACTCTCACGACAATTGAAAAACATTCCTTTTTGCAATCAAACGATAAGATCAAAGTAATTTTCAATTTGCTGCTAAAAAGAAATAAAAAGAGGTCTTGGGGAAATGTGAAATGTGAAATTGGCAAAATTCTAAAAAGCCTAAAAATGCTTAAAATGGGTAAATTCATAGTCTGTTTATACATATAAGGACATAATACTGCCAGAAATGAAAGAAGTACACAATATTATTATGGGATGTCCAAAAATGACCCCCTCAAAAAAAAGTCATACTATAGCATGTCGATTTTTGTCAAAAATGGTCGAATTTGAAAATGCCTAAAAATGCTTAAAATGGGTACGTTATAGTCTTTTGACACATGTGGTAGTATAGTTTCTCCAAAAATAGTGAAAAAACACCATATTATGGGACGTCCAAAAATGACCCCCTCAAAAAAAAATTCATACTATATATAACAAGACAATTTATGTCAGAAATGGTCAAATTTTAAAATGCCTAACAATGCTTAAAATTGGTCAATTATACTCTATACTGTTGATATATATTACAGCAAATTTTGACAGAAATGACAGAAAAATACCATATTTTGGGATGTCCAAATATGACCCCCTCAAAAAAAGGGATGTCAATTTTTGGCAAAAATTGGTCAAATTTTAAAATGCCCTGAAATGCTTTTTCAAATGCTTTTTCAAAGTAATTTCCTATTTGTTGCTAATCTATCACTAAAAAGAAATAAAAAGAGGTCTTAGGGAAATGTGAAAAAGGGTAATTTTCCTAACTTGTGAAGGGTCTTAAAATAAACTTAAAATTAACTCTTAAAATGAACCTGATTCACTTGACTTATTGACCTGTAAATGATCTGTAAATAAAGCTATTAAATAAAAATGGAGTACACAAGCAAGCTGCCACACTCTCCAACAACAAATCTAAGGATTCACTAGTGATTGGCAGCAGAGGCAACAGAAAAAAGTGCAGCAAAGTAAACTTGTCCAACCTCATCTGACTTTCCAAACACACTCATGTCACCTCAGCTAGCACCTATAGACACCAGAGTTATACACGGCTTCATGCCTCCGCCAAGGAGGTCGTGTTTCCATTTCAGTTTGTGTGTTTGTCTGTCGGTTTGTCTATTTGTCAAGTACTTATTTCCATGAAACTTGGTGGAATAGACCAGCATGAGCCAAGAAAGAATCCATTTAATGTTGGAGGAGATCCAAATCACAGGGTGCATACACACATTTTTCTTAACTTTCTTTAACATAAAGACATAGGGCACTGTGGGGTTGGAATAACTGATCAGTTTCCACTGGAAACGGCTGTCAACTTAAAACTTTCGACTTCCGAACTCAGGAAATGGGACCATTTAAGGAGCAGTGATTGGCCTTGATGGAGTTCTGTGCTCTTGGAGTCCTGCTCTTTAATTTTGGTTGGACATTAATATGAAAATCAACCGCAGAGGGAACAAAAGCCCACCTGAATGTTTTTGTGTTGAAATTAACCACTATGAGGTCCATTTCAGTTTGTGTGTTTGTCTGTCGGTTTGTCTATTTGTCAAGTACTTATTTCCATGAAACTTGGTGGAATGGACCAGCATGAGCCAAGAAAGAATCCATTTAATGTTGGAGGAGATCCAAATCACAGGGTGCAAACACATTTTTTTTTAACTTTCTTTAACATAAAGACATAGGGCACTGTGGGGTTGGAATAACTGATCAGTTTCCACTGGAAACGGCTGTCAATGTGTTGTTTAAACTTAAAACTTTCGACTTCCAAACTCAGGAAATGGAACCATTTAAGGAGCAGTGATTGGCCTTGACGGAGTCCCATTCTGGCATGCTCTTTAATTTTGGTTAGACTTTAATATGAAAAACAACCGCAGAGGGAACAAAAGCCCACCTGAATGTTTTTGTGTTGAAATGAACCACTATGAGGTTGACCAGAGGTTGTTATTGGAATCCGCTCTGAAAGAGGTTGACAGAGAAAAAAAAAATCCACCTGCTAAAAATCAAATGGTGATTTTGAAAAACAGCTTCAGGATCAAAGACATGTTCTTCAATCAGAGTAGTTTTTTTTTCTTTTTATGACTTTCTGTGTGGTTGATAAATCCCCCACAGTAACTTTTTACATGATCCCATTGAGAACCAAAGGCATGAATTGCTATTCATCACTCAGCTTTGTGTTGTATCTGTTATAAAAGCTCATACCAAGGTTTTACAAAAAAAAAATAGCTGTCATTAAAAGGATTCAGAATTAATGAGTGGGATTTAAAGTCAGACAGGTTTTTCAATATAAAGAGAAACTGTTGGCAACATGCCTCCACACCGGATGCCAGTCTTAATTCCAGGTGCCACGCAGCAGTCAGGAGCCACCAAATCAAAGATGGCCCGAGCAATTTATCACCGGTGTTCATGTCCAATTACCAGAGGTTGGGATGAGAAATATGCTCTAAGGGCAATTAACAATCCTGTCTGTCCTGTCAGTTGACTCATGGACTGGCTGAGACGACTTTGTCTTATAGATCCATGTCCTTTCTCTGTCTTTTTTTGTCACAAACTATCCATCGTCTCTCCTCCATCCTCCCATATCTCTCCCTATTTGCCTCATTACTTTTCCTCTCTGAGCTGATGAGATAGCTACTGGGCCTACTTACTAAAAGAAGAAAAGGGAAAAGAGAGAGCGATCTTGGGAGATATGAAAAGTGGTTGTCTGTTGGAGTTGTAAGCCAAGCCTTCTGGTTTCATCTCCTCTCTGTTTGTAAAGCTGTCATAGTTGAAACAACGCCCAGCAGACGTAACATGCAGATTACAGAGAGCTGTTGTCAGCAAATTGTTTGCTCAGAAATGTCGATTATTCGGTGCCTTCCACAGCATCGGGCGCAGCCAAATCAAAACTGTGTCAACAACAATTAAACCATGAAATATTGCCTTATGAAGGATTTGTAAGAGAAAAGCATCACTGAGGTCCTTTTTTCTCAATTAGGCAAATGGTGTTTTTCTGTGATCTATCCATGTGTTTACATTTGTTACCAGTACAACAGAAATACTGCCAGAAAGAGACAAAAAAAAACAATGATTTGTTCCGAACAAGAAGCATTGGTAAAAGGAAATATCTTTTTTTCATGAACTCGAGGCATGTTTACCCTCTGAGGGGTTTGAGAAGAAAATGAAACCCATCTCAATAATTCACAAACCTGAGACGAACAACAGAAAATGCTTTTAAACACACATGGCTGATGCCAACGCAGGATAGATTTCAGTGACATGGTTTCTGTGTATACAGTTTGTGTATTGCATCAGTGAACGCGCCACTGGTCACAGAGACCAGGATTGTCAAACTGTTGTTTACTTCTCTCTCTGCTTCCAGTAACTAGATTTGATTGTTTTTTTTTTCAAGATAAGAAGTAACCAGTGTTGGGAAAAGTATTCAGATCCTTTACTTAAGTAAAAGTACTAATACCACACTGTTTAAGTCCTGCATCCAATACTTACTTAAGTAAAAGTACAAAAGTATCAGCATCAAAATGTACTTAAAGTATCCAAAGTAAAAGTACTGATAATGCAGAATGGCCCCATTCAGATTATTTTATATATTCCAAATGTATTATGATTGATGCATTTATATAAGCAGCGTTTACATTTTCTCAAGGTACGGCTCATTTTAACTACTTAATATACTGCTATGTGCTTAAAAAAATATAAAAGTCTAATCAATTTAAATTGATCGTGTTTCATGTTAAATCTCAACCTAAAAAGTAACTAATGCTGTCAGCTAAATGTAGTGGAGAAAAAAGTTCAATATTTACCTCTAAATGTAGTGGAGTAGAAGTATAAAGTTACATAAATAGAAATACTCAAGTAAAGTACAAATACCTCAAAACTCTTAAGTACAGTACTTGAGTAAACCACTGGAAGTAACCAACGGAGTAGGATTATCTCTTTAATGTTGGTTTCCTTTACAAGCAGTTAAATAAGCTGATGTTTAATTAACTCTTATTTTAATAGGCCGTCAAACATGTGGCAGAAAAAAGTTAATTTTATTCCATTTATAATGTCAATCTGCTCTTCTGAATTGTTAATTTATTGTCCATGCCACTTAATTTCATGACCTCTGCCTCCAAAAATCCTGCATGGCTCCCCTGTCTGTCCTTATCTCTCAGTAACACCCGCTCACGTCCTGCCCGTTGTCCTCCAGTGGTGCAGTTTGTGTCCAAAATGTACCTGCTTCAGTCCCTGCAGGATCCCAGACACACTGTCACACTGGCCAGCACACATGCAATAAGCTCTTCCTGGATACAATTATGATTTTAGGTAAGGAATCCAAAAGGCCTTCTCCTGTCTGTCTGACTGTCTGTCTGTTACTTGCAATAAAAACATGACAAAATGTCATAAAAAGTCATCTTTAAAACATTTTAATCAAGCCATAAAAGCTCAAAGATATTGTGTTGTAATTCAAGTTAGTTCCATACATCATACATGCACTGCAAAAAAAGAAAAGTTCGGTGAACTCAAAATTTCAAGGCAACAAACTTTGATAAAATTTTTAAGTTGGACAATTAAACTAAATATTTTAAGTTTTGTTTTTGAGTTTGCTCAACTCTGAATTTCTCTGGCACGATTGTAACGCCGCTATGAATGTCAGCTAATGTTGTGACCACAATTTTGAGTTAGCATTGATACGCTAATGGCTACTCTTGTAGCTGTAACAAGCAGCGCGGCTAGCATCAGTTAGCCGCTAGCATCAGTTAGCCGCTAGCTTTCGCTAATGACCAAATTTCACAACAAAGAAAAAAGAGTTATCAGAACTATTGTCCCTTGTTGTGAACCCCAACTTAAAGATATAAGTAACAACAACTCACCAACTTGTTTTTGAGCAGACAACTGGCTTCCTTTGTTGTGCTAACTTACATTATTGCCCTAAATGTCAGTCATTTATATTTCCAAGTTGGCTTTTTTGCAGTGTGCTACTGTTAGGTAAAAACAAGCTGTGTCCCAGTTCCATACTTCATACTAATCTTTCCAGTTAGTATACAAGAAACCAACAAATTTCACTGTTTTATATTAACAGGAAATGAGTCAGTACTTGCGCCACAGGATGTCAATCAAGTTGCAACCTTAAAATGCTATTGTCAATGAAACTTCACAGGAAGAAAGCAAAATGTTGTTTTTTCTTTTCCATTGTTCCTGTAACCGTTTCACCACCAGACACAAAGAGGCTAATCTTTTTCCAGCTGTGAGCAGCTCCTTCCCTTTGTGTTTTGCATTATGGAAGATTAGTGCCCATGGTTCAATTTTGGACTTTTCCCTTGTAAACACACAACACACTCAAAACTTATTTTGTCACATTATTTGTTAACAGACCAATTTAATTAAGAATATTTAAAGGGTGTAGGTAGGACAGAGTGCAGGACTAGTGTGATTTCTATAAACAGATATCTGTTTATGAATGTAGAATTCAAGGCAACAGGACAAGAAGATTTCCGTATCGGAAACATTCTGGTTTCCGTTTGTAGTTATTTGGGTCAATTCTACTGGGCCTACAATCAGCCACTGGTTGTTAAAAGGTAAACAGCCAAAAGAGGAGAAAGAGATGGTACCTAGTGTTTGGAAGTTCAAGTCTTTTTACTGACTCGGATCACTGACTCTTGGACAGTAAATTGAACAAATCATTTTAAAGGATTTCGTTCATTTTAATTACTGTCGCGCCCAAAGCCCTGTGGCTGAGCTGCCTGCCAGGTGACAAATGAACGAAAGACACAAACTTGAAAATCTATTATGAGACACGAACGAGTCGACTCATTTCTGCTGCTCAGCAACTTCAGCTGTCACATGACAGATGAACAAGAGACTCAAACTTGATTAATCGATGATCGATTAATGGTTGTTATGAATTTGGTCGATCACGTGGAGTTTTTAATCGATCTGTGTATTTTTTTATTTTAATTTTATCTATGACTGCAGGCCGTACGTCAATTAGCCAATGAGCTGAGAATTAAATTGGATAAAGCTACAGCTTCAGCAATAACAATTATAAAACACACAGAAATACAAAAATATTAATTTGAGCAAAACTAGCTTACTGTATGAAACATTGCTAGCATGAATTACTGACTTTAATTTGATCCAAAGCTTATTTAAACACAAAACAAACTTAAATTTGCAAGATTACTGTGAAAACTAACCTCACGCCTCTTCGGGGGCTAAAACATAAAACATTGATAACTCCTTCACATCATCTGACAGTCAATGAGTTTGGAGATTGGGACTAATGTAGCCTGTCAAGCATCTAAATCTTCCTCTAGTATTAGTTCAATGAATGAATATTACATTACAGTACATTTGGGCTGCTTGTCTCAAGCTAAACCAGGCAGCTAACAGTGTTTTAGTCAACATGTGCAGCTTCTGTTCTGTTGTCTTAAGTGCTGGTTGTTGTAATAATAACACTGATTTGATAAAACTAATGTACATATTTTGTCAAATGACTGAGACAAAATCAAAAAGAGTGCAAAAATAAACACTGCAGGACATTTGCTCCTCCCTGATGTGATGATCACACATTGTGTTGTATGTGGCATGAATCACATTTGAGAGATGTGTCTAAGAAACAAACCTGCTATCTTTTTGTCACAATGGCCTTTTACTGTATCAGTTGTAGCTACACAGAAATGTGCCTTTTAGTGTGCATGAACAGATGGTGTTGTAAATGAGTCAGCATTTAGACATTTTACTGTTCCGTTTAAAAATGTTAATGGCAAAAATAAAATACCATTTATGCATTAGAATTAAATGACTTTGGGTGGAACTATTCATCATAAGTTTGTTGCTGATTAGGGGTTAAACACGGTCATTTTTCACTCCAGTTAATCTGTGTAATTCAGTCAAGTGAGAAGTTTTATAACTGACCTTTATCACAAGCTGTTCTAAAAGTGAAACAGTGTCTATTGTTTTTAATGAAACCTATTTGTTGTGATTAGTTGATCTGCATAAAGCTCACACACAGTTTAAATGTTGAAATCTGGCATTTGATATGGTTTAAAAAACAACATAGATCATTAATGTAATACATCATATTTACTGTATTTACAGTATTACTAATTTACTGTAATTAAAACTGATATTTTTCATTCATATTATCATCTGAATATGAGTGTTCGTCAAGCAGAGTGTTCTAAAAACAGCACACATGTCAAAAATATGATATAATAAATACATGTATGGTTCACGGTTGTGAAAAAGGCTGTAGTTTCAGTGTGTTTAGACTACAAAACCACTGATCTAGGTTTAGGGCAAAAAACTGGTTATTAAAGACAGTTTAAACAGTAAATTAATGTATGTAAATGCCAGAAGTGAAGTCGTTACGAGACGTGAGCCATGGAGGTTACGTAAAAAACGTAAAGTAAGTTACTCAAGTCTTTTACTTTTGATTTCACACAGGACACAAACACGGTTCTCTTGGGTGAAAGTCCAGTTCGACCCTCCTGCTCTGAGTATGATATCCACCATTTAAACTCCACGTTTTTTGGTAATTCTGTGTCTTTTATGGGTAATTTTGTGTATTTTTGGTCATTTTGTGTCTTTTTAAAATAATTTTGTGTCTTTTGTGGTAATTCTGTGTCTTTTTTTGGTCATTGTGTGCTTTTTTTGGTAATTTTTGTGTCTTTTTTTAAATAATTTTGTGTCTTTTTTGGTAATTTTGTGTCTTTTTTAAATAATTTTGTGTCTTTTTTGGGTAATTTTGTGTCTTTTATGGGTAATTTTGTGTATTTTTTGGTCATTATGTGTCTTTTTGGGGTCATTTTGTGTATTTTTAAAAAAAAATTTTGTAACTTTTTGGGTAATTTTGTGTCTTTTATGGGTAATTTTGTCACTTTTTTGTTCATTTTGTGTATTTTTTTTAAGGAATTTTGTGTCTTTTTTGGTAATTATGTGATCTTTTTTTTGTCATTTTGTGTCTTTTTTTTTGTCATTTTGATACTGCCTCCAGCGGCTCCCAGGTAATTTGAGTTTGAGAACCCCGCTCTAAAACGTAAATGTGAGTCGTATTTTGCTGCATGTACAAACGCCTTATATTGACGTTTTTGAGGGGAGACCAGTCTTTTAACAGACTTTACTCGGTAAGAGGAAAAGAGAAGATTTTGTTTTACTGAGAAAGCTGACTAAAGAACTAGCAGAAAAAAAGAAGGTCAGAATCACTATGTATGATTGAATGAATGGACTGTGATGTTCAGGTTAAGGAGACTGAAAGCATTAGAAAGCATTTGAAACCAGCAGGGCACTCTGCCGAGGCCATGCCCTATCCTAGCAATGCTAACAAAAGTGAGAAAATAATTTGTGTATCCCCCTGTGATTTGGTCCGCTCAAAATTTAATAGGTTCTTCCTTGGCCCATACTGCACCCTTCCACCAAGTGTCAAAAAAATCAGGCCAGTTTTCCGTTCCTGCTGACAAACCCCCCCTCCATAAAACAACTGAACCACAAACATAACCACCTTGGTGGAGGTGAATATTCCAATGAAACAGAAACAGCACGGATGGCTGACAATAAATAACATTTATTTAAAATGGCTGTATAATTTTCCAGAAGACAGTTCAGTTTAGAAGCCAAAAAGCATTTGGTTTTCTAATGAGGTTCTGCAGAGCGCCTCTATAGGAGCCAGCATGTGTAATGCAGCCGTTCTTATCTCTTGTGTCATGCTGTCTGCTATATTTGGAGCATAATACGTGTGTTTTAAACCAGTGCCGTAAAACATAATGTGCCATATTTGTGACTTGCAGTACACTATGTTTTTATCAACATAACTTTTCCACCATCAGGGATGAAATCAACCCTGAAAAAGCTTTTTATGGGGGATGCCAGCCGCTTCATCCCTCAGCGGTTTCAAAAGCAGCACGCTGGCTCTGCACATCATCATATTACACTACAGACAACAATAACACACAGCTGTACAAATCGAAGTAGATTCAACCACTTCCCTTGTGTATTAGCAACAGTTCAGCATGTCACCCAGCTACCTTCAAGTGCCTCTTTGTGTTTTCCTCATGCTTCTTCTCTCGTTCCTGCATAAACAGCTCAGTGGCTTTAGATTAAATTGCTGTTTGATTCAAAGTTAGTTTCCCAACAGCGAACAATCACCAACTGTTAAATACAAGTTATACTTGTATTTTACTCTAGTTACTTGAGGCCGGTTTGGGGGTCCCCTGGCCTGCCCCCCCTGACGCTCTGGTCTGGCCCCGCCCCCTCACTGCGACGTACGTTGTTGTTGTGGCTATCATTGTCATGATGCGTTGGTTTATATTGGGTCAATTACAATTATGTGTATGATCTCGCACATCTTGTCATTGTGTAAGATGTTGTTCTATATCACATCAAACTATATTATGTGGTAATGTCTCCCATCCCCCTGTGTTATTATATTATATATTATATTATATGTTGTTTATTATTATTTTTTTAATTTTTTTTATGTATGTATGTATGTGGTATATATAAAATTATTATTATTTTTAATATTATTATTATTGTTATTATTATTATTATTTTTTTTTAATTAAATTTATTTAATTAGTTATTTTATTTATTCTTGTTTATTTGTTTTCTCTCGTTAGCGCTTCTTGCTTTGTTTGCCTATTTATTTTCATTGTGTGATACATATAAATGAGCCATGTTATATATTTTTATATATATATATGTCGTAGCATCTGCCCCTCATCCACATACACACACGCACACGCACACACACACACACACACACACACACACACGTGCACACATACACTTGTGATGCCTCTGTGCAAATCGTTTATCATTAATGTTTTTCTTTGTTGTTGTTCGCGCTGTATGTCTACTGTCTCTACTTGTGGTCCACATGGTGTAAGTATATTTGTCTCTCATGTCACCTTGTTTGTTACGTCATTTCACCAATAAAAAAATAAAAAAATAAATACAAGTTATATTCTTCCTTTTGCACTGTTCATCATCTAATATATTCCACTGCTCTGACTGTGCAGCACATGTAATCTATCTGTCAGGCTTGTTGAGACTCATAAAACGTCAGCCTGCCATGTACCTGTCATATTAGTCATCGACTGTAAGTACCAGCAACAAAGAGCGCTTTGGCATCAGACATGTGAATCACCAAACACCCTGTAGTTTCACTGTCAATAACCAAAAAAAACATTGAAAAAATGTGATGTGAACAAGGGATAATGTGTTGCTGTAACACTGCTTCAGTGTGGGAGGGGGTCAGTAGGAGCTTTACTTTATAAACAAGTGGAAGTGAATGCTGTACACCCAGTTGGTGCTTCAGAACAGAATAAAATACTATGATTGATATTAGACGATTATGTTATCTAGTTTTGTTTTTGATTGCACTAATGACATTATAAAATCACATGGATGGAAAATAGGTGAGAGGCTTTTCATCAGTGCTTAACAGCCACTGACAAATACATTTACTTGACATCAATTTCAAAGTTGATATGCATCTAGAAAACCAGAACAAACCACAATAATTTAAATTTAGGGCTCTATTTTTGTGAAGCCTGCAGCATTTTTTTAATAATATGTCTTTTTTTGGTAATTCTGTGTCTTTTTAAAATAATTTTGTGTCTTTTTGGGTAATTTTGTGTCTTCTATGGGTAATTTTGTGTATTCTTTGGTCATTTTGTGTCTTTTTTGGGTAATTTTGTGTATTTCTTTTTAGTAATTTTGTGTCTTTTTTGTAATTCTGTCTTTTTTTAATAATTTTGTGCCTTTTTTGGTCATTTTGTGTCTTTTTTTGTTATTTTGTGTCTTTTTTGTGTCATTTTGTGTATTTTTTTAAAATAATTTTGTGTCTTTTTTGGTAATTATGTGATATTTTTTTGTCATTTTGTGATCTTTTTTGTCATTTTGTGTCTTTTTTAATAATTTTGTGTCTCTTTTTAATAATATGTCTTTTTTTTGGTAATTCTGTG
Source organism: Centropristis striata (assembly GCF_030273125.1). NCBI lineage: Eukaryota > Metazoa > Chordata > Actinopteri > Perciformes > Serranidae > Centropristis > Centropristis striata. The sequence continues at coordinate 2,049,903 of NC_081538.1, read as the reverse complement.
TCTTTCTTTGGTAATTTTGTGTCTTTTTTTGGGTAATTTTGTGTCTTTCATGGGTAATTTTGTGTATTTTTTGGTAATTTTGTGTCTTTTTTGGGTAATTTTGTGTATTTTTTTTAGTCATTTTGTGTCTTTTTGGTAATTCTGTGTCTTTTTTTGGTCATTTTGTGCCTTTTTTGGTCATTTTGCGTCTTTTTTTGTTAATTTGTGTGACAATTATGTTATCTAGTTTTGTTTTTGATTGCACTAATGACATTATAAAATCACATGGATGGAAAATAGGTGAGAGACTATAGCCCTTTCATCAGTGCTTAACAGCCACTGACAAATACATTTACTTGACATCAATTTCAAAGTTGATATGCATCTAGAAAACCAGAACAAACCACAATAATTTAAATTTAGGGCTCTATTTTTGTGAAGCCTGCAGCATTTTTTTAATAATATGTCTTTTTTTGGTAATTCTGTGTCTTTTTAAAATAATTTTGTGTCTTTTTTGGGTAATTTTGTGTCTTCTATGGGTAATTTTGTGTATTCTTTGGTCATTTTGTGTCTTTTTTGGGTAATTTTGTGTATTTCTTTTTAGTAATTTTGTGTCTTTTTTGTAATTCTGTCTTTTTTTAATAATTTTGTGCCTTTTTTGGTCATTTTGTGTCTTTTTTTGTTATTTTGTGTCTTTTTTGTGTCATTTTGTGTATTTTTTTAAAATAATTTTGTGTCTTTTTTGGTAATTATGTGATTTTTTTTGTCATTTTGTGATCTTTTTTGTCATTTTGTGTCTTTTTTAATAATTTTGTGTCTCTTTTTAATAATATGTCTTTTTTTTGGTAATTCTGTGTCTTTCTTTGGTAATTTTGTGTCTTTTTTTGGGTAATTTTGTGTCTTTCATGGGTAATTTTGTGTATTTTTTGGTAATTTTGTGTCTTTTTTGGGTAATTTTGTGTATTTTTTTTAGTCATTTTGTGTCTTTTTGGTAATTCTGTGTCTTTTTTTGGTCATTTTGTGCCTTTTTTGGTCATTTTGTGTCTTTTTTTGTTAATTTGTGTGACAATTATGTTATCTAGTTTTGTTTTTGATTGCACTAATGACATTATAAAATCACATGGATGGAAAATAGGTGAGAGACTATAGCCCTTTCATCAGTGCTTAACAGCCACTGACAAATACATTTACTTGACATCAATTTCAAAGTTGATATGCATCTAGAAAACCAGAACAAACCACAATAATTTAAATTTAGGGCTCTATTTTTGTGAAGCCTGCAGCGTGGCACAAATAACATTTAAGAGCTCTGTCCAGTGTGTCGGGGGAATGCCAAATGCACTTTTAGTTATTTTGTGGCCAGGCTCACCAGACACACCTGTGGCACCATGGAGATGGAATGAGAAAGCATAAATTATAAATGGGCATTTTCGAGGCTGTTACAATCATGGAAACCACATTCACCACTACTACAGTCCAGTATTCTGTGGAGAGTTTGTGTATGTAGTGTGTGTAGTAGTGCATATTTTTGGTCATTACAATCAGTACTATAATCACGTTTAATGCAATTGTCCTGCATTTAAAAAAATGCAATTCGTTTTTTGCATGTGGATTTTTTTATTATTTTGTTCTTCAAAATTCAGTTAGATTTGACTAGTGATGTCCAAATGAAACTCCAAAACCTATATTGTCATTTCAACAGTGTCAGCATGGGAATAATCACTGCCAAGAACAATTTAATTTGATTTTGTGTGGTTAATTAATGAATTAATTCACTTAATCTGTTTTTGATTAATGTGTTGGTAATGGTAAAAGTCTATAATGTAAAAAAAAATGGGTCAGTAAAATTTCAGTCAATGTTTAAATAAATCCAATAAGACATGAGATGTTTATGTTACACATAACACATACCTGCATTCCTTATACCAAAACATCGTTTTTTCACTATTGACTCTCAAAACAACATATATGATTCTATTGGTTCTATTTAATGTTGTGAAATGTTTGCAGGCTCAGTTTTATGCACATGTGAAGTAGTTACGCACATGATGTAGAATGGAAGCAGTAACATACTAGCATATGCAAGTTAAAATAACTCAGGATTGATTTTTGGTGTCATAACAGACACATCAGTGGTCTCCAAGGTAAAATGTTTGTGGTTTTTTTCACCTATCCATCCACCCCGACCTCCTCCCTACGTGGACTTTGTCAGTCTTTATACCTAATTTTCTTCACCTAAAACCAGATAAATATGGGTCTTAATAAGCTGCATAAACAGACAATGTTAATGGATTTTTTGGGGGATAAGGCTGGTTTAATATGTAAAAATGATCACTGACAATCTGGAATAATAAATACTTTCCTCTTTAATTATCATATTAATTATCAATTATGATCCAAGCAATGATCCACAAATAAATTGGGATTGTTAAAGAACACTTTTAGTTTCTGGGAACATCACTAAAACATTTAACATCACATCATGTTCCTCATCACAGACTCACATCTACACGACTGTAATTAAAAATGTCGCTGTTTTGGATCGAGACACTGGGAGAGGATTGGCAGGAACACACTGTCCTGAGAGAGTTATTAGCCGAGAGAGAAGTTTTAATTAATCTACGATTTTTTTCAAGGGACTGTGTGAACTGTTTTCAATGTGTCTGCCTCCAACGCGCCTGATGATTTGCAATAGAAACTGTGGAATGATTAACCACAGCGACAAGTTAATGTGCGCATATGCATGGAGGTTTCTGTTTGGTGCTAGTTGAATAGAAGTCAAACCAGTGGATCTGCTGTGCGTAATTGTGCCTTGGCAGTGCGCAACATCACTCCAATTAAATATTGCAAATGGAACAGATATCTGCTGCCTTCAGTTGGCTTTGAAGAGACACACCAGAGAAAAGAAAACGCCGTCAGTACCGTCTACTCCACACAAGTCATCAAGATACCAGACCGGCGCCGTTGAGGAAATAACCTCAGTGCGCCCTGGGAAAATGCCAGTTCGTTGTAGGCCCTTAGGATATCTTAAATTACTTTTTCATTATTTTAATCATTACATTCAAGAGGGGCATTACATTTACTGATAACTGCTGTGTAGTTTTCCACTTATATTACTAATGACAAACTGCTGTTAAGTCACGTCTGAGGCTATCAGATGCCCTTTACAGTGATGCTGCTCACAGCTCTCACTCTCTACTTTGGATGCTAAGCTAATGCTAGCTAGCATCATCATTTCACAGACTGACGGAGCAAGCTGCTGCTCGGCTCTGAACGTCCAAAAATCCTCATTAAGATGATAAAAATGTGACGTACACTACCGGTCAAAAGTTTTAGAACACCCCAATTTTTCCAGTTTTTTATTGAAATTCAAGCAGTTCAAGTCAAATGAACAGCTTGAAAGGGTCCAAAGGTAAGTGGTGAACTGCCAGAGGTAAATAAAAAAAGGTAAGGTTAACCAAAACTGGAAAATAATGTACATTTCAGAATTATACAAGTAGGCCTTTTTCAGGGAACAAGAAATGGGTTAACAACTTAACTCTATGGAGTCTTGGGCTATTTTGTCCATTTTTTAAATTCTTTTCATGTCTTTGTAAGTAATTTTGTGTCTTTTTTTTGTCATTTTGTGTCTTTTTTTGTCATTTTGTGTCTTTTTTTTGTCATTTTGTGTCTTTTTTTGGTCTTTTTGTGTCTTTTTTAGTCCTTTAGTCCAACATAAAATGTGATTTTGAATCTTTTTTTTTACTTTCAAAACACTATCATGCTCAATAAAGAATTTTAAATGTTGCAAATGTGCATTAATTTCAGAGAAATGACATGAGCAGACAGCTCAGGCTAAAAAAAAAAAGTCTTATAATCAGAGAGGGGTAGTATTTCACTTAAATGTAATTTAAATATGTATATTTTTCACTTTTGTGTATTTTGCTGGATAAAAAACAAGCTGCACTGAATAGGTTTTTGTATTATCTTAATTACAAATAACTTGCATTTTAATTAAATCAATTTTCTCCAAGCAATATTTAATGTGTAAACATTTGATAAGCAAGTATAAGCATTTTGTAAAAAGATGCTTTTGATGTTAATCTCATAATACATCAGTGGCATTTCACTCCCTGTATAACATCTCTGAGTGCACAGATGGAAGTTTACAACAAACACTCTCACTTGTATATTTGGTTAACTGTCAAAATAAAATTTGTTAAAGCTTTTAAATGTGAAATGAAAGGCCTGCAAACAGCTGTAACCTTGCCCTAAATTTTATTGCAGACAATTGGGTACACAGAGTCTGCAGTGATGGGACATCTTTGTCTCTGCTGCTTTAATCTACCGAGCTATAACCACTAACGTCATTTTCTAGGGACTTATCAGTTTATCTATTTCGTGTATTATGGTGGTTGCATGAATATGCATACTAATTAGAAAAAATAATTTTCCTGAAATACTAATACCAGTCCTTAATGCTTTATAGAGGCAGGTTCTCATGGTTGTTGCTAATCTTTATCAATTAGATATTTTAATTAAACTGGCTTAAATAATGCAGACATGAGATTCAAATCCATGATGCTCACGAGGTGTTTGCCTTTCCAATCTCATCAGTATTATTCTAGTGAGCCATCTGTGAACCTTTTCTATCCCAGCCATTATATTTGAACATGCTCACACCCATAATGTTAATAAAGTACAAGGCCCCTGGGATATAAGTCCACCATTAATATTCCCAGTGGGCACTGCACTGTCCACACTGGGCCATAGAGCTGCTCAGCTTGTCTTACGCCTTATCATTCATCATATTTAAATAAATTCACACACACAGTAGTCTTAACTGCTGCTCATGGAATGGGGATTTATGAAATGACACCTTTTTTCCTCGCAGGCTACTCTACTCGCTCATTATTCTCTTATAATGTGAATTTAGTATTTTGAATACACAAAGGAAGGAGCGAAGAAGCAGGTTAAGGCTTAAAATAATCCGTAAAAATACTGTGCACTAACAACTCACTTGAAGAATTACCGGTTTGTGGAAGACACCTCCCGAGAGCCAGAATTCAAGTTTAATTAGGTAGACATTGTCCAGCATATATAGATTTACATGTAATTCCTTTTCAGTTTTCAGTGTAATCCTGCTTCTTAACATTTTCACACCCAAGAGTATTTTTTTTCCTGTAAGCTCCTATTACAACCGCGGGTCCATTCCATTGTAGGTCCCAGATAGTGATGAAGTTATTGTTAGTGGACAGAGAAGTGGGGATTTGATCCTGCAGAGTAATTTAATTAGCTATCGGAGACTTGCTATGTGCATTATATTCAGAATGAACACAGAGCAAAGGTTGGGATTTGTACAAGTTATAAAAACTAAAGGCAACAAGTAAAATGGTAATTTTTCCAACTAATATTTCTTTTTGTAATACTTACAAAAAGAAGGTTTGGATCACAACTGCCCAGTGAACTGACCCGTCATGACGCCCCTCACTACTAGAGGCTATACACACACCAACAACATCACACAATCAAAACAGTTTCAAGAGGCTGTGTTGGTGTGAGCGTTGATGTGGGCGTTTTTTTTTTTTTTTTTTGGCTGATACTGGAAGTCCAGTTTGAAGGCTTTTCAGATGCAAATACACTGTTCTGTCAGAAACGGTCATGTCAAGGAACTGACAATTTATAGCACATGGTTATACAGTTAGCTTCGCCTGAAGAGCCCCTGCTCTTTAAGGAAGCTCTCAAAGGATCTGAGCAGCAAAAACGAATCCATCATCAATAAAATAATACAACATGAAATACAATTCAAACCAACAATATGATAAACACATGAGGGGGCTGCGGTGATGCAGAGATCTGCAGCTACAAACGGTGTTGGCAAAGCACATCAGTAGAGTAATACTGAGGAGTGTCAGGTTATAATATATAAGCCATGCTGAATGTGATGGGACTTCACCAGTCAGCTGATATCTGAGTGAGTGATTACCTCACAATTATTCGCATTACATAATGAGGATTTGACTGTACTTTGCCTGAACCAGTGCTATGCTTCGGTCACAGTAATGTCCAGGGAGTGACCCTGAAATCTGATTGGCCACCCCATTATTCTGAGTCAGAGACCGGCTTTAGACATATTTTAATCCCACCATCATTACTGAATTTAAAAGATTGCAGCATGCATCATTTAAAAGCTACAGAATTACAGATACTGTATTGAAGTAACGGTAAATTAATTTTATTGTGACGCATGTACACTACCGATCAAAAGTTTTAGAACACACCAACTTTTCCAGAATTTAATTGAAAATGATGCAGTTTGATGTCTCAGTGTACTCTGAAATTAATGCACATTTGCAACATTTAAAATTCTTTATTGAGCATGATAGTGTTTTGAAAGTTAAAAAAAGGATTCAAAATCAAATTTTATGTTGGACTAAAGGACAAAAAAAGACACAAAATGACCAAAAAAAGACACAAAAAGGCACAACATGACTAAAAAGACACAAAATGACTTACAAAGACATGAAAAGAATTCAAAAATTGACAAAATAGCCCAAGACTTCATAGAGTTAAGTTGTTAATCCACTTCTTGTTCCCTGAAAAAAGGCCTACAACATTTGGACTAAAACTAAGGATACCTTTTCAAACTATAGATTAATAGGTAAACAAGATTTCAGCACTAAAAAGCACCAAAAAAGTATTTGTTCTCATACCAAGGCAGCAAGGGGAAAGAGTAGACTTAGCTCAATGTTACATGGCACACAAGGATTTCTATCTGGCACATACAGTATCTAATTGGCCAGTACAGTGTATTGCCAAATCACCACAACTTGGTGAGTGACAGAGAGGGAAGAAGAGGAATGAAAAACAGTGATTTAAAAAGCCACGCTGTCATCGTCACTCCCACCCACCCCGCATCACTCCGGCTTTAAATAGAGGGGAGTCTTCAGCAAGCAATTAGGTGCTGATTCACGTACACTGATCCACCTGGATGTACAGTACAGGAGTCTATCACTGCATGGATGTGACACTAATGCACTTGTCTGTCGGTTTGGACGTGACGTAATCCACTTATGCACCTTGAGCTGTCAGCTTGGTGTGAGTGAGACAGGTGTGGGTTGTTTTTATTGTGGAAAGAGTGAAGGTCTTCAGTGGGTGAGTGAATAACTCCATTCTGAAAAGGAATGGTATTTGTATAAATGATGCCTCCTTCAGGTTTTGGTATTCTATGAGGGACACTGCACTGCAATTTCAAAAAGAAGCCTCCAAGGACGCTGAGCAATAATTTGCTCACAGATTAATCATGTATCCAGCAGGGCAAAGATTCCTCTAAGGCCCCGATAAGCAATAATAATCCTGATAATAATCATCAGATTGCGCTGCTTTTCAGACTCTCTTCAGACATCTCTCAGACACCTTTGTTCAACTCCTAACTGTGTTTATTGGTGTGTATAAGTGTGTGTACGTTTATGTGTATACGTGTGTGTCACTTCATGTTATTTCCCAGTGCAGCTGCAGCAGCAGCCCATTTCTTTGAGCATACCTCATGCTGTAGGAGGCTATTGTGTTGTTTGTTTTTATCTGGCTACCCCGAGACAAGGCTTACTTTTTGGTATTTATCTGTATATATATACACTACCGGTCAAAAGTTTTAGAACACCCCAATTTTTGCAGTTTTTTATTGAAATTCAAGCAGTTCAAGTCAAATGAACAGCTTGAAAGGGTACAAAGGTAAGTGGTGAACTGCCAGAGGTAAATAAAAAAAGGTAAGCTTAACCAAAACTGAAAAATAATGTACATTTCAGAATTATACAAGTAGGCCTTTTTCAGGGAACAAGAAATGGGTTAACAACTTAACTCTATGGAGTCTTGGGCTATTTTGTCCATTTTTTAATTCTTTTCATGTCTTTGTAAGTCATTTTGTGTCTTTTTTTAGTCAGTTTGTGTCTTTTTTTAGTCATTTTGTGTCTTTGGGTGTCTTTTTTGTCATTTTGTGTCTTTTTTTGGTCATTTTGTGTCTTTTTTTAGTCCTTTAGTCCAACATAAAATGTGATTTTGAATCTTTTTTTTTACTTTCAAAACACTATCATACTCAATAAAGAATTTTAAATGTTGCAAATGTGCATTAATTTCAGAGTACACTGAGACATTAAACTGCATCATTTTCAATTAAATTCTGGAAAAGTTGGTGTGTTCTAAAACTTTTGACCAGTAGTGTATATCTGTGTATCATCCAAATATGAAAGTTTCTCTCTTTTTTGCCTTTACCTCCTGGTTGAAACTGTCTTACTAGAATTTATTTTAATAAATCCTGTTACAAATACTTTTTATGCACATGTTCAATGAAAGAGCTTTTGTCCAACTTAGAGTACTCTTTAAAAAAGCTGTAATTAAGCTCTCAGAATGTTGTTGCTGATTGACTCATATTGTGGAAGGTAGTTTTAACCTCTAATTAGACTTTGAGAGTGGTGAAAGCTAGGTCAAGTTTCACATGAATAAATATGGATGCCAACGCTAGTTTTGGCACAAATACATATTCATACAGGTAGTGGACCACAGCCAAGGGACTGGTGAAAAAAAAAGCTAAAACTGAGTTGTGGTGCAAGGAGAAGCAACAGAGAATAAAGCATTCTTACAACTGAAGCTAATATGAAAAGATCATCTTCACCATCTGTTGTACCTTCCGTTGCAGGATATACTATACCTCAGTTTCAAAAAAAATTGAGAACTCAGTGTCCAGAAATTCTAGAAATCATGCAGCCTTTAAACAATATCATATACCATAATGACAAACACTTAAATGCAAAAACGACAAGGTCATCACCTGTTTAAGGGTAGTGTCAGGGAAATCAATCCCTTAAAGGCACAGTGCATATATAAAAAAACAGATTTTTCTCTTACTTTTAGTGCTATTTATCAACTTAGATCTGTTCCCTTGCATCTTAGAGTCCTGAAAAACTTGGTTGGTTTAAAAGCCTAATATGTTTTGAGAGAAATAAACATCCTTAGTTATTATTTATTTTTAATTTAACATCCAAAGACCCAGCAGGACTGTGTGAGTTTGCTTTGATCATATTTAATTAACAGCACTGGTAACACACTACAACTGCAATCAGAGGAGAGACACATAAAAGTATGTGACATTTCCTCTTTTTAACAATCCCCTTAAAATATACTATTATATTACTGCATCTGTTTTCAACCTATGCAGACTGCAGCTCGGCTAAATTTATGCACATTACAAAAAATCTCTCATATGAAAAAAAAAAAACCTATCCCATTCCTCCAACAATTTAATAAGCTGATTTAAAAAAGGTTATTCAAGGACCTTTAAATGCATTAATATATCACCTACTCTCACCTTCTCGCCTTCACTTAATCAATTAAGCATCAAGCACGTTCTTTGCTCAATACTTGTGCAGTGTTGGAATATATACATGTAAGTGCAGTGGTCAATACGCAGCACATCTGATTAGAGCAGTTTCCATGACATTTCACAAGTAGGTGTAATTATCTGCCTCATGTATAATTTAACACAATATACTTTCAGTAATTTAAATGTCTGCACCTGTAAAGACATTCAGGCTTGTGAACACAAATTAACCTGTGTTTGATTAGAGAGCTGTATGCACTCTGTGTTGAATGCTAAAACACACGAGAAAGGAGGGAGGACGAGGAGGAAGTCGACATGGCACAAAGGAGGCACACACACACACACACACACACACACAGAGTGAAAACAGCGCCTGTTCTCCTCTGCTGTCTTCTCCTTTTGCACCTTGTTGGAGGACCCCCTCCACTGAAGTGACAGCACACACCAGAGGGTGTTAGCCTCGTCGCCAGAGCCCCCCGCCTGCCTCGTTCCCCCCGGCCTCACAGTACTTCCGGTACTCTGGCAAACCAAGCGTGCACGATGCAAGTACAGGACGCACTCGTGCACGTGCACGTGCATGACACGCATGCATAAAAGCATATCGCTCGGTGAAATCGCAGCACCCTCTCTCCTTGCCCTGCAGCTTGTGCAGGAACGGTAAATTAATTTTATTGCGACACATGTGTGCTTGCATGTACTTCATGGCGTCCCTGCATAAGTCACATAAGACATAAAATGACCAAAAAAAGACACAAAATGACTTACAAAGACATGAAAAGAATTCAAAAATGGACAAAATAGCCCAAGACTCCATAGAGTTAAGTTGTTAACCCATTTCTTGTTCCCTGAAAAAGGCCTACTTGTATAATTCTGAAATGTACATTATTTTTCAGTTTTGGTTAAGCTTACCTTTTTTTATTTACCTCTGGCAGTTCACCACTTACCTTTCTACCCTTTCAAGCTGTTCATTTGACTTGAACTGCTTGAATTTCAATAAAAAACTGGAAAAATTGGGGTGTTCTAAAGCTTTTTGGAGAAATACCATGATGAAACAATTATCCTAAAATTATCCTAAAAGTAATGGGAATATTCAGTATAAATTGCAGTTTTTGCTGATATTTACATTAACATACGCTCAATGTATTTTTTACGGTGATGTTCTGGCAACCACAGCTGCCAGTATTTTACCGTGAATTAAACAGATTTTTTTTTACAGTGCATATTGCTCGGTGAAATCGCTGCACCTTCTCTCCTTGCCCTGCAGCTTGTGCACACATGTCCTGCACCATATGTAGATACATGCATGCCTACTCTGACTTCAGCTCACTCATTCTATAGTACCTCTTCACTTATCTATCTTAAAGTGCGCAGCCAAGACTCCACATCCCTTCACCGGGTGCCATCGCTCCAAGCTTGCATGTGCTTGCCAATTCCGTAAGCCACCCAAGGGACACAGCATTATCAAGTGGCATGCTAGTCCTCATTGGTGCCTGCTGTGGTTTGCAAGTTTTCTGTTGTACATCCTACTGCTCTGGGGGTGCCCGCTTCCCAGGAACACACCCGGCCCCCTCCGAAAAAGAGAGAAAAAACACCCTTCTTTCTCCCCCTAGAGGCCTATGTGTGTGTGTGTGTGTGTGTGTGTGTTCTTGTTGTGCTGTGCCAGCTTCATGCCATGCTAATGCCCTGCAACTGTGGAGATGGCGCTTGCCGCGGCAGGTGGCAGTTGGGGACATCACAGGCCTTCAAGTGAGCCTGTTAGTCGGAAGTCTGCATGTTGAAATGTAGCGTGCCGACATGGTACGATTACATAACAGGTTCTACACAACACTTGTCAGCAGAAACGCTCTGATTCACACTGTTCTTCTGTGATACTCCACCAACAAGTGTGACCTGAACGCAGCAGATCTGCTTCAAGTTATTTTTCTGATCTTAAAACTTGAAGACTGTATTTTTTTTTTTTCTTTCTGCAGCTTCACAACCCCACCAGCTAATTAAATACCCATATGGCCATGTTCTAATCTTCAGACTTGGAAAAAAAACTGCAACTTTCTTTACTGTTTCCCATCTGAGCTATCACTCACTGTGCCGTGACAGTAATGTGAGGACATACCCTCCATTTGTTTGAAATAAGAAGTTGCTGTTTACTGTTAAAGCCTCCAGAACTCATTAGCCAGCCATGAATTTGACAAAGAGTATATTAGATTTATTGTATTTATCTTGTCATGGTGGCTTCCTTGTAATTTCGCCGCATGCTAATGCCACGAGCTACGCTGTCAGAATGTATGATGGAATACCAAGAGCTATTATCACCGACAGACTGAGACCCAGGTACCGGGCAACAACTGCGGATGTGTATTAAAGTATTCATATGAACATTTCCTTGATACTTTCATCCAAATCAAATCAGTTTGGAATAAAAAAAGGATCAAGCATTTCTCTCCCTCTCTCTCATTTCTCAAAGAAACCACAGCTGGTCACATTTTTTTATATTTTTTTCGTCCTGTATGGCTGCGATAATCCCCTTCTAGATCCACTTTTAATTCTCAGTCGCCATAGCAACAGGCTCTGTTGTCAGGTGTGCGTTGACATGCACACCCCACCCATGGCTATCACGGATTTACATAAATAGCCTTTCCACCAGCTTGTCTGTTTCCCCCGGTTCTCCAAGGCAACATCCGCCCACAGAGGAGGTCTGCTGCAATTCTTCTGTTCTTTTGCTGAATTATATCTATCACACACACACACACACACACGGACACACACACTCTGGGTTTCATCTGAGGACACAAAGGACTGGAGATCAGTGGTGGAAGAAGTATTCAGGTCTCTTACTGAAGTAAAAGTACTAATACCACTCTGTAAAATTACTCCACTACAAGTAAAAGTCCTGCATTCAAAACTTACTGAGGTATGAACTGCTTTATGTACTTTTATGTGGTTTAATTTGCGTAATTAATCATATTTTTTCATGTTAAACGTTGACCTGAAAAGTAACTAAAGATGGTAGATAAATGTAGTGGGGTAAAAAGTACAGTATTTGCCTCTAAGTAGTAGTGAAGTACAAGCAAAAAGTCACATTTGTAAAAATACTCTTTTAACCAACATGGTCTCACAGGAATCCGTGAAATAGCCACAGATTCGCTTAACTCAAAATCCGTGGAATAGCCACAGAATCACTCAAATTTCCGTGAAACTGACACGGATTTCGCTACAATGCAAGTTAATGACAGTCATATCCCGTGGCTATTCCAACATATAAAGTGATTATGTACATTCACTGAGTGAATATTTACAAAATAAAACATATATTTCTCGCTAGAAATGTGATCAAAATCCATTTTTATGCAGAAACTAAGTCAAAATATTTATTTTTTCACTAAAAATGAGAGAACTGTCCGCCATGTTTTTGTTTGGTTCAGTTTTGAAGTTCTCGTACCATTTTCTGCAAATTGTACTTTTTACTTCACTACATATACTTTAGAGCTTTTATAGTTACTTTACAGATTAATTGTATTAATACAACGTAACAAAAAAAAATTGGATTACACCAAAAAAAAAAAAACTTTTAAAAATGATATACATATATATTCTGCACCTTTACCAGCTGCAACATTAAAGTCATAAATACATGAATGAAAACAATGAGCTTCGACTTCCTGGTCGCCGGGACCTTGAAAGTCACGTGACTTGGAACAAACCAATAGGAACAAATATCCAAGGAATAGCCACGGGATATGACTGTCATTAACTTGCATTGTAGCGAAATCCGTGTCAGTTTCACGGAAATTTGAGTGATTCCGTGGCTATTCCACAGATTTTGAGTTAAGCAAATCCGTGGCTATTTCACGGATTCCTGTGAGACCAGGTTCCTTTTAACATACAAAACTGTGCTAAGGGCAGTACTTGAGTAAATGTACTTAGTTACATTCCACCACTGCTGCCTTTAGCATCAGATATTGGTTAAAGTGGTGTCATGGAAGTTAAGATTGCTTTTACGTAACTCTGGCTCACAGTGACGCACGCTGCAAACCTTATGAAAGCTCTTGTTATGATGGTGTTAATCATAATAAAGTACTGTGATAAGCAAGGCCAAATCTTTTTGGTTGGGGAGGATTGAATACAAGTAACAGGATGCTTTTAAAATAAAAAATGTGGATAACTTTACAGTTTAAATCGGTGGTGTTCTGAAGAACAAAAGGTCAGAACAAAAAACATGGCGGACAGTTCTCTAATTTTTAGTGAAAAAAAATCAATATTCTGACTTAGTTTCTGCATAAAAATGGATTTTGATCACATTTCTAGTGAGAAATATTTGTTTTATTTTCTAAATATTCACTCAGTGAATGTACATAATCACTTTGTATGTTGGAATAGCCACGGGATATGACTGTCATTAACTTGCATTGTAGCGAAATCCGTGTCAGTTTCACGGAAATTTGAGTGATTCCGTGGCTATTCCACGGATTTTGAGTGAAGCGAATCCGTGGCTATTTCACGGATTCCTGTGAGACCATGTTCCTTTTAACATACAAAATTGTGCTTTTTTTCTTTTTAAATTCGCTTTTAAAGCACTTTGAATGTCCCTGTGTCCGAATTGTGCTATATAAATAAACTTGCCTTGCCTTGCCTAAGGACAGTACTTGAGTAAATATACTTAGTTACATTCCACCAATGCCGGAGATAAGTGACAAGTGAATGTCAAGCTTGATGGATTTGATGCCAAAGTAATGAGGAAAACATATCCTCGCTAATAAGATACACAAACAGTGGACACGCTGTACAAATTAGAGTCGTGACTGAAACACATCTGCATTTTGTCAAAGTGAAAACATGAAAAGTGGTGTTGAGAGTGGGGGGAGGTATGTCAATACCCACATTAATAAACCTCATTATAAAAGTTCTGGCTCAGGCATCACCAATGTTTGTCCTTTTTGTTGTCCGTCTGTCATATTAAAATGTGAATTAACGTTTAAAAAAAGTGATTTATTTGCTTGTTTGTCATCTGGGAGACAAATTAATGTCTGTGTGTATTTGGTTTGATATGAAAAAGATTGTTTTTCTTTGGCGTGTTGAAATAAAACAGGTCTAGCTCTTAGAATGTTGGGCACACGGTCTGTTATTTTTATGGTCAGCTTTAACTTAGTATGCTGTAGGCTTGCTACTCCTTTAATTCAAAATTGAAACTTTTGTTTGAAAGTGGAAGAAAAGCTCTGTAATGATCTCGCCGAATTCAAAATTCACAGTGTATAACTGCTGAGGGGCATGCCTTGTATTCCAGCAGGGTGAGTCTGATCTGTTGCTTGGCCTGTTGTTCTCTGCAGATTAGATTATTGCTGTTCTCTTCTTTAAAGAGCAACATAACACCAGGCCTAAAGCTAAGGTTATACAACCCTCCCTGGTTGAACGTTTCAAGTGTTTTCCACCTCTGACCACGTCAAGCAGCTCTCCTTGGTTCAGACGCTGGTTTAGGACGTACTGTTCGATATGTATTTGGTACAGCTGGGGGAAGAAATAAAAAAGGATACTTTTATTTTCATTTATTTTGAACAGACAGGAGTGTCAAAAACAGATGAAATCATTTCGCAGTGGACTGAGGCAGCATTTTACCCACTGGCAGATTTGGCATTGGTCTACTTTCATTATAAAAAGTAAGGAATATTTGAAACACTTCTGTGTAACACTCTTCCAAAAGGCAACAATAGAATCTCTTACACCGTGAAATAAAAAATCCAATATATGGTTTGTTTTTTTCTCGTCCTGGTGATATATCTATGTCTTATATATATACACTACCGGTCAAAAGTTTTAGAACAGCCCAATTTTTCCAGTTTTTTATTGAAATTCAAGCAGTTCAAGTCAAATGAACAGCTTGAAAGGGTCCAAAGGTAAGTGGTGAACTGCCAGAGGTAAATAAAAAAAGGTAAGCTTAACCAAAACTGGAAAATAATGTACATTTCAGAATTATACAAGTAGGCCTTTTTCAGGGAACAAGAAATGGGTTAACAACTTAACTCTATGGAGTCTTGGACTATTTTGTCCATTTTTGAATTCTTTTCATGTCTTTGTAAGTCATTTTGTGTCTTTTTTTTGTCATTTTGTGTCTTTTGGTGTGTTTTTTTGTCATTTTGTGTCTTTTGGTGTCTTTTTAGTCATTTTGTGTCTTTTGGTGTCTTTTTTGTCATTTTGTGTCTCTTTTTGGTCTTTTTGTGTCTTTTTTAGTCCTTTAGTCCAACATAAAATGTGATTTTGAATCTTTTTTTAACTTTCAAAACACTATCATGCTCAATAAAGAATTTTAAATGTTGCAAATGTGCATTAATTTCAGAGTACACTGAGACATTAAACTGCATCATTTTCAATTAAATTCTGGAAAAGTTGGTGTGTTCTAAAACTTTTGACCAGTAGTGTATATATGGTGCATATCTGAGGCCACTATATGTGCCTTGGATGTTTTTTCATTCACATACCCAACAACAATGGAAAACCAACAAACCGCTCGGTCTTTTACATGCAGCTCTCACTTAATCAGTAGGGCTGGGCAATATATACATATTCTCAAAAAGGTATAAAAATATTTATCTATTCTTCTAAGTCTTTTCTATCAACATGTTGAAAATCCAGCAGCTAAAACTGTGTTAAATTTGTTTTATTGGTACACCAACTTACGTTACTGATAATTGCATGTTGCAGCAAAGCTGGAGTGAATAAAATATACCAAAAGAGAGTTTATTCATTCACTATCCTAAATCACTTATCGGAAGTCAGGTCGCGGGGGGCTGACATGGAGCGAGGAGGCAGACAACCACTCACGCTTTCATTCACTCCTACGGGCAATTTAGAGTCACCAATTAAACCTAAGCTGCATGTCTTTGGACTGTGGGAGGAAGCCGGAGGAGCTGGAGAGAACCCACGCTGACACAGGGAGAAAAAATAGGCTTTACCATTTAAATATTTCAAACAGACTATATGCTTATTGAACCACCAGCAACCATGTCATTTACATATGAAATTACATATATCAGGAGATATAATAGATTTTGTGCATGTCACCCAAGGTTATAATAGTTTTGGATTTTTCATTAGTTTTAGTTTTAATTTTGTTGTCAATTTTTGTTTTCAAATTCAGTTAGTTTTACTTAGTTTTTAGAGTGAGTTTGCTAGTTTTGATTAGTTTTATTTTTTGGAAAATGCTTAGTTTTAGTTTAGTTTAGTAGGAATTATGTGCTTAACAAAAAAGTGTGAAATAACTGAAAACATGTCTTATATTCTAGTAAGCAAAGGGTGGCTACTTTGAGGAATCTAAAACACTTTTTTGTTAAGTACATAATTCCATATGTGTTCATTCATAGTTTTGATGCCTTCAGTGAGAATCTACAATGTAAATAGTCATGAAAATAAAGATTGAATGAGAAGGTGTGTGTCCAAACTTTTGGCCTGTACTGTATATCTCTGCAGCAGGAAGAAAATTGCAGATGCAGGTGAGCAAAAACAAGACACAAATATAATGTGAAAAAGGTGATAAACTGTCAAGAAAGAATAGTTTCATTTCCAAGCTGCAGCTGTAGAAGATCTCCATTACATTAACAGCCACTCACGCCACTCCCCTCTTTCTCAGTAGGACATCAAAATGTCAGAACTAAATTCAATCCAGGCGCACACTGAAGAGATTGCATCCCTTCAGTCCTCGTAATAGTGTTGGCATTTTTTTGTGTGTGGGTAAAATATTTGCTGTCCTCTATCTCGCCTCAGCTCTGATGGGCATGGAGTGTCCTAATACCCCCGCGCTCTCTGAGGTAATGGGACAAGAGAGATGAGCAGCCTCACAGCGAAGGGTCTCAGAGTTTATCATGCCGCTCGATGTCTGAGAAGAGAGAAAATTAGGAGTGCAAACACACATTACACTTAAATTAGATCAGCGTCTCCACTTCTCAGCCACGTCTGCCTGCAGGGAGAATGAGCTTCACCTTAATTCTAAAAGCACACAAAAGCTATTTTGTTCTTCTCCTATTGTAACAACATCGTCAACAGGCTTGTGTGGACAAGCGATTATAGACAAGGTTTTTGAATAAAGTGCCTGTTGTTGTTCCCCGCTGAACACTAAGCATTATAAAACAAGGTGTTTGTGTTATTGTAAATCGTCAGAGAAACACAATTAAATCTACTTCAGTGGCGGCTCCTGCTCTCATGCCTTAGAGTATCCTTGGATCTTTGCCTTTTGATTTCTGACATTAAAACTGTCCCCTTGCCATTTGTTACGCATATATTAGCCTTTACATGATTGATTGAATTCATTCATTATTTTCGCTGTTTTTAATCTTCTCAAAATGAAAAAAAAAAGAGCCTGTAGGTTGGGGCTGAATAGGAATTACCCGGCGGAGCATAGCTAATTACCAAACATTAGCATATGCAAATGAAAGCCGTTATCTTGTGTACAAAATGTTGCTTATGGTAAACACCTGCTAATCACTTTAACAAGTTTAGCTGTTTAAATGCTGGTAATTGCATATTGTTCAAACATATGGGCTTGATTCAGTGTGATTCAAGGTAAGAGCAGGAAGATGTTCCTCTTTTGTGTCCACTCTCTGTTTCACCTTGGTGCTGCAGCTCCTTTGATGAAAAGACTGAAAAGGGAATAAAAGATGTTCTCTGCCTTTAGCATCAGATATTGGTTAAAGTGGTGTCATGGAAGTTAAGATTGCTTTTACGTAACTCTGGCTCACAGTGACGCACGCTGCAAACCTTATGAAAGCTCTTGTTATGATGGTGTTAATCATAATAAAGTACTGTGATAAGCAAGGCCAAATCTTTTTGGTTGGGGAGGATTGAATACAAGTAACAGGATGCTTTTAAAATAAAAAATGTGGATAACTTTACAGTTTCAATTGGTGGCGTTCTGAATCTAGCTATACTGTTTTTAAAAACAGAGGTTGTGTTTGGTTTGTTTGTTTGTTTGTTTGTTTGTTTGTTTGTCATCAGGGTTATGGAAAAACTACAGGCCTGATTTTTATTAAACTTGGTGAAAGTGCTATTCTTGTGTTTGTTTTACTTCTACCTGTGTCTTTATTTTATTTGTTTTTTATTTCATTTTATTTATTTTAGTTTATTTTTTTGCCTCTCTTTCTATATATTATTCAGTCTATGTGAAGTATTTAATTGCCTCTGCTGTCATGTATGTTCTCTGTTTTGTGTCTGTTTAAAAATGAATAAAATATTGGTTAAAAAAATAAAAAAACTTGGTGAAAGTTGTTGGCCTGGAAATATAAGAGCTTGAAAATGAGCTCAGCGAGAGGAGATTTTTTTTAGAAGTGTTCTAAAAGTAATTCAAAGTATTCAGAATACAACCACAATTACAAAAAAGTTGTGACAATGTGTAAAATATAAATAAAAACAGGGTCCTTCAAATTCATAATGATGGTACCGTATTTATTTACAAAAACAAAACAAGTTTCCCTGTTTGAGAATTAAATATCTTTGCACAGTATTTAATTGGAAGTTGGTAGTTGGAAGTTGGAAGTTTTTCAAAGGTTCCCAACTTGTTTGAAATAAGGGTTTGAATATTTTGATTGAATACGTTACAATTAATTTAAAACGTTGCAATTAATTAAAAAAATATATTTTAGTGGATGTATTAGTCATTTTCAAATAACACACACACTCTAATGAGGGACCCCACAAAGATAGAAGTACAAGAATGTGTGTGTACACATTCTTGTACTTCTATCTTTGTGGGGTCCCTCATTAGAACAGTGATTTCCCTTGCAAGGTTATAATAGTTTCGGGTTTTTCATTAGTTTTAGTTTTAATTTTGTTGTGAATTTTAGTTTTTATTAGTTTTAATGTTAGTTGTAGTTTTTTGTAATGGGGTATTTGTTGGGTGGGAGATTAAAATAGGTCACAGTAAATTTTGCCTTTATTTCCTTTGTCTTATCCATCTTTATTATGTATGAAAAAAGTTGACAAAGACGAAAACGAAGGACATTTTCACTATAATTGTAGTTAGTTTTGTAACCACACAATACAGTTTCAGTTAATTATCATTATCATGTAACCTTTAACCCTTAAAACAAAGTCTAAAATTGCAAAAAAAAACGTGTTCCGGTCCTCACTATGTAGGAAGTACAAGAACACACACACACACACACACACACACACACACACACACGGCTTATAAGCGAACCTCCCTCTTAAACCTATAAATAATTATACTTTACTTAAATTACATAGCTAAGTGAAAAAAAAAAAACATGATACAAAGGTGATTTGAACATCTGTAGGGATCTTTTGAGATTGGTCTTAGATTTGTATTTAGTCATTTTGTCATTCCACAGTCATTCTTCTTCTTGTAAGATGTGCTTGATAATGAGAAGTAAACTCAAAGTAACTATGACAAAAATTAGGTAGAGATGCAGGAAGGCAAATGACTTAATACATAATGACACAAAGTTCTTAACAAAGTACTCCTCCAAAATGAAACCAAATGCCACATGAGAGACCCACCTTATTATATCTTGTCACATATTTGTAATAAAGAATCTGCCCAGTCATTGTTCGGACTAAATTCTCAGGCCTTGTTTCATAAATGCAGTGGCAATATAACAAGTAGCCCTCCAGTCTGAATTAGAGAGTCCTTTTTACATAAAAGTCACGGCGGTAATCTTTGCAGGTCTGACCTACAGTAGTAACATTTCCATAACACTTTCAACACGGCACAAATCTGATTTGAATACTGTCAGATTAATGCAGCAACAGCAACAAGGTCAAATACGGACACAGAGAGAGACTGGATGCCCGGTAGCAGACGTCTCTTTCTAATAAATGATGAAATTGATGAGAAAATGTATGAGGAGATACGGTGTGAAAACTTTTGTTTGAAAGTCATCACTTTCTATCTTACTGCCAAGTCTTTCTCTCGTGAAATGCACGCTGAAAAGCCCCGTGGTTCTTTCTGTAAATGTCCTAACAAGTGTGGATAAAGCTGCAGCCGACATTATACAGACCTGTGTCTAAATGACAAAAGGCCATCATGTTAAGTTAACACACAGATTAGGCCAGCAATGTTACACTCAAAAAAAGCAAACTGGGTGTCTGCTACCTTCTCCTTAGTCTAACATGTAGCTTCTACTTAATAAAATGATGTTTTGTGGTTGAACAGTTTTAAAACATGTAGTTTTAGCATAAAATGCAACACTTTAAAATTTAGTAGAATACTTTATGTTAAAACAACCTAATAACATTGCTGAATATAATACTCTGTCTAAAAATTCTTTATTTTCTGAATAATTACTATTATGTTCATTTTCATATGATAAAGGTAATCTTTCAGGCTAAACCACTTCAACCTAACTTTGTTTTGTTGGCTCAGCACAATTAATTCATGTACTGCACTATTTTAAAAAGTAGTTGTAACTACCCTATTAAATAAAGTAACTCTTAATAATGTCATACACGTTTAAATGGCCCAAGAAAATTACGTTAGTATGTTACAATTACCCTTACAAATCTAGTTGGACTGAGCCCTGGTAATTAAGAAACAGTAACGCAAATACATCATGTTGACCCAACATATTTAGATTTTGTTCACTCAACAAAACTGTTTCTCGCTAAATTAAAGCATTTTATTTAGGTGGAAATTATTTCCATAATTTTATTTTGTTCTGGGAACAAGTTATTTTTTTGAGTGTATGCATCCCATGTCTGAAAAAGGGCTTAAGAAGGTGGACACACTGTTGATGATGCAACAAACAGAAACAAAAGTCTCAAAGATGTGGTGAAGAAAAAAATTTGACAAATGCTGTCGTCCTTGGATTCGCTTTATAATTTCTGAGAAACGGCTCACAAAGGAAGCAGTCAAAGGTTATCAAGTGAGGATTTTGTAGTGAGGGGGCCCTGTGGCAGAAAAAAACTCTCTGTCCTCAGAGGTTAGAGCTCTGTGAATGACAGTGGACAGAGACCTCGGGGCCAACTTTACAGTTTTACACAACACACATGCACACTCAAAAAAAGAACTTGTTCCCAGAACAAAATAAAATTATGGAAAAAATTTCCACCTAAATAAAACTCTTTAATTTAGCGAGAAACAGTTTTGTTGAGTGAACAAAATGTAAATATGTCGGGTCAACATGATGTATTTGCGTTACTGTAAATTAATGACCAGGCGTCAGTCCAACTAGATTTGTAAGGGTAATTGTAACATACGAACATAATTTTCTTGGGCCATTTAAACGTGTATGACATTATTAAGAGTTACTTTATTTAATAGGGTAGTTACAACTACTTTTTAAAATAGTGAAGGACATGAATTAATTGTGCTGAGCCAACAAAACAAAGTTAGGTTGAAGTGGTTTAGCCTAAAAGATCTTCATTATATGAAAATGAACATAATAGTAATTATTCAGGAAATAAATAATTTTTAAACAGAGTATTACATTCAGCAATTTAATTAGGTTGTTTTAACACAAAGTATTCTAGTCAATTTTAAAGTGTTGCATTTTATGCTAAAACTACATGTTTTAAAACTGTTCAACCACAAAACATCATTTTATTTAGTAGAAGACTAGAAGATGTTAGACTAAGGAGAAGGTAACAGACACCCAGTTTGCTTTACACACACTGTCTTCTTTTTGGTCCATGAGGTGATTTAGAGATACACTTTCTTTCTCCTTCTTGTTGTGCGCATGCTCACACAGTCGAACTGCGTGTGTGTGCAGAAAACACAAAGAAAGAAAAGGTGGTGAGACAGTGGGAATAAATGCTGGTATGTCTCTCTGAGTCACCCTGCGGACCTCTTACAGAGAAGATACAATCATTTCATCATGTCTCAGCTAACACCTACCTTATCTCCTGCTGGAGGGAACAGGGCGTGAGTCAGCCCCACGGAAAAAGACCATTTTGCTCTCTAAACACACTTATTTGATGATACAGAAAAGCTGTGGCAATAATTCAGCCCTCTGTGGGGGTTGTACTTTCACAATAATTGTGACCAAGTGGCTCATACTTTATGTGGAGTGGAGGGTAATTAAAATCTGCACGTTTTCGTTTCTGCACAGCTGGCTGGATTTAAGTTCATGATGCAGTCTGTGTTTCAATTTGTCAAGAGTGAACGCTCGCTGGCTTTCTTTTTTAGTTTGCTGCTAAAGCGACGATGTAGGGAACAATGTTTTCACTGACACACACAAGTGCAACTGCAATTAAAAAGAGTTGTTTTTTTTTTAAGGAGAGAGAAATGTTTATCAGTGAGAACATTTAACACTGTTTTTAATATACACTACCGGTCAAAAGTTTTAGAACACCCCAATTTTTCCAGTTTTTTATTGAAATTCAAGCAGTTCAAGTCAAATGAACAGCTTGAAAGGGTACAAAGGTAAGTGGTGAACTGCCAGAGGTAAATAAAAAAAGGTAAGCTTAACCAAAACTGAAAAATAATGTACATTTCAGAATTATACAAGGAGGCCTTTTTCAGGGAACAAGAAGTGGGTTAACAACTTAACTCTATGGAGTCTTGGGCTATTTTGTCCATTTTTTAATTCTTTTCATGTCTTTGTAAGTCATTTTGTGTCTTTTTTTGGTCATTTTGTGTCTTTTGGTGTCTTTTTTTTAGTTATTTTGTGTCTTTTTTTGTCTTTTGGTGTCTTTTTTTAGTCATTTTGTGTCTTTTTTTGGTCATTTTGTGTCTATTTTTTGTCATTTTGTGTCTTTTGGCGTCTTTTTGTGTCATTTTGTGTCTTTTTTTGTCATTTTGTGTCTTTTTTTGGTCGTTTTGTGTCTTTTGGTGTCTTTTTTTGGTCATTTTGTGTCTATTTTAGTCCTTAGTCCAACATAAAATGTGATTTTGAATCTCTTTTACTTTCAAAACACTATCATGCTCAATAAAGAATTTTAAATGTTGCAAATGTGCATTAATTTCAGAGTACACTGAGACATTAAACTGCGTCATTTTCAATTAAATTCTGGAAAAGTTGGTGTGTTCTAAAACTTTTGACCAGTAGTGTATGTTGGTTTGAATGGGAATGTCTGTCCTACTCCTATTCTATTCACAATAATATAATATAATAATATGAAGCTGACCAGGAAGCTTTAACATTCATCACCAAAACCAGAATCCATAAAACACTGTGTTAATTCAGGATTTAATTCACTACTTTGAGCTAAGACGATCTGAATTTTTAATTGATTGAGAGACAGTCACAAATACCTTTAAAATTAAATTAATTGTCATTTTTTAAAGCAAAATATTATCTTTAAATGTGAGATTTAACTCACCTTATTTTGTAACATATGACAGTAAGTCAATTTTAGACTGATCAGATTAAACAAGGACTTTTAATTTGCCACTGTGCACTGTTTTCTGACATTTTATACACTATAATTAATTCAGGAAATAATCCGCAACAATGAAAATAATTGTTGGCCGCAGCCCAAGTTTGAGGACAGTAGTATTAAATGTTTTGGGTTGGCTCAAAGAGTTTTGGCTTGTTAAAAATAATAAACTATGTGGGTTATCTGAGTAACAGCTACTTTATAAGCTACTTACATCAGGAACCTTCAGGAACTCATCACATCAGTTTTCTACTCAAACAGCCTCCAGACAAAACAAATCACAATAACCTGGCAGCTCCTGGGCTGTAAACTGAAGCGGAACAGTGAGTCAATCACTATCTTAAAAATACAGAAACGTCTTTCACACACCTTTAAATTGACTCATTGAGAGCATTTCCTTTCACACATTTATCTCAAATTGGCTCTAGTTAAACTGCCATAAAACTAGATGGACCTAAAAGTCTGCAGATGCCCCAAAAACAGAAACATGCTTCTCCAACTGTTGCCCGGAAAACCTTCAAACCCTTGCAGGCACATTATTCCGTGCTATAAATCTCACTCATTATGAAAATGTTAAAAAAAAATACCCCATCTCTAAGCACATACTTTTAGTCTTTTATTTAAAAGAGATACTCTTCAAAATTTTTAATTATATATGGCTCTGGCTCCTACATAGTTTGAATGCACTTATATTAAGTCACTTTGGAAGAAAGTATCTTCCAAATGCATCATGGTCTCACAGGAATCCGTGAAATAGCCACGGATTCGCTTAATATTTTGAATATCGCACTGACGTCCTATTGGATTTAAACTTAACCCAGGGCACTTACTCTTGCTATGCTTTTGACTTCATCTTTGCGTGTGTTGTATAATCTCTACTTGTATGTATAAAAGAAAAAAAAACATTTTGAAGATTGTTAAAGACGGCTGGGGGATTCGTAAAAGTGACAGAGTTCCAGATCATCAACATCAGCCAGGTTTGCTTCTTTAATAACAGTCTTGGAAAAGGACGGATAGATTGTTTAAGATTGCAATAATTATTGTGAGACAAAGGATGTTAAAATAATTGATTATTCTCTATTTTGGTAAATTATTTGATTGCTTGATTTCTGCTTCTCTGCTGTTTGACTCCCTGGTGTCTGTCTCTGTTCTCTGTTCTCTGTCTAAAGATCTCTGTGCATTTATATTAAATCAGGCAATATGATTTTGATACAATGATAATGTTTGTGTGTTAATCTTGATTTAGAAACTGTGATTACTTTGATTACATATATTCCATTTGCTTAAACTGATTAAGATTCTATAATCACAAAGAATATTATTGTCTGTTTTATATTTTTTAGACTTTAAAAGAACAAGTAGACATAGAAGAATATTTGGGCTCTTGTTATATCTCTGTAGAACATAACAAGGCAAAATGTTCATCATAACAAGTTAGTTAGCAGGTCAGCATGGCCTAGACTGGCGAATCAGCGGATGAAGAAGGCGGAACTTCCTGGAAGAAATCCACCAGCATGTTTTGTAAACAATTGTGAGGATTTATTGGGTTCGTAGGGAGAGAGACGAGGTTCAGACTTCACAAACTGAAACCCGTCTGTTTGTATTCAGGGACATGGAGAGTGAACCTGGAGATCTCTGTATAATGCACATTTTTTGACGTATTGTAATAAAATGTTAAACTGAGAACTTGGACGTCCTCCTGCTCATCATTTCCCCATCAACGATTTGCGCAGAAAAATGGTGAGGGTTTTCTGTTGGTGACAGATTATTCAATTTTCAAGGTTTCCTCATGACAATTTTCTAACATTTACTTGCCTTTGTTTATATTATCTCTGTAAGCTTATGTACCATCCCGAAATCTTTTGGTGTAATTTAGGGTGACCAAGCGTCCTCTTTTGCCCGGACATGTCCACTTTTTACGTCCTGTCCGGGGCGTCCGGCCGGGTTTTATAAATTCACGAAAATGTCCGGTGTTCACTGTTTTTCATAGGACCAGTACACGTGCACGTAAACCGGCGCTTTGCACACAATTTTGCGAGACGTAATTACCAAGAGGCTGCCTGGTGGGCGGGTCAGCGCCGCGCACACACACAGAGAGAGAGACAGAGAGCAGAGCAGACAGAGGGCAGATCGAAAAGTATAGATCCTTTTTGTTTGTTAAGTTAGTATCTTTGTGAGACTCTTCTATTATTTATCTTATTGCAGTTATTAAGAGATATATTGTTGAAGCTAGATTTTTCTAACAGAAGAGTTCATATTTAGAACATTATTTCATATTATTTATTCATTTATTTGAAAAGAGTCTACGAGAGCTATTATTTTGTTACAAGTTTTTACAGATTTCATTTTATTTTATTACAGAAGTTAATTTTGCACCATTGAAGCGTAATAAAGCATGTTCATCAACCTCCGAGAAGCCTGTCTGAATTTGTGTCTCGAGGCCGTGCCGATTGTCCTCTTTTTTGGAAATCAAAATATGGTCACCCTAGTGTAATTCCTTTGGATATACACGGCGTCTAACAAACCACAGAGAAAGTCCTGGCTTCTTGAAGCTACAGTATAATGCCTGACACCAAGAAACTAACACCTGACATACTACAGTACCTGGCTCAGTGGAACCTGCATTGCCATGTTTCTTTTTATCAAGCTTGTCCCACCAAGCAACAGTAAGGAAACAAGAACACTGAATAGTCAATAAGCATTAACAGTGTTTGCCAACATGGCTGATAAGGACTGGATTGGTAGAATTAGGCAGACATGAGGCCTAATTATACATCTTTTTTAAACTTTTAGCATCGTATTTGTAATGGTGTGATCACAATACACATCATTAGGATTAACCACACCATTATGCACATGCATGGCTTATCTTTAGGGCTTTTCATGTGTTAAGGGTCCCATTAGCTGCAGCCAAAGTGTGAAGCACTTTACTAAATCATTACTTTGAAAAGAGGCTGAAATGGTTCACTGTAAGTGTGAATTAAAGGCTGCAGGTCCAGTGAAAGGGAAAAGCAGCTATCAATGGATAGATTTTCTCCTCATCTCAGCAGTTTGCTGTTGCTAAATTGGTAAAATTGGTTGGTAAATTCAGTACATGTTCCCTCTAATTATACACAAAAATGGCCTCTGATTCGAAACATTAAGCTAAACACCTGCTCGCTGTGTTTTCCACTCAAGGTGAAGGTCAGCGCAGGTGTGTGGGCAGTCCCGTTTCCAGTGCCAAGCTCTCTGGACACTCCTCAGCCACCGGTCGACAAGGAGTAACCAGCCGTATCGGATATTTCCATGTCTCCAATGTTCCAGTCTGGAAATCACCTGCTCCTGGGACGCATCCATCTTCCATGATGATGGGCCTCCCCTTCTTCCTTCCTTCCATCTATACTTCTTTTACCTCTATACCAGGGGTCTCAAACTCAAATTACCTGGGGGCCGCTGGAGGCAGTATCAAAATGACCAAAAAAAGACACAAAATTACTAAGAAAAAGACACAAAATGACAGAAAAAAAACTAAATTACATAAAAAAGACACTAAATGACCAAAAAAAGACACTAAATTACTAAGAAAAAGACACAAAATGACAGAAAAAAACTAAATTACTTAAAAAAGACACTAAATGACCAAAAAAAGACACTAAATTACTAAGAAAAAGACACTAAATGACCAAAAAAAGACACTAAATTACTAAGAAAAAGACACAAAATGACAGAAAAAACTAAATTACTTACAAAAGATACAAAATGACCAATAAAAGACAAAATGACCTAATGAATACACAAAATTACTTAAAAAGACACAAAATTACTAGAAAAAGACACAAAATTACCAAAAAAAGACACAAAATTACCAAAAAGACACAAAATTGCTAAAAAAAAAAAAAGACACAAAATTACCAAAAAGACACAAAATGACCAAAAAAAACCCTTTCTTTTTGTTAACGCTGTCATAGAAACAAGTGAAACAAAGCTCCAGTTTGCACAATAAAGGGACCTTCCACACACAACACGGTAAAGTGCCATTTAAATAAAACTCACATTAAACTTACATATCAAGGTGAGGGCCACAAAATATCGCCTCGAGGGCCCCAATTGGCCCGCGGGCCACGAGTTTGAGACCCATGCTCTATACCTTCCTCACTGCCCTTTTTCCCCTTCACTTTTCTTTTTTCCGACGTGGTCTCTTAGGGACGGAGAGTCATTAGCAGGTAATGAATGCTGGCGATGTGTGATTTCAGCGAGTGTCTGTAGGGCTGACCGAATGGGGACCTAGAGAGTGGACATTTTCCTCACCGCTCCTTGTCCGTGCTCTGGGGAAGATGGGGGAATTTCGGTTATTTTGGCCGCGCTCTGAAGGAGGGGACGTCGTAATTGGCTCCCCTCGGAGACTGGCTAACGTCAGAGCAAAATGTGCCCAATTTGCTGCGGCCGGTTCATTCCACAAAGCCACATATAGCATGTATAATAGATGTGCATCTCTCTCTCTCAGTCTTCAGGGCGGATGAAGCAGCTCTGATTTTCACCCTGTAGTGTGTGAGCAGGAGGGGGAGTGCAAACCCGGCTTCATGATTGGATGACATGCTGGGTGATACATTGTTGAACTGCTTTGACCGCTGTGCTGTGAAAGTTACCATCAAGAACATCTTACTGCTGAAATATACATCAGGATCTCAGCCAGTTAAATATAGATGTAGTGTACAGCATGTATGCTGAGTGAGGACAGTATGTTTCACTTTGTGTGTGTGTGTTTGTGTGTGTTTTTGTGTGTGTGTGTGACACCGGCTGCTGCTGTGTTTTCCCACAGTGTCACTCTACCCTGTTGGGGAATGTCTGACATGTACTCCGCTTTGTTTACCAGGCTTGAAATGAGGCAGCCTCATCTTTTATACTTTTCAAGTATCTGTCACTTTCAAGATGCATGAGTGGGCCAGCAAGTCACCAATATATTTTTTATCTAGTTTCCATTTAAACTAGCTAGGACTTGTTCACACACAAGAGATTGTCATCAGCGTACGAGTATTCCCACTGCAAGGGAGCCACTACGGACAACTTTTTTTTTTTCGTGGTTTTCAAAATCAAAACTATTTTCACACGACAGTGGGTAGTCTAACCTTCTCAACTATGCTCTCTGCTGAGATGGTGGGGAAGATGAGAGGCAGCCAGACACAGGAGAGAATGTAATGATGGGATTTTATCCTGGGCCAGGGGAGCGTGTTGAACAGAGGACGGGTGAAAATGAATAGAATATTGGACGTATTTTATTATTTTGGAGGCAAGATAGCACATCAAGCTTATTTTTAACAGTAATACCCCCAATAACATGGTGAGTCATAGCATGCACAAGCCCCTCCATCATCCATTATCTTTAAAATGGATAGAAAATGGTCGGATTCCTGTTTCAGATTACACTGCGAGTTTCACGTGCACTGTAAAAAAGGTTTGTAGAAATAACAGTAAAACTCTGTCAAATACATCAGAAATAGGGCATAAAATGAAAAAATTGTATATCACCGTATTAGACACTTTTAATTACCGTAAATCAAAGAATAGCACAAAACTTTTACTCTTTTCTGTCATAAACTTTAGGAAACACAGTTTTGCTGTAAAAAATATTAGATTTTTCTTTTAAAATGAATGGAGAAATACCATAACGTCACAAGGACATAACTACCCTAAAAATAATAGCAGACCAAAGGACCTAACAAAGGACCTAAAATGACCAAGAGTCACAAAACGACCAAAAAAAGAGACAGAAAACGACCAAAAGAGACACAAAACGACCAAAAAAAGAGACAGAAAACGACCAAAAGAGACACAAAACCATCAAAAAAGACACAAAATGACCAAAAGAGACACAAAACTATCTAAAAAGACACAAAATGACCAAAAAAAAAATCACCGTATTAGACACTTTTAATTACCGTAAATCAAAGAATAGCGCAAAACTTTTACTTTTTTCTGTCATAAACTGGAAGAAACACACAGTTTTGCTGTAAAATATAACATTTTCATGCAAAATTGATGGAGAAATACCATGATGTGTGAATGAATGACACAATTACCCTAAAAATAACAGGATTATTCAGACTAAATTACAGTTTTTGCTGATATTTACATTTAAATTTAGAATAGAAAATCCTCTCACTGTAATTTTTACGGTGAAGTTCTGGCAACCACAGCTGCCGGTATTTTACCGTAAATTAAACACATTATTTTTTACAGTGCACTGTAAAAAATGTTTGTAGAAATTACAGTAAAACTCTGTCAAATTACATCAGAAATAGGCCGTAAAATTAAATATTGTATATCACCGTAGTAGATTCTTTTAATTACCATAAATCAAGGGTCTCAAACTCTTTGATGTGAGTTTTATATCAATGTCCCTTCACCATGTTGTGTATGGAAGGTCCCTTTAATTACTTTTTTTGGTGTCTTTTTAAAATAATTGTGTGTCCTTTTTTAATAATTGTATGTCTTTTTTTCATAATTTTGTGTCTCTTTTTGGTAATTCTGTGTCTTTTTACCGTAAATTAAACAGATTATTTTTTACAGTGTGTGCTCGGCCTAAAAATACACTAAAACTGGGGGGATGCCAGCTCAATGCCCAGGTGAGCTCCACAATAAAAGCAGCAGTGATGAGCACTGCTCGTATCTGCAAGGGGGATATAAATGGTGTTGCTAACGCTGCAAGGCTGGCTGTGACTTGTGCATGCAGTGAGATAGCATGCCAGGAGGCCAAGGAAATCTCATTCCCCTTACATTTTCTGGCTGGCTTGGACCAACCCCGGATGAATGATAAATGAGCTGTTGAAGCCGAGGTCTTGTGCGCAATCGTCACCCATATCATAACTGTCAGAGCGGTCACAGGATTGCTGTGATTCAGAAGACAAAAGAACAATAAAACTTCCGGCAGTAATTTTCCCAAACGCACAAAGAGCAGCTGTATATGACTAATATTTAGGAACTCTTTCATTTCCTTCCACTATCACCAGGATCTTTTCACAATTACGGCGATAACAATTATTGTAATTGCATCACTCAGCAACCATCCCGTCATCTGCATCTCCTTCACCATGAAATGATGATGTATGTCTGCAGCAGGCGCTGGTCTGTACATAATGTTCAGTCTATCATAGAAACAGCAGTCATCGCCATGGTTACCCAAGAAATATGAGATATATTCCACCTTTTTGCTCTTGTGTCAGTATAATCACCGCCGAAAGATGCTGAGGCATGACCCACCGCCTCACTGCTGCTGTGCCAGTATTAGAAGTCTCATTTCAAAATACTGTGTTTCCTTCTGCAGTAATTTGTTGAGAGGTGGTTACACTTTAATAAAATGCTATTGTTCAGCATGCAATGTGATTTTTTTTTATTTTTCACAGACTAGTTATTTTCCTTTGTTTCTAATTTTCATATTGTCCAATCAGGGTCAGTTGATCTTATTGTGAGTCCGACAGACTAAATAAACTCTAAAGCATGGGTCTCAAACTCGCGGCCCGCGGGCCAATTGCGGCCCTCGTCACGATATTTTGTGGCCCCCACCTTGATATGAAAGTTTAATGTGAGTTTTATATGAATGACACTTTACTGTGTTGTGTGTGGAAGGTCCCTTTTATTACTTTTTTTTGGGTAATTTTGTCTTTTTTAATAATTTTGTTTCTTTTTTGGTAATTGTGTGTCTTTTTAAAATAATTTTGTGACTTTTTTTAGTAATTTTTTTTTTCTGTCATTTTGTGTCTTTTTGGTCACTTTGTGTATTTTTTGGGTCATTTTGTGTATTTTTTTGGTCATTTTGTGTCTTTTTAACGTAATTTTTTAACGTAATGTAGTGTTTTATCAGTCATTTTGTCTTTTTTTATAATTTTGTGTCTTTTTTTGGTCATTTTGATACTGCCTCCAGCGGCCCCCAGGTAATTTGAGTTTGAGATTTCTGCTCTAAAGTAACTAAGTACTTTTATTCAAGTACTGTACTTGACAATAGGACAGTTTTGAGGTACTTGTACTTTACTTGAGTATTTCCACATGTACAGTACCTTTATACTTTTACAATGAAAAAAGAAAATAGTTGAACCAACTTAACTGAATTGTTTCATTTGGTAACACCTAAATGAATTAAGTTCTTTCAAATTAATTTAAAATCAATTGTGTTAATCTAACTTATTAAATTAATTTGAAAGAACTTAATTCATTTAGGTGTTACCAAATGAAACAATTCAATTAAGGTGGTGCTTTTTTCAGTGTACTTTGCTACATTTTAGAGGCAAATATTGTACTACATATTCCTCTATATTTAGCTCCAGGCTGAAAACCCTAACCCTATTTTATAATGATGTGCTATTTTTTTAACCCTGTATCATGAGAAGCAAAACTCTCATATGGGTCATTTTGAAAAACACTCATATGTGTTATGTTAAGGTGGTATTCTGTCCTTTCAGTTGGAGAGTTTGTTGGACTTTCTGAATATCTGTATTCCCACAATTCACATGTTTTTCAGTTATGTTAGCTACATAAGTTTAGCATTGAACTTTTAACTTTTTTCTCCACCCTCTCACTCTCCTGCTCTCTTCTGCTATTCTCAGGATTCTAAGGTAGTTTATTTGCCGTGTTGGAGGCAGGGTTTGGTGTATTATAAGCGCAGCTCTGCACCATGGAAACTCAATTGTTACCGTTAGCTGCTATAGATAGCCAGCCCCCAGTAGTCGTGCCATTACATCTAATGTAACTCCTGTTACCAAGCAGCTTTTATTTCGGGATCCAGCGGGCAGACATGCTGTTCCACCAGAAACATCTATAAATGCACAATAGGGCACAGATTCTAAAGATTCTGTTAAAATCGCCTCAGTATCAACGTAGGAATCATGTCGTCAGTCATCACTTCAAGACGTCCACGTATGATTCAACACAGGCCTATTTCCCATTGTTTTATTTGACACAATTCATTCTGTCTAAAAGGCACAATTGGAAGAATATTTCTGCCTGGAGCTACAAGGTCCTGCTTATCTCCGACGGAAGAGAAAGGTGTACATCATCACAATGTGCTGCCATAGAGATTCAGCCTTTGTGCTCCTAGATTCTCTCTTATTGCACAAAAAATCTCAATTCCATCTCAAGGACGGTCCTCCTCGCATTCCAATTGTTCATCTGCAGAAGCGGCAATGGGGAATGTGAACGTTAAATGACCCTGAACTTGATGGATTCTGTTTTTGTGAGATTCCCTCAGGGCTAAGTAGCCATTTGACACATGTCGTTGCCATGGTAAATGGAAGCTTCGCCGGGAAAGGCGGGAGAGTCCGTTAAAGGTTAAGATGTCAGTGATTGGCTGGACGCGCACTAAACAAGAAAAGGGAGTTTCCAGCTCGGGGCCTCTGATTGGGCGGAGGGGAAACGGCGTGTCCTTGGTTGGTCGAGCAATGTGTCTTTGGATCCTGGACACACACTCACCATGTTCTCATCTGCTCCTGCTAATTAGCTGTTCGCCTGAGAGAGCACTGTGCTGCCCGCCAACCCCATTAGCCAAGCAAACTGTCCCCATGAATCCCTGCTTCACAAACAAACAGTCATACCCGTCTCTCCATCGCGGCTCCCACCGAGCTTGTATCTCTGCGAGAATGACAGATTTTATTTATCTAATACCCCAGACCCTTTGAGTGATGTGTTGATGCTGAAATTACAGGGTGTGCTTGGTTTAAGCATGGCCAAAATGGAATATGTGAGGGGGCGCACTCATCTCTCATCCTCCTCCTATTCTGCTCCAGCAGCATAATGAGCCATCAGCTACTGCTGACAACCTAACATCAGCTGGCCAATTAATGCCCATGCTTCTTTTTTAATCAGGCGCCTGTGCAGACGCCTCAGTCCAACATTGTCTAGGCCCTTGCTATTTGGAGGCAGCTTTTTTGTGAGGCTTTATAATGATTTCCTGAAGAAAAGTAGAATTCACATTCTGCCAGATGATTAGTACTCAATGGGAGAATCTTGGACGGAAGCCTGGAGGTAGTGCGGTATCCAGCGAAAACCCACAAGGCGTGCATACTATACTGCACAATAAATACAATTAGAGAGCGTTTGATAGAAGGACAACTCGTGGAGGGCTTCAAGAGGTTGGCAGCTCGGATAATTCCACAAAAATGCAATGCATAGTGTTTCAAAGAGTCTGGTGTTGTCTTTTAAAAGGAGTTGCAGAGATAAAATATTCCAGGCTAAGATATCTTTTGATGTTAAAGAGGTGTCAAGAGATAAACAGTCCTTTGAGAGGCAGAAAAAGATGGAAACAGATGTTCAAAAAGCCAACAAAAGAGCCTCAGAACGAAGTAGAAGCTAGAGAAGCGGAGCAACAAAGAGACCCATCTTCTCATTACCCAGTCAACAGAAGTGGCCCGTTTGCACTGCCAAGAGGAAAGGGGAGGGGCAATGGCAATGAAAGAGGGAGAAGGAGAGACAGATAGAAGAGTATGAGCCCTCCAAATGGTACTGTCAGAAGATAAGGAGAGCTATTTGGTTGTGGCTGATGCTCCAGAGCTGGGTCACGCATCGCTACTTTTGACAAGCTCTCAGTCTGCTGTCACTCAGTGGACTCCCTTATCTGGGTTAGCCTCGCTGTGGAAACCCACCACATTTCCCAGAGATGCTCCTGTGAAACATGCATGATTTTTGATCACATTTTCCATCCATGTCCTACAGTATGTTATTAGAGTGGTGATATGAGCTGGAGCTGGCACTGCACACCCTGAATACATCCTTCTTTTCTATCCTCCCAGTGGTACATCGCTGCTATCAACTGTACCATGCCTGGTTTATGAACCAGGCATCGATTTATATGTTAATTATATCCTGGAACAGATTTAACAAGCTCTAATGTAAGTGTGAGGACTCCTAAGCTAGCTGTATCTCCTTTATCTCTATTCTCTTTCCTCCATTCCCACACAATCTGCGACCCGGGATCTGTAGTCTCGTCACGGAGCTGACACAGGTTATCCTGATGATAGCAGATGTCATTTAATGTGATCTCCAGGGGGGAGAGTGAAGGGGCTAAGGCTAATGGAGAGTGGAGCAAATCTGATTTCTGTTTGACAACATTGTGCTCTTTTCTAACTCCACCTGCCAGATTGCTTTGAACTGGGCACGTAGAGCCGGATACAGCTACAGAAGCTGGGGGCCAAAAACAGGGCGAGGTCGTTTGTTCTGGAGCTCCGATCGACCGTTTTTTCTTCCTTTTTCTGCAGAATCTGTTTCCGCCTCAGACTGCACACACTAAATTTGTTCACTGTAAAACTGCCAACAGCCATGTTTGCACCAAGTGAAATAACAATTGTGGATAGTTTTAATGGGCTTCAGACTCTCATTTTCTTTAAAGGAACGTGATGCTTTACATTAAAGTCCTTGTTAACATGTAATAAGGCCTTTATAAGTTTGATTCTTATAAATGATGAAAAAATGCTGTAAAATAATTATGCTTTCAAAAATAGAAATGTTGATCATTTATTTTCTATCAATTAACAAAATGCAAAGTTAGTGAACAGAAGAAAAAATCTAAATCAAATCAATATTTGGTGTGACCACTGTTTCCCTTTAAACCAGCATAAATTCTCAAGGCATTTTTTCACACCATTAAGACTTTTTCACAGGACCGTATATATTATTTACCTTTTACTTTTCATCACTTTCACATAAATGTGGTTAATTTATTAACTTTAATAAGTTATTTTCTTGTTTTAGATCCCGTAGCTGCAAAAAGCACAATGAACTGTTAATATAATCTCCAACCTAAACAGCAGAATAGACCTTTTTTTGTCAATATTACCATTTGAGCATTTGTCAAAATGAGCGTTTTGACATCAAGGTTGTTAAAAATGCTGCAGAAAACCACTAATCGAGGTTTACGGCGAGAGACTTCCTGATGAGGTGTTATAAAAGACAGTTTAAACAGTAAATAAATATACGTAAAAGCTGGAAATGAAGTAGTTATGAGGGTGACGTGAGCCACTGAAGTTATATAAAAAAGGTAAATTCGCTAAAAAGTTGTTTACTTTTGTTTTCATATGGGACACAAACCCCATTCTCCTGGGTGAAGGTCCACTGTTTGTTTGTTAATTTTATTAATTAAGTAAGTTGGCAAAACTCATTAGTAATGCTGTCATAAACAATAAAGACTTTCATTACTGTTTTACTCTTTCCATAAACTGATTTTTTTTCTTATAAGTGCTTATAGAGGTCTCATAATCTAATAGTAAACATGTTTATGATGCTATTACTCACATTTAATTGGTCTTATTTACACATAATACTAATACGCATCTTATAAGGGCCTTATTACCTATTTTTCTAACATTTATGAGTAGCGTTTAAAATATGAAGCTCTACCAGGATGGGCACCTGAAACTATTATGATAATATATGTAAGTGGGTCAGCGATTACAGCAACCACACAGGCTGCACCAGGCAGTAGTCAGTAGAGCAAATTATTACATAATCTTAAAAGCATCATTTAATTGCAATTAGTCACTTGCCATGGTATGGTATTGTTTTTTCTGATTGGGAAAAAAATAGTGCCAAACTTTTAGAATCCTATGGGAGAAATGCCTATAATGCACCAACCTGGTCTCACAGAAATCCGTGAAATAGCCACGGATTTCGCTTAACTCAAAATCTGTGGAATAGCCACGGAATCACTCAAATTTCCGTGAAACTGACACGGATTTCGCTACAATGCAAGTTAATGACAGTCATATCCCGTGGCTATTGGTTTGTTCCAAGTCACGTGACTTTCAAGGTCCCAGTGGTCAGAACAAAAAACATGGCGGACAGTTCTCTCATTTTTAGTGAAAAATATCAATATTTTGACTTAGTTTCTGCATAAAAATGGATTTTGATCACATTTGTAGCGAGAAATATGTTTTATTTTCTAAATATTCACTCAGTGAATGTACATAATCACTTTGTATGTTGGAATAGCCACGGGATATGACTATGTCATTAACTTGCATTGTAGCGAAATCCGTGTCAGTTTCACGGAAATTTGAGCGAATCCGTGGCTATTCCACGGATTTTGAGTTAAGCGAAATCCGTGGCTATTTCACGGATTTCTGTGAGATCATGTTGAATGCACAGGCTTTATCAATACACCATAGGGGCAAAAAAAGATGGATATTAACAGTAAACAAATAAATCATGCAAAATGTTACCATGCTGTCATGAAAAATGTTACCATCATACGTGCCCTATAAAGGTCAGTGGTAACATATGCACTGAGATGAGGAGAGACGGCACATGACTCAAGTCTTGGAGTTGAAGTCGTCGTGACAGGTTGGGCAGGCCAAGAGCTTACAGGGAGGACATCTCAAATCTCACATTTAAATCTACAGCTGCAGAGACGTACGGTACCAAGGCTACACAACAGATCAGTCTCTGTCACTGGTAGTAAAGCATACTGTCAGCTCTGGATGCTGGGCCTTGATTAGCAACTTCTTCTCCTGCCAAACTGCCAGGAGCAATATCGCACTATTTTCTCTGTAGATCTGATCTGAATAGGAGTTTAACGATAGGACGAGAATGACTTACCACTTGTTTAACTTGGCTCCTAATGGGAAAGTGGACTGGTATGTTTTAAGAGTGCACTCTCAGTGTGTTAGAGCTAATCAGGGACAGATAGCTGGCTCCTCTGGCAGTCTGGCTGGTGTTAATCACATAGCGCCTCACACAATATCAGGCTTTTTTTCTTTCTGCAGCTGATTGGGCACCCTGCTGAATGTACAGGGAGGCTGCAGACCCCGGGGATGTTGCACAATCAGAAATGCACACTGAAGCAGGTGTGCAAACAGATATTGTAAACACACACATGATGGCACACAATGCATGGATGCACACACATGCACAAATACTGTGGAGCATATAAATTAATTCTGAAGCACGGAAACTCACATTGTGCTGTACAGCAGCTATTCTCAACCTTGGGGTTGGGTGTTGGTGTCTTTTTTTGGTAATTTTGTGTCTTTTTTTATCATTTTGTGGTCAATTTGTGTCTTTTTTGATCATTTGGTGGTCAATTTGTGTCTTTTTTTGGTCATTTTGTTTCCTTTTTTGGTCATTTTTTGTCTTTTCTTAGTCATTTTGTGTCTTTTTTTGGTCATTTTCTTTCCTTTTTTTGGTCATTTTGTGTCTTTTTAGTCATTTTGTGGTCATTTTGTTTGTTTTTTGGGTGATCTGAACTGTGTGTGTGAGATTGTGTTCAGTGAGCGGGGGTCGCGGACAACATGCATGTTAAATTGGGGGTCACGACTCAAAAAGGTTGAGAACTACTGCTGTACAGTACAGCCCGACAGTGAGGTATATTTTCTAATGTGAACAGATTATTCTTATTCTGTATGCATGGTGCATTCACAACATAGCCCCTTATCTCTTGAGTTGACACAAGAACCCTGTAATTAAATGCGACTTCTGTCATCTTTCAAACTCAAACAAATGAAATGCCAACACACACTCCCAGGGGCTTTTATGAAGTCTAACCTCCCTGTCAACTGACTTTAGGGTGGGCCAAAGAAGGGGAGTGGAGGGAGAAAAAAACACATCAGACAGACGCTTTTTAGATCAAAGTTGGTCGGACACGGAACAAGCATTTCAATGTGGAATAATTCACAAAAATCTAATGGCCATCAAAGGGCTCTTTTCCCCCTAAAGAGATGTGCTGTGGGAAATGTCCAGTGTAGCCTGTGTTCTTACCATCAAAGTAAATGACTCTCTCACTATGGGTCATTACTGCAAGCGGCTCCTGTCAATAATGAGTAAGCAGCCCTTAATCTAATTTGACAGAGGGGCCACAGCTCTGGTGAAAAGCCATCCTCTCCATAAAGAGCAGTGGACTGCTCGCTGTGCACACTCCCTTTGAAATGAGAAAAAGCAGACAGCTCGAGAGGGCTTTATAACACATGCATGCACATTTCTTAAAGCTTTAAAGGTGCACAGATCACTGCATACATGTAGCAGCTAGTTTACTCTCTGTCAAACAAGCAGCTTAATTTCTCTTCTTTGATGCCAGTTGCAGGGTCCTCTGTCGTGATCAAAGTGCTCAGGCGCTCATGCCAAAATATATTGACTGTGACTGATTTAATTATTAATGGGTGGCTGCTTGGTTTTGCTGACTGACCCCATCCGACTGTCCTGTGTAATGCCCCCAAGGATGGTAGACCCTCTGCCCCTCACCTCCTTCGCATTTGCCTCCACCACCACTGGGTTCCAGTCAGACTGCCCTGTCAGCCAGTCAAGCCTGCTCGATGCTAATGCAATGTGACCACTTTCAGCCCTCCACTTCTCTTTGTCATGTCAAGGGCATATATATTCAGCACTATCAGTGTGGAACGGCTGTACGCACTCCGGTGCTCCGTGCCCATCACCCTGGGTCCCCGGCCGTGGTTCGGAGCCCTTTTAGGCACTAAAGGTCATTAACAATTTATTTCAGTGACAGCTTTGCTAGTAGACTCCTGATGCTGGTGGCAAAACATCAGAAATAAAACAGAAAAATAGGCAAAAATAAAGCTGTCAAAGATTTTAAAGCTCTAGTACACTGTAAAAAAGAATCTGTTTAATTTACGGTAAAATACAGGCAGCTTTGGTTGCCAGAACTTCACCGTAAAAAATACAGTGAGTAGCAAAAACTGTAATTTAGAGTAGTCCCTTTATTTTTAGGTTACTTGTGTCATTCATTCAATTCAATTTTGCATGAAAATGTTATATTTTTACAGCAAAACTGTGTGTTTCCTACAGTTTATGACAGAAAAAAGGAAAAGTTTTGTGCTATTATTTGATTTACGGTAATTAAAAGTGTCTAATACGGTGATACACAATTTTTGATTTTATGCCCTATATGTGATGTATTTGACAGAGTTTTACTGTTATTTATACAAACATTTTTACAGTGTAGGACATGAGAGGAGTTAAAAATGATGAATATGTTACCTAGAAGGTTAAATAAAAGATTTGCAGCTATTAAACGGATAATGAGGAGTTGATTAAAAGCAATCCACCTTCGGAAAATAGCTTGAAAAAAAATGGAATCATCATCTTTGAAATCTAATGAAATCAAAACTATAAATAGATTAAATATAAAT
Source organism: Centropristis striata (assembly GCF_030273125.1). Classification (NCBI taxonomy): domain Eukaryota; kingdom Metazoa; phylum Chordata; class Actinopteri; order Perciformes; family Serranidae; genus Centropristis; species Centropristis striata. The sequence continues at coordinate 2,010,159 of NC_081538.1, read as the reverse complement.
AACACAATTGAACAATATAAAAGGATTAAGCCCTGAAGAGCTAACCTTTTTCCTTTACATATGTGTGTAGGCGTGTATGCATGTGTATATAAGCTGTATATTTGTACATGCATTTGTACTAACAGCCTAACAGCCTGTGTTCTTAATCTTCTTCTTCTTTTTTTCAATTTATTTATTGACTTGACTTTAAGTGTATTTTTTTTTCCACTATGAAATAAAAAGAAACTCTGCAAGAATAACAAAATCATATGTAAGCAAATGTAAATGTATTATAAGTCCTGCAATAAAGTGCCGACTAGTACATATAAAATATAAATGTTTCATTTTTGTCCAAGTAAAAGATCAAAAATGTTCTTCTTTGCACAAATTTTTTTTCTGTCAAATTTTGCCCACAAATTAGTTATGCATTTGTACTAATAACAGCCTGCATTCTTAATCTTCTTCTTTCTTTTTTCAATTTATTTATTGACCTGACTTTAAGTAATTTTTATTATTTTTTTCGCTATGAAATAAAAAGAAACTCTGCAAGAATAACAAAATCATATGTAAGCAAATGTAAATGTATTATAAGTCCTGCAATAAAGTATAAAAACATGCCGACTAGTACATATAAAATATAAATGTTTCATTTTTGTCCAAGTAAAAGATCAAAAATTTTCTTCTTTGCACAAACTTGTTTTTTTCTGTCAAATTTTGCCCACAAATTAGTTTAAATCTGTGTTAGTGAGCACTCCTTCTTTGCCAAAAGAATCCATGCACCTGCCAGGTATGGAACATCAAACTGCTGATAAAACAGCATGATTATTACACAGGTGTGCCTTGTCACGATAAAAGGCAGCTCTTCAATCTCTTGTGCTTTATTTTCTTGTTTTTCAAAAATAAAGATCACTTTTGTAAAATCCGTTTGCAATCTTTGACACTCAATAGCTAGACAATTTTCTTTTAAAACTGCAAGAAAAGTATAATTTTACTCCGGCATGTTTTCCACTGTGTATCAGAAAGCTTTTGTGCAAAAGCAGCATTCTGCCAAGCTGTGATGCTATCAGGCACGCAGTTTTACCACCAGAGAATGACAGTGTGACAGGTTGGTGGTGATGAGAGGTTTCCCAGAGTCATCAAAAGTTTAACAAGCATCTGTCAGACAATTTGGGGTATTTTTGCACGGTGTTATCAACAATTCTGCTCCAGAAGAGGACTCAATCTGGGAGAAAGCCTCCATGCATCCATGAGCCACAGCTCATTCCTCCACAGCTCAGCATTTACTAACATATGAGCCTTCAGGGTCACTGTTGGCAGACCATTTGTCTTTCACACCTGTCTGGGATCACATATGCAGATCCGATTAAATATTGAATAATCACTCTAAATCCATACCAGTCAACAAACTGGGTCACAACATCTGCCGTGCAGCTGCTGTGACGCAATCGTAGATCACTCTCTGTGTTTCACACTGATTCTAATATGTTGCAGGATACACGATTAAAGGACAAACAGACATCTAACATGCTTGTTGAGCCTTTATGTCTTTTGTGAGGGTGGCGGTAATCAATAGATGTAGAAGTGGTCAACATAAACATCATGTGAAAGCTGGGATATGTTGCTGCAGCAGTTATTGGGTTGACATCATTTGTTACAAATACACTACTGGTCAAAAGTTTTAGAACACACCAACTTTTCCAGAATTTAATTGAAAATGATGCAGTTTAATGTCTCAGTGTACTCTGAAATTAATGCACATTTGCAACATTTAAATTTCTTTATTGAGCATGATAGTGTTTTGAAAATAAAAAAAGATTCAGAATCACATTTTATGTTGGACTAAAGGACTAAAAAAAGACACAAAATGACAAAAAAGACACCAAAAGACACAAAATGACTTACAAAGACATGAAAATAATTCAAAAATGGACAAAATAGCCCAAGACTCCATAGAGTTAAGTTGTTAACCCATTTCTTGTTCCCTGAAAAAGGCCTACTTGTATAATTCTGAAATGTACATTATTTTTCAGTTTTGGTTAAGCTTACCTTTTTTTATTTACCTCTGGCAGTTCACCACTTACCTTTGTACCCTTTCAAGCTGTTCATTTGACTTGAACTGCTTGAATTTCAATAAAAAATTGAAAAATTGGGGTGTTCTAAAACTTTTGACCGGTAGTGTATATGGTGCTATACATTTATCAATAAATGATGAAAAAAAGGTCAAATGTTTCTCCAAGATAACACATTAGGACACCAAGACCTTGAGGAACACCATAGAAAATGCATGCTGTAACTGATATAAAGAACATTTGACATTTTGGAGATCTCTCCAAAAAATTCAATTTTTCTGAGATTAAATGGCGAGCACTTTTATACAGTGATTTCAGTGCCCTAAACTGCATGGGATTAGCATAAAGTAGGCATGATGTAAAGCTGGGACTCATGGGTACCCATAAAAACCATTTGCAGTCAGATATCTTGAGGTCAGAGGTCAAGGGACCCCTTGGAAAATGGCCATGCCAATATTTCTCATACCACCTTTAGCCTAACGTTGGATTGTCATTTAGCTCCTTTCTCTAAAAGCTACCATGACATGATTGGTACCAATGGTTGCCTTAGATCAGGGGTGTCAAACTCTGGCCCGCAGTGTAATTTTATTTGGAGGCAATACCAAATTATTATGTTATTATAGTACTATAAAAGCTGACCCGCCGGTATTATACGGCGCATTTACCGCTAATACTACAAATCCCACAATGCCCTGCTGTTGTTTTGGCGCGTCAATCAGGACAGGACCCAGAAACGCTCCTCTGTGACAGTCGTCATAGCAACCTCAAGCTAGAGCTGTCTCCCAGCTACCCCTTCCCAAAAATGGAGAAAAGAAAGGCAGAATTTATTAACCTGTTGAAAAAGTTTATTTCGATATTTAAATCAGAAGGATGCAAATAGAAAAGAGGCATACGATTTTTATTTAATTTTTATTTAATAAATTAATGACATTGGTGTGTTTTTTATTTGAAATTTGATTTTGCATGTCTGCACTATTTAGTTATATATTGTATGTTTATAAGCATTGCTGGTTCCATATTTAATGTTAAAGCAAAACATGTTTGGTATATATTAAAAGGTTTATTTGTTCAATGTTGGCCCGCGATTTTATTCAAGATTTAAATTTTGGCCCATTGTGTATTTGAGTTTGACACCCCTGCCTTCGATTGTTAAGTTTAATATGACACAAATATATTCCCAGCTAGCTAGTTTAAAACTGAGTCTGCTACTGGCTCTACTATCACACAGGACTATCACATGGGTCACAGGGTTAACCGGACTTTTAAACTGCTTCCAGTACAGAATGGTCCAAGATATGCTTAGCTAAGCGCAGAATAAAACTGGAAGAAGACACCATAAGTCTGGCTCCATCAAAGGTGAGTTCACACAAAATAAAGTTTTTATGCAATGTGTATTTCATGTCTTATTTCATTGTGCTGCAGAAAGAAGTTATTAGAGTCATTGTGACCAACTGGTCCAACAGACTGCATGCATCATTCAAGACTTTCTGCTCTCACAGTGAATGTTTTTCCAGCATTTTTACACTTTCCAAGCTTTAATCAAAACTGTGCTGACTCTTACTGGCCTGCTAACTTGCTTGCAAGCTAAATTTTGAAATAGTTGGAAGCATATTTCTTCACTTAATGAATGTATCTTCCCTGTTTCTACTTCTGCTGAGCTAGGTTAAACATGTTGGCCCTGTCTCTCTTGTGAAACCCAGAGATGCAACTGGTAAGGCCTTCTAACATTAGAAAACAGCTTTTTTTTTTTTTTTTTTTTTTTACAAACTATTTGCAGCCCATTTACTGACAGCATTACATGTGTGAATATAGGTGACTCCCAGGTAGACTTCCCTGACCTCTCTCAGCATGGCAGAAAATACATAATGTGGCTGTTTTTTCACTGAAAAGCTATAATAAAGGCATATTTCACAGACCATTTTCGACAACCATACAGATCAGATTCACCACACAGAAAGAGGGCCAGGTCTGTGTCACCTATAGTCAGAATATCCTGCTATTTCTGTGTGTATGAGTGCCAATGCCTTCTCCTCATTTGACCAAAAATGAAATCAGGGTAGAGAGACTAGAATGAGACGAACATGTTATCCTTCGCTACACTGCTGGCGCAGCAGGTCTCACAGCGTCATCATCAGTCTGAGTCATCTCATTTTAATATGCTACTTTGATGAGGTTGTAAGGGGGGTAGGGGGGTCCCCTGAGATTACACACACACAGAAACTATCTCCACTCAGCTCTGCTATATTCTCTGATATGTGGTGCCACTTCTATACTGCAGATCCCTAAATTAACGGGATCTTGCACGCCTCGTTTTTTTCATCCTTCTGTACACACAAAGTTGATCCCAACAAACACAAACTCTCAGATTTCTTTTTCAATAATTAAGAAATCACGCTGACATAATCATGCACGTGTGCTCTCACACATCTTTGACCGACACATGTGACCCTCCGCTACCAGCTAGCATGTGAGCTGGGCCTGCGGCATGTGTATGTGTGTCCGTGCGTATAATCACGTATGTGTATGCATATGCATAAATGAGAGCCTGTGTGTGTGTGTGTGTGTGGGGGGGGGGGGGGTTACAGTGTAACACTGTAGGTGGGAGAGTCGCATGTGGCAGTTATGCACTTGTGTCCTCCAGGGCAAGATGTACTGAGAAAGCAAAAGGGTTAGGGGGATGGGAAGTCACGCAAGCATTTTTCTCAATAGCCAAGACCCTCTTGAGTATTCTCCCCCCATCTGTTCATCCATACAAACAGATGTCTGAGCTGGAATTGCAAGAAAGAAGCATCACACCATCATATATATTGAGAATACAATATTGGGTGGAAATCAAATGAGTTGTTGCCTTGGGGCTGTTTGGGGTATGCTGGCAGTTTGAGGCGTGTGAAAGAAAAACACTGTGTGTGCGTGTGTGTATATATATATATATATATATATGCTATATACATCTGTTTATTTATTTCATTCTCAAGACGCCCTCCCTGGTTCGGAAGCTCCACTCTTACACTGCAAAAAAAATAAAAATTGGGTGAACTCAAAATTTCAAGGCAACAAACTTCGATAAAATTTTAAGTTGGACAATTAAACTGAATATTTTAAGTTTTGTTTTTGAGTTTGCTCAACTCTGAATTTCTCTGGCACGATTGTAACGCCGCTATGAAATGTCAGCGAATGTTGTGACCACAATTTTGAGTTAGCATTGATACGCTAATGGCTACTCTTGTAGCTTTAACAAGCAGCGCTGCTAGCATCAGTTAGCTGCTAGCATCAGTTAGCCGCTAGCTTTCGCTAATGACCGAATTTCACAACAAAGAAATAAGAGTTATCAGAACTATTGTCCCTTGTTGTGAACCCCAACTTAAAGATATAAGTAACAACAACTCACCAACTTGTTTTTGAGCAGACAACTGGCTTCCTTTGTTGTGCTAACTTACATTATTGCCCTAAATGTCAGTAATTTATATTTCCAAGTTTTACCAAATTAAATCGCTGTTTTAGGCCAAAAAATACAAGTTGGCTTTTTTGCAGTGTACTGAAGGAGTCGAGACATACAGTTAGAGCAATTTTCCATTTATTTTTTCTCATCTTCTTCCAGCTACCTCCTCCTCTTTCCAAGAATGGAACATTAACTGGGCTTGACTTCATTTGTCAAAGCTTCTTTATGTCTCCTGCTAATGACCTTTCTGTTTAAATAAGTAAACATCTCTCTCCTAACTCTGTGTCTCATTGGAAAGTGACCTTGCTCGATGTCTGCGGCCCGGTGTCTCCACATATTAGGGTGCTGAGCCTCAGACTGTGAGAGCGAGGTATAGGGGACACCCCACCTAGCTTAGCCTAATCCAATGGGGAGCTATGGTTCGAATCTCAGCGCTGCATTCTGTGCGGCTGTTCCAAGCGTGAACTGGCAGGGCGGGAGGCAATTACCGCCACTCAGCCAGCCATTTACCAGAGGAACTGAGGCTGCAGAATGGGCCAGCACTGCTCACTTTGGATCGAGCTCAAATGGGGTCTAAGCAGGAGCGACACTCCGCTGAGGGGACAAGGAGTCCACGTTTTCAACACACACATCAACACACACAGTGTTTGTCTTTTGCACACACACACATACACACACGGTGTTGTAGAAAATCTTTAAAGAAAACACTTGAAGAACAGATAGATTCGAAATATCACAGCCTTGTGCGGGATTTATTTAGCAGACATTAAAAACAGATGATACAACGCATCCAACGGTCAGAACAACTCTGAGAGACAACACCCAGTTTCTCTCTTTTTACTTTGCAGGTTGGCGTGTCATTGTTTCTGTGTAACTAAGGGTCAACGTCCTGTAATTTCCTGTTATGAAGAACACTTGATATAAGAGCACACTGTAAAAAATATTCTGTTTAATTTACGGTAAAATACCGGCAGCTGTGGTTGCCAGAACTTTACCGTAAAAAATACAGTGAGTGGGTTTTCTACTGTAAATTTAAATGTAAATATCAGCTAAATCTGTCATTTAGACTGAAAAATCACTTGCCATTTTATCCCTATTGTGTCTCTTTTTGGTAATTTTGTGTCTCATTTGATAATTTTACGTATTTTTTTGGTAATTTTGTGTCTTTTTTTGATCATTTCATGTCTCTTTTGGTCGTTTTCTGTCTTTTTTTTTGGTAATTTTGTGTCTTTTTAGATAGTTTTGTGTCTCTTTTGGTCATTTTTTGTCTTTTTTGATGGTTTTGTGTCTCTTTTGGTCGTTTTCTGTCTCTTTTTTTGGTCGTTTTGTGACTCTTTTGGTCATTTTAGGTCCTTTGTTAGGTCCTTTGGTCTGCTATTATTTTTAGGGTAGTTATGTCCTTGTGACGTTATGGTATTTCTCCATTCATTTTAAATGAAAAATCGAATATTTTTTACAGCAAAACTGTGTTTTCTAAAGTTTATGACAGAAAAAAGTAAAAGTTTTGTGCTATTCTTTGATTTACAGTAATTAAAAGTGTCTACTACGGTGATATCACATTTTTAATTTCACGCCCTATTTCTGATATAATTTGACAGTGTTTTACTGTAATTTCTACAAACATTTTTTACAGTGCACACTTGGGATTTCCCAAATCCGAGCTGTTCATATCTCAATCAAGCAGAAGTTTCCTGTAAAGAGACTGTGACTGTTGGTCAGATTTCTGTGTGATTATCAAAACATATTTGATGCATATTTAAACTGCTATATGTCAGATATTTTAATACATCTTCAAATGAATTCTACGACATATCCCCCCTTTAATGGAGATATCCATTAGCAACATCTACAGGAATTAATTTGGAAGAAGTGTGTTTCTATATAAACATGGGAACTCTAAGGAGATTTAAAAATTCAGATCATCAAACAGGAAACATGCATATGTGAGCCCCTCCAGAATGACGCCTGTGAATACAGCCTGAGCCTGAGCTTGAGTTGCAGACTGATGAAGGCTCTAAAACAAAGAAATCTCACTAAATTTGAAACCAGGCAAAGAAGTCACACTCATGCATCCACCCACACGTTTAAGCACATGACACCGGTGCCCCAAAACACACAGAAAAGTGTCTCAAAGATAAATACTATTTGTGAAAAAGAGACGCCTATTATTCTCCGGCTCTTATCCTTCAAAAAACATAATTATTCTTTCTTTTTCTTCAAAATACAGCAGTCACGACTGCCATCTATTTCAGTTTCAGGTGTTACTGAGAATAATCTGATCTGCCCCGAATACTAAAAGGTCCCTTCAAAGGCAGAATCTTACAGCTATGACTCACTAGAATAAAACCGGGGTGCTTGAGCTGCTATCATCACCATTAAACATAACCATTAATGGTAATTAGGTAAATTAAAGCCATTAAGATGGTCCATTTATTCATTTATATGTCAACATACATATAATGCATTAAAAGCATTTATTAAAGGACTATGATTATTTTACATAACACTGCTTTATTGCAGATTTGTCTGTTCAAACTTCCAATTCCACTCATTTAAACCACACCTTGAGAAGAACAAGCGGTAACACTTTCTATGAAGACTACATCTATAGTGCATTATGAGCGCATTCATAGTGAATTATAATGCTCATTATAATCAATCATAATGCATTATGACTGCACTCATAAACACATATAAAGCTTCATGATGCACTATATCAACAGTTATAAATATAGCTTATAATGACTTATAAATCCAAGTGTCTTATAAGTGCTCTTGACTGGTTATAAACTACAGGCTGACTGATGAGGCTTATAATACATTACAACTACTCATACCCCTCTATACACACACCTCAACAATCAATTGTTATAAGGAGTCATAGGATGTCATAGGATGAAGTATAAATAAATGATCAATGTATGCTTTAAGTAAAGTGAGGTTCATATAGACGCATCTATAATGCAGTATAGCTAATCATGATGTTTCATTGTTAGCTATACTGCATTATAACCAGTCAAGAGCACTCATAAGACACTTAAGATTATAAGTCATTATAAGCTATATTTATAACTGTTGATATAGTGCATCATGAAGCTTCATATGTGTTTATGAGTGCAGTCATAATGCATTATGATTGATTATAATGAGCATTATAATTCACTATGAATGCGTTCATAATGCACTATAGATGTAGTCTTCATAGAAAGTGTTAGCGAACAAGCTAATTCCCAAACACACAAACTTTGCCCCTAACTCCTGCATTTACTGTCGGCTCAGAAAATCATTGCTGCTCTACTCTCTGTGGGCCCAAACTGGCCAGACTTCAAAAAAACGTTGCCAAAGCAGTTGTTTTGTATTTTACTATTAGAAAACTGTTCCCATCCCCAAGTAGTGATCAGTTTTTACAGACACAGGACTGTGTGCCCTCCAACTCTCCCATCTACTTTTCTACATCGTTCACAATTATATACTTGGTATATAAGTATAACGCTGGCTGACAACAGCGTGTTTATGCCCTCTTTAAAGTCTGCTGCAATAGAAGGGAAATTGATTAAAGCGTTTATGTTGGAGAGTTTAGCGTGCATACTGCCGTTACACATGAGAGAAATGTGAGCGACCAAGCAAACATTCTATTACAACCCAAGCTGAAAACAAGTTGCCAGTGTAAAAGCCCTGGGCAACTTTCATAAAAATAAAGAGATACCTTATTGATTGCACAAAAGGAAGGTCTCTTTTCCACTTCAGCTTTACAAAAGCAACCCTGGGAGGTGATTCTGTGTCTTGCTCAAGGACACGTAAGCAAGAACGATTCATGCCAACACGGGTTGAACCGTAAAACCCTGCTGTGGAAACGGGAGACTTCTGAATAATTCAAAGTATTGCAGATTCTTGTACATTTGCACCAAGAATGTGTGGTTGAGATTTCAGTTTTTAAAAGTTTAAAACATTTGAAAGGGTTTAGAAAATTGTGATGAAAGTATATGAGGTCCATGCCCACCCACGCACAACTATGTCTCTTAAGTCAGTAGTTCTCAACCTTTTTGAGTCGCGACCCCCAATTTAACATGCATGCTCACTGAACAGAATTTCACACGAACGGTTCAGATCACCCAAAAAAGAAACAAAATGACCAAAAAAAGTAAACATAATGACCAAAAAGGACACAAATTGACCACAAAATGATCAAAAAAGGCACAAAATGACCAAAAAGAAACAAAATGAGCAAAAAAAGACACAAATTGACCACAAAATTATCAAAAAGACACAAAATGACCAAAAAAAGACACAAAATGACCCAAAATAGAAACAAAATGACCAAAAAAAGACACAAAATGACCCAAAAAAATACACAAAATGACCAAAATAGACACAAAATGACGCAGAAAAGAAACAAAATGACCAAAAAAAGACAAAATGACTAAGAAAAGACAAAAAATGACCAAAAAGGGAAACAAAATGACAAAAAAAAGACACAAATTGACCACAAAATGATCAAAAAATGACAAAAAATGACGAAAAAAAGACACAAATTGACCACAAAAATGTAAAAAAAACACACAAAAAAGACACAAAATGACCAAAAAAAGGAAACAAAATGACCAAAAAAGACACAAAATGACAAAAAAAAAAGACATTAAGTGACCAAAAAGACATGAACACTTTAACACAGTGGAGACAGAGCTGACTTCCAAAATGATTTGGCGACCCCCAGAAATCATCTCACGACCCCAATTGGGGTCCCGACCCCAAGGTTGAGAATAGCTGCCCTACTGTATCTGCTCTGTGACTCCAATATTTCATGTGTTCTTCCTTGGCAAATTCCATGTAAATCAGGCTCACAGTTAATCTGTAACCAAACTGAAAAAAATAAACCTTGGTGGAGGTAATAAAGTAAATCCTCCTCCGCCGCTGCGTCAGTGGAGATGGAAATAAAACAAAACAAAGAAAAGTCAAGTAACAACAGTGAACTTCACACAGCGCTTTCTGTTTACTCCTAGTGTTGGTTTAATATATTTTGTTGGCTCCTCTGAATGTTGCCCTCAGCAGTGTTTTTCTACTGTCTCCTATCTACAGGCTGAGCCCATTCTGCAAAACAAATTCACTTTTTTTTAATCTCATGATAAAAACTGTTGCTTTTTGTCACCTGGAACCACATAAGTAATTGTCATTCTCCGTATATTTACCTACAGGTGCTGTTATTATTGTCATTCTGTGCCGTCTTTCCTAATCTTAAACTTTCAAATATTATTTGGGATTAGTAAATTCCAATGTAAAGTCAATTGCATTACAATGTTTGTGACGACGAGGAAAAAGCCCATGTGTTGCTTGTGATTGATCCAAAAAAGACACAAAATGACCAAAAAAATACACAAAATGACAAAAATAGACACAAAATGACGCAGAAAACACAAAATGACTAAGAAAAGACAAAAAATGTCCAAAAAAGGAAACAAAATGACCAAAAAAAGACACAAACTGACCACAAAATGATAAAAAAGACACAAATTGACCACAAAATGATCAAAAAAGACACAAAATGACCAAAAAAAGACACAAACTTTCCAAATACAATGTTTGTAAAAACGACGAGGAAAAAAGCCCATGTGTTGCTTGTGATTGATGCAGTTTTCTTTAAAAATTTAATTATTTTCAAGCACTGAAATGAATCTTTTATGTCGCTACAGAGGCATCAATGAAATGCACGACTGCTATCCATCTACTTTGTGCCACACTGAGGGTGAGTGATTAAAGATTCAGGGAACAACACAGATCCATCAGAAATGTCAAGAGGACCTCATATTGTCAGGCTGAATACCAATCCTCTCGTTGTGTTTTGACAGGGGGCTGACCTGTCCACACAGCTGCATGAGGAAACGTCTCTTTTGCAATCTCACGGCATAATGCTGTTGTTCTCCTCCCAGATTTTAAGGCCTCATCTTGCTTGTCTGTGTCATGAATAATTAGATTAGGTTAAGGAATCCTTAATCTCTTCGGCCCTTTGATTATCCCCCAAATCTCCAAAGCTCTTGCATTGCCAGCTCCTAACTACAGTAATTAGTGCAGTTTTGGTGGTAAAACTTCTTCAGACGAGGCACTTTTGAAGGTGCTTTCTGGATCAAGGATCATGCACAATAAATAGAAAATATATCAAGTGGTTTCTATGCGTATACCAGTGCTGCAGAACTTCTTTTTAAGCGAGCACACCTTTGTGAAAAGACAAGACACTGAATACAAAGTGTTTCGCATTTGCACAAAGTCTGTTTTGTGCTTTATTAGAAAGTAATCAAACTGATTACGAGCAAAATTATTGTATTAGCCAAACAAGGTTTTTTTCCCAACCATTTGTAGTGATTTAATTATAATCCTGGAGGATAGAGTAAACCCTTCCCTGCTGTTATATTTATTACTTCTGATGAGGTGTCTCTCTAAAACATTCCCCAATTAATTGGAAAACATGCCCGCTCACACAATAAAGGAGGCTTTTTCTGCTATAAATTCAACGCCATCAGAATAAAGGGTGTATTTTGGTGGTGGTACAGGGTGAGGTAGGGGTTAATTAAGATGTATAACTAAGAGATTGCAATTAATACCTCCGCGCAGGTCATTTAGCTGTCGGTTGGAGCGTGCAGCGCGGCGTTTGCTTGGATTAGAATGAACATGCTAAAATCAGCCTAATTAGCCAATCTGATCTCCAGCTTTTCTTCCTTCCATTAGATACCGCGGGGACTGATGAGCACAGAAGGAATAGTGGTACCCCTGGAGCTCGTGACACAGATAAGATTTCAGGATAAACGGTGGAACGGCATGGGGCTCCTCTCACCAGAGGACACATGAATCAAACGCACCACTGTCATTTGTCCTTCATGGCGGGCAGATGGAATTGCGTCTGTTGCTGCCTGTTTGATGGCTGCTGAATGATCGTATGCAAGAATGATGGGAACACAGAGGAAAGCTGCGGGGTGGCGTGACTACAAAGTCACTGGTGTCATTTCATATGTGCAACAAAGGAATTATCTCTCTTTGAAAACTCCAAACTAATCAGTCAAGTCAAAGTATTTCATGACGTGAGATAGGCTGATAGTGTAGAGCAGTAGTTCTCAACCTTTTTGAGTCGCGACCCCCAAATTTAACATGCATGTAGTCCGCGACCCCCGCTCACTGAACAGAATCTCACAGTTCAGATCACCCAAAAAACAAACAAAATGACCACAAAATGACTAAAAAGACACAAGATGACCAAAAACAGGAAACAAAATGAGCAAAAAAGACACAAAATGACCACAAAATGATAAAAAAGACACAAATTGACCACAAAATGATCAAAAAAGGAAACAAAATGACCAAAAAAGACACAAAATGACCAAAAAAAATACACAACATGACCAAAATAGACACAAAATGAAGCAGAAAAGAAACAAAATGACCAAAAAAAAAGACAAAATGACAAAAAAAGACAAAAAATGACTAAGAAAAGACAAAAAATGACTAAGAAAAGACAAAAAATGACCAAAAAAGGAAACAAAATGACCAAAAAAAAGACACAAATTGACCACAAAATGATCAAAAAAGACACAAAATTACCAAAAAAAGACACAAATTTTCCAAAAAAGACATAAAATGAAAAAAAAAAAGCAAAAAATTACCAAAAAGAGACACAAAATGACCAAAAAAAGACATGAAATGACCAAAAAGACTAAAACACATGAACACTTTCACAAAGTGGAGACAGAGCTGACTTCCAAAATGATTTGGTGACCCCCAGAAATCATCTCGTGACCCCAAATGCAGTAATGCTTTCCTGACTTAAATGGGTTTAGGAAATCCAATATAATTGATTAAATGTTCTTCTATTGATCTGATATTCAATTCAGAGTATTGAAAACCACTTTCACTTGTCTTTGGTTTTCAATTTGAACAGCCCAAATTGTTATGGGATAGATTCAAGTGAGTCAGCATTTGTTCTCTTAACTTTAGTATAACAAAAATAATAAATATATGGGAGCCAAGTTATATTTATAGAAGTACAAGTTAATTAATAGGAACAATTTTGGTGTGTTTTACATGTGTTAAGTTACTTGACAAGGAAAAAAACTTCAAAAGTACAATAACATGATAACAAAAATCTTCGCAGTTGTAGTTATTGATAGGGAACTCAACATTAAACGCCAAATCCTACTATGATGTAACTCATCTCATAGTTTTTGCCTCTTTTAAGGAGGAAGGAGTGAAAATTAATCATCCTCAACATTGTTTATGTTATGGTTTTAGACGATTATAAAACAAATAGATGAAAAAAATAGGACGTGAGCTCTTCAGGATGACTATTTTTTTGTTTTTTCCCAAATATTGTACAGATATTTTGGTGTTCTGTTATCAAATGGCTTGACAATTAGTGCATATGTCCTCAGTAAATAGGGAAAACACATCCCCTGGACCTCCCATAGGAGTCTATGACGGTGTATGACTCTACCCCTTCTGATTGTTATTCTGATGTTTCTGATAATTCTGCTGGTCTTGGTTTTGGATTTTTGCTCTTTTGCAATTTGGAGATGTCACTCTGAGACATTATTATGAACATATTTCACAAACGTATGACATTTTCAAGCATGAAACGATTGATCAAAGAAAATAATTGCCAGATTAATCACGATGAGAAAGTTGCAGCCTAATGCAGAGTACGAGTGTGAAACCTGGCCGCTCTATTCTAATTTATTCCCAGTTTCCATGGGACTGCACATTTATCATGTCATTGCCATATGCAGTTGCATTCTCTACATACACTGTAAAAAATATTATAATAATATAATACCGGCAGCTGTGGTTGCCAGAACTTTACGGTAAAAAATACAGTGAGTGGGTTTTCTACTGTAAATTTAAATGTAAATATCAGCTAAATCTGTCATTTAGACTGAAAAATCACTTGCCATTTTATCCCTATTGTTTCTCATTTGGTAATTTTGTGTCTCATTTGATAATTTTACGTATTTTTTTGGTAATTTTGTGTCTTTTTTTGATCATTTCATGTCTCTTTTGGTCGTTTTCTGTCTTTTTTTTTTGTAATTTTGTGTCTTTTTAGATAGTTATGTGTCTCTTTTGGTCATTTTGTGTCTTTTTTGATGGTTTTGTGTCTCTTTTGGTCGTTTTCTGTCTCTTTTTTTGGTCGTTTTGTGACTCTTTTGGTAATTTCAGGTCCTTTGTTAGGTCCTTTGGTCTGCTATTATTTTTAGGGTAGTTATGTCCTTGTGACGTTATGGTATTTCTCCATTCATTTTAAATGAAAAATCTAATATTTTTTTACAGCAAAACTGTGTTTTTTTTTTTTTTACAGTGTATGGTCCTCCAGGAGTGAATCTTCAGTGTGATTACATTTTAATTTTTTCCCCCAGCATTTTACATGCAATTCTGTGTTTTACCTTGATGTGAAACACTCGTCCTCCAAGTTGTTTTAGTGTGAAATAGACCTATTAGCGCCCGTCCCCAAGAGGAATCAACCCTAATGATATTCCACTGTGATTTAATGTCCCAGGTGTGGTCATGGTGTCTTGCTTTTTTTTTTTTTTTCTTGCCTGAGCTTGTCTGCTGGGCGAACCAATCTATCAGCTTCGTACTGTCAAGTCCCGGCGGCGAAGCTCCCTGGTCCTCCAAGGTCTTCTTAGACATGACTGACTGACCACAGCCCCATTCTTTCCATCTCACTTACATGGAGAGCAGCACTGAGTGATGAGAGGGGACATGTCTGCTGAATAATATCTCCATAAAAAGATAAAAACATGCTCTTTGAACAGGTGACACCAGAGTCATTACTGCATTTTTTTCCTTTGCGCCGCCACTTGCCCATACAAGGTAAGATCTATTTTAAGTGTGTGACCTTTACCAGCTACCTCCTCTCAAGTGGAGTGAGTGGAAATGAGGGCTATTGAGCAAAATAGTAGCTACTTGTGGACTTGTTGAATTGTATATGCACCACAATCCCCTACATTGCCAACCATCCTACCAACTGATGATGTTCTTTTCTTAACTTCTTAAGTGTTCAGTTCAGATCACCCAAAAAACAAACAAAATGACCACAAAATGACTAAAAAGACACAAAATTACCAAAAAAATACACAAAATGACAAAAAAAAATACAGAAAATGACCAAAATAGACACAAAATGAGGCAGAAAAGAAACAAAATGACCAAACACTGTAATTTCCCAGCTTGGGATAAATAAAGTCTATCTATCTATCTATCTATCTATCTATCTATCTATCTATCTATCTATCTATCTATCTATCTATCTATCTATCTATCTATCTATCTATCTATCTATCTATCTATCTATCTATTGCATGGGATACACACATTTTTTTTTTCAAACTTCTCTTTATTGTTTTTTTCTTTTGTTCACGTACAAAAATAAAGAATGTACATGTTCATTCATGCTTAAAATCCACACGAAAGAGCAGAATGATAGTAGAAAAATAAAAGCAATAATAAAAAAAAAAATACCCCCCCCCCCCCCCCCCCCCCCCCACAAAAAACAAAAACAAAACAAAACAAAAAACCTAGGTGGAGTCAAATCAAATATCAAAACAAAAATAAGGTTTGCAAATAAAATAGATTTAAATATTATAATACAACTCGGAGGATGTCAGGTTTTCCAAAATTTACATTTGTTAATTTTTCACTGGGTTATATTTAGTATAATAATCCATAAATGGCTGCCATATTGTGTAAAAGGTATCTATCTTACCTCTTAGGGTGAATTTTATTTTTTTCTACCTGCAAATGTTTCATTATATCATTCATTAAAGTTTGATAAACTGGAGGATTTTTTTGTTTCCAGTTCAGCAGAATTCTTCTTTTCGCTAACAGTCACAAAAAAATCACATTCTTTTGGTTATTTGACAAAGACAGCTCCATGGCAACGGAGCCAACCCCAAACATGGCAAGAACTGGGTCTGGTTTAATATATTTCTGGAAAATCTCAGATAAACTTTGAAATATCTTAACCCAGTAGGTGGTGATGCTTGGACAAGTCCAAAACATATGTGCCACAATCCGCCACATTGCATGGGATACACACACTTTTAATGTAAATTAACTGACGTTACAGAGCGGATTATCTGCATAAATGCAAATCCTTTGCAGGAAAATAAAGGACAGTCTTGAACAGTAGCCATTTTTACCCACTGTGATACTATTTTCATTAATATGTAATCTTGAAAAGCCTTAAATTGCTGATGCAGCTCACTTAATTGTTGGCTTTTTGATTCCCAGAGGCTGTTTTTCTTAGAATACTAAAGAAAAAAATAGAATAAGCCCTGCCTGGCACTGTTACTATGACAACAAGCTTATAGATATATAATCACACTCCACTCACCCCCACAAGAAACCACCGATACACGCACCACACGTACATATTCTCTTATAGACAAAAACACAGCTCAAAAAGCTCCTTCACTGAAGCATCACACTGGGCTGAGACGCACAGCTGTTGACGAGGAAGCTTGCCAAAAGTGCCCCACCGCCTCAATCCTTGGACCCAAATCAAATCCCCAATTTGTTTATGTTATTATGTTAATAAAGGGTAGCATTTCCATATGAATATCAATATTTCAGTGGCAAGCCAGGCGTTACTGTGAACACAGAGGATCGCTGGCAAGGAGCACAGTGCAATATGAATGGGGTCCCATTTGAAGTGTAATTTCACTCATCTGATTTTCTCTTCCTCACATGATCTGAAAAGGAGGTATTTTTAGCGCCCAGGTGCTTATCCTCTTTGTGGTGCTGGAGGCTAATGTTAAATGAACACATCAATCTTCGGTGTTTGAGAGTGAGCGGGGAGCGGCGGCACAGTCACAGTGCTAGTAGTTTCCCTGCCAACTGTGTGATTCTAAAGCTTTTCTATTGCTATAGTTTGCAGCGACCACGGGGCATTATTGGCCTCTGTGTGAGTCATTCAAGCCACTTGAGTTATGGAAATTTGGACGAAAATTTGGGTGCATAAATAACACTGTAGAGTACAACACACAATGGAATATCAGTCATGATCTGCTAATGGTTTCAGTTTCATTACATGGACCAGTATGATATACTACAAAAGATATATAAATTGATTATAATTGATTATCGGACAATTTTGTATCAGTATCAGCATATGTTGTTCGATATGAGCTGACATTTTTTTTTTTTTACTTTTTTTTTTTTTCCCCACAAATTATATATAATATATAATGCCAAAAACAGTGCTTGGTCGTTTATTTTATTTATTTTATTTATTTTATTTATTTTATTTATTTTTTATTTATTTTTTATTTATTTTATTTATTTTATTTATTTTATTTTTTTATTTATTTTTTTATTTATTTTGTTTTATTTTATTCTATTTTATTTTATTTATTTATTTCATTTATTTATTGTTTATTTTTTTATTTATTTATTTATTTTTAAATATTTATTTATTTATTTATTTATTTAAATGGTCAGAAATAGACTGACACTAAACAGAAATACTAATATAATTGTATCTATTTACTGGTAATCTATCCTTATTTTTTTAAGTTCACACTTCTAGAATCGGTTGACAATTTAATACATTATGTATAATAATTTTAAATATTCTTTAATAATTACTTTAAATGTATTTAAATGGTCAGAAATAGACTGACACTAAACAGAAATACTAATATAAATGTAGCTATTTATTGGTAAATTATCCTTATTTTTTTAAGTTCACACTTCTAGAATCGGTTGACAATTTAATACATTATGTATAATAATTTTAAATATTCTTTAATATTTACTTGTTTAAGAAAGCAGCTTTCTGGGTACTTTGCATTGTCATTTCAGTGCAGAATTGGTGCACAATCCACATAGAAATGGTCTATTTTCATTCCAGCTCAAAAAATAAAGGAAATCATGATATTGGCTGCCATTCCAGCAATCTGTGAAATTTTCCTCTGTAAAATTGGTACTGGCATGAAGCTCCACAAATAATTCATGATTCAGGTTTTTACTTTCAGACAATTTTCAGCCAAAAGTTCTCAGTGGTTGGAAAATAATGAATATGAATAAAATGAATAAAGTAGATAAAAAAGAAAGAACTCTACTGGTATTGGCATCACTTTAAGGGTATGATACTTCCTCAAAGCATTTAAAACATAGCTCCTTACTAATTTTATTTTTAATTAATTCCTTTTTTTTTTTCAGTTCACACTTGTAGAATCAGTTGACAATTTAATGCATGTGCGTAATGTATAATAATGTTAATATTCTTTACTAGTTACTTGTATCAAAAAGCAGCTTTCTGAGTACCTTTGTCATATTAGTGCAACATTGTTGCATAATCTACATAGAAAAGGTCTATTTTCATTCCAGCTAAAATAAGTAAATAAATAAAAAATATTTCATTGGCTGCCATTTCTCCAATCTTAGAAATTTTACCCTGTTATATTGGTACTGGCATGAAGCTCCAAAATAATTCATGATTCAGGTTTTACTTTCAGACAATTTTCAGCCAAAAGTTCTGAGTGGTTGGAAAATAATGATGATTATCAAATAAAGTATTATTTTTTCAATTCACACTTGTAGAATCAGTTGACAATTTAATGCATAATGTATAATAATGTTAATATTCTTTACTAGTTACTTGTATCAAAAAGCAGCTTTCTGAGTACCTTTGTCATAATTGTGCAACATTGTTGCATAATCTACATAGAAAAGGTCTATTTTCATTCCAGCTAAAATAAGTAAATAAATAAAAAATACTTTATTGGCTGCCATTTCTGCAATCTTTCTGCAAAATTTTACCCTGTTAAATTGGTATTGGCATGAAGCTGCAAAACATATTTATGGTTTTACTTTCAGCCAATTTTTGCACAAGTTCTGAGTGGTTGGAAACTAATGTTGGGCATCGAATAAAGTAGACAAAAAAGGCATGACTTTAAGGGTTGTGCATTTGTAATGTCATTAATGATCCCCAGCCCTACTTATAACACATGCATGATTAATCCTCAGAGTATTTAAAACATAGCTCCTTACTCATATTATAGCATTTACATATATCAGCATATGGTGTGTGTATGCTAAGTGCCAAACAATGTACTGATCTAAATGCAACTAGTTCATCAATCATAGCGCGGTGGGATGAGTCATCACTCTTTCTGCAATCTAAATCACCGTGGGTCAGTAATCATTAATGGTAGTCTAATGCATCAAGGACATGCATATCCGCCATTTAGGCAGTGTGTATGAGATTTTTGAGTTATGTGCTGTTGTTAAAGCCTGATGGGGAGATGGGAAGGCCAATCAGTCATCTACTAGCTGCCGTAGATTATTCAGTTAGTCTGCGTGTGTGCTCATGATTAAAAGGTCTCATGAGATTCTCTTTGACCGAACTTCATTGCACCTATGCAATCATTCCTGATTCATCGTGCTGTAATTCATGTGATCATTTCACAGGACAAGGTACAGATGTAGATTTTAATTGTCCCATATTAACCCTTGCATCACTAGGGACATTTAAAAAAAAATCGGAAACACTTTACAATAACCAACTAAGTGATGTTTATAGATGGTTTATAGACCAGTTATTAACCATTTACAAAGTGCTATACAAATGTAATCTTTAAATGTTTTAAACCAATTTCTAAAACCAACATGATCTCACAGGAATCTGTGAAATAGCCACGGATTCACTTAACTCAAAATCCGTGGAATAGCCACGGATTCACTCAAATTTCCGTGAAACTGACACGGATTTCGCTACAATGCAAGTTAATGACAGTCATATCACGTGGCTATTCCAACATACAAAGTGATTATGTACATTCACTGAGTGAATATTTAGAAAATAAAACATATATTTCTCGCTAGAAATGTGATCAAAATCCATTTTTATGCAGAAACGAAGTCAAAACATACTGTCGGCCATGTTTTTTGTTCTGACCGCTGGGACCTTGAAAGTCACGTGACTTGGAACAAACCAATAGGAACAAATATTAACTTGCATTGTAGCAAAATCCGTGTCAGTTTCACGGAAATTTGAGTGATTCCGTGGCTATTCCACGGATTTTGAGTTAAGCGAATCCGTGGCTATTTCACGGATTTCTGTGAGACCAGGTTCTCTAAAAGGTTTATGAATCATTTCAAAATCATTAACATACTTAATATGGTGTTAAAAATGTTAAAATGAGTGCAACTAAAACTATTAATGAACTATTAATTAAAATGTTATTGTTTGTTAAAGGTAAAGTAACTATAAACTTACATTAATATACCATCTATTAGCCATTTATAAATGATTTAGTTAGTTAACTGTCTTTTACTGTCATGGTTTAGCAGTTTTTCACCGTGACATTTTTTACAGTGCACCTCTGTTTCATACCTATAAGCATAATGTTGACTTCTCTGGTTTTCAGGCAGCATACGGACAACATCACGTTAATCCTTTGCTAAGACTGCACGGTCAATCATATTAAATCCTAATACTTCCAAG
This sequence comes from Centropristis striata, assembly GCF_030273125.1. Lineage (NCBI taxonomy): Eukaryota > Metazoa > Chordata > Actinopteri > Perciformes > Serranidae > Centropristis > Centropristis striata. The sequence continues at coordinate 1,989,188 of NC_081538.1, read as the reverse complement.
GTGACCCTGGGCGTGGATTCGCTGGGCATATGGTCCCGTTTTAAGCCTTGAAACAGCAACATGCCTCAGCAGAGGGAGGAGCGGGGGCTTTTATCTTTTCATTACATTTACATCAACACAATTTATACAAACTAAGAGTTTCAGCTCTTTTGTGAATAATTCTTCTTTCTCTTCCTCCCTCTCACAGTGTGAATAACCGTGGCTCTAGTCCAGGCCTCTACTCCCCGTGATTCTGCCCTTTATACGCCTTTTGTTAATTGTTTCCCCCAAATTAAGTAGCGTTTGGATTAGCTCAAAGATCACACAATGTGTCCGTCGACAAAAAAAACAGTAAGCCAATAAATGAACACACCCTTCCAGCCACTTCCAGCCTCAATTAGTTTGCTTTGAAATTGAGATTTTCCTCAATTAGCGCTTTATTTGTCAACCTGGAGTGCAGTAAATGGGATTTCAAAGAGACCTATTATGACAGGAGAGTGCATATTCAAACAGAAAATCAAATAAACCCCCATTACCACCCATTTATTATGGCTACAAAGCATTGTTGCACTTAACCCAACAAAAAAAATGCTATATGGCACTGCTTGGAAATATTGATCGCAGAGGCACCTATGTATCATCTGGTTTCATTATCGACTATTTTGTTCAAGGAGAATAGTCCGTATTTGTTGAGTGTAGGGCCCGATGTGTTGTCTTTATCCCATCGTGCTGCGGATGATTGAGGTGTTTTTCTGTAAACAGCACAGCTGAAGCCCAGGGCGCCTCCGCTGGCTGTGACTAAGATGATATGGTGTTGCAGAACGTGCTGTACCGTTGCTGTATTTATTGATTTCCGAACATGATTTATGCTCATTCTGCCTTATGTAATCGTTAAGGGACACTTGAACATTCACAGCCTTTCAGGTCAGTAAATTATTTCCCCTGTCAGGGCCGGGCAAGCTGCAAAACAAGCTAGATGTTATGCTCCTTTCACAATAGGTCAGTTTAAGTATTGCTTGGCAAATTGTATTCCAAGGACGGTTTATGTTACAATTCTTCGATTGCATTAATCATCCACTTCTGCAAAGATAAACGTGGTTGTAGTTTACATTGGTTTTGCCCCTTAAACAGCACTTAAAGCCACTCAATGTCATCAATGCACTGAAAATTTGCATGTTATGGACATGCTCCACCAATGAGGAGAAGGCTGCTTAAACATTATGGTTTCTACACCTATAAAAAAGCACTCCACAGATCCAGAGAGAGATAAAAAATAAAAAAAATACTCGAAATAACCATCAATTCCTGCAGAAGAGAAAAAATTACCTCCATCTTTATTGTGTGGCAGGAAGCACTGCAGTCGCACTGCGACATCTCCACCAACATGAACAGATATAGACAGCAGTGGATCAATAGTCAGTTGGACGCATCAGAATGCTGTCCCACTTATAAATCAATCGATGGCCTACAAAAGGCCATCACAGAGAGCTTCCACTGTATAACAATTCCCAGACAACTTTCAGTAGACTGGCTAATCAATCACATTCCTGCAGATGGAAGCAGCGAGCATTGAGACGGTGGCATTTGTTGTCCCAACAAAACAAGTGAGAGGAATTGAGTTCAAAAATGCATTATTCCAAACTATTGATGCACAGCTGACAACGAGGCCAGAGGTGGCGATTTCACACCGTCTAGCGTCATGCAGGTCTGCGGCGGCTGCATTGATCTGTTTTCATGTGCTGCCGGTTGTTAAATGTGAACCTACTGATGACAGCTGGGATCACATGTACCCGAGACCAGTAGTTCTCAACCTTTTTGAGTCGCGACCACACAATTTAACATGCATGTTGTCCACGACCCCCGCTCACTTGAAATTGGCCCAAAAAAAGAAACAAAATGACAAAAAAAGACACAAATTCACCAGAAAAGAAACAAAATGACCAAAAAAGACACAAAATGACAAAAAAACACACAAAATTACCAAAAAAAATACACAAAATTAACAAAATAAGACACAAAGTAACCAAAAAATACACAAAATTATCAAGACATACACAAAATGACCAAAAAAAGACATGAAATGACCAAAAAGACTAAAACACATTAACATATGAACACTTTAACACTGCCTTTTAGACAGAGCTGACTTCCAAAATGATTTGACGACCCCCAGAAATCATCTCGCGACCCCAACTGGGGTCCCGAACCCAAGGTTGAGAATAGCTGCTCTAGACTGCATTTAATAGCACTGTGTTTATTGTGTTGCCACTGATGATAACGCAGTGAACTTTGCATAGCTGGGAAACTAATCAAGTCTGCTTCTAGTCAGATTTTACCACAGAAACGCACACACACACACACACACACACACACACACACACACACACACACACACACACACACACACACACACACTGACTCTCATTATATTTACTCTGAAGTATAATCCTGTTTATCTGATTTTCTCAATCCACTTTTTCCTGAATGTCATTCAAACTTTACTCAACTTATTTAGCTGATGAAATCAGGACTCACTGAGCAGAAAGCTTTTGACCATTTTTTTTTTTTAAATCAATGAAGATAAGATGGAGGCGATAAGGAATTTCTCCACATTTACATACTTTTTATCAAACTTTATATTTAAACTTTATATTGAAGACTTATTGTCAGTGAACTTTTGCCTGTTAAAGTTATTTAAATAAACCCTCCAGGACTAATGCAGGACGGATACAGCATTAATGCCTACGTCTTGTACCTTAAAAATATTTATTAATAATATTTTCCACTTTAACCAGCTTCAATTCTGATCATCATACCTAACAAATATTATTTTATTTTCTGAATTTTAAACCTTTACATACTTGTTAACATAATAGCACTGTTATTGTGAAAAAGAAAAGAAAGATGTATTTCTAGGGACATGTCAATATTTATCCTAGACATTGATTTTGATGCATTTTTATTTTTTGTGCCACTTCAGATTAAAAAGACAACTTATTAGCTGAAAGAATGAAAATATGCCCTGACTGAAACTGCTATAAATACCAAATATTTATATAATTTCCATTTTAACAGTTGCATTTTACAACCATCATCAGTCCTGATCATCTTGACTAAATATTAATTTATCAGAATTTTAAACAATTTGCCAGCTTGTTTACATAATGACACTGGGTTTAAACGAGCAAAAATGTAATTATTTCTGTATACTAAATGCTAGGGGGGATTTCTTTAAAAAATGTCAATAATTAGCAACAAAATTGATTTTGATGCTTTTTTAATTTTTCCCATTATGCAGCAGTAATTACCCCAGTGGAAACAAGGAAAAAGCATGTATTTACCCCATGGGGCAAACATTAGAAATAGGCTTACTCTGATGGAAAAAAATAAAAGTAATATTTTTTTTTATGCTAGGGCTCTGCATTAAAAGTCTGATATAATATAATAAAGAAATTACGGTAACACTTTACAATAACCATAATTTATAAATGGCAAACAGATAGTTTATTAATGTTTAATCGTCATTTATAAACTGTATATAGGCCATTTAGAATGGTAAATTCATCATTTATTAATGTTTAACTAACTACATCATCTATAAATGACAAATCGATGGTATATTAATGTAAGTTTATAGTTACTTTACCATTAACAAACCAATATATTATAATCAATCAACCTGGTCTCACAGGAATCCATGAAATAGCCACGGATTTGCTTAACTCAAAATCCGTGGAATAGCCACGGAATCGCTCAAATTTCTGTGAAACTGACACGGATTTCGCTACAATGCAAGTTAATGCCAGTCATATCCCGTGGCTATTCCAACATACAAAGTGATTATGTACATTCACTGAGTGAAGATTTAGAAAATAAAACATATATTTCTCGCTAGAAATGTGATCAAAATCCATTTTTATGCAGAAACTAAGTCAAAATATTGATTTTTTTCACTAAAAATGAGAGAACTGTCCGCCATGTTTTTTGTTCTGACCGCCGGGACCTTGAAAGTCACGTGACTTGGAACAAACCAATAGGAACAAATATTAACTTGCATTGTAGCGAAATCCGTGTCAGTTTCACGGAAATTTGAGTGATTTAAGTGAATCCGTGGCTATTTCACGGATTCCCGTGAGACCAGGTTCAATCAATAGTTTATTAATAGTTTTAGTTTTACGCATTTTAACATTTTTAACACCATATTAAGCATGTTAATGATTTTTAAATGATTCATATACCTTTAAGAAATTGTTTGAAAACTTTTAAAGATTGAATATGTATAGCACTGTGTAAGTGGTTAATAATTGGTTTATAAACATCACTTAGATGGTTATTGTAAAGTGTTACCAAAAGTTGCACCTCATTTATTACGGTAACGTTCTGGCAATCACAGCTGCCAGGTTTTTTACCGTAAAAACAACGGGGTTATTTATTTATTTATTTTTTAAACTTTGTTTATTAAGTTTTTTCACAATAAAACACAGACATAGAGGAACACTCAGAACAGAATCCCCACCCCAGAAAGCGAAAACAAATATATAGATAGATAAACAACAATAATAATAATGATCAATAGATGACTCAATCTAAGTATGTTGTAAAAGAGGACATCTATAAACATAAAAAAGGAGAGAATTTTACAGGAAAACAAAACAAAAAAAACAAGCAAAAAACATTAGAAAAGTACAGTACATACTGAAGAGTATTTAAGCGGGTTGTCATCTCAGCACAATGAAATCTGTGGCTGTAACGGGGTTATTTTTTACAGTGTGGGATGGGAGGTGCTGGGGGAGGTGGAGCTATCTAACAGGAACTTTCGGGGCCCAGACAGGGTGGAAATGTGGCTGTAATGAGTTAACATGGACGTGCGGGTCATTGTGTCACAGCAGAGGATGAGGTTCCTATTAGCTAGAAGAAGTCTGAGGTGAATGTGATGAGCTGCGAGACTCAAAAATGTTCCCCCCTGCCCCCTCTCCGTCTCTCTCCCTTCATCCTCCACGTTCAGGGTCAAGCATGGCTTTATAAATGTTATCTGATTGCTGAGAGCTTTCCAATGCCTAGATTCGCCAGTGAAATTAATCTCTGACTAAAATATTGACGGTACACAGAAGTGAGGCGAAGCAATCAGGCAATAAGGGAGGAGGTGTTGGAAGATAAGTGCAATCAATCGGGCAGCGTCACCCCGGGTTTCGGCGGGAATGGGAGTTGAATTTGATCAACTACAGTACAGGTGAAACACGGAATTAATCTGAAATAGTTTGGCCTTGAAGTTTGACCTTTCATTAGGGTAATCCGAGAAATCTGCACAGGTTTTTAAGTTATTACAGGGCGTGATGATAAAACTGTTTTTAAATCAGCTTCCAATTCCCTTGATTGAATTGCCATTAAGACTTAACTTTCAACAAATTAACACTTTAATGAAGCATTTATCATTTTTATTATATAGAAAAGTAGCAGGACTAACACTAGGCAACACCTTTTATGAAGCCCACCTATATAATTAAATATAAACAGACATTAAAATCTTCCCAGAGCACTATACAATTATAATAATGAGCATACTTCTTCATTTATGCTCTTTTTTAAAACATTATAAAGCTCTAATTTTTATTAAAAAAAGGTCAAGTAGCATGACACTCTGACAGGGACTCGTATAGATTTAATTTTTTTTTTCACTTAAAGCAAACAATGACCACTTAGAGTAACTTATTATCACATTATAATGCATTAAAACTATGACAATCATAAAAAAGCACTATGATTCACGCAAAAAAATGTCAGTTAACGATCAGAAATAATAAAGTTTTATGATGTTTGACCTTGTAAATCATGATCAACTGCTTTATTATGTGTGATGATTACTATTTGAAAGCATTATAACTATTGATGAGTGCTTGTACCTATAATTAAAAAGTGCTACAAGCTGATTTAAAATGCATGGTAGGTATATTTATAATGCATATAGACATGGGTGTGAAGGGAAGTGTGACCCTGACTTGTATATATAATGCAACATTATGGTTTCTGTGTTTCGGATATCTCAAACCGCCATTATAATTCCACTGGACGGGCGTTAATTCTTGACAATGGCAGGCGTACTTTATATTATATTATACAGTATACAATGGTGACCTTCCACATTCACCTTCCAGGGTTTAGAGGAATAATACAAAACATGCAAGCGTTAATCTTCTCTGCTGTGCTTCAATCCTCTGTAGAACCCTGGGGGAATGTCACAAAGGCACTGTGGAAATGCCTCCTGCGTATACCTCCTGGCAACTACGGGAACAGGGAAATAATATAATAAAACATTCATCATTCATTTTGTAATGCTGAGGTTGAAGAAAAAGGGAAACGGAGAGAGCGGCAGAGAGAGAAAAGGAGCGAAGGGGAATCAGGTGCACATGTGTGACAGAGACTGACAGGCCCTTTTCATGTGGAAAACTAGCACTAATTCATTTCCCACGCAGTAAGTCCTCTTGTTTGCAATATTCATGTCACCTAGCACAATGAAAGGAGGACAACCCCTGTTACTGGTGTAGCGCTAAGAATAGATGTAACCCCCTTTTGTTTTTTAGGGGGGGGGGGAATAAATAAAGAAAAAAAAAGCTGAAGAGAAACTCCACAAGCTTCGCAAACTGACCCAGATAACAACAACAGAAAGATGAAGTCTGGAGGGGCAAACAAAACAGTCCACACAGAAGAGTGAAAGAGAGAGAGAGAGAGAGCTGTAAAGACAGAGAAAAATAGGCTCTAAAATTGTTCTCCTGACAAAAAGTTAGTTGAGAAGTAAGAGGGGAAAAAAGGGGATGAATATTTTAGGAAGCAAGCTCTCTCAAGGAGGAGAGAGACGAGTAAGAGTAAGAGTAGGAATAAAAACAAGCAGCTCGAGCGACGGTTCAAATTGTTGACTTGCAAAAAAAGGGGAGTTTTTCGGGGAGTACATGAGCAGGCAGCATGTGTTGAAGCCTGCCTCTGTGTACATTTCCTCCTGCCTGCTGGAGTGCACTATCAGCTTATTGGGGCAATCATCTGAGGGAGAGAAAACACAAATATGGCAACCGGGGGCCGGTTTCTCCACATTGTTAGAACATCTGCAGTTGTTGCAGTTCTATTTCCAGAACACTTTCTTGGTTACGCTGAGGTAAGTGCTGGAGTAAGCTGCAACTGTAAGCTGTGTAACAGTAGCCTATTCAATGCCTTCAACCCTAAGCAGTGCAATGGTTTAACATGCACAATGGGCCCACCTAAGACTTCTCACATTCTTGTTGATACTTTAAAAAAGTGCCTGTCACTGAGCAGAGGGTGAGCCAGCGTGGCCTCTGAGACAAGGTTAGAATAGTTTTGGATTTTTCATTAGTTTTAGTTTTAATTTCGTTTTGAGTTTTTGTTTTCAAATTCAGTTAGTTTTAGTTAGTTTTAAGAGTGAGTTTTCTAGTTTTAGTTTAGTTTTTTTTTTTTTGAAAATGCTTAGTTTTAGTTTAGTTTTTATTAGTTTTAGTGTTAGTTTTAGTTTTTTTCTAATGGGCTATGTGTTGGGTGCCAGATTCAAAGTGGTCATAATAAATTTTGCCTTTATTTCCTTTGGTTTATCATCTCAGCCCCAATAAGGTTATTAACTGTTTTGAATTTTGGTTCTAGTGTAAACATCCCAGTCTCAGTAAACATATTCACCATGTGTTGCATGTTCAAATAGAAACACTGAATTATGAATGAAAAAAGTTGACAAAAACGAAAACTAAGGACATTTCCACTATAATTTTAGTTAGTTTTAGTTAGTTTTGTAACCACGCAATACAGTTTCAGTTAGTTATCGTTTTTTTAAATGCTCTAGTTTTTATTTTTATTTCAGTTAACGAAAATGTTTTTTCACTTCTAGTTTTCGTTATTTCGTTAGTTTTCGTTAACTATAATAACCTTGCTCTGAGATCATCATTCCTCATGCACACAAAGTCAATATGCAAATTCTGACCCACCAATCACATGCATATGGCAAATTTGCATCATCTCCTAACTCTAACACTAAATGCTATGCCAGACTAAAAATGCTAATGTGTGCTGCAATATGTCATTTGTCCTTGTGCCTAGCTGGCCTGCAGCTCCACTGAGCATGGCCTACGGTGTCCAGGCTGTCAACTCCACTCCGCTCTCCTTCTCCCTCCATGCCGGGGAGAGGGGACTCTGACCCCGCCATGATGACACTGCTCCAGAAGAGATTATAGACCCTGATACTCCGCCGCGCCAGCATTATGCACACACTGCCCTTTAACTAAGATACATGGGCTGGCTGCCAGCTCTGTCCGGCCCTGTCAGATCTGCCTACTCACGTTTGTGCAGGAGAAATAACAGAAACAGCAAATGGCACGTAAATAGAATATATGGTGATGGAGGAGCATCTTGATGCATGCATAAAAAGTGAAATATACACACATTTAAAAATAAATCTAGGATAACTGCCTGAATGTCTCCGCCAACCAGCTAAGTTGAAGTTTAAATCCATATTTGTCCAGACTTATCCAGCCCACAATGCTTCAAATTTTGCTGTAAGAAAGCTGCAAATCGAACAATTAAAGTCTTAAAATACAGATGATCTAGAGACGTGAGGTAACAGAGACCTTGACCTTTGACCTCCATAATCTAATGACTTCATCCTTGAGTCCAAATAGAAGATTTGAATACAATTCTCTTTAAGAAAGGGATGTATGTACAGTCATGAAAACATTCATTAGACCATCCTTTTTTCTTCAATTTCTTGTTCATTTTAGTGCTTGGTACAAGTAAAACTACATTTGTTTGGACAAATATAATGATAACAACAAAAACATCCCATGAGAGTTTAATTTAAGTGCTGATATCTAACCATTTTCCATGGTTTCCTTGAAAAACCAAAATCATTATCAAGAAAACCACGAAAAATGGCTACATATCAGCTCTAAAAATGGAACTCTTATGAGTTGTTTTTGTTGTAATAACTAACAAATAACTATATTTGTCAAAACAAATGTACCTTTATTTGTACCAGGCATTAAAATGAACACAAAATTGAAGAAAACAAGGGTGGTCTAATCATTTTTCCATGACTGTTTGTACAGAAACTCCAGCCATGGCTGTCACAGCATAAAAACATAAATGTGTTGTAATAAACATACACAAAATCATTGAGCCAAAGAGTTTTTAAACTATATTTCTAACTGTTTCTCCCACCGTAATAACAGAGGGAGACAACATAACAAGCATGCATTATTTCACATCAAGGGAAATCTGATCAGCAAAGCAATAGAAACTAACCATGTGTAAAATGAAAATGAACTGGATCAGGAAAAACTGTTGATGCTCTGCTCTCTAAGGGTTGAAACTTCTTAGCATAATTTGCCTCTGGCCACACCCCAATCAGTGATGTCACAGCAGGTGTTTTCCTGTATCTGTCAAAGGAAAACCAAAAGCTATGACATCACTCGGTGGGGTGCTGCCAGAAATGCTACTTGCTTGAAAGCCAGAAGTCACAGCGTAGCAGCAGTACTCCACCTTTTGTGATTGTGAGTGTTAAATTACCCTTTTAGGAGAAGCATCAGGTGCTCTTCCAACTTTCAAGGCTTCTACCAAACAAAACGTGTCCATTATTAATGTATTTTTGTCTGGCGCGTGCTGTCATGTACAGGCTTTTTGTAGTGTATTTCACAGAGATGGTGCAATGTCAGACTCCCTTGCAAAACCTGTATTTTTAAGATGTTTGTGCAAAAAGATTCCACCATTCTGTGAAAAGTGCTCGCTGCCAGGTCAACACAAAAAGAAGGAAAAAATGCATGATACATACTGTACATTATTACACTAAAAGGCACTGTATTTCAGTTACTTTAAAGCAGGGGTGGGCAATTAATGTCCCCAAGGGGCCTCATGACCAACACCACGAAGGTTGCAGGGGCCGGACCAAAACTCTGAACTAAATTCTGCTCAATATTAATTTAATCGCTTTATAAAATACAGTAAATTATCTGGTTTTGAGCTGCTACTGATAGGAATACATGTTATGATAAGACTGTTAATGTGGAGTAAATCAAATATAGCAGTAAAAAGTAGTAAATACTCCAATCACTATATCACTATTCCATTTATTTTAAGCACAACTGTAAATGTCCTTTAGTAAGCTTCCTATTTGTGTTTTTGTATTATATAGCTTGTTTTTCATGTTTGTGCATTTTCAAGGTGTTTAACCATGTTGAGGTGCTTTTATTTTGAAAAAGTGCCGTCCAGTGTGAAACGGGTGCTTTCATTTTGAAAGGTAGCGACAGGAAATAACCGGTAGAACGGTTAAATGAAAAAACGAATGGTAAATAATAACGAGTGCGTCGTAATTCATATAAATTTGATATAAAGTATCAAAAAGCCAATGCCCATGTCTGCTTTAAAGAGACTGAAATGTTAAAGGATGTCATGGGAAATTGATGAAAGCTTCCACTTGCTACATTAATGACAGATATTCCACTTTGGTCATGATAAGCGTGGCTTAATGTGGACAATTCCCCAGCCACCTCGCATTTTCCATCAAGTATGAATCTGCAAGTTCTGAATGTCATATTTAAGGTTCTGTGCTGATTTTGCTCATCTGTCAAATTACATTTGGTTCTGCTTACATCTCAATTTAATTGCTCCATTAAAATGACCTAAATTGAATTTCTCACTTTGACTTTGGGGAGCCACTAATGTCACAGACCTGTCCCAACACTCCCCTTGGTATAATGAGACTTGAGATGTCAATGGCAGCTTGGCTTCCTCTCACCCTGCTGACCCGTCGAACCGAACATCTCCTCTCAGTGCTCTTCCATCTTGTCATATTTGAAGGATTTTATTACGTGATTACGAGCCTTGACCCTCTGTCCAAAATGTATTAGCACCTAAAAATTAATCAGACATTGCTGAGGCTCATTGTGACACCTGAGGGTACATGAGGTAGAAAGTAGCTGAAGTCCGTAACAGATAAATGACTCTTGAGGACAAGCAAAAAGTATTTTTTTAGTATGAGTTTAGCCCTCAAGGTTGTACTGAGGGCATTAAAAAGTCCACTGCTTATAAAGCGTATTGCAATGAGTGTATTGAGGCAATTAATAACAAAGATAAACATTTTCCCCCAGTAGAATTTACAACTTTGGACAGGAAAGCAAAGAGAATACTAAATAACTGTAATCTAATGACTTCATCCTTGAGTCCAAATGGAAGATTTGAATACAATTCTCTTTAAGAAAGGGATGTATGTACAGTCATGAAAACATTTATTATATTATTATATTTCTTGTTCATTTTAGTGCTTGGTACAAGTAAAAGTACATTTGTTTGGACAAATATAATGATAACAACAAAAACATCCCATGAGAGTTTAATTTAAGTGCTGATATCTAATCATTTTCCACGGTTTCCTTGAAAAACCAAAATCATTATCAAGAAAACCACGGAAAATGGCTACATATCAGCTCTTAAATGATGTCATGAGGTAGAAAGTAGCTGAAGTCCTTAACAGATAAATGACTCTTGGGGACAAGCAAAACGTATTTTTTTTTATGCATTTAGCCCTCAAGGTTGTACTGAGGGCATTAAAAAGTCCACTGCTTATAAAGTGTATTGCAATGAGTGTATTGTAGCAATTAATAACAAAGATAAACATTTTCCCCCAGTAGAATTTACAACTTTGGACAGGAAAGCAAAGAGAATACTAAATAACTGTGGTATAAAGTTACTATGGTGCTTAAATGTTGTTATTTTGTATTATTCTTTTTTTTCTTTAGCTATAGTTGTTGTAAGTTTCTAGCAAGCTTTGCACAAAGATGAAGTCGCCATTCTTGATCCCACCTACGGAGCCCTGAATAACAGTTCATGGCCGTAACACTAGAGCTACTTGAACAATGCACAGCCTGAACAATGCACAGCTTCCAAGCTGTACTTTAGTTAGCTATAAGCTATTTTCATCAGCAGTCTCTGGGCAGGAAACGTAGAATTACAGAAAGTGTACAATCTACAAAAAAAGTACAATATAATTAAAGCACAAGTAGTATTAAAAGGTTGTAGAAAAGGGAGAATAAGATATTATTATGAACAGTATATTCAGGCAGTAACAGTGAGAAGATTTTTTTTATAGATGCAACAGGTGTTAGTGTTTATCTATGATGTGTGCATGATTGGGTTGTTTTTACCATGATTCTGTCTTTGTATCTTCAACTTAAATTGACTTTCTGGCCCAAGAGGCAATTACAGATGTGCCAAAACTGCAGTTCCTCAAATGGCCACTTGAGGCTGGTGCAAAAGTGTGTCAATCCTCATAGACTTTTATGTTGATTTTATGATTTTATGATTTTTTGTTTTTATTGTATTCATGCATATTTTATTTTGTGCGGGCAGTACATTTTACATTTTATTTTATTTATTTTTATCCCATTTTTAATTTATTTTATCTTATTGCATCTTACTGTTCTATTGTTTACTACATCTCTTTGTATTGTGTTATGTATTTATTGTTTGTGCAGCACTTTGGAAACCTTGTGTTTGCTAAAATTGTGCTATATAAATAAAGGGGATTGGATTGGATAGACTTCAATGTTAAAATGACCAACTTATAGCAGAAAAAACACGTTTATAGCCTGGTACAAAAATGTTTTTGGTCTGTATATATGGTCTGTGATGCTTATGCATTGATGAAACTTTATGGGAGGTGATCTGTTATACAAGTCACCCATTTAAATTATATTAAGGCTCAACATTATGCGCACTTAAGGGCGTGGCTGCTCTGTGTGACAGATGAGAGCCATTACAGGTGGTGAATTTAAGTAACAAGGTCCAGAAGCACCACACTATTCACTACTTGTAGATTCACAAGGGATCTACGGGAAAAAATGTCACAGAAACTACGTCCATGATGTCTGTGAGTTGGCCCAGTGTTGTGGCATCAATTAAAAATCTGAAATCAAGGGTTTAATGGGCATTTATAAACAAGGAAAAAGCAAAGTAACACTATACCCTGGCTAGTTTTACAACACAAATCTTAGGAAGGAAAAACACTCATTAAGGAAACAGTTTAGCTTGTAGTTAAGTTTTAGATTGATTCCTTACTCAGGTAGAATGAGCAATTAGCACTAAATGACTTTATACCTCATTGTGTCTGTCATCATGATGTTTTTCATGGAGTTTGTGGTTCTGCGTGAGCCTATGCCCAATGCACGCATAAAAATAAAGCGAGCTAACTAATGTGAAATACATAACATGATTGTTTTTGCCCAATTGAGTCCATTAATCCTGGAAGGACTGTGGGAGAATGCACTGAACTGTTCTATTCTTGGCACTTTGCTCTGTGCGTCATTGCACAAGCAAAGGAGCTGAGCGAGACAGAGGGAAGAGTGACTGAGAGCGTGTGTGTGTGTGTGTGTGTGTGTGTGTGTGTGTGTGTGTGTGTGTGACTGTGTATATTTTCATCCAAAGAGAGACTCCGCCCTGAAGGCAACAGCTCAAAGCTGCTGCTGTCACATAGAAACAATGAGACCTGATTTGATGAACTGACAATGACATAGAGCTTGTAAAATTGTATTCAAAATACCAGAGACTATTTTCATTACTTTTAAAGGACTGAGGGATAAAAATTGGTAGTGACACACCAAAAAGGAAGGAAATAAAAGACCACACTCCAATAATGGAGCCCAACTGAACTGAAAGCTTAGGTCTGGTGTGATTCATAATCATAATTATATAACTGCTACCAAATCACTGTGTTGGGTACATACACATGTGTGCACCAGTAACTCATGCCTGCTGTGGTGTTCTGTTGCCAGCGTCCTTGGCCCTTCCTGCAGCCAGCAGTCTCATGAGATGGCAGTGATCAGAAATGAAACAACACGCAAACTGATCCCACCATCTTGGCAGGCTGGTAATTAAATATCAGCTCTTGGCACCAAAGTATGTAAATGCTGCTTCCCTGCCCGTGATGATGCCCATTTCACCCCGTCATAACCGTGCACCCCCTCCCCCTTTGCAACACTGATCAGTAGAGAAGGCCGTGCCAGGTCCTGTTGCTAGCGACTATTCTCTAAGATATTATTAACCTCTTCTGTAAAGCAGATCCAGATCAGAGGCCCCCCGCCACTTTGAGGCCCTCGGCTTAACTGGCTGAATGGCTCGTGTTTATTTTGGCCCCTTGCAGCACGAGGGAGGAGAATTAACCCTATAAAGCCAAGTGTATCATATTAGATACAGTAATTTTTGAGACCTCTACATCATCAAAAACCTGATGTATACATGTGTTGAAGATAAACAAACTGAGCAACAAATTGCACAAAAATACCAGATGTAGCAAAAATGATATGCAGGTTCCACGAGTGGATCAGTCATTGCTGCATTAAAAAACTTCATATCTGCAGATGTATGACGTTGTGTTATATGGAAAAAATATGTATTTTGCATGTTTGAGGAAAAAGGAAAAGTCAAAGTCTTAATAAGTTAAAAATGTTATTTTTTATATGTTTTTGTTAGTTCAAGAAAAACAGACTGTGAGCAACAAATTGCACAAAAAAACCCGATGTATCAAATATGATACAAATAAGAATTCATATATGCAATTTATTTATTTTTCAAAATTCGTCAGCAGGTTAATAAGCACTCAGTTTTTACAAAAATTGAATTTTCTGGCAATTATTTCATGGTTCAGGTAATATAGGGTTAAAAAAAAAAAAAGGGTGTGAAAACACAGATGCAATAAGTCAGCATGTGATAGGATGTGGGGTACAGAAAAAGGGTTGGGCTCATAAATAGCGAGGGCTCATAATTCTGAAGATGTCAGAGGCCAAATGGATATTTTTCTATTGGCAGCGATAAGGCATGTGGGCAATATTCCGATAGTGGCTTATTAAATTTCCCATAAAGCCTATCATTGTGTGGCAGAGCAGAGGGCTTTCTGTTAACATGCCAGTTTATGGATGCGTCGCAATTGTTCCGGTAGAGGCCCACTTGCTGTGGAAAGCGTAGATTCCTTTGTGTTATTAATGACGCCCCATCAAACATATTGCACTATGATTGCACGCTTATCAACATTCGACCCTCAGTCAATCATGTAGTTAGCGTACGCTGTTTCTGAATGGAGGCTCTGAATCTAACTCCACACAATAAAACACCTTTGACATTCCTGCAGGTTTTTATTCATTCATATCCACCTTTAGATTCTAGCTTATTTTGCGTGTTTAATATAAAAGCATGCTGAAATTTCACTTGGATACTGAAGAGTAAAAGCAATATCAAATAGTCAATGGTGGAAAGTAACTAAGTATATTTACTCAAGTACTCTACTTAAGTAAGTTTTTGAGGTACTTGTACTTTACTTAAGTATTTCCATTGTATGTAACTTTATACTTCTACTCCACTACACTTAGAGGCAAATATTGTACTTTTTACTCCATTACATTTAGCTGACAGCTTTAGTTACTTTTCTGGTCGAGATTTAACATGAAAAACATGTGATCAATACAAAATGATTATGCATTTTTATTTATGAAACCACATATCAGCAAATGAAGTAGTTAAAATGAACCCTACCTGGATAAAAGTAAAATGCTGCTCATTACAAAAAATAAAATAGTATATTTGAAATATATATAACAATGTGAGTGGGTCCATTCTGCATCACGGGTACTTTTACTTTTTGTACTTTAAGTACATTTTGATGCTGATACTTTTCTACTTTAACTTCAGTATGTTTTAAATGCAGGACTTTTACTTGCAGTGGAGTAATTTCACAGTGAGGTATTAGTACTTTTACTTAAGTAAGGGATCTGAATACTTCTTCCACCACTGCAAATAGTATTCAGCTTTTATAATCTAAACACGTTTTTTTGGACCTTTATGAATCACTTTGCATACCGGAAGAAAGGTTGTATATTCTTTTATTTGTTTAAAACTAAGGTATTACTTTGTGATTTAATAATTCATGTATTAAAAGTTTAACCAGAAAGAAGCCTACTGACTGTGCCTGTGCATAAACACCAGCAGGCATTGTAGCCATTGTACTGTGATTGGAGCTGAGGAGCCCCCTGTCACCAGCAAGGAGAGATTTATCAATCACAGAGTCTCTGGCTGCAGCTTTTGCTCACTTGGGCTGCCTGTGCTTTTCTAAAAATGGACAAAGATGTGATGAAGAAAACCAGAGTAAATGGGGACGTAAGAGGGATGTAAATATCTGGAAAATATCTGACGATGGGGGGGAAAAGAGCTGCGAGAGAGAGAAAAAGAAGGATTGCAAAGGAAAGAAAATGTTTTGAGAGAAGAATGAACAGAAGACAGAAATAGCCTGAGAGAAAAATCATTAAAAGAAGCAATTTGTGAATGCCTTTAATACAACGCAGGGCTCCAGATGCTGTCATTTTGAGACATAAGCCAATTAAAGGTGAGGTAGTCAACATGCAATAATGCATGTATGATCGCACCACAGATGTAAAACATCACATTACTAATGCTGAGTGTGTCAATGTCAACTACAAACTGAGATCCAATTAATTATCTCCACGTCTATCTCTCTGTCTGCCTCACCTCCTGTGTGCATGCAAACTGATTAATTCAGAACATTCAACACATATGGAGAAAAAAACCAAGCATAACTGATCCGCAACACGCCGAGTACAACAAGGAAGAAAAGGGTTATGATACAAATCACTTGTCTGGCTTAGAAGTACCATTTGGAGAGTCTGATGGCATATGAAAAAGATTTCATCCTCGGCTGATAAGAGACACAAAGAGCCTCTGTCTTTCCCACTCCTAAATAAATAATCTTTGAGCCTCGACACCTTTTCATTGACTTTACTCCTTCTCAACCTGCTCGAGATCTAAGAACGAGAGCGGGAACGCACTCGGTAGATGCACAAGCGTGGAAGATAATAAGTTTTGATCACAAAAGGTGCAAATGTATTCTCAACCTTGTCAGCCTCAACTGATTGCGTGCCTCCCCAGATAAGGCTCTCCAAAAGATAAAAGAGAAATGTTCAGACACATTAATGATTAGTCACTAATGACTGATCAAACAAAACACGCTGCCACTAGTAAGCACTGCTCTAATGAAGTCGGCTGAATGCGAAGAAATCAATAAGCAAAAGCCCCAATATCTTTTAGGTCTAAGAGATATAAGTTAAATGAGCTGCTTTGAAATGAAGAGCAGGGTGTGATATATGAGCTTTGAAAAAACATAAACCCAAAAGTTTTCCTGTCGTGCCGGTAAATGAATTGGGATGCCCTTTTCGAGACTTAAACTTTTGACCAGAGATACACTGTATAATGTCACAAACCACCTTATATAATGAATCAATGCGCCTTCTCTGTATTTTGGTCTCCTCTGCCCGCTGTTTTCTCTCTAACCAATGTTGACATTTGGCTCAAAGTATATTGATTTATGCTGGGAAGTGGAGCGCATATACACAAGGACTTGAAGTGTGAGGTAGAGGGTGCAAAATGGGAACAAACTGCACACAGTGGATCTTTTTAAAGCTGGGACCAAGCAGCCTGAAAAGTGAAGCCAAAGCGGGGAGTAACTTTATACTGCATTCTCTCTAATGACCAGCAGGGGGCGACTCCACTAGTTGCAAAAAGAAGACCTTTATTGTATGAAAGTCTACAAGAAAATGACCCTACTCTTCACTTGATTCATTACCACAGTAAACATTTTCCTAATGGGTTCATGATTGTAATTGCTAGTTAAATGTCTTTTTCAATACAGCATGATGTTCATTTTGTGAATTATGGTCCCATTTAGAGCAGGCCAGGCAACCTTGTGAATGAAAAGGTTGCTACCATGGTGCACTGTGTGCTTTTGTCTTGGAATGTCAACCCTTTCTCCATTTATTAAAGTTAACTATAACATTTTATTTGCTTAAAATGTCTTGTTCAGTGTTTGATTGGACTAAAAAAGAGCCAGATGTTTATTTTAAAGTGGGTACTGCACATTTAAACATGTTTTGAGTGAAACACATCAATTCTCGCGTTAATTATGTTTAAAAATCGACAATTTATGGTTTAAAAACGGCTCGACACGCCCCTGACTGTTTTAAATCTGCCTTTAACTTTGCAAGGCCAATGCTGACTTATCTATGTCATCAAATATAATTATATTAATGCCTCACACAACAATGCCACCCACCCTGCCCGCGGGGAGTAACTTTATACTGCATTCTGTCTAATGGCCAGCAGGGGGCGACTCCACTGGTTGCAAAAAGAAGACCTTTATTGTATGAAAGTCTACAAGAAAATGACCCTACTCTTCACTTGATTCATTACCACAGTAAACATTTTCCTAATGGGTTCATGATTGTAATTGCTAGTTAAATGTCTTTTTCAATACAGCATGATGTTCATTTTGTGAATTATGGTCCCATTTAGAGCAGACGAGGCAACCTTGTGAATGGAAAGGTTGCTACCATGGTGCACTGTGTGCTTTTGTCTTGGAATGTCAACCCTTTCTCCATTTATTAAAGTTAACTACACTCAAAAAAATAACTCATTGGATGAACTCAATTAAATTGTGGGCAGAATTTCCATCCAACAAATATATGTAGCCCAAACTCAAAACAAGTGCATCGATGCAATATAATGTATTTGAGTTAATGTAGCTAACTTTTTTTTACATTTGGTCAAACTCAAATTAAAAACATGTATGTATTGTATGTAAATTGAGTTACCTCAACTCATTTATGTCAAGGAGAGCTAAAATAAAGAATTTGTGTTCGTTCAACCTAAAAACATAGAATTGGAAAACTGAAACTCGTTCTTTTTGGGTTGAAGGGAAGGACAGGGGAGTAAATTAATACATTTTAGGTTACACTTCTTAAACTACTTTTGATTTGATTTTAATTTAAATATTTTCATTGGATAAACAATACATTAATGTGTCACATCTAAGAAGGGCTTGAATCATTTTTTTGAGTGTATAACATTTTAGTTGCTTAAAATGTCTTGTTCAGTGTTTGATTGGACTAAAAGACACAAAAAGAGCCAGATGTTTATTTTAAAGTGGTTACTGCACATTTAAACATGTTTTGAGTGAAACACATCAATTCTCGCGTTAATTATGTTTAAAAATCGACAATTTATGGTTTAAGAATGGCTCGACGCGCCCCTGACTGTTTTAAATCTGCCTTTAACTTTGCAAGGCCAATGCTGACTTATCTATGTCATCAAATAAAATTATATTAATGCAGCTTTCAAAATAAGAGCACAGTTTGTTAACGGAATCCACCACAGAACTTACAAGAAGACTGTCAAAATAAGATGCCTTTAATAAAACATACAAGAACCTTTATTTTCCTTTACAAAATGTTATTAAAATATGCCCCCCGGAACCCCTAAATGGTTATTTTTATTATTTTCTCATACATTTTTTTATTTATTTGGCAACTGTTGAGATTTGCACTTCACACTACATTTTAGATTTTTATTTATTTATACAGACTAAAAAAACATATTCTCTATATCTTTTTAAGTATTTTGTAATATCGTCAAGAATATCGTTATTGCAAAAATAGCCTGAAATATCGTGATATTCTTTTAGGGCCATATTGCCCACCCCTATCGAAGCCCTTTGCCCACTTTTAGAATTTTTAAGAATTTTGCAGTAGGAGAAATTACACATGCAACGGTTGGAAAACCCCCAATATGGCAAGGGCCAAAATAGCAATATCTATCTAAATATATGTCTCTGGAATATATCATGCCTATGCATATATCTAAACCCTATTGTACCTTGTATTGTCCACATGAATGAATGTCCCTCTAAAGTCTACAGGAGATAAATGCCTTAAAGGAGAAATTATGAAAGCTGCTCCTGACTTCATGACTGAAACTTTTACAGCTTTGGAAAGTGAAAATATTTCATGGTCAGTTGAAGAAAAAGCGTCACAAAGAACATTCAAACTTCTTGTGAATAGCGACAGATTCTCTACAAAATGTAATCACTGTTTGACGGTCTCTCAGCAGCTTGACTCAGATTGCCTGTATATCTCTCTCATTTGTTTGGCCGGGAACAACTCTGCAATTGTACAGGCTTGCAGCTCAATTGACTCCAGATTGGTGAATATGTATAGAAGCGAGTCTTGAATAATGTATTGGAATTAGACACTATGGCAGCGCGGCTTCCATTGTCCAATCTTTGATGTGAATCCAGAGCCTCAGATATGTAAAGTAAAAAAAAAAAAATGTGGCAGCTGCGGGAATTTTTGTCACCTAAATGCGTACATATATTAAAAATAAAACAATGAAGATAAGGGGCCCTAGATAAATGTATAAGAAGGCCTTACTGTACCTCTGGGATGGCGAGTAAATAGGTCATCAACAGGTCCATTCTTCTGTCCCATATCTAGAAAGAGAACATAAAGGACTTATATAACTGATGATATATTAATCAGACCTCGGCATGTGAATCAATACGCCTGAGTTGGCTTTAATGTTACATTTTCTATTCGACAGACGCCCGATCGAACTTATGCAGATGTTGCATGCATAATGAAGCTAGCTGGGACTGTGACACCGCTGTTGGACTACAAATGTTACCGCTTTAATTAACGTGTATTCTATCAAAGAAACTTCATGCCCCCTTGATATCAAACTTTATTTTTTTTAAATAGGATAAAATGAGAAAAAAAGTAAATTCCCTGTCAGTTCTCTGTGATAAAACAAACAGAGAGAGAGAGGGGGGTGGGTTAGATGAAGAGAGATCATTGGGAAATATGCAAATGAGGATATGAATACAGATCAGGCCTCTCCTCGGTAGGAGATGAATACATTTACCTCTCATCTCCATGCTGATGAACAACAATAAGGTGCTGTTTCTGGCTTTGGCACAGTGGAGTATAACTCTTTCATGAAGCTTTCATGGTCAGTTGTTTGAAAAGAAAACAACCAACAATGAAAAAAAGGGAGGGATAGAAGCTAAATACATTAAAAAACCATGTCCATTTAACTCCTCATGTTTACATCTTCTGTTACTATCGATCTTTCCTCCAGGTAACGCTGGAGACAGTCAATCTGTACCGCAGGCTGCTGCAGGAAAATAATTGCCAGTTAATTTATCCTCGGTAGAAAAAGGTAAACGCTTGCTTCTGCATCTGACGGGAGGAGAATTGACTGAAGTTTGTAGTTACAGGGGGAAAGTTCTTGCATAATAAACTCACAGGTGTTATGATGAGCAGCTTGAACAGAAAGCCCTTTTAAGCTCATCAATATGAGTTCGCTAGAGCTGAGTGTTTGTGTGTGAATGCAACACAAACATGAACATCATTTAGGGCTGCAACTAACTATTATTCTCCTCATATATGTCATCTCAACAATTTTTTTTTGACTCGATGAATTGATTAACCCTTTATCAGGCGAAGAACTATATTTGGTAACTTCAGTGGATATCTAAATGGGGTAGAGAAAAAAGTTGCAAATTTACTAGATTAAAGTGGCAAATCTACAAGAAAAAAAGTCGCAGATTTACGAGATCTAAAGTGGCAAATCTACAAGAAAAAAAGTCGCAGATTTAAGAGATTTAAAGTGACAAATCTGCGTGGAAAAAGTTGCAGATTTACGAGATTTAAAGTGGCAAATATACAAGAAAAAAAGTTGCAGATTTAAGAGATTTAAAGTGGCAAATCTGTGCGAAAAAAAGTTGCAGATTTAAGAGATTTAAAGTGGCAAATCTACAAGAAAAAAAGTTGCAGATTTAAGAGATTTAAAGTGGCAAATCTGCACCAAAAAAGTCGAGTGGCAAATCTACAAGAAAAAAAGTTGCAGATTTATGAGCTTTAAAGTGGCAAATCTGTGCGAAAAAAGTCGCAGATTTACGAGATTTAAAGTGGCAAATCTACAAGAAAAAAAGTTGCAGATTAATGAGATTTAAAGTGGTGAATCTACAAGAAAAAAGTCGCAGATTAAAGAGATTTAAAGTGGCAAATCTGCGCGAAAAAAGTCGCAGATTTATGAGATTTAAAGTGGTGAATCTGCGAGAAAAAAAGTTGCAAATTTACTAGATTAAAGTTGCAAATCTACAAGAAAAAAAGTTGCAGATTTAAGAGATTTAAAGTGGCAAATCTGCGCGAAAAAAGTCACATATTAATGAGATTTAAAGTGGTGAATCTGCGAGAAAAAAAGTTGCTTTTTTCCCACTTCTTTCTCGTAAATCTGTGACTTTTTTTTCTTGTAGATCTGCCACTTTAATCTAGTAAATTTGCAATTTGTTTCTCGAAATATATTTTTATTTTGGATATCCTGAACGCTGAAGTTACCAAATACGGTTCTTCGCCTGATAAAGGGTTAACCGCTTAGTTTAAGTCATTTCATATCTCAATAATGATCACGATAAAGCATATTCCACCACTGCCCAGCCCTACATAAAATGTCATAAAGTAGTTAAAAATGTCTAAAAGTTTTCCTCAAAGTCCAAGCTGATGTCTTCAAATGTCATTTTGCCAGTCCCAAAGCTAGAGCTTTTCAATTTAATATGATAAAAATAACACAGAAAAGTAGGATATCTCCATATTTGAGAGGCTGAAAACAGCATTTTCTGCAAATTTTCTGAAAATTACTTCAGAAATTAATCAATAATAAAAAAAATGTGTTGATTATTCTCTGGTTATCAGCTCCTCGTCGCTACAGTTCTAATGTGGCTTTTTCGCTCCGTGTGTGTGCTTTTTATTTTATTTCAGAGGATTGTTTGGGTCCCTCTGGAGAAATAACTTTTCCTTTTTTAAACCCTGCTCGCACACACCAGAGGCCCCATTGATCACAAGCACGTTCATTTCTTTTCTTTTTCCACCCTTGAACTTACTTTTATTTATCTATTTTTTGTAAGTTTACGGTTCCTAGCCGGTGTTTGCCATTGTTTTTAGAAGGTAAGTTTAGTCAGAGCCTGGCACGACTGTCCCCGAGCTACCTTCAAGCATCAGCAGAGCGGTCACCGGGAAGAGAGGGAGGTTTATAGTCCTAAAGTGGAGAGAGTGCTCCCTTAACCCCTGTGGCATGAACCTACTATATCTTTTTAATGAGACTCTGTGTTACAGGCCTCCAGGCTGCTGGCTGCAGGGGATGGAGTCTTCCAGAGACCACTTTCATAGAATCGCTGTGAAGGCTTTGGATGGTCACACTGTAAAAATTTTTTGTAGAAATTACAGTAAAACACTGTCAAATGATATCAGAAATAGGGCGTGAAATTAAAAATGTAATATCACCGTAGTAGACACTTTTAATTACCGTAAATCAAAGAATAGCACAAAACTTTTACTTTTTTCTGTCATAAACTTTAGAAAACACAGTTTTGCTGTAAGAAATATTAGATTTTTCATTTAAAATGAATGGAGAAATACCATAACGTCACAAGGACATAACTACCCTAAAAATAATAGCAGACCAAAGGACCTAACAAAGGACCTAAAATGACCAAAAGAGTCACAAAACGACCAAAAAAAGAGACAGAAAACGACCAAAAGAGACACAAAACCATACAAAAAGACACAAAATGACCAAAAGAGACACAAAACTATCTAAAAAGACACAAAATGACCAAAAAAATACGTAAAATTATCAAATGAGACACAAAATTACCAAAAAGAGACACAATAGGGATAAAATGGCAAGTGATTTTTCAGTCTAAATGACAGATTTAGCTGATATTTACATTTAAATTTACAGTAGAAAACCCACTCACTGTATTTTTTACGGTGAAGTTCTGGCAACCACAGCTGCCGGTATTTTACCGTAAATTAAATTTTTTACAGTGCACTCAAGTCACCAGGTATCAACAGAGGACCTTTGAACCAACACACCACATCGCATTTATATTCATTTCAACCTGGCAAAAGGTATTTGAGTGCATATTGCATTTACTCCCATCTTGCTCCAGGGATTTTATTCAATAGGCAACATATTTTATATCAACTTGTGGCACAGCTGTGTCTATTCGGGAATGTAAACACTTCTCAGCAATGCTATTTTCATCTGTGACAGTGTCATTCTATGCCAGTAATTGAACTGCAAGTTTTTGCTTTAGCTTAGCCATAGCTTAAGGTCTAACCTCAATCTGTCAGGTTGGTGACAAATCCATATTCATTTCTCTTCATATTGCATATATATGGGTTAAACCCCAAGGTGGTAAGGCTCTTTTATATATTACAGAACTATTAAAGCACCGAGCATATGAATTATTTACCAACTTTTATACGGTACTCTAAGGGCTGGGAACATTGCATGAGATTAGGCTGAAAATGACTTTTCAAATAAGGAATAACACATTATTCCTCTTTTCAAATTAAAAGCTGAATTCATAAGCAATAAATTGCACAATTGCTCAAGTCAACACACCCAGGGGTTTTGCTGCTACAGTTTTATTTTGTCTGGCATAACCAGTAGGTAATACTGCTGGTGCTACATTCTAGCAAGACACAGAGGAGCATTTCACTAAAAGCAGCTTGAGATAAAACTAGAGCTTTCAACTGATAAAAATATTGTAGAATTAATCAGAAAATAATCACAAATGTTTGAAATATACCTATTCCTATTGGAATATAGGGGGTTCTTTAGGTATTTCATATTTTATAATCAAAGAAGTGGAAAATATGCTTTCTCAAGCATGTGTAGAAACTTGAATTTTTGTTTTTGTTTTGCATTTTTTGCAAATTTTGGTATTTCCATCCAGCTTTTCTCACGCAATCTTCAAAAAGTGCTGTTGATGTTGTTGGAAATACGGCTGGTAACTACAAATAACACTGAAATGTTGAAGTACCTGAAACTTCTTTGTTGGTTTTGTCCTTGAAAAATGTTATATACCTGCTCACTGTCTGTCTGAAAAGTTCTCTTTAAGCTTTGTGGCTTAAACATGGCTTGTGAGAAAAAATGTGGTGTGAAAATACTCAGATGGGGGGGTTGTATACTCTAATTAGACAGCATGTGAATTAGGAAAGGGAGCCTGTTGATTACCATATTTTATGTTTCGGCTGCCCACAAAAACTCACTGGATTGTCTTATTCTAAAGTTTGTGGATTGGTAGATTCCAGATTCCCTAATGTATGGGCATAAACACCAAAAGAGGGAGTTTTTCATAATATATCAACTATATACACTACCGGTCAAAAGTTTTAGAACAACCCAATTTTTCCAGTTTTTTATTGAAAATCAAGCAGTTCAAGTCAAATGAACAGCTTGAAAGGGTACAAAGGTAAGTGGTGAACTGCCAGAGGTAAATAAAAAAGGTAAAATATAACGTACATTTCAGAATTATACAAGTAGGCCTTTTTCAGGGAACAAGAAGTGGGTTAACAACTTAATTCTATGGAGTCTTGGGCTATTTTGTAAGTCATTTTGTGTCTTTTTTTGGTCATTTTGTGTCTTTTTTTAGTCATTTTGTGTCTTTTGGTGTCTTTTTTGTCATTTTGTGTCTTTTTTTGTCATTTTGTGTCTTTTTTTAGTCCTTTAGTCCAACATAAAATGTGATTTTGAATCTTTTTTTTACTTTCAAAACACTATCATGCTCAATAAAGAATTTTAAATGTTGCAAATGTGCATTAATTTCAGAGTACACTGAGACATTAAACTGCATTTTCAATTAAATTCTGGAAAAGTTGGTGTGTTCTAAAACTTTTGACCAGTAGTGTATATCAACAGAAGTATTAAAAAATAGAGGTGGGAAAAAAAAAATCAATACAGCATAGTATCGCTATATTTTCCGTGGCAATATTATATAGATTCATGGCCACCAAGTATCGATATTTAGCGTTCAGACCGTCAGTATTTTCACTGTTTCTCTTTGTTCCAGAGGCCATAGCAGGGTTTAATTTTAGGAATATATTGGAGACAATTCTGTTCTTGATTGGACTGAATTTTGTGGACACAAAATGCAGTTAAAAGGTTAAATTGCAATATAAATATAATGCTCTCTATATGGCAAAATGCTTAAAATCACAACAATATCGTATCGTGACTCAAGTATCGGGATAAAATTGTATCGTTTGGTCTCTGCTGATTCACACCTCTATTAAAAATCCAGTAAAATGATAGAAAATATAACGTTTTTAAACATAAACCAGCATAAACCACTGCTCTTACCAGAAGTAAGACAGTATAATGCGAGAAATTTGTTTCTCACTTTAAAACACTTTTTTAATTATATAGCTGGGGAGGCATGTTTTTCTTACCAACTGAAAAACCAAATAATATAATAAAAACTGTATAGTTCTTAGCCAGAGACAGGAGGTATATCCAGTACTGTTAATTTGAGTAATTTCTGCCTTGTTAGTGCAGGACACAGTGTGGAACATGATCCGTTAACAAACCTAATTACATATACAAGTGTCACTCAAAATAGAAAAAGAGGCTGCAAGGGTGAGGCTAATGAAATTTCTGTAGAACAAGCTTGTTTTCTCTGCCAGGAAGACGTCTGACTGGTGTATATCCAACTAATTATCAAGGTAATCACCCAGAAAAACTATGAGCCACGCATCAGAATCCACAAATCTGAGAGCTTGTTTTTTTCCCCACTACCTTCCGTGATTCACATGTGGTGGAAAAAACTAACTTTCTGAAACATAAACATCTGTTTTTGTGTGTCAGAATTTAAAAGGTGAGCCTAAATGGACCTGGAATAACAGGCAAAGTGGTAAAAACGACTTTTCAGCACTCTCTTTGAAGGGTTAGCGCAGTTTTTTGGTTGTCATCCTGAATTTCCACCACTAGGTGGCGCTATAATAAAGGAAAGTGCGTTTTGGCTAATAACTCCCACATACTTCATCGCACATTCAAAAAACTTATATCCACGCGTTCACTGAGTTGTGCTGAATCTCGTGATATAAGCCCCGCCCATTTTCGCCTGGAGTTTTTTTCCGCAAATTCGCGAAATGTCGCAAACCTACTTTTTCAAACTCCTCCGAGGCAATTTCATCGTTTTGCACCAAACTTTGCACACAGCATCTATGGACCCTCATGACAAAAATGTATTAAAAGAATTTTGATACCCCATAGAATACTCAAGTTATTAAATAACAACTTCCTGCAGGTGGCGCTATTATCAACACAAAACACAAAGTGTTGCATATCTCCACATTGGTGTGTCTGAATGACATGAAACTCAGGTTACTATATCCAACTAATTATCCAAGTAATCACCCAGAAAAACTATGAGCCACGCATCATATATTCTTATAAAGCAGCAACTGTACCAAGAGAAATTTCCTCCCGGAGATCAATAAAGTTTTTATGATTCTGACTCTGATTTAGTCTGTTTTTCAGATTTTTGTTCGATTTTTGAACGTTTTCTTGTAGAGTTCGGTGTTACATTCGGTAAATATTTGATTTACAAATGGTAATTTTAAGGGTGAATGATTTTCTGGTAAGATTATACTTTAAATGTATTTATTCATTTACTTTTTTCAGAATCCACAAATCTGAGTGCTTGTTTTTTTTCCCCACTACCTTCCGTGATTCACATGTGGTGGAAAAAACAAACTTTTTGAAACATAAACATCTGTTTTTGTGTGTCAGAATTTAAAAGGTGAGCCTAAATGGACCTGGAATAACAGGCAAAGTGGTAAAAACGACTTTTCAGCACTCTCTTTGAAGGCAGCGTGACAAGGGTCGCTCCGTAAGAGCCGATTCACTCTTGATTTGTTGTCATCTCCCAGCGCGGTTTTTTGGGTGAGTGCTAAGCCAAGCAGCTGGGGGAGAGGAAACACATCACTCTGGAGAAAAGATGGCTGTTGCTCGGGTCGCCCATATGCCTCAGCATCTGTGAGCGAGGATGAATGCTTCTGTGTATGACAGAATAAATCCCAATGACCAATTCTCTCTTTTTTTGTAAACACTTAAAAAAAAAAAACCTTTTCCAACGCAGATTGCTTACTCTTTTACAAATTAGTTTGGTAACACTTTACAATAACCATCTAAGTAATGTTTATAGATGGTTTATAAACCAATTATTAACCATTTACAAAGTGCTATGCACATATTTAATCTTTAAATGTTTTCAACCAATTTCTTAAAGGTATATGAATCATTAACATACTTAATATGGTGTTAAAAATATTAAAATGAGTGTAACTAAAACTATTGATGAACTATTCATTATAATTTATTGGTTTCTTAATGGTAAAGTTACTATAAACTTACATTAATATACCATCTATTTGTCATTTATGAAGTTAGTTAAACATTAATAAATGATGTATTTAACATTCTAAATGGTCTATATACAGTTTATAAATGCTGATTAAACATTAATAAACTATCTGTTTACCATTTATAAATGAGGGTTATTGTAAAGTGTTACCATTAGTTTCTATGTTTCCACGTACATCACAGAAGGATTTTCAACAGAATTATTCCACGATGCTGGTAAACATCCACCTCCAATACTTTGGGATGAAAACGGGTGTGTAAAATGACAGTAGGTGGTTATTGTTGACGTTTTATTTTTTAAACGTGTTACTATTTTTTCTTTTTTGTGTGTTATTGTTGTTTGTTTGTTCATTGTTGTCTCATTATGACTACATGGGTGTATGTGTACTTGGTAACACTTTACAATAACCGTCATTTATAAATGGTAAACAGAGAGTTTATTAATGTTTAATCATCATTTATAAACTGTATATAGACGATTTAGAATGGTAAATACATAATTTACTAATGTTTAACTAACTACATCATTCATAAATGACAAATAGATGGTATATTAATGTAAGTTTATAGTTACTTTACCAAACTATTAAATTATAATGAATAGTTTATGAACAGTTTTAGTTGCACTCATTATAACATTTTTAACACCATATTAAGTATGTTAATGATTTTGAAATGATTCATATATCTTTAAGAAATTGGTTGAAAACATTTAAAGATTAAATATGTGCAAAGCACTTTGTAAATGGTTAATAATTGGTTTATAAGCCATCTATAAACATTACTTAGCTGGTTATTGTAAAGTGTTACCGTGTACTTATGTGTTTGTAAGTTAATAACAAGTTATGTGTGTTAATAATGGTAATAATGAGTTTATAAACTACATTATTATGTGTTATACATACATATATATATAAATATTATTGTTATATAACTGAATATAGTAAATTAACATAGCTTGGCTTCTTCCCACTCCTTTTGAACACAAATAAGTGTTTTTGTTGTTTCATTTTGCAACCTTTTCCAACGCAGATTGCTTAATCTTTTACAAATTAGTTTCTATGTTTCCACGTACATCACAGAAGGATTTTCAACAGAATTATTCCAAGATGCCGGTAAACATCCACATCCAATACTTTATGCTTGAGTATTTAATGTTGTTTTGATATAAATATTACACCAGCAGGGTCGGATGGGCTGTATAAATTCTAGGTATACTCTACATTCTGTTCAATGCTGCTGCCAGAGTTTGGTCCAGACTTAATTTAAAAGCTGTCCCGCTGTGCTCCCCTTTGGCTTTCCAATGAGTCATCACTTGCATTTATAGTATGTTCAGAGCCTTTTGTGATCTGAGTGGGGAATTGTGGTGTTTTTAAATCTGTTCAGCTAGGTTATAATTGATGAGGACTGAAGTATAACTAAAAAGGAGTTCGTTAGCAAATTAAAACTTCTTCAAAAAAATAACTCAAACCATCATGTTAATCAGATAGTACCACATTTGTATGATGTTTTGGGAGGGAAAAGTAGTGTGCAGTCAGTTTCTGGGACTTTTTTTAATGTAAATAGCTGCCTGCTGCTGCTGAAAGTAAATATGAGAACATAGAGAATTAACACGAAAAGGTGGGCAGAAAACCCAAACTATGAGCTGAAAGACACAAAAAAAGTCTGTAGAAGTGTATTGGACTGCAGAATCTTCTATAGAAGATATTGATTTTAGACGCGTTAAAAAAATTAAATTAAATTAAATTAAATGGCACTGGAATACTTGAATACACCGTTAAAATGACAATTCGCATTTTAATAACTCACCCCATACTACCTTAATTTTTAGCAATGGAGGCCACATTTAACAGAGAGAAAAGCAAAACTTTATGTGAAAACATCAGTTTAATCCTCACACAACTTTAAATGTATAACTAATGGCAGACACGCATTTTTGTTTGAATTTTAAACACTTTAACCATTACCGCCCCACACCTGTTGGCTCAGTACTCGCCCATACATGTCCATATGAGTAGTGCACCTGTGCTTAAATTAGTCATCTATATATATAAATATAAATATATATATATATATATGTGTGTACTTCACTTCATGTGTGTACTTCAAATGTATTTCTACATTTCCATTATTCTATTTTATCTCAGTTCTCTATTTACTTACGACTTAAGACTTTGTAGACATTTAAGGCATTTGTATTTTATATTGTTGTGTATTTAGTATAGTGCGCTTTTTAATCTTTATTTTTATTTTATTTTATTTACATACTTATCTCTATTTAAGCAGCAACTGTACCAAGAGCACCCGGAGTACCCGGACATCAATACAGTTTTTATGATTCTGATTTAGTCTGTTTTTCAGATTTTTGTTCACCATGAAGACACATGAGAAAAATAATTTTTCTATATACATAGTTTTATATATATACATACATATATATATATATACATAGTTTTCTATATACATATTTCTATCTATATATTTGATTTACAAATGGTAATTTTAATATTATTAAATATAATATAATAATATTATTATATTATTTTATTTTCTGGTAAGATTATACTTTAAATGTATTTATTTATTTACTTTTTTTTTTCCTTTCTATTTGAGTATATGAGTTTTGTGGTCCTCTGTGTCTTTTATTTATTTATTTTACTACTTTTAACTGCGTCTTTTATTTTATTTTACTATGTTTATCCGTTTGATTGTATTGTTTTATTTATTGCATCATTTTAGATTTATACACTTATTATTTATTGCTGATTGGTATATGGAATTGTTTGTTTTATTGTTGATTTTATGTACAGCACTTTGGAGACGTTTGTGTTGTTTGAATGTGCTATACAAATAAAGTGGATTGGATTATTTATTATTTATTTTTTAAAATTAGAAGAATGCCTTTTCTGAGTCTGGGATCTGGGAAATTTGGAGGACTCAAATAACAACTTTTAATAGCTCAAAAAGAGTACTAAAACTTATAAATAAAACTTTATTTGAAATTCTTAAATAGAATGGAAATTGAAACAAATATAAAAAAATAACATGAAATTAGAATTGGACAGAATTGTTTTGCATAATTCCTTTTTATGATTTCCATCTCTCGTCCCGCTGCTCCATGTTTGCATCCACATATGAACAGAGCTAATGTATAAACATGACAATCCATAAACACCTGGTTGGGATGCAGCATGGCTGCAGCTCCTCGCCAACATGCTCAGAAGTAATCATGCTCTCTGTGTACAGTAATTGGATCTTGTTAGTGCAAAGGGAGCGCAACAGACCTAAAAGGAGGTTTGCTTTGAATACGAGCCGGCCGGAGAGCCGATCGGCCCCAACAACAAATGGGATTACACGGTCTGGAGCCACAGCAAACACGTCGGAGCAAAACTGAATGCTGTTGCGGTTAAACATATGATTATGGCTCCCAACATGAGGTGATTATGCATCACTGGGAAGCAGACACGCTAAAGTGATTGTCAATGATAACTTGTCATCCAGGGCCGCAATGTAAAACAAGGCCTGATCCCTGGACTCAGCTTCTATTATCACAGACTGGCATATATATAATATACACTACCGGTCAAAAGTTTTAGAACACCCCAATTTTTCCAGTTTTTTATTGAAATTCAAGCAGTTCAAGTCAAATGAACAGCTTGAAAGGGTCCAAAGGTAAGTGGTGAACTGCCAGAGGTAAATAAAAAAAAGGTAAGCTTAACCAAAACTGAAAAATAATGTACATTTCTGAATTATACAAGTAGGCCTTTTTCAGGGAACAAGAAATGGGTTAACAACTTAACTCTATGGAGTCTTGGGCTATTTTGTCCATTTTTGGATTCTTTTCATGTCTTTTTTGGTCATTTTGTGTCTTTTGGTGTCTTTTTTGTCATTTTGTGTCTTTTTTTGGTCATTTTGTGTCTTTTGGTGCCTTTTTTTCATTTTGTGTCTTTTTTTGGTCATTTTGTGTCTTTTTTCTAGTCATTTTGTGTCTTTTTTTGGTCATTTTGTGTCTTTTTTTAGTCATTTTGTGTCTTTTGGTGTCTTTTTTGTCATTTTGTGTCTTTTTTTGGTCATTTTGTGTCTTTTGGTGTCTTTTTTGTCATTTTGTGTCTTTTTTGGTCATATTGTGTCTTTTGGTGTCTTTTTTTGTCATTTTGTGTCTTTTTTTGGTCATTTTGTGTCTTTTTTTTGGTCATTTTGTGTCTTTTTTTTGGTCATTTTGTGTCTTTTGGTGTCTTTTTTGTCATTTTGTGTCTTTTTTTGGTCATTTTGTGTCTTTTGGTGTCTTTTTTGTCATTTTGTGTCTTTTTTTAGTCCTTTAGTCCAACATAAAATGTGATTTTGAATCTTTTTTTTAACTTTCAAAACACTATCATGCTCAATAAAGAATTTTAAATGTTGCAAATGTGCATTAATTTCAGAGTACACTGAGACATTAAACTGCATCATTTTCAATTAAATTCTGGAAAAGTTGGTGTGTTCTAAAACCTTTGACCAGTAGTGTATATTTCAAATGAATGGTCTTCACTGTAATACATCTATATAAGATAGATGAAAGCATTCATTAGGTTAAATAATTGATTTTTAAAGGAAGATTTATAGGAGAATGGGCGGTCCTATAAGGAGAAAAGTCATATCAATTTTCTCTCATATTTCATTTGATCTTTAATTTAACTTTATTTTTAATCATGCCACACCAAATTTTCATTATTCCATATGCTCAGTTCAAGGAGAAAAGCCAATAGAGTGTCACCCTGTGCAGAGAAAAATAGGGTACACTCTTGGCACACTGTTTGAAATTATGAATAAATAACCCAACATGCTGTTAGCCTGGGGATAAAACACACACTATTAGCTTTCACCCCAAAAAAAGAATAATAATTAAAAAAAAGTGTTATCCACCATAGTCTGAAACAGATGGCTGCATCGTCCTCTATATGTCAGGTCTGTCCAGCTCTCACAACCTTTGGCTGTGGCCTGAACCTTTCACAATATCCTGCACATGCAACACACAATGCGTGAACACACACACACACACACACGCACACATTCTTGTACTTCTATCTTTGTGAGGACCCTCATTGGAACAGTGAATTCCCTAGCAAGGTTATAATAGTTTTGGATTTTTCATCAGTTTTAGTTTCAATTTTGTTGTAATTTTTTGTTAGTTTTAATTTAGTTTTTGAGTATTTATTTGAGTGAATTTGCTAGTTTTAGTTTAGTATTTTTTTATTTTTTTTTAAATGCTTGAGTTTTACTTTAGATTTTATTAGTTTTAGTGTTTTGTAATGGGGTATTTGTTGGGTGGGAGATTAAAAGAGGTCACAGTAAATTTTGCCTTTATTTCCTTTGTCTTATCCATTTTCATTATGTATGAAAAAGTTGACAAAGACGAAAACGAAGGACATTTTCACTATAATTTTAGTTGGTTTTAGTTAGTTTTTTAACCACACATTGTAAACCCAACATTAACCCTAACATAAACGTTATTGTAACCTGAAGCCTAATACAAAGTCTGAAATCTCAAAAAAGCCTTTAAAGAAGTGAGGACTGGCCAAAATGTCCTCACTTTGCAAAAATGTCCTCATTATGTTGGTTAAAAACGTGTCCCGGTCCTCATTATGTAGGAAGTACAAGAACACACACACACACACACACACACACACACACACACACACACACACACACACACACACACACACACAGTGAATTCCCTAGCAAGGTTATAATAGTTTTGGATTTTTCATCAGTTTTAGTTTCAATTTAGTTGTGATTTTTTGTTTTCATTGTTAGTTTTAATTTAGTTTTTAGAGTGAATTTGCAAAAATGTCCTCACTATGTTGGTTAAAAACGTGTCCCGGTCCTCATTATGTAGGAAGTACAAGAACACAGACACACACACACACACACACACACTGAGTACCTCTTTCTCTCTTGCACACACATTTCTTAGTCTTTTCTGCCCATCTATTCTGTCTTTTCCCTGATATCTCCTCTCTCCCAAAAAGCCGTCCTAATAAATATTAATGTCAGCTCCCATGTGGCGGGGCAGGGCTTACTCACAGCCAAATGATCCTCACACAGAATAATGAAGCCGCTGGGATCCAGGTGAGAGGACAGAGGGAGGCTTATGTAACTCTGTGCCTTGTCAGGTAGGTTTCATCCATAATTTAACACCCGGGGAAGGAGATTGGAGATATGGGAGGAGACGTGAGGAATTAGCCCCATAACCTGGGAAAGACGTGGAAATGGGGGAAGCGAATGTAATGAGAGAGTAAGCACACAGGAGATTTAGTGCACAAACATCTCCGCGGCCAAGTTTTGTGTGTGTGATTAAGTTGCAAATGCATCATGCATATACCTGCTGAGAGCATTATACCTTTGCTGCGAGAAAACAGTGGGATTTCTGTTTATTCATTGATTCAGCAACATCATTCAAACACAGGAATGACCAACAGAAAAACATCTGCAAACAACTGGCCACAGTGGCGGTTCTACCCAGGGGCCTCCAGGGGCCACTGCCACTGTGAAGAAGCCTTTGGCCCCTGCTGTGGCCCCTGTGTCAAATTAATAATAAAATTATCAATTTATAACAATGAACAATTGAACAATTCTAACCTTTTTTTTGTTCAAACAATATCTCATTGTACACAAAAGAAACCCAGAATGTGAACACTGTATCTTAGTTTAACTCTCTGGAGTCTTATAGGGATATTTTGTCCATTTTTGAATCCTTTTCATGTCTTTACATGTCTTTGTAAGTCATTTTGTGTCTTTTTTTTGGTAATTTTGTGTCTGTTGTTGTGTCTTTTTTATTTATTTTGTGTCCTTTTTGTCATTGGTGTCATTTATGTGTCTTTTTTGTGTCTGTTTTAGTTATTTTGTGTCTTTTTATGGTCATTTTGTGTCTTTTTTTTTGGTAATTTTGTGTCTGTTGTGTCTTTTTTAGTTATTTTGTGTCTTTTTTGTCATTGGTGTCATTTATGTGTCTTTTTGTGTCTGTTTTAGTTATTTTGTGTCTTTTTATGGTCATTTTGTGTCTTTTTTGTCATTGGTGTCATTTATGTTTCTTTTTTGTGTCTGTCTTCTCATTTTGTGTCTTTTTTGGTCATTTTGTGTCTTTTTTGTCATTGGTGTCATTTATGTGTCTTTTTTGTGTCTGTTTTAGTTATTTTGTGTCTTTTTATGGTCATTTTGTGTCTTTTTTGTCATTTTTATGTCTTCTGTGGGTTTTTTTTTGGTTAATCTGTCTTCTCATTTTGTGTCTTTTTTGGTCATTTTGTGTCTTTTTCAAGACATTCAAAGATTTTGAATGCTTAAATATCATCTTTGCCATTTTTTAATATGCTAATGTGCCCCTCTGATTAAACACTGGCCCCTCCTTGGCCCCCACAGTAAAACTGGTCTAGAACCGCCACTGACTGGCCACCACAGAGATACGGAGCATTTCTAAGACTACAAGTGTCTACAAGTGTCCCCTGTTGACACGTATAAACAAGACGAATGGCCCTGACAGGCGGTTTGACGGACAACAGTAGTTGACAACTTCACATTTTCTGGAGGTCAATCTGCCACACACGGAGCAGCAGCACCCGGGCCAAACAATCAGACGGGGACAGGAAACCACGTGGTTATTGATCCGTCTGACCTGTGAACTGTATGTTTTGACCTCGCTATGATCACACAGTGAAGCTCGACAAATCTGGGGTGAACAAGCTGGTCGATCATCTGCTGCTGCACAATAGACCTCTTGGTCACGCTGCCATGTGTTGCAATATCTTCTCATTAACCCATAGGAACCTATGGTGACACGGGTGTCACAAACATTTTAAATGTTCTAGTAATAGTCTAGACGGAATTGTCCAAAAAGTGAAAGTGAGGAAGGAGCATTTATGGGTACAAGTCGGGAACTGGCCTACTTTACTTATTTCAAGGGTGCTGAATAAAAAAATAAAATGGTTCCCAAGCAAAATTTTGAGTTTTTGACCTTCTCATTTGCATATCAAAATGGCGGCCGTTGGTCGTTGGACCATTTTCCCCTTAGTTTTTTTGTAAGTAGGCAATCAAAGATGAGGAAATTAAGTTTCTGGATCTTTAGTCTAGGGTCAAAGTAAGGATTTAGTGGAGGCTCAGTGTCATATATATAAATATATATATATATATATATGTGTGTGTGTGTGTGCAAAATACCAACTTTTAAGGTGAAATTAAGCATCATTTGTGCCATTTTTTTAAGGCCGACATAAATATTCAATCAATATCAATTTTAAATGTTCCAGTTGGTATTTTGCATATATATAAATACATAAAAAAGGCACTGAGCCTCCACTATATCCTTGTTTTGACCCTAGACTATAGATCTAGAAACTTAATTTCCTCATCTTTGATTGCCTACTTACAAAAAAACTAAGGGGAAATGGTCCAATGACCAATGGCCGCCATTTTGATATGCAAATGAGAAGGTCAAAAACTCACAATTTCGCTTGGAAACCATTTTTTTTGGACTCAGCACCCTTGAGATATGTAAGGTAGGCCGGTTCCTGACTTGTACCCATAAATGCTCGGGGGTGAGCCGTCTCTTTAACCCTCCAGTTATATTTGTTCTGCAGGAACAGCAATAATGTTCCTGGGTCGATTTGACCCGTGCCATGTTTAATTATCCGAAAGTGCCAGACACAAAAAAACCCCAATGAATATTGTTTATATTTCATGAATAACTCCATTACTAACCATTTAAATACATATGAAGTTCCTTTACCTCTCACAGACCATGGTTCAATCAGGATAATGTGCTTGTTTTTCATTAAAAAAAGCATGTTAAAGCTTTTTTAATGAATTTTTTAACTCTGAAATGGGTCAATTTGACCCGCTACATAATAGGAGGGTTAAGTAAAGAATCTGAACACTCCACCACTGTAAGTTATCAGCCTAATATAATAAACATAACTTGTAGTTAATGGTATTTTAATCACAGACAGAAACACAGATTTGCAGAAAGAACAGAAAGACAATTGGTCGGCTGCTACAATTTAAACAACAAAGATGTGTTTGAAAGTGAATCCCACGCGAGTTCCCTTTAACAACAGCGCTGTAATGATTCATCTACAATGCATTTGTGAACGCCGTCTACTGACAGATGTAAACGCTGTGTGTCAGCGTGCTTGAAACAATGTGCAAGAGTGTGAATAACCTCCTAGCATACTGGCTCAGACACCTGGGAATGCTGCGCTTTATTTGTTTGTGTATATCTTTAAGAGTGCAGATGTTGGCCCTGTATTTACACATGATAATTACCATGACGATATATATGTGCATATTCATAAGACCCACTATGTCTGCATGCATCAGGTGCCTTTAAGTGTGCGTCTCTGAATGTGTGATGCATCTGGATCCTTGTAGTCTAGACCAGCTATTCTCAACCTTGGGGTCGGGACCCCAATTGGGGTCGCGAGATGATTTCTGGGGGTCGCCAAATCATTTTGGAAGTCAGCTCTGTCTCCACTGTGTAAAAATGTTCATGTGTTTTTTGGTAATTTTGTGTGTTTTTTGGTCATTTTGTGTCTTTTTTGTCATTTTGTGTCTTTTTTTAACCATTTTGTGGTCAATTTGTGTCTTTTTTGGTCATTTTGTTTCTTTTTTTGGTCATTTTGTGCCTTTTTTTAGTCATTTTGTGTCTTTTTTTGGTCATTTTGGGTCTTTTTTTTTATCATTTTGTGTCTTTTTTTTTTTTATCATTTTGTGTCTTTTTTATCATTTTGTGGTCAATTTGTGTCTTTTTTGGTAATTTTGTTTGTTCAGTGAGTGGGGGTCGCGGACACCATGCATGTTAAATTGGGGGTCGCGACCCAAAAAGGTTGAGAACTACTGGTCTAGACGGAATTGTCCAAAAAGTGAAAGTGAGGAGCATTTATGGGTACAAGTCAGGAACTGGCCTACTTTACTTATTTCAAGGGTGCTGAATCCAAAAAAATGGTTCCCAAGTGAAATTTTGAGCTTTTGACCTTCTCATTTGTATATCAAATGGCCGCCAAATTGCCCATCTTGCACAGTTGTTGGACCATTTCCCCTTAGTTTTTAGAGGAGTAGACAATCAAGATGAGGAAATTAAGTTTCTAGATCTATAGTCTAGGGTCAGAGCAAGAATGTTTATGTATATATAAATATATATATGCAAAATACCAACTTTTAAGGTGAAATTAAGCATTATTTGCCATTTTTTAAGGCCGACATAAATATTCAATCAATATCACTTTTAAATGTTCCTGTTGGTATTTTGCATATATATATATATATACACTACCGGTCAAAAGTTTTAGAACACCCCAATTTTTCCATTTTTTATTGAAATTCAAGCAGTTCAAGTCAAATGAACAGCTTGAAAGGGTACAAAGGTAAGTGGTGAACTGCCAGAGGTAAATAAAAAAAGGTAAGCTTAACCAAAACTGGAAAATAATGTACATTTCAGAATTATACAAGTAGGCCTTTTTCAGGGAACAAGAAATGGGTTAACAACTTAACTCTATGGAGTCTTGGGCTATTTTGTCCATTTTTGAATTCTTTTCATGTCTTTGTAAGTCATTTTGTGTCTTTTTTTGGTCATTTTGTTTCTTTTTTTAGTCATTTTGTGTCTTTTTTTGGTCATTTTGTGTCTTTTTTTAGTCCTTTAGTCCAACATAAAATGTGATTTTGAATATTTTTCTTACTTTCAAAACACTATCATGCTCAATAAAGAATTTTAAATGTTGCAAATGTGCATTAATTTCAGAGTACACTGAGACATTAAACTGCTTAATTTTCAATTCAATTCTGGAAAAGTTGGTGTGTTCTAAAACTTTTGACCAGTAGTGTAAATATATATATATATATATATATATATATATATATATATATATATATATAAGGCACTGAGCCTCCACTATATCCTTGCTCTGACCCTAGACTATAGATCCAGAAACTTAATTTCCTCATCTTTGATTGCCTACTTACAAAAAAAAACTAAGGGGAAATGGTCCAATGACTGAGCAAGATGGGCAATTTGGTGGCCATTTGATACAAATTAGAAGGTCAAAAACTCAAAATTTCGCTTGGGAACCATTTTTTTGGACTCAGCACCCTTGAGATATGTAAGGTAGGCCGGTTCCTGACTTGTACCCATAAATGCTCCTCACTTCTTATAGAAGGCCTTTATTCTGAAATCCGTCTAGACTATTGTGCGTGTTTGCCCTTGTGTCAATAATACAGTGTGTGTGTAGAGCAGTGAGCTGAGGGGCCACAGGTAGAGTAAGGCCAAAGGCCAAGCAGGGGCCAGATTGATCAGAAGGACCCTGTGGAGCCCCAGGAGGGCCACTAATGGAGCTGTCATTATGCCACGTCCTTGCTGTCCAACAGCCTCCTCTGCTGTCACGCACACATCACTTTACCATGCGCGGTGTTTACTGGAAGCGCCGACTCAGCAGTTTCCTCTCAGCTGGAGTCGGCACCAGGGAGAGTTCAAAGGCACAACTGTGTCGGACAGGCGAAACATTGTCATCTCTGCGGGATGCGGAAGAATAGAGCAACGTTCAAAGGCGAATAGAGCGGTTTAATTTAACATCATGCGTTTCCAAGCTTTGACCTCGAGACTCTGGAAAGGTCACGAAGGCGAGAGCAGCAGCAGCTTAGCCACAAAACACTAAACACGGCGGAGATTCTTCTGTGTTACACAAGTCACAGCCAGGATTTTGCTCTGTGCCTAAGAGCGAAATCATTTTGTAAGTCAGCTCTGTCTCCACTGTGTTAAAGTGTTCATGTGTTAATGTGTTTTAGTCTTTTTGGTCACTTAATGTCTTTTTTTTTTTTGTCATTTTGTGTGTGTTTTTTAACCTTTTTGTGGTCAATTTGTGTCTTTTTTGGACAGTTTGTGTCTTTTTTTGTCATTTGTGTCTTTTTTTGGTAATTTTGTTTCTTTTTTTGGGTCATTTTGTATCTTTTTTTGTCATTCTGTGTCTTTTTGGGTCATTTTGTGTCTTTTCTGGTCATTTTGTGTCTTTTTTGGTCATTTTGTTTCCTTTTTTTGGTCATTTTGTGTCTTTTTTTTAGTCATTTGTGTCTTTTTTGATCATTTTGTGGTCAATTTGTGTCTTTTTTGGTCATTTTGTGCCTTTTTTGATCATTTTGTGGTCAATTTGTGTCTTTTTTGGTCATTTTGTGTCTTTTTTGGGGTCATTTTGTGTCTTTTCTGGTGATTTTGTGTCTTTTTGGGTCATTTTGTGTCTTTTCTGGTCAATTTGTGTCTTTTTTGGTCATTTTGTGTCTTTTCTGGTCAATTTGTGTCTTTTTTGGTCATTTTGTGTCTTTTTTTAA
The DNA here is from genome assembly GCF_030273125.1 of Centropristis striata. Classification (NCBI taxonomy): domain Eukaryota; kingdom Metazoa; phylum Chordata; class Actinopteri; order Perciformes; family Serranidae; genus Centropristis; species Centropristis striata. Next base: position 1,948,724 of record NC_081538.1, on the reverse strand, counting down.
CCTTTTTGTGGTCAATTTGTGTCTTTTTTGGTCATTTTGTGTCTTTTTTTGATCATTTTGTGTCTTTTTTAGTCATTTGTGTCTTTTTTGGTAATTCTGTTTCTTTTTTTGGTCATTTTGGGGTTTTTTTTGGGTCATTTTGTGTCTTTTTTTGGTCATTTTGTGTCTTTTTTATCATTTTGCGGTCAATTTGTGTCTTTTTTGTTCATTTTGTTTCCTTTTTTTGGTCATTTTGTTTCTTTTTTGGGTGATCTGAACTGTGCGTGTGAGATTATGTTCAGTGAGCGGGGGTCATGGACAACATGCATGTTAAATTGGGGGTCGCGACTCAAAAAGGTTGAGAACTACTGCAGTAGAGACTGCCCAGGAACATTTGAATTGATGCTGTATTACTGCTGGAGGTTTGGAAATAAAATGCACTCTCTCTCTCTCTCTCTCTCTCTCTCTCTCTCTCTCTCTCTCTCTCTCTTTGTCTGTATTTCATCTGAAGGTAATAGTGAGAAGAATGGTTTAAACCCTTTACCTTTTTAACTCTAAGTTTGTTTTCATGTGGAGGCGATCCGAAATCAAAAGCGAGGCTTTGTATGGTTTAGCCTACAGCCATGGTGCTGTAAGTCCCTGCATCCTCTCAATACCAGGTCAAAGCCCAGGGATTTTATATGAGGTGCTTTTCACCACTTCAGCTTGTTTTCCTTTTTGTCCTTGGAAGAAGAAGCTTCTCTCTGTGTTCAGCCTTCATCAATAACAAGTTCAGAAATAAGAATTCACCCTGTTAATATCAGCCAAACAAGTTCTCTTCGCTTCCTTTCCTCTATCTCTTTAAATATCGCCGAGTTGACACAAAAAACATGATTTTTATTATTATTTAAATGAGGTGTTTGTCATCATGTTATACTAATTACAGAAATAGGAGCTAGAAGAGTGGTTTTAGGGGTAACAGATAGGAACGAATCAGTTTTTAAATGCCATCTATTCTTTTCTGAACTCAAAACCACAAGAATTAGCATTAGCCTATCCTGAGGAGGGGATCTGCTGTTTCTCAATTAGCCCGTCTCTTTTAGGCTCCTTCCTTTAGTCGTTGTCAGCCAGGCTCAAGAGTGTCATTGACGTTAATCTTAGCTTAGGAAAAGAGCATTTAGCAGTGGGCTGAACTGGAAGGAAGTTGGTGACATGGTGCAGCCCTCCAGGTTGGCAGGCAGGATAATTTACAATAAATAAGAAGTTGAAGGTTTGTGAATTAACCACAATGGTAAACCCACAGAGAGAATCTGACATGTTTGGATATTTGTAGTCACAAATTGAATTGTGTCTTTTTTGGTCGTTTTGTGTCTTTTCTGATCATTTTGTGGTGAATTTATGTATTTTTTGGTCATTTTGTTTCCTTTTTTGGTCATTTTGTGTCTTTTTTTAGTCATTTGTGTCTTTTTTTGGTAATTTTGTTTCTTTTTTTGGGTCATTTTGTGTCTTTTTTTTGGTCATTCTGTGTCTTTTTGGGTCATTTTGTGTCTTTTCTGGTCATTTTGTGTCTTTTTTGGTCAATTTGTGTCTTTTTTGTTCATTTTGTTTCCTTTTTTTGGTCATTTTGTTTCTGTGTGTCATTTATAAAAATGCAATACCCTTAAAGTGGCACTGACACCAATAGGGTTTGTCATTAATCTTTAATCTTTGATCTTTTCTTTCTACTTTCGATACCCATCATGTGAATGGAAGTAGCCTATTATGTTACATTTCATGCATTCAATTTGAGGTACTTGTACTTTTCTTAAGTATTTCCATTTTATGTAACGTTATACTTCTACTCCACTACATTTAGAGGCAAATATTGTACTTTTTACTCCACTACATTTAGCTGACAGCTTTAGTTACTTTTCAGATTCAACATGAAAAAATACAATATGATTACACATTTATACAACATAACAGTGTATTAAGTAGTTAAAATTAGTTTTTTCCTTATTGCACAACTTTCTCTGTTGTATTCTCCTTTTTTCTTAGAGGATATGGGACAATGGGGTGGGGGAAAGGGGGGAGTTATTGTGTACACTTACAGAATCTGTAACCTGTTTTTTTTGTTTAATTACAAATGCCAATAACAAAGATTTTTCCCTCCAAAAAATAGTATATATATATATATATATATATATATATATATATATATATAAATGCTACTTATATAAATGCATCAATACAAATAATCTTATAATATATTTAGAACATATAAAACAATCTGAGTGGGTTCATTCTGCATAACGAGTACTTTTACTTTTGATACTTGAAGTACATTTTCATTCTGATACTTTTGTACTTTTACTTCAGTCAGTTTTGAATGCAGGACTTTTACTTGTAGTGGAGTAAATTCACAGTGTTTAATTAGTACTTTTACTTAAGTAAGGGATCTGAATACTTCTTCCACCACTGATTTGTAGTCACACTACAGGTTTTTATTTAGGCTTGTCAGTGTCAGAACAAGCAGCTCTTGCTACAGATTTGATTGCCGAAACAGCCAACAGCGCTCTATGAGTACTGGTGATTGCTACACATTGATTACCTTCAACGCATACTGCATATTAACATTAGAAAACGTAGGAAATATATGTATTTTCATTTCATTCACAGCAGGTACATCCTATAGCTGTGTGGGGCAGCCTGCATTTTTTTAATCTGCATAACAATGACAGCCTTGCAGGAGGTATAAGTCTTTTGTTTTTCTTGCTCAACGGTCCATAAAATAGGGCCATGTTTCAATCGTGCTTGGATCTTGCAGGGGGGGAAAAATATATTACATTTTGTATAATCTTTCCAAAGCTTGAAAAAAAAAAGGCTGATACATAGAGCTGTCTCAGTACCACTACCAAGTACCACTGAAACTTCTCCAACCAACTGATAAGGAAATGTGATCCTTTTTTGTACTCAGATCTAGAAAAAAAAAAGACTTTTTGGTTTGGTTTTGACTGCAGCCAATCAACAAAAGTGTTATTTGATTTAATGTAGTTTGCCCACTGCAATGTATTCATGTACTAATCATTTGGATAAGGAGGAGTGATGATGAAATGTAACATAATACATGCTACTTCCATTCACATTGAAAGTAGAAAGAAAAGATCAAATATTAATGAAAAACCCTATTGGTGTCAGTGCCACTTTAAGGGTATTGCATTTTATAAATGACACACAGAAACAAAATGACCAAAAAAAGGAAACAAAATGAACAAAAAAGACACAAAATGACCCAAAAAGACACAGAATGACCAAAAAAAAAGACACAAAATGACCCAAAAAAAGAAACAAAATTACCAAAAAAAGACACAAATGACTAAAAAAAGACACAAAATGACCAAAAAAGGAAACAAAATTACCAAAAAATACATAAATTGACCACAAAATGGTCAAAAAAGACACAAAAAGACACAAAAAAGACACAAAATTACCAAAAAAGACAAAAAATGATAAAAAACACACACAAAATGACAAAAAAAAAAGACATTAAGTGACCAAAAAGACTAAAACACATGAACACTTTAACACAGTGGAGACAGAGCTGACTTACAAAATGATTTCGCGACCCCCAGAAATCATCTCGCAACCTTTCTTCTTCTATTGCATTTTATAAATGACACACAGCCCTTGCAATATATCTATTGTTATATATTAGCCTTTGCTTCTGCAATAACCCACAAGGATCACTTTCATTGGGTTCAATATTATTAAATGCTGTATGTAAAGGTCACTATATGACCAACACTCTCTATAAAACCTAAAATAATAAATTGTGTAGCACTGCAGGAATCCACAGTCCATCAAACGTTCTGCCTATGACCTAAGGAGAGGTGTGAACAAGACTACTATCTCTTCAAAGAAAACATCCTGCCAGTAAAACAATATCTAATAGGCCATGAGTGCATCCAAAATACATAACAAAGTGACTCAGCCCAGTGTTGAATGGGAGGAAGAGAGCAAAATTGGTATCCTGCGGATACACTCCAAATGTCAGGTCTGGTAAGAAGAAGTCAAGGCTGCCTTGACAGAGCAATATAATTTGAACCCAATTTTGTGACTCAACTAGATATATCTGCTTTTTCCTTCCGAGTGAGTGGAAATATCTGCCACTGTCATTTTTAGAAGAGAGGAGAGAGGAAATGAGCCGTGGAAAAGACGGATTTGGAAGATGGGATGGTGTTTGTGTGTGTGTGTGTGTGTGTGTGTGTGAGAGATAACTTGCTCATATGATCATCAAAGACTATTCGGGAGAAAGAAATGGACTGGGTATGTGCGGGTAGTACATCTATGACACATTTAATCTGTATGTCATCTATTTGCTTTAAAAAATGTAGATTTGAGCACATGTCATAGCGTGTGAGGGAGGCCTGGGAGAGCGTGTTGTCAGCCATGACGCCCCGCAAACCGCTGGCGTGAGACTTTGGTGTCAAAGTGTCACCCGTCACTTGTCTCGTCATGTCAGCCATGATACTGCCGCTGCGTCAATCAGCGATCTCTAAGCTGCGTCTGGGCTAGCAGAACGAGATGACACTAGAGGTACAGCATCTCCTGGTTGAGGATGACGGAAGTTTGGTGGACTTTTGAGCATCCGGCAAACACGAAGGATGAATGACAGGAAGCAGCGTGTGCGTGTGTACACACGTAGAAAGGTGTGTTTTTTTGTGTCAGGCATTTTGTGTGTGTTTTTTTGTCATTTTGTGTCTTTTTTTGTCATTTTGTGTCTTTTTTTTAGCCTTTTTGTGGTCAATTTGTGTCTTTTTTGGTCATTTTGTGTCTTTTTTTTTCATCATTTTGTGTCTTTTTTTAGTCATTTGTGTCTTTTTTTGGTAATTTTGTTTCTTTTTTTGGTCATTCTGTGTCTTTTTGGGTCATTTTGTGTCTTTTTTGGTCATTCTGTGTCTTTTTGGGTCATTTTGTGTCTTTTCTGGTTAATTTGTGTCTTTTTTGGTCATTTTGTGTCTTTTTTTGATCATTTTGTGGTCAATTTGTGTCTTTTTTGGTCATTTTGTTTCCTTTTTTTGGTCATTTTCTTTCTTTTTTGGGGTCATTTTGTGTCTTTTTTGGTCATTCTGTGTCTTTTTGGGTCATTTTGTGTCTTTTCTGGTCATTTTGTGTCTTTTTTGGTCATTTTGTGTCTCTTTTATCATTTTGTGGTCAATTTGTGTCTTTTTTTGGTCATTTTGTTTCCTTTTTTGGTCATTTTGTGTCTTTTTTTAGTCATTTATGTCTTTTTTTTGGTAATTTTGTGTCTTTTTTTGGTCATTCTGTATGTCTGTATTCATGATGTATTGATCACAGGTTCCCAACATGGCTGCGTCTGAGAGAGAGTGGCGGGGGGGAAGGAACGGGGGTGTCAGGAGTAACAAGGGAAGGGAAACAAGGGAAGGAGATGTCAGGGAGGAAGCACACCGGAAGATGGGAAAATCTGATAAATGCAGCCGGTGTCAGCTGGCGCTCTCTTTCCTAGCGGCGCTGGGAGAATAGATCCGCGCCCTCCCACCGACCGGTCAATAGGGAATTCCTATTACACTTGCTGCCTTGCTGGCTGTGGATATGGACTTGACACAACGGACCCACGGGAGGTTATTGCCTGCACTCTGCTTCAATATCCGCTACTCACCTCCCTCTAGCACGTCTCCATCAATCAGCTCTGTCAGCCGAGTTTGTGGTTTACTGTGTTTGTTTTGTTTTTCCCTCTTACCCTCTTTCTTTCTCTCCATCTTCTCTAACACATTTCAGACACCCAAACCTGATTTTCAGTGTGCTTTTTCTTGCTTCAGAAGCTTCTTTTCATCTCCCATTGCTGCCTGGCTTTCACACCCTTATTCAATCTCTCCGTCTTCCGCACTCCCACCTCCTCTTTTCATCTCTCCATCACTGCATCCGCTGGTCCAATCCGAAGCAAAAGATTCTATAAGGCTCAGTATGTGTTGCCAGAGAGACAGCAGCCCACGCAGAAAGTGACCTGTTCATTCATGCCGTATTTCCTGCTATTCAAATAAAGAGTGAGAAGAACATCACATTGTGCCAACTCAATTCTCATGAAAAGCTTGAGCCCATACACACACACACACACACACAAAGCGTGCACAAGCTTCCTGCTACACTCTCCAGTCAAGGTGATCTCTTTCAAACTTCACGGCAGGAATCACGGTTAAAAGGCCTCTCATCAGAGGTGGGGCCACATCATGTGTTGTGCTTAGAGAAGTGGTGGTGTGAGACTAGTCTGACTCACAGGATGTAGACTGTTGGTATGTTTAGGCATCAAGGTCCCGCCCACACACCCACCTGACCAATGAGTCACTCACAGTTGCCAATCTGGACGCTACAGCGCGTTTTATAGCATTCAGTCATTATCCTTCACCAATTATCACAGCTGACATTGGGCCAGAGGCGAGGTACACCCTGGACAGGTTGCCACACTAATTGTAGACTCACCAACTCAACCTAAGCTGCATGTCTTTGGACTGTGGGAGGAAGCCGTGTTGTAGAAAATCTTTAAAGAAAACACTTGACGAACAGATAGATTCGATGGGATTTATTTAGCAGACATTAAAAACAGATGATACAACGCATCCAACGGTCAGAACAACTCTGAGAGACAACACCCAGTTTCTCTCTTTTTACTTTGCAGGTTGGCGTGTCATTGTTTCTGTGTTACTAAGGGTCAACGTCCTGTAATTTGCTGTTATGAAGAACACTTGATATAAGAGCACACTTGGGATTTCCCAAATCCGAGCTGTTCATATCTCAATCAAGCAGAAGTTTCCTGTAAAGAGACTGTGACTGTTGGTCAGATTTCTGTGTGATTATCAAAACATATTTGATGCATATTTAAACTGCTATATGTCAGATATTTTAATACATCTTCAAATTAATTCTATGACAGCCGGAGGACTCAGAGAAATCAAGCAGGTTTCAAACCCCACAACCCTCTTACTGTGCGACCAAAACTAAAACCAAACTAATCAAAAAAACTTGATAAGTTTGGTTTTAAAACGACTTAAAATGACAGAAATCATCTCTGAGAAACAATGTATGTAACATTTCATTTTTGTCTTGTCCAGTCTGCTAACATGGAGGGACGGAGTTAATGATCTATATTGCAGTCAGTCGTGTTAGGTGGCGATCGAGAAGTTTTGGCTTCACTTTTAGAATTGATTGCACTTGTTTACCGCTTTAAATAGGACTGAACATAAGCCTGAGGAAAACAGAGGTGATGACCTTAAACACACAAAACCCTCCACCTATACAAATAAATGGAATAAATATACCCACAACAGAAGAGTTTTCATATCTGGGAGGCACTTTAAGATATGATGGAGGAACAGGCAATGACATCAAAAGCGAACAGTGGAGAAAGAACTGAAAGCCATGAAGCAGATGGAGTTATATCCAAAATCTCGCCCAAAACAGACAGGAGTGGAGATCCTTTGTTGCTGCCCTACATTAGGGTGACCATATTTTGATTTCGAAAAAAGGGGACAATCGGCACGCCCTCGAGACACAAATTCAGACAGGCTTCTCGGAGGTTGATGAACATGCTTTATTATGCTTCAATGGTGCAAAATTAACTTCTGTAATAAAATAAAATGAAATCTGTAAAAACTTGTAACAAAATAATAGCTCTCGTAGACTCTTTTCAAATAAATGAATAAATAATATGAAATAATGTTCTAAATATGAACTCTTCTGTTAGAAAATCTAGCTTCAACAATATATCTCTTAATAACTGCAATAAGATAAATAATAGAAGAGTCTCACAAAGATACTAACTTAACAAACAAAAAGGATCTATACTTTTCATCATTAGTTGTCTTTGAGCTTTGAGATCTCCAGCATCTTTATTAGACACTGAGACATACAGTATGTGCCAGCATTGCACACGGTGCACTCCCCCTCCCACCTGTCCCGACCGGGACGGTATGTCGGAAATTTTTTTTGCAGTTCATCTGTGAAGCTGCACTTACACTTTGGCATTTCCCGTGCAATGTTGCCCCTCTGTCTGCTCTGCTCTCTGTCTCTCTGTGTGTGTGTGTGTGTGTGTGTGCGGCGCTGACCCGCCCACTAGGCAGCCTCTTGGTAATTACGTCTCGCAAAATTGTGTGCAAAGCGCCGGTCAATTTAAGTGCACGTGTACTGGTCCTATGAAAAACAGTGAACACCGGACATTTTCGTGAATTTATAAAACCCGGACGCCCCGGACAGGACGTAAAAAGTGGACATGACCGGGCAAAAGAGGACGCTTGGTCACCCTACCCTACATGCCACTAGGCATAAATGGCAGTAAGTAAGTAAGTTTGCCACTTTTCTAGTTTCACCGGCCACTCAAAGTGCTTTATCATTACAGACGGCGCTCATTCACCCATTCACACAGACTGGGCGCCGAGGCTACCCCACATGGTGCCACCAGCCACCATCAGGAATCCATTCACACACCGATGAACGCAGCATCAGGAGCAATTTTGTGTTCAGTATCTTGCACAAGGATACCTCGACATGTGGGCTGCCTGATCTTCTGTTCAGTGGGCGGTAGCTCCACCAACTGAGCCACAGCCCCCCCAAAAGAAAGCCGTCATGTCCTCAATCTTTATATACAGTCTGTGGTAGAAGCCTGGCAGTGATTGCACCTCATACACAGCAGCCTGCCTCCTCTAAGTGTTTTATTTCTATAGCAGAATGATTATTGGTGCAGCCAGACCATTGTCCAGCGCTGACACAGAGCTGTGGAGAGAGGTCTGGCTATGCAAGATTAGTACAAGACATACTGTTAGGCAACATTTCACACACTACACTGAAAAAAAGCAAACTGGGTGTCTGTTACCTTCACCTTAGTCTAACATGTAGCTTCTACTATATACAATTATGTTTTGTGGTTGAACAATTTTAAAACATGTAGTTTAAGCATAAAATGCAACAATTTTAAATTTACTAGAATCATTTATGTTAAAACAACCCAATTTGCTTTGTGTTTTTCTTTTCTAAACTTGACACCAGCTGGGGTTATATAGGTTGAATAAATGAATAATTACTATTATGTTCATTTTCATATGATAAAGGTAATCTTTTAGGCTAAACCACTTCAACCTAGCTTTGTTTTGTTGGCTCATCACAATTAATTCATGTACTGGACCAATTTAAAAAGTAGTTGTAACTACCCTATTTAATAAAGTAACTCTTAATGATATCATACACATTTAAATGGCCCAATAAAATTACGTTAGTATGTTACAATTACCCCTACAAATCTAGTTGGACTGACCCCTGGTAATTAATTAACAGTAACGCAAATACAACATGTTGACCCGATATATTTACATTTTGTTCACTCAACAAAATTGTTTCTCGTTAAATTAAAGCATTTTATTTAGGTGGAAATTATTTCCATAATTTTATTACGTTCTGGGAATACGTTTTTTTTTTTAGTGTAGTTTGGTTCCCTCCCCCAGGAGGAGCTGGACGTTGTGGCTGGGGAGAGGGGCGCCTGGAATGCCCTGCTTAGCCTGCTGCCCCCGCGACCCGGCCCCGGAAAAGCGGACGAGAATGGATGGATGGATGGATGGAGTTTGGTTCCTGTCTACTGAGGATGCACATCTTTAAAAAACAACAACAACAGTTGATTGACATTTAACAAAGACTAAATTATTTCCCAAAGCAGCTGGGCACTGTAGTTTTTAAGCAAACATCACTCAACAGGAGTACACTGCATTTGTCGGAGCTTATTTTCAGTGGAGGATTTGGTGCTCCAGTGAGTATTTACAGCAGCATGACGGTGTATGTGGGATTGACTCAAAATAAACGACAGTGCCCATGTTCACCGTAACAAAGCAACATGTCACCCAGAGACGGGATGTTGCTTATTGATGTGTTTTTAATAGTTCCCCAACAACAATGGAGGTCTTTGGCTAAGATGAATCTGCTATATCAGGCTTTGGCTTGTTAGGATCCATTCATTGTTGGTTTTGGTCTTTTCATGGGATTTGTAGACAATGAGACAAATATACAATATCAGCAGGCAGGAACATTGACTGGTTCCAACATCTTAAATGTGACGACTTCCTGCTTTTTTTTCTGTTTTATGTAATTGAAAAGTCATTATTTGGGGCGTTTAAACTGCTGGTTTGACAAGCAAAAACAAGCTATTTGGGAAATTGTAATGGGTACTGTTTACTATGTTCTACTTTTTTATAGATTAGATGATTGGTTGGTTGATTAATAATCTAGAAAAATATTATATCAGTAAAAAAGTGGAAATGACACATTATATAGATCCATTATACACAGAATGAAACATTTCATGCCTTAATTTATTTAATTTCTTCTAATTATAATGATTATGGCTTACATTGAATGAAGACCTAAAATTCAGTGTCTCAAAAAACCGGATTACTACAAAAGACCACTTTTAAAAAGTATGTTTAAAATGGAAATGTATGCCTCTGAAAAGTATGTCCATCTATATTCATATTCAACCAATACTTGATTGGGGCCATTTGACTTGAACTACTGGAAATTGACTTTTATTTTTCATGATATTCTAAAGTATTAAGATGCACCTGCAGATATACATATTCTTATATCTATACCCGGCCCTTTTATTGTGTACACATTGCTGTTTAAATATCTGGACCAATCACCACATACCATAAAACTACCCTCTTCTAAATTAGGTGTCAAAAAAGCAGTGGTGGAAAAAGTATTCAGATGCCTTACTTAAGTAAAAGTACTAATACCACACTGTGAAATTACTCCACTACAAGTAAAAGTCCTGCATTCAAAACTTACTGAAGTAAAAGTACAGAAGTATCAGCATCAAAATGTACTTAAAGTATCAAAAGTAAAAGTACTCATTATGCAGAATAGACCCACTCAGATTGTTTCATATATTCTAAAAATACATTGTTGGATTATTATTTTTGATGCATTTATGTACGGACCGCTTTAATTTTCCCAAGGTAGGGCTCATTTTAACAACTTAATATACTCTTATGATGTTCAATTTAAAACATGTTAACATGTTAGCAAACATTTCATATTAATTATGTTTTTATGTTAAATCTTGAACTGAAAAGTAACTAAAACTGTCAGCTAAATATAGTGGAGTAAAAAGTACAATATTTGCCTCAAAATGTAGTGAAGTAGAAGTACAAAGTAACATAAAATGGAAATACTCAAGTAAACTACAAATATCTCAAAATTGTACTTAAGTACAGTACTTGAGTAAATGTACTTAGTTACATTCCACCACTGCAAAAAAGTCATTTTAAAGTGTATATTGAATGTCCAAACACAGGCAATGCAGCAGCTACTATTGCCATTTTTTTAAAAACCCAGAAAATAACTGACACCACAAAACATAAACAACATCTTAAAGCAAAAAAATGGAAGAAACCGTGGACAAATGGACTTACAAAAGTTACAAAAGGCAAAGGAAGATATCTTTCTAAAGGATGACCTGGTCATAGCGCGTGACCACAATCTGCCACCGATTGACCTGATGTTACGGCAGCTTACTTCGGCTGTCACACCCAAATCGATTCCCATCTCCAGACACCTTACTCTGTTTCCAAAAGAAGCACCGATTATGTAATACACCTTTAAGTTTTCTGGCTTTATTCGACAGCACCCCTCTTTTTTCCCCTATCATCACCTTCCCGCACAAGCCTCAGGCAGTCAATATCAATATTCGGCAACAAACTGTACTGAACACCGCATTGCATTCAGGGAAAAGAAAAAAAAATAAGTAAATGAAACAGCATGCTAGACCAAATCATGCTCATTCAATGAAGAGAAACTAGGACAGATAGATCCCCCCTTTATTTATTTATATTTGTCCTGCAGTTTAATATATTCTACTGCGCCTGGCATAAAACTGCCGAGCTCCTCTCCATCACCAGCAAATACAAGATTGAATTTTGGGGGAGAGAAGGGGAAGGGGGAGAGAGATAGATAGAAAGATTGAGAGAGACAGAGAGAGAGAGAGCAGCAGTAGGTGGCGAGGGGTGGGGGGGTCATGAAACCAGTAAATCTGTGCATGTAAGCGCTCCGACTCAGGGGATGTTTGATTTCTTTTCATATGCCGCTCTTCTGCAAATTTCTTAAGGGAATTAATATGTGACAGAGAGAAAATGAAATAATAAGGAAACATTAAATCTGACAATATGAAGCCCATCCTGCTGATATTTAATATTTCTTTAATGCTTTTAAAGTATTATCTTTTTTTTTTTTTCTCATTTCAAAGGGCCGTCACAGAGACACAGAGGGGTTTTTGCTTTTCCTCAGTCGTATCTCCCTTTCACTTCTTCTCCCCCCTCTGCTCCTCTCCCCCTTTTTCATTCTAGGATTATACAGTCCTGCATGTGATGTAATGAATCAGTGGGTACAGTAAAGATGGGATTGGTAGTGTGCTAGTGACCTGACAAACTCCCTGCAACATCCCCACAATGCTCGCTCGGCTCAATCTCTACCAGGGAAAAGAAATAGAAATGAGATCTTATCCACCCTATCCCATCATATACCCCATACTCCTGAACACACACACACACACACACACAAACACATTCTTGTACTTCTATCTTTGTGAGGACCCTCATTGGAACAGTGAATTCCCTTGCAAGGTTATAATAGTTTTGGATTTTTCGTTAGTTTTAGTTTTCATTTTGTTGTTTCAAATTCAGTTAGTTTTAATGAATTTTTAGAGTGACTTTGCTAGTTTTAATTTAGTATTTTTTTTTTTTTTTTTGTTAGTATTATTTTTTTTTTTTATGGGGTATTTGTTGGGTGGGAGATTAAAAGAGCTCACAGTAAATTTTTGCCTTTATTTCCTTTGTCTGATCCATCTTCATTATGTATGAAAAAAGTTGACAAAGACAAAAACGAAGGACATTTTCACTATAATTTTAGTTATTTTTGTAACCACACGATACAGTTTCAGTTAATTATCATCATCATGTAACCTTTAACCCTTAAAACAAAGTCTGAAATAAAAAAAAAAAGCCGTTAAAGAAGTGAGGACTGGCCGAAATGTCCTCACTTTGCAAAAATGTCCTCACTCTGTTGGTTAAAAACGTGTTCCGGTCCTCACTATGTAGGAAGTACAAGAACACACACACACACACGCACAATTTTGCCCCCTATCATTGTCACGGTGTCCTCCATAATGGCTCCTTGTCTTAGTTGCACACAGTTGCACACAGCTGCACACACACACACACACACACACACACACACACACACTCTGCACGCTGCATGTGCTGTCTCTGCACCAACTGGAATTACACAGACACAGAAACTCATACATACATCACAGCACATGCAGAGGAAAACACATCCAGGCTATTTCCTGTGTCCTGACTCTGAGAAATATAATAACAACATGGATGGATTTCTACACAGGCCCAGGGCCCCCATGAAGAAATGCAAATCGGCCACAAAGAAAGACTACAAAGAGACACAAATGACTACAAAGAGGACAAATAGCTTGGCCAAATAAGACAAAGAAATGACTATGAAGATGACAAAAAAAGACACAAACTACCTAAAAAACCCCCCACAAAGACAGAAAATGACTACAAAGAGGCCCAAAAGGACCACAAATGACACAATTTACTGTCAACACAAAAAACACACAAAATCACCAATGCTTAAGAGACAAAAAACAACCGAAAAAGAAACAAAGTGACTACAAAGAGACAAACAACCAAAATAATGACCAAATAATAAAACAAAATTACTATGAAGAGACACAAGAGGGCAAAAAAAGACACCAATCGACCACAAAAACAACCAAAAAGACACAACATGACTACAAAGACAATAGATTGACCAGAAAAGACAAAGAAATGACAATGAAGAGATACAAAATAACAAAAAAGACATAAAACAACCAAGAAACCAAAGTCGAACAGACACAAAATTACCACAAATAGACCAGAAACCATGAAATGATGCATAACGACTACAAAGAAATATAAAACAACCTAAAAAGAATCAAAGTGGCTACAAAGAAACAACCAATGATGAAAATGATGATGAAGAGCCACAACAGGACAAAAAAGACACCAATCGACCAAAGAACCAAGTAAAAAGACACAAAATTACTACAAAGACACACAAAACAATAGATTGACCAAATAAGACAAAGAAATGACAATAACAAAAATAACAAAATACATAAAACAACCAAAAGAATGACCAAATAGGACGACAAAATGATGATGAAGAGCCACAAAAGGACAAAAAAAGACACCAATCGACCAATAAACAACAACCAAACAGACACAAAATGACTACAAAGACACAATTGACACAAAAAACACAAAAAAACACACAAAATTACCAATGCTTAAGAGACAAAAAACAACCGAAAAAGAAACAGAGTGACTACAAAGACACAAAAACCAAAATAATGACCAAATAAGAAAACAAAATGACTATGAAGAGACACAAGAGGGCAAAAAAATACACCAATCGACCACAAAAACAACCAAAAAGACACAAAATGACTACAAAGGCAATGGATTGACCAGAAAAGACAAAGAAAATAAAAATGAAGAGATGCAAAATAACAAAAAAGACATAAAACAACCAAGAAACCACAGTAGAACAGACACAAAATTATCACAAATAGACAAGAAACCACGAAACGATGCATAACGACTACAAAGAGATATAAAACAACCTAAAAAGAATCAAAGTGACTACAAAGAAACAACAAATGATGAAAATGATGATGAAGAGCCACAAAAGGACAAAAAAGACACCAATCGACCAAAGAACCAAGTAAAAAGACACAAAATTACTACAAAGACACACAAAACAACCAATAGATTGATCAAATAAGACAAAGAAATGACAATGAAGAGACAATAACAAAAATAACAAAATGCATAAAACCAAAAGAATGACCAAATAGGACGACAAAATGATGATGAAGATGACAAAAAAAAGACACAAACTACCTAAAAATAACCCCACAAAGACACAAAATGACTACAAAGAGGCCCAAAAGGACCACAAATGAAAAATCACCAATGCTTAAGAGACAAAAAACAACCGAAAAAAGAAACAAAGTGACTACAAAGACACAAATAACCAAAATAATGACCAAATAATAAAACAAAATTACTATGAAGAGCCACAGAAAGACAAAAAAAGACACCAATCGACCACAAAAACACCAACCAAACAGACACAAAATGACTACAAAGACACAATTGACACAGAAGTACACACACAAAATTACCATAAAAAGACACAAAACCATGAAACAGTGCAAAACAATGCAAAAAAGGTTGCAAAGTCTGAGTTTTGTTCCTATGTAAGAGGAGTGCATGTTGCATGACTGTGCCCAGAAACCCTTCGTCTTATAATCCACCAATGAATAACACAAAAAGTAGGAAAAAGTAGTTGTCTTCTTGGCATAAACCAAATAGGCTGATACATACAAAATAATCACTCCAGAAATATGTATGATTTCTGATGTTCTGCTGAATGGATGCACTTCTCTGAGTCAGCAGAGGATAAAAAACTCAGCAGCACAACAATAAAAACCTTTCGGCCCAACCAATTCATCCATTGTGGGCTCTATCATCTAAATTAGTCTCACACAACATGATATTTGCCGCCACCTTTGCATCGGAATACTTCAAAAGATTAACAATAAACATGCAAAGTGTGCGCTCTGTGGCGAGCAATCAAGTGTGCTGGAGGCTCAACAAGCAGTTTTGAATCTCAGCGTGATAAAATTCAGAGTAAAAGCCCATCTAAGCATTCAAGTACACTTTATCCAAAACACTTCTGTGCAGAACAGAAGAAAAACATCCACAACCTCTGATTGGGAACATATAGGTTTATGCATATTTAGTGTTGCTTGGAATAAGACCAAGTTTTGAATCCTGTTATAGTGTTCTTCTACGTACATTTTTAACGTAACTTTCGGCACTCATGTGACCCTGTTAACTACTTCACTTCCCGCATTTACGTATATTTATTTATTGTTTAACCCAGGAGTTCTCAACCTTTTTGAGTCGCGACCCCCAATTTAACATGCATGTTGTCTGCGACCCCCGCTCACTGAACACAATCTCACACACACTGTTCAGATCACCCAAAAAAGAAACAAAATTACCAAAAAAAGGAAACAAAATGACCAAAAAAGACACAAATTGACCACAGAATGATGAAAAAAGACACAAAATGACAAAAAAAGGAAACAAAACTACCAGAAAAGACAGAAAATGACAAAAAAAGACAGAAAATGACCAAAAAAAGAAACAAAATGACCAAAAAGACAGAAAAAGACTAAAAAAAGACCGAAAATGACCAAAAAAAGGAAACAAAATGACTAAAAAAGACACAAATTGACCACAAAATGATCAAAAAAAAGACACAAAAAGACACAATATGACAAAGAAAAGACATTAAGTGACCAAAAAGACTAAAACACATTAATACATGAACACTTTAACACAGTGGAGACAGAGCTGACTTCCAAAATGATTTGGCGACCCCCAGAAATCATCTCGCGACCCCAATTGGGGTCCCGACCCCAAGGTTGAGAATAGCTGGTCTAACCCAGGAGTTCTCAACCTTTTTGAGTCGCGACCCCCAATTTAACATGCATGTTGTCTGCGACAATCAAATTGACCAAAAAATTACATAAAATTAAGCAAAAAAGGACTCAAATTGACCACAAAATGAAAAAAAATGACCAGAAAAAGACACAAAATAACCAAAAAGACACACATTGACCACAAAATGACCAGAAAAAGACAAAAAATGACCAAAATTACTGAGAGAAAAAAAACATAAAATGGGCAAAAAAGACATTAAATGACCAAAAAGACAAAAACACTTTAACACAGTGGAGACAGAGCTGACTTCCAAAATGATTTGGCGACCCCCAGAAATCATCTCGCGACCCCAATTGGGGTCGGGACCCCAAGGTTGAGAATGGCTGGTCTAACCTGTCTTTTATAACGTCTTACCAGAAAGTTTTTTTGCCCTAAACCTCAGTCAACATGAAGGTTTACAACATAAATCCACAGAAACTACAGACATTTTTAGAACCGCGGACCGCGATACGTACTTATTTGTGGTACAAACACACAACCTCTTCTGCCGTTTATGTTGGAGAACTTGTTGTAAGATTAGAATAATTTGAAAAAGTAACATCTCTTTTAGGCAATATGTTCATGTGAAAAGACAAGCTCTCAAATTCCTCACATGGTAGGGGGTATTGGAAAACTGATACAGGAGTGAGAAATGTGTCTATATTAATATACAACCACAGGTAGCTGTCAAATGTTTATTAGCAGTGTTTTTCTTTGTGTGGCAGAACATTTTTTCTAGTGTACAACCACGATTCCAATGCAAGTTACATGCAAGTACAAAGACTTGATATTTAATCTTCAAACTGATTAAATCTACACACATCTATAGCCACTTATATATATGACAGAATAAAATAAACTTTACCAAACCTTGTGTCCTGTCAGCCAATATAGAATCCTTTTTGATCTCCACCTGTTATTTCCTGTCACTGCCTTTCAAAATGAAAGCACCCGTTTCACACTGGATGGCACCTTTTCAAAATAAAAGCACCACAACATTGTAAAACACCTAGAAAATATACAAACAAGCTATATAATACAAAAACACCAATAGGAACATCGCTAAAGGACATTTACAGTTTAAAATAAATGGAAAAGTGAAATAGTGATTGGAGTATTTACTACTTTTTACTGCTATATTTGATTTACTCCACATTAACAGTCTTATTATAACATGTATTGTTATCAGTAGCAGCCCAAAACCAGGTAAATCTACACACTAATTTTTAATTGAATGCAATTAGGTTTTTTAGGTTTTATATTTAAAAAGAAACATTTGGGTTGTAATTATGATTCAGTATTCACACACATTTATTGTTAAAAGGTAAAAAAATATATATATATAAATTCCATTTCAGGCTTAATTAAATGAGATGAATCAGCTTGGTATGGCAGCGTACGCCTTGTGTCTGGATGCATTTTGAATCATGTGAGGAGGATGATGTTTGACTCTGATGTTGGGAAGATGAAGGCAGAAGGTGAGAAGCTCGCTCTCCACTTTCTTTCTTCCATAGCATGAGATTATCATAATCTCATTAATCATAATAAATCAAAACCCTACATAAAATTATAATATGATTAATTTATGAGTCAAGAGAAACAATTTACATTCGTTCAATTGCATAGCATATATTGTATGGATATATATAACATAGACTGTATAAAATATATACCTACACTGCAAAAAATATCTTTAGATTTTACGGTGAAAAACTGCTAAACCATGACAGTAAAAGACCATAAAATGATAAAATGATAAACGGGTTAATTCAGTTTCAGTAACAATGAAACACTGTAAATGTATATATCAGCCAAAACATTATTTTTTACATTTTTATTTATTTTTTAAATACATTACTCCACTGTAAAATACACTGGCACCGTGTCTGTAGCAAAAAATATTACATAAGTACAAACCATCATTTTTGCATTAATTTTTTGTAAAAATATTTTGTCTCTCTGTTAAAATGTACTAAACACCATATCTCCAACAAAAATGAACTGTATTATTTAATGGTAAAATCTTTAATTCATGCAGCATTTATATAGTATTTTCTTGTCAGTTACATGGCAGAACAAAGTTTCTTTTGATGGAAAAACGTTTTATTTATACGGTAAAATATGGAATAAAATGGCAATCTTAAACGGGAAATCAACAGAGCCGTAATATTACAAAAAGTTGCACCGTATTTATTACAGTAAAGTTCTGGCAACCACAGCTGCCGGTTTTTTACCGTAAAAACAAAAGTATTTTTTTTTTTACAGTGTAGTGATTCACAGAAATATGTCAGAAGTAGTGGCAATCAGCTCTTTGTTGGCATGTAACTTTGTTTAAATGAATAAAATAAGCAGCCAGTGATTGGTTACTGTGTGTATGAATACTGCTACAAAAAGTTTGTGTTTGACCATTTGGTGTGGGCTCAGTAAATTACACCCCAACAGTTCTTGGACCAGTGGCGGTTCTACACAGAGTTATTTTGTGTCTTTTTTAGTTATTTTGTGTCTTTTTTTGTCATTTTGTTTCTTTTTTATCATTGGTGTCATTTATGTGTCCTTTTTTGTGTCTGTTTTAGTTATTATTTATTTTATTATTATTTTGTGTCTTTTTTTTGGTCATTTTGTGTCATTTTTATGTTTTCTGTGGGGTTTTTTTTTTGGGTTATTCTGTCTTCTCATTTTGTGTCTTTTTTGGTCATTTTGTGTCTTTTTTTTATCATTGGTGTCATTTATGTGTCCTTTTTTGTGTCTGTTTTAGTTATTTTGTGTCTTTTTTTTGGTCATTTTGTGTAATTTTTATGTTTTCTGTGGGGGTTTTTTGGGGTTATTTTGTCTTCTCATTTTGTGTCTTTTTTGGTCATTTGTGTCTTTTTTTGGTAATTTTGTGTCTTTTTTGTCATTTTGTGTCTTTTTTATCATTGGTGTCATTTATGTGTCCTTTTTTGTGTCTGTTTTAGTTATTTTGTGTCTTTTTTTTGGTCATTTTGTGTCATTTTTATGTTTTCTGTGGGGTTTTTTGGGTTATTTGTCTTCTCATTTTGTGTCTTTTTTGGTCATTTCTGTCTTTTTTTTTGTCATTTTGTGTCTTTTTTTTGGTCATTTTGTGTCTTTTTCCAGACATTCAAAGATTTTGAATGCTTAAATGTCATCTTTGCCATTTGTTAATGTGCCCCTCTGATTAAACACTGGCCCCTCCTCGGCCTCCACAGTAAAACTGGTCTAGAACCGCTACTGTCTTGGACCATCTAAGAGCAACCCCCCAAAGCATGCAGGGACTTTTATAAGACCCATTTATCTCCAAAAGAAACAAGAGAGAAAGTTCCTGAATCCTAACATATTTCTGGGTTTCTAAAAAAAAAAGTCCTGTGTGGAAAAGAGTTAATAAATACCAACATAGACTACATTAAACATCTGATAGTAGCAGGAGAGAAATAAATCTCTTATTGCAGCATACTGAGCAATGTCTTTTCAATTTATCTTACACTGCAGAGTTTTTTAAGATTCTCTCCTGGGTTTGGGAAGCAACTGTGGTCGTGTAGCAAACACAGAAATGAGGTTTGTAAGGAAGAAAAAGAGGCCTGAGATTTACTGTACGAGTTCTAAAAAACTCTGATACATCACCACTAAGATGTTATTAACAGCTTTATATTATTCATCTGCTCTCCATGGTAGGAGATATTATCAGGATTTAGAAATAATATATCTGGTGAGGATAGCTTCTATTGGCTTGTAAAATATTATCACCCCCTATTCAAGACACATCTAACAAGACTTCAGCAGTGAAAGCTCCATCATGCTATGGTGAATAGAGGGCGTAAAACTGTCTTCTTCTCCCAGACGCTGGGTATTCTGAGTTTAGTCGGCATTCATATAGCACAATGGACTTCATGTCAAAGTATATTAGTGATAAATGCGAGAGAGAGCAAGTCATGACAGGGATCACAAAGGTGGAGGTTGTGTATATGTGCAGTTCGCTGTGTTTGTGTGTCTGACTTCTGCATCTGAGGAATCTGCACCGCGTCTCATCAGTATTCTGAATGAGTGTGTCCTGTTTCCATCAGACGCTTCGTGCCCACCCCCGAGCTCCCATCTCCATGATGCAAAGCACGTATGTGCCAATGCGCAGAAGCATGCACACGCATGGTGTGTGTGTGTGTTTAAAAGTCAGCTCCGAGACAAGTAGAAAAACTGCAATATGATGAAGGCAGTAATGAAGCCTGGAAGCATAAAAAGCGGAGCTATAATTTGGACCAGAAGTGCAATTCAAAGTGGGTATTATATATACATTTGTCTTCTGCAATTAAAAAACAGAGGAAACCAAACTAAACGTACCTAAAAACAACGTAATGGATGAGAAACCTGTAGATGACTGCATTTTAATCTCAACCTGGGGATTATATAACAAACCCGGGTAGAGTTCCTTGCAGTTTGTTGCTGAACTTTTTGAAAGGCATTGCATGCAAATATGTTCTACACATATGCTAATAACCTACGCAAGGCAGACGCAGCTGCAAAGCTGGGAACAGTGATACTCAAACCGCCATTATAACGTTTTTCAGCAATGCAGGAGGTGCTTGAACACATACTCTACCAGCAATGTTTAGCTCTGGTTGAAATAGCTACTTTGACAGTATTTGATAATGTGGCACTGGAAACTTAAGAACTGCTCTTGTAAGTTAATCCTAAAAAGCCTGAACCATCATGCAACTCAAACACTAACCAAATAATCAATGTTAACAACTTCAGTCACTTAACAACCTCAATCAGTGCACAATGTTAATGTCTCAGCCTTTCCCATAAACAGGGTCTACAATGACAGCACCGAAAAGAGGCCTGTCACACAGAGAGCAGAGAATCGTGGGCCTGTGTAATTAGAATCGATAATTCATTTTCCCCTTTCTGCCACCGTTCCATTCAAACGACCCCTCACGCTATCGAGAGAGCCTCCAAATCTCTTCAGGGTCGCAGTAATTGGACTGGGATTTTTTTTCTTTCCCCTCCACTTCTTCTGCTCGCACCTCACCAAAATCTCATCAGCTAAATGCGGAGGACGGCATTCTTCTTTGGGTAATTGTCTTCGACTGCCATGTGAAGTTTTTGCTGCCCTTTTCCAGGTGCTGGTATTGTTCTTTTGGGCTGGTTAATTTGGGGAGAGAAAGGAGCTTTTTGGTCGTTGAGCGTATGGGTGCCAGACAACGAGGGTGTCATGCTATTTATCCCCCCGGCTATAATGGAGCCTATTAGAGGTCTCAAACCTAATGCTTGCAGTCTGTAAGTGGATGAGAAATGGGACTTGGATTTCCATGTGTACTGGCTGGAATAATTACAGGAGTTCTTCAGTTTCTTCACTTGGTTGCTGGATTTAATCACGGTCCACCGTGGTGCGGCAGATTGTGGAAACATTCAAATTCTCGGCGTGTCCGACTATATATCTGTGCATTTGAGCAAAGGCAATTACACCCAGCTGTTGTAATAGATGTCAGTCGCACATGTTTAAATTCATTTTCTCTCCCCTGAAAATTGGGGCAATTTTCTTGACAATTCCATCATGATTAGCATGTACATCATCATCATCGTCACTCCCAGCGTGGCCACCAATATCGATCATCACTTTTACCGCCACCGCCATCACCACCATCTCACTCATCATCATAATAATTTTGACTGCAATCATCATCACCATTGATCAGTATTGGTGTGACCGTCATAATCATTGTCATCATCACCGCTGTCACCATCGCCACTGCTGTCAAATGTGGGACTCACATCACTTTAAACCTGTGAAGCGAATCACAGTCGGTGTCAGGCAGGAGATTGCTCTGGGACATTGTAAAGATCATGGCTACCTAAACATGTCTCCACTTCCTGCACGGGCACCATACAGCTGCACATTTCTATCTGTGGGTGTCACCCACAGAGACATAGATAATGGCGGTTGTGAATGGCTTCTCTGTCACTCTGCCATTCCCATCTCCCTGGCTGGGATTTAATGTGACACTTATAGCTATTGCATGGCTTAGCCCCCAGATAGCAGGGAACCACGCCTGAATGGAAATGAGATTGTCATCTGTCAGCTACACCCATCAAACCACTGGAAGACTGACAAAGAGAGTGGGAGAAAGATTGAGAGAGATACTGGGTGATGGAGAGGAAGAGGAGGAACCTTGTAGTTGCCTCTTATATTTGGCCCCCATCATGGAAGCCCCTTATCTGAAAACGGCAATGCTAGCATGGCTCAGATGGCACAGAATACAAATGTGGACAGACATGAATCGCTGGTTAATATCATGCAGGTCTATAACCCGATGGGATTTTTCATTTCAGCTACATGATGTAACAAACTGGTGGTGCATGGAGGGCAAAAAGGCAGCAAGTTTCCAAAGCAGGGCGTTTTTTAGATCACCTCTTACACAAAAAGAAAACCCTTAAAAACACAAGAGCAACAACGACAAAGTGATTCTGCAGCCCACTGACAAGGTAATCCATTTTATTTATACGATAAAATATGGAATAAAATGGCAATCTTAAACGGGAAATCAACAGTGCCGTAATGTTACAAAAAGTTGCACCGTATTTATTACAGTAAAGTTCTGGCAACCACAGCTGCCGTTTTTTTACCGTAAAAACAAAAGTCTTTTTTTTTTTTTACAGTGTAGTGATTCACAGAAATATGTCAGAAGTAGTGGCAATCAGATCTTTGTTGGCATGTAACTTTGTTTAAATGAATAAAATAAGCAGCCAGTGATTGGTTACTGTGTGTATGAATACTGCTACAAAAAGTTTGTGTTTGACCATTTGGTGTGGGCTCAGTAAATTACACCCCAACAGTTCTTGGACCATCTAAGATGGCACAGAATACAAATGTGGACAGACATGAATCGCTGGTTAATATCATGCAGGTCTATAACCCGATGGGATTTTTCATTTCAGCTACATGATGTAACAAACTGGTGGTGCATGGAGGGCAAAGAGGCAGCAAGTTTCCAAAGCAGGGCGTTTTTTAGATCACCTCTTACACAAAAAGAAAACCCTTAAAAACACAAGAGCAACAACTACAAAGTGATTCTGCAGCCCACTGACAAGATAATCCATTTTTTGGTTATTTCCTGATGTGTTCCTCAGATATACAGTGCAGGTTGTAAGTATTTGGACAGTGGAGCATTTTTCTTCTTTTCATTGTTTTGGCTTTAGTCCAGCAAACTGGATTTGAAACAATGACTAGAGAGGTTAAACTGCTGACTTTCAGCTTTGAGGGTGTTTGAGGTTAACATCCATATTGGTATAGTGACATTTTTATACATTGCCTCGCATCGATTCCTGTCATCTCCACTCTTGTCCGTCCATTAACACAATAAACTACCAAGAAAT
The DNA here is from genome assembly GCF_030273125.1 of Centropristis striata. Taxonomy (NCBI): domain Eukaryota; kingdom Metazoa; phylum Chordata; class Actinopteri; order Perciformes; family Serranidae; genus Centropristis; species Centropristis striata. Next base: position 1,924,749 of record NC_081538.1, on the reverse strand, counting down.
TATTGCCTAATTGGATTTTATGTTCATTCTTGTAATATTCCTGGTCCCCTAAAACTTGATCACAATGCTTAAAAGGGTTACAATTGTTATGGGAACTCTGAAGATTCACTCCAACCTTCAAGTCATTTTAAATATAATGCACTTGGGTACAGAAACAACCATAGACTGTGTAAATTGATGTAACCACCATCATCCGTTGGTTTCCACTACAGTTTTGATGCAAGAGGTCATAAATCAAGTGAAAAATAGGGTCATTTTCTAATTGATGTTGATACAACCTGACTTCTTTCTGCAGTGGAGTCGCCCCCTGCTGGCCATTATAAAGAATGCAAGGTTTTATTTTCCAAAATAAAAGTTTACAAGGAAGTTTAACTAGCATTTAGCCATGCTAATCTTGTAAACCAGCCCCTACAAGTGATTGTCTCTGGTCGGTAATTTAATTGTGTGTTTTCTGTTAATGCAGACGAACTGGACTGGACTGGACTGGTTAGTTATTGAAACAATGGGTTTTAAAATGGTGCACAAGGTCAAATTGAGTGACTACAATTGAAGCTGACCATTGCCTGTATGCTCTGAATGCATTTGCTAATCACACTGATTGTAGCTCTGATTGCCGGTTATCTGACTGGCCAACACAGTGTGACGTCAGGTGTCCAAAAGTTGATTCAACTTTTCTCCCCACTGCAACAGCTAAAAAACACAACCCTCATTCAAATGAATGGAAGGACCTGCATCGAAGCAACACAGGATTTGGTGTGAATGCAGCCTAACACCTCAACCCGCCTATGAGCCTGATCCAAGCCTCCTGAAGGTGAGAGCAGAAGGGAGTGGGAGGCCAGTGAGCTGAAATCAAATTAGCATCACAATAAATCAGCAGTAGAGAGACAGCAGTCAGAGTAAAGGTGAGGGGAGGAGGCCATGGATTTTCCGCCACATAGATGACTTGCTGTCAATCAGCAGCCTGGAGGAGTAGCGTATCTGGAGAGCAAAACCACGAAGGGACATACGTACACGCTTGCATTTGCACGCTGTACACATCAAATGTTCATGTCAAGAAGGCTTACACACACACACACACACACCTTCTTTCACGCATTGATTCTTCAAAAATAAGAAATCATTGACTGTGGCCAAGTTGACTGGGTGTGTTGACAAGACAGTGATCGATATTGATGTCCCGAGCTACAGTGAGAGCAGCGCTCACTAATACTGAGTAGGTGTCTTGAATTGCATTATTGCACAGCACATGCACAAAAATAGACATGGACACACACACACACACACACACACACACACACATATACCAGTTGGTAATTAGTCAGCCTGACAGAACATCCCATGGCATGTGAGGACAACTGCAGCTGAATTAGACCAGGGAAGATACTCCTGCAAACATACACACAGTCACAGACTTACACACAGTCACCAGGGAGGGTCTCTGCACAGTATGAGGACCTAATTAAGACACAGCGATAATTGGGAAATGGAGGATGGTGGGGGTGGGGAGTGGGGGGGGTGGCTATGTTTATTTCAAAGAGATGTTCAATTACTCAGAGCGACAGAACATGCGCAATAACCACAAGAATTACTTCCCGCGGGGGTTCAAACGGAAAAGGGGAAAGGTACGATAGGGGAAAGCGAAACAGGACAGCAGGCCACCGACAAACACAAACACAGGGACACAAAGGCAAACACAAAAGGGATATATGCCAAATTTAGCAAGAGAGAGGCAAGCTGAGAGGTCACACTGAGCGAGAGAGAGAGAGAGGGGGGAGAAAAAAGGGATGGCAGGGGGAGAAAAAGAGAGAGAACACCAGATGAAAAATGAGGCATCCTAGCAGACAGGCCTCAGACGACACCACACACTCCCAACGCAGCAGAGCCTCAGGGATACACTGGGAATTTTGGGTAATGCAGTCCGACATGCCACAGCTCAGTGGCCCCCTGACTGGCTGCTCCGATTGGGCCGACCAGCTCGCTGGGGGAGGATGGGTCACGGCGGAGGCTCCTGATTGGCTGCGGCGCTCCTGGAGGCAGCCTGTGAGATTGCAGCCTGTGTAAGTTTGTCCTCAGACTAAGGTCGATAAGCAGCCGAAAGTAAGCTACAAAGCATTTATCAACAGCAGGCGATAGCATGGTTTCATTTCTGCGCTAAAATTGGACACAATCTTGTCCTCCTGCATCCACAAAGACAAAACGGGAGCTTTCATCGCACAGCAAAACCTTACTATATCACCTTCGGCCATCAAATTATCTTCCTTTCTTCTACTATCTAAGGATGTTTTTGCAGGAATATACAGTCACAGGTTCAGGCGTGTACCTCACAAGCACTCAAGGTAAATATGGGAACAAACGTAGAGGAATCAAAGTTTTATTTCCATGAAAATTTGAAATACACCTTCTCTGAATTATTACATAAAGGCAACAACTACACGCTCTTATCTGGATACATTATGTATGCTCATGTTTTGGGAAAGGCCCTTCTAAGACATCCACGCCCATTAAGACACTTATTAATAGATATAAAAACACATACTGTAGATACACATTTTCCTTGGTGTCCTTCCCCTGTACATGCCCTTCTCCTCACTCAATGATAATATCTTGCCAGCATGCATACATTTATAACCTCGAGCTCCTTGCAGATTTCTGCAAAAGCCTCAGAAATGCTTACCAGCACAACCACCAAGCACACAGAGTGATATTAGTTTAATGCAAGGCATGATTAATTGAGAAGCGGAGAGACTCCGTGGCCCCGTTCTCAGTTGCATTTAGATACAGAGACACATCTCTTCAGCAGGAACTGGCTGTCCTTTGGTTGCAATGTCATGTATCATGCATTAGCTAACATATTAATCACCATAAGGATGACTCAAATATAATTAGATTTTTCCCCTGGTGCATGCCTGATTTGGTGTTTCACTTCCTCAGTGTGAATTTGAGGTCATCTCTCTCTCTTCCCTGTAGGAATGTGTGCTCGGGGGATTGTTCGGGGCTATCCCTCAGCTCTTCTTATACTGGGAATGTCTCTCTCTCTTTCTCTTTCTCTCCTTCCATTTCTCTCTACTTCACACATATGAATGGTGCTTTTATGGATGAGCCGGCTAATGAAGGATCCATCTTCTGTGATTAACATTTTCCTAGGCCCGGGAATCGTCTATGGCTTCAATTATCACTCAGGAGCCCACCTATTGTTCAGGTGGCATGCGCCTGCTAAGTGGAGGTTTATACCTTCAGCATTGTGCGTTAGTGCACATCAATTATGCAGGTGGCAGCAATTACATATTTATGTATTCTGATAATTACATTTTTAATACAGCAGATGTCAGCCTCATTTATAGCAGTTAATGAAAATGAATGACAGCCATTTTACAGTGGGAAGTTCTTAGGAGAGCTGGAAATATACGTGGCGGAGAGTCGGCTTCGCTTGGGTGACTTCGGCTGCACCGTGAATGAAAATGATGCCTGTTTTATTGATTAGGAGAGCTTAAATAACACGAACTTGTAATTTCATCGCAGAGATCATGATGCATTTGCATAATCACGCTCTAAGTGCCCTGCTACAAAATGGCTGCTATGCATACATCCCCCATGTGGCGTTCATTAATGGGGCATGTGGCGCTGATACTCATGCAATGCAGTATGTACTCTATAATGCAGAGCATCGTTATTTTTCACTCTACTTTGTGAGGTTATGAAAGCCGTAGAATGTGCCAATCAACTCCTCTTTGTTTTCAAAACATACGGGAAGAAGAAGTAGCATCGTTTGAGAACCGGATCCAAATTGTCTCAGGCATCTGAATATTATGCCTCCAAGTTTATCAATTCATCAAAGCCAGCATGTTTTTTTTAACAGTTATTACAATGCAATGATGTAAATCGTATGTGTCTACGCTGCTACAAACTTGCAACAAGAGTGAGTCACGGTGAAGAAGAAAAAATGGCAAAGCATTGCTTCCTTAAATCAGTAGTTGATACGGATGATACGACGGATTTTGGACAAATAATTAAGTACACAACAACTAAAACATCTCTCTGTCTGTGCATTGATATTTTTTTTATAATTGATTTTTTTCTTTTAATCTAAGTCCTTTGCTATCAGTCTAAAGGTCCATTCTGACCTCCTGAGTGTGTAACAGTCAGCTTCAAGCCAGAGACTCCTTGGAAAGTAACAACTTGATACTTTGGGATTTGTCAGAAAAGACACAAAATTACCCATAAAAGAATCGAATTGACCACAAAAAGTCACAAATTGACCAAAAAAGACACGAAATGACCAAAAAAAGGAAACAAATGACCAAAAAATACACAAATTGACCACAAAATGATCAAAAAAAGACAACATGACCAGGAAAGACACAAAATGCCCAAAAAAGGACACAAAATGACCAAAAAAGACACAAAATGACCAAAAAAGACACAAAATGACTAAAAATAACCCCCACAAAATGACCAAAAAAAGACAAGAAATGGCCAAAAAGACTAAACCACATTAACACATGAACCCTTTAACACAGTGGAGACAGAGCTGACTTCCAAAATGATGTGGCGAATATGGAGTATAAAGAACTACAAGATCCATGTAGGACGGGCTGGAGGGGTGGTTGGTGTTATGCCTGTGCAAAAATGCACAGGGCTTTCACCCAGGACTTACTTTAACTACCTGTCCTAACACCTGACCATCTACTTTCCCCCTAAACTTTAGGAAGTAGTTTTGTTGTTGTCGTATTTGAGGGTAGGAACAAAAGACATATTGTCGTATGGTTTGGAGGACTTGTTTCTGTTTCTACATTCCAGGCCTAGCTTTTTTCCACACAGAAAATTGATCAGGAATCTATAAAAAATTCATAATGAATCAGACCACTAAACATAAAAAAATGATGGTATTGGTATTGATAAAATCTCATTAATTCTATAGCTGTCAACCCATTCTGCAGCCCTCTTTGTAAAAAGTACAAGATATCAAGGAATCAAAGTGGGGGAAAGGTTTTGGGGAAGGAGAGTAAAAGGCAACCTGGTCTCACAGGAATCCGTGAAATAGCCACGGATTTGCTTAACTCAAAATCCATGGAATAGCCACGGAATCACGGAAATTTCCGTGAAACTGACACGGATTTCGCTACAATGCAAGTTAATGACAGTCATATCCCGTGGCTATTCCATCATACAAAGTGATTATGTACGTTCACTGAGTGAATATTTAGAAAATAAAACATATATTTCTCGCTAGAAATGTGATCAAAATCCATTTTTATGCAGAAACTAAGTCAAAATATTGATTTTTCACTAAAAATGAGAGAACTGTCCGCCATGTTTTTTGTTCTGACCGCCGGGACCTTGAAAGTCACGTGACTTGGAACAAACCAATAGGAACAAATATTAACTTGCATTGTAGCGAAATCCGTGTCAGTTTCACGGAAATTTGAGTGATTCCGTGGCTATTCCACGGATTTTGAGTTAAGCCAATCCGTGGCTATTTCACAGATTCCTGTGAGACCAGGTTCGTAAAAAAAAAGGACTATATATCCAAATTAAAGATGGCATTTTCGTGTGTGAGAGGCATCCCCAAAAAAAGAGGCCCAGGAGAGAATTGACAGCAAATCAACAGTGATTTGTTCAGATTTTTTTTTTTTTTTTGTTGCATTTGCTGTCCAGTCATTTGTACCAATGCAAGACTCATCATCACATGCCTGCAGGAGAGTGACTCCACACACTAATGTGGTGGTCACATTTCCAGAAATATCTCCGTTTTTCGGTCATCCAGCATGACGGGTAAAAATAAAATCAGTGCACCATCAGCCACGTCATCCCAGGCCGAGCCTCTCTGTACTCTGGAGCCCTCTGACATGATTCCTGCATTGAACTTTCCTGTCGTGCCTCATCATCACTGCAATCACACTCGTGCACCAAGCACTTCCTCTACCCCAAGGTGTGTGAATTATTTGGTGGCCATTAGGAGGACTGCTGTGTTCTTGGAATAAGGATTGTTGTCATCAGCGAAGATACTTCAGAGATCCACTCTAAATGCAGATTTCATGAAGCATTTGACAAGTGCAAGGAGACTAGCCGGTGGGAAATAACCTCAAATATAATCAAATAAAAACACAAGAGGCTTTCAGTTCCACTTAGCTCTTTGACAGGTGAACTGGCCACTGCTTTGAGGACTCCCTATCAACCCTTGGTTTAATTTATGGAGGGAAGACAGGGAATATCTGTGTGTTGACTGTGCTTGATTAATGGATTTTTTAATGAGTATTTACAAGGCTTTTAGAATGTTCTACTAAATAAATAAAGGGATTAAAAAGGACTACAGTTCTATTAAACCAAACAGATTGAGCCTCGTTTAAAAAAACTGTCAATTGTTTCTCAAATTGTTGATGATACGACGGATTTTGGACAAATAATGAAGCACACAACAACTAAAACATCTCTCTGTCTGTGCATTGATATTTTTTTTTATAATTTTTTTTTTTTCTTTTAATCTAAGTCCTTTGCTATAAGTTTAAAGGTCCATTCTGACCTCCTGAGTGTGTAACAGTCAGCTTCAAGCCAGAGACTCCTTGGAAAGTAACAACTTGATACTTTGGGATTTGTCAGAAAAGACACAAAATTACCCAAAAAAGAATCGAATTGACCACAAAAAGTCACAAATTGACCAAAAAAGACACTAAATGACCAAAAAAAGGAAACAAAATGACCAAAAAATACACAAATTGACCACAAAATGATCAAAAAAAGACAACATGACCAGGAAAGACACAAAATGCCCAAAAAAGGACACAAAATGACCAAAAAAGACACAAAATGACTAAAAATAACCCCCACAAAATGACCAAAAAAAAGACAAGAAATGGCCAAAAAGACTAAACCACATTAACATATGAACCCTTTAACACAGTGGAGACAGAGCTGACTTCCAAAATGATTTCAGTTCCACTTAGCTCTTTGACAGGTGAACTGGCCACTGCTTTGAGGACTCCCTATCAACCCTTGGTTTAATTTATGGAGGGAAGACAGGGAATATCTGTGTGTTGACTGTGCTTGATTAATGGATTTTTTTAATGAGTATTTACAAGGCTTTTAGAATGTTCCACTAAATAAATAAAGGGATTAAAAAGGACTACAGTTCTATTAAACCAAACAGATTGAGCCTCGTTTAAAAAAAACTGTCAATTGTTTCTCAAATTGTTGGCATATTTCTTTGGATTGCACCATGTTGTATTTGTCTTGATTTTTCATGCTTTTTCTTATTACGGCTTGTTGTTTTCATAAAGTACAAAGTCGTTTCATGACAGACGATTAGATATTCTGAAAACAGCCTTATCTGTGAAGCTTATTGGCTATGAAGTGCAAAATTGGACATGGCTCCCCTGGGTGCGGGCCAACACTTCTGTCTGGGCTTAGTTAAGTTTACGGAGCCTGTGCATCACATCCACTTGGCAGAGGAGGGCCCCACACAGACACAGAAACTGTGAAAATGAGTGCGATGTGAACGAGACATGCGGGGGCCGTCGTGACATCCACAGATTTTTGGTTTATCTTCACTCTCCAATGTCAGTGCTGTGTGTTGACTTGTTTTGATGGCTGGCAAAGTTAAGGGCATATGTAAATGATAACTGATCGATACCTGCCAGCACGAGCAGAGAAACTGGGCTGCAATGCATTCTTGTCTATCAACCACGGACTTCTGCCCTAAATTGAAAATCCAATACTCGTTTATGGAGCTCCAGATATTGCGATTAATTAAATTTTGCCGTCAGTCTTTCACCCCCTTTTTCCCCTCCCCACTGGTGATTCATGGTGTGGAAAAGCAAGAGTCCATCTTCCTTACTGTCTCTCATTCGCTCATCCTCCTCCTCCCACCAGCTTTCTTGCTTTGCTTGAGGACAGAATCCAGAATGAAAGAGATGTCAGAAAGAAAAGAAAAAAAAAATCAGAAAAATGACAGGCCGGTGTCAAAACAATTCACCCGCGGTAATATTTGTGCAAAGGAGCTTTAACATGGTGACAGAAATGCACATACAATATTCATGAGCTGGATCTCAGGAGCTTCTCAGATGGGTTTCATGTGCGAGTCGGTGATTGACTGGCTTATAATTGTGTTGGTCATCAATCGAGGAACACTGACAAGGACAAAAAGGACATTCAACAAAGGCGTGAAATGTGAGAGAATGCCAAGACTCACATTGAGCTAACACGCCATGCCAGTAAACAATGTTGTCCCAGTATCTGCATTATTTGACGAGGAAATTAATACTCCGGAATGACGGATGTTGAATAAATTAGGTAAACAAGTATCTAATCAAAAAGGAAAATAATTTTGGATCGGAAAACAAATCAGAAAACCTACGCATGATTGTGTCTGATAATCCACACACACAGACACACACACACATGATGGCTTTCAAGTGCAGTTTGTTCATCAACCCTCACTCCCTTATGTCCCTCCAGCCTCCATGGTGAGGCTCCACTGCAACCTGTTGCCTTGGAGACTGCAGAGCTCCAAAACAGTAATGTTGAGGCAGTAAGAAGCAGATGGACAATGTTTCATTTGCTTTCTGTTAATTGAAAACTGTGCCAAAGCTGTGTTTGTTTCTCGCTGAGACTTAATTATTTTTCGCATGAACGCTTTGACAGGTAAGAAGCTTATCTTGTCATACAAACATTAACTTGACACCGGCCATTGCTTTACATCTCACTGTCTCGAGCCGCTTGACAGCCCAATTATTGTTTAAAAAGCAGCGACTTGGACGTTATATCTGTTACAACTCACGGGGAAAGCTTGGGCCACTTATGAAAGATAGAGGGAGTCATTATCATGCCACTGTTCTAGTAATTAAGAAAGGGGGAAATTGCAACTGGTTATTGTCTTCTAATTAAGTCTGTGTCAGTAACCACCTCTCTATCTTCTCTTACATCATCACCAGCATCCTTTTTTTTCTGCCTCCATACTGTAACTGCCCCATTTTGTGCCCTGAATCCTTCATGAGGCCGTTCTATCACAATGCCTCTCCTCCCTGTTCAGCTTTTAACCACACTGTAAAAAATGTCTGTGGATTTTATGGTGAAAAACTGCTAAACCATGACAGTAAAAGCAGTGGTGGAAAGTAACTAAGTACATTTACTCAAGTACTGTACTTGAGTACAATTTTGAGGTACTTGTACTTTACTTGAGTGTTTCTATTTTCTGTAAATGTATACTTCTACTCCACTACATTTTGAGGCAAATATTGTACTTTTTACTCCGCTACATTTAGCTGACAGCTTTAGTTACTTTTCAGGTCGAGATTCAACATAAAACATGATCAATTTAAGGTGATTAGACTTTTTTTATTTTATTAAATCTTAAAACAGTATATTAAGTACTTAAATGAGCCATATCTTTACATCTTTTAATGGAAAAACTTTTTATTTATTATGATAAAATATGGAATAAAATGGCAATCTTAAACGGGAAATCAATAGTGATATCATTTTATCGTAATATTACAAAAATTTGCACCATATTTATTACGTATGGAAGAATTATCCTATCTTTATTCAAGAGCGTAGATTTTCAGTTTGAGAGCATAATTTGTCTTTCTCGTGCTCAGATTTGTTCTCCTCATGCTCACATTTTGCGCTCGCACTCAGATTTCTGCTGCTTTCTTTCAAAATGTATGCGTGCACTTAAAAACCACATGCTTGTGCTCACATTTCTTCTTCTTGGACACAAACATTTAGCTCGCACTCAAATATGTCCTGTGCGCGCTCAAATCTAAAGTCTACGCGCTCAGATCTCAACTCTGCGCTCTCGAAACTTTTGTGCTCGCACCCAGAACACGCACGTCCTCTCAGGTTGAGGTGTCTGCTCAGACTGAACGATGTCCCGCCCTGCGCTTAAAATAGTGTGTTTCACCAGCCAATAGGGAGACAGCTAGATTGTGACCCCGTCTTGGGTGCATTCCCTCGCCTTTTTGAGCGCTCCGTCGGGGCGGGTATATGGTCTGTTTGTAAAACTGCTTCTCTCTTAAAATACACCAATTTACCATATTAGCTAGCTATTTGAATCATCAAGTTTGGCTAATTACGGTAAAGTTCTGGCAACCACAGCTGCCAGTTTTTTACCGTAAAAACAACAGGTTTTTCTTTACAGTGCATGTCCTCCGGTTCTACCAAAGCCTGTTGGCACACAGGCTTCCCAGGGAGGGTTAGGTTGGTTCTTTCCGCTGGGAAAACAAGCAGGGAATTGATGGATGAGTGCACCGAAGCTTGCCATTTCCCAAATCACGTCCTGAAGATCTTAAAAGCAAAGGGGATGAAAACAGGATGGGGCTCTGCTGGTATCAATCTGCCCGCTGCCTGCCCCTGACGGATGGCCTGAACCACTATCCATAATTACCTGCTTGTTAACAGGGGAGAGAACACAGCGGAGCAAAGAGGAAGTCCCTCCATTTCAGCGTGTTTTTCCGTCCCTCCTTTTTGCCTTACAGGAGATACAGTTGAATGTTTCTCTCGCTGTGTCTTGTTCAGCAAGATCGGCATCCGTCACCAAACTTTGGCTTAGGGACAACCTTGCTCCGGCAGCTCTGGACCGCCAGATTGATGCCGGGGTGTTGATTAATGCCAGGGCACACCCGCCCAGGTTAGTGGAGGCCTGACAGCTTTATTGATAAATTAAACACATGGCCACATGAAACGCATAAATCTCTCAACTCCTCTCCTCGCCTTTTTTTTTCCATCCTTGAGCATTACTCAGAGCTAATCTGAAGTGGTGGTTTGAAGTACTGTCAGCTCGGAAGCTACTCAGTCTGTTTGTTTTATTGGTCTCTGCAAATATCGGTTCGGCATTAGAATTCAGCGGCAATTCAACACTGTAAAAAATGTTTGTAAAAATTACAGTAAGACACTGTCAAACTGCATCAGAAATAGGGCGTAAAATTAAAAATGTAATATCACCGTAGTAGATGCTTGTAATTACCGTAAATAAAGGAATAATGCAAAACTTTTAGACTGTAGAAAACACCGTTTTTTCATGTAAAATGAATGGAGAAATACCATAATGTCACAAGGACACAATCACCCTAAAAATAAAGGCACTACTCAGTCTAAATTACAGTTTTTGCTGATTTTTACATTTAAATTTACAGTAGAAAACTCTGGCAACCACAGCTGCCGGTATTTTACCGTAAATTAAACAGATTTTTTTTTACAGTGAAGGTTGTAAACACAAGCCTTTGGAGGTTCACCGAGTCACTGGACTGGAACTTCTTGTTAAATTCAAAGCCAATGTTTGGTGCACTTTGATGTCTTGGTTCACTGGAATCAAATGTAACCCAATGGATCTAAGGGAAATTGATGCAAAACAGCGTCCTTAAAGTCAAAGTTTTGACTGTAAAAACTGGTCAGGTCTACCGCGGCAAATTAATGGCAGGACTGCCTATGTAGGTCACAGACAGCCTTTTAACATCCACCATCGTTATTTGATCAGAGTTAACAAAGCTGATCAAATAACGAGCCAACTCAAGCAGGAGGGAAACAAATCTTAAACCAAGGCCCTAGACCCAATCCATCAGGGATCCGAACAGGACGAGAGGAGGAGCGTCAAAGGAAATTAAATCAAAGGGAACAACACAAGGACTCAGATAGAGAGATAATGTCCACACCCCCTCCCCACACACACACACATTCCCCTCCATCGTCTCTCTTACCAGACAGATGGATGCACTTTTGAAGAGGAGTCGGAGGAAACTTTTAATGAACAAGAAGCTGGCTGAGGGGCTTTTTGAATTATCTCATGGTCGATAAGCGCCCCACAGCGCAAATGGCACTGCGAAGGGCTTTGGTCAGATAAACAGCATCTTTTCAGAAGGAGAACAGAGGAGGGTGCTGACGCTTGAGGAGAGATTAGCGGGGTCTCTTTTCAGGGCTTGTCAGGCCCATTGGACAAGGATCGAAAGTGTGAAAGGGAGCTCTAAGAAGAGTAGGAGGAGCCATGACAAAAAAATGTCTCATTTCAAAGTCTTTTTTTTTCTCTTTTTGCATCTTCAAAATGCTACATGCCATGGTTTCTGGCTAATTAAAAAAAAATAAGATGCTCAATGAATTGGACTAAAACACTTAATGCAGCTGAGTTCCAGATGCATTTTCAGTATAATTTTCTATCCCTAACACAGAGTGATTCTTCTTGCCAAGTATCTTGAGGTGTAAATCTGATTTTTCTGCACCTCAGAATTTATGTAGTTCTCAACCTTTTTGAGTCGCAACATGCATGTTGTCCGCGAACACTGAACACTGAACAGAATCTCACGTGCACAGTTCAGATCACCCAAAAAAGAAACAAAATGACCAAAAAAGACTCAAAATGACCACAAAATGACCAAAAGACACAAAATGACCAGAAAAGACACAAAATTACCAAAAAAAGACACAAAATGACCCAAAAAAGAAAAAAAATACCATAAGAAGACACAAAATGCCCAAAAAAAGACACAAATTTACCAAAAAAAGGAAACAAAATGACCAAAAAAGACACAAATTGACCAGAAAATTATTAAAAAAAGACACAAAACGACCAAAAAAGACACAAAATGACAAAAAAACAGACACAAAATGACAAAAAAAAAAAGACATTAAGTGACCAAAAAGACTAAAACACATGAACACATGAACACTTTAACACAGTGGAGACAGAGCTGACTTCCAAAATGATTTGGCGACCCCCAGAAATCATCTCGCGACCCCAATTGGGGTCCCAACCCCAAGGTTGAGAATAGCTGTGTTAGACTATCATGCAGGAGTTTGCATCATGTCACATATCTGCAATTTAAGTCTGATGTCTCATTTCAAAGTCTTTTTTTTTTCTTTTTTGCATCTTCAAAATGCTACATGCCATGGTTTCTGGCTAATTAAAAAAAAATAAGATGCTCAATGAATTGGACTAAAACACTTAATGCAGCTGAGTTCCAGATGCATTTTCAGTCTAATTTTCTATCCCTAACACAGAGTGATTCTTCTTGCCAAGTATCTTGAGGTGTAAATCTGAACCGGACAAATTCTGCACCTCAGAATTTATGTCCAGTGCCAACATTCAGAGCCAATGCATGAGGTAGTGTGTCCTCATGAATGTGGAGGTCAGGACGTGCAGTAGTTTGAGTAATACAGAGTAACGATAATGATGGTATCACAATATGGTGATTCTGTGATAATCGATACATTGCACAACAATAAACTTCTATTTAGATCCTGCATTGTGGTCTTGTGGACAAAAAAGAGCATGAAATCTAAGCTTTCTAACCCTAAAACTTCTCTGTTTCTCTTTAACACACACACACACACACACACACACACTGATTGCAACTAGTCTGTGTTCATGTGTCATCATTCCAATGAAAAATCGCCTTAATCTAGCTAAAAAGGCAGAACTGCCAGAACAGTTAACATTATTAACTGTTTAAATATTTAAAGTTAAGATACAACTCATTGATAAGCACCAGGATTCATGAAGTAATGACTCAGTTTAGAGAGTTTAAAAGAAAATATTAATACTTGGAGCCAGTGGAAGGAAGGAAGGAAGGAATGAAGGAGATATATTACTGTTTCAATATTTTGTCATTAGCCTAGCATGTAGCATGTCAGACCAGGCATGTCCAAACGATTCCAGAAAAGGCTGAATGTGGCTGAAAGTTTTCCTTCCAACCAAGCAGAAGCACAACAGGCAAGAGTCATTTAATCAAGTGATCTCAGGGTTCAGACAGGTGATCAGTCGACTCAGGTGTGTTCTTGATTCATTGGAACAAAAATCTGCAGCAGCATGGCCCTTTATGGAATAATATGGACATGCCTGTGTTAGACCAGTAGTTCTCAACCTTTTTGAGTCGCAACATGCATGTTGTCCGCGACCACTGAACACTGAACAGAATCTCACGTGCACAGTTCAGATCACCCAAAAAAAGAAACAAAATGACCAAAAAAAGGAAATAAAATGACCCAAAAAGACACAAAATGACCAGAAAAGACACAAAATTACCAAAAAAGACACAAAATTACAAAAAAAAGAAACAAAATTACCATAACACACAAAACGACTACAAAAAGACACAAAATTACCAAAAAAAGGAAACAAAATTACCAAAAAAGACACAAAATGACAAAAAAAAAAACACAAAATGACCCAAAAAAAGACATTAAGTGACCAAAAAGACTAAAACACATTAACACATGAACACTTTAACACAGTGGCGACAGAGCTGACTTCCAAAATGATTTGGCGACCCCCAGAAATCATCTCGCGACCCCAATTGGGGTCCCGACCCCAAGGTTGAGAACAGCTGTGTTAGACTATCATGCAGGAGTTTGCATCATGTCACATATCTGCAATTTAAGTCTGCCTTTTCGCTAACTACAATGTTTTTCGAACAAAAAGCAAGTGTTTAAGTTGCGAATCTATCAAATATACCCTGACCATAGATATCAGAGAAAGTGAGAATTTTGAAAACATTAGCATTGGACACATGCTACAAACATGAGATGAATATAAACCGGAGCATCATGGATCCAGCTAATTACCTTAAATGATCTACATGAGCATTTGCGTCTGGGGATCATAGTTCATGCCCTTTGGCCGTCTGAGAGTGCTGTCACAATCTCTCTCTGATATCCTTAAATCAATTCAAACAATCAAAGGCTCCCATGGGAAGAGTGGCAATTGCACCAAGGTTAGACATCAAAGGTGGGGGTGATTGATTAGCCGGTGCCCGGCCACACAAAACAAGCAAAGAAGCATGATGGATTCCCCGGTGTCACAACCTGGCGGGACTCAACACATTTATGCTCACACACTAAACAGCTTGGCACATATGCAGAAGGAAGGGAGGAAGGAAATAAGCACGGGTTGGGTTTTAGACTACCTGTATGCATACCTGGTTTTTATTTTCGAAATAAGTTGTGTTTTTCTTTTAATGTAAAAAAACGTCTTGTCACTGCAACGTTTTTATCTGTGTTGGATTACGGAGATCTTTTGTACATGAATGCTGCTGATCAATGTCTTAGAATGATTGATACTGTTTATCCAACCTGGTCTCACAGAAATCCGTGAAATAGCCACGGATTTCGCTTAACTCAAAATCCGTGGAATAGCCACGGAATCGCTCAAATTTCCGTGAAACTGACACGGATTTCGCTACAATGCAAGTTAATATTTTTTCCTATTGGTTTGTTCCAAGTCACGTGACTTTCAAGGTCCCGGCGGTCAGAACAAAAAACATGGCGGACAGTTCTCTCATTTTTTGTGAAAAATCAATATTTTGACTTAGTTTCTGCATAAAAATGGATTTTGATCACATTTCTAGCAAGAAATTTATGTTTTATTTTCTAAATCTTCACTCAGTGAATGTACATAATCACTTTGTATGTTGGAATAGCCACGGGATATGACTGTCATTAACTTGCATTGTAGAGAAATCCGTGTCAGTTTCACGGAAATTTGAGTGATTCCGTGGCTATTAAACGGATTTTGAGTTAATCGAAATCCATGGCTATTTCACAGATTTCTGTGAGACCATGTTGGTTTATCAGCTTCTTTGAGGTTCATTACTAACTGTAAGATGTCCACTCACCATTGTGAATTATACTCTCAGGTAGGATGGCCTGCTCTGGCCACTCCAAGGGCTAGTCATTGGTTTACTTTCATTTATAAGGCAATATTGGGACTTCTGCCTTCGTACATTTGCAGCTTAATTACTGTGAGAAATGCTGGATCTTATTCTCTTCGTTCACAAGATCAGTTGTTGCTTTCTGTCCCTTTTTGATCTACAGAGTTGGGTAAAAGGGCATTTGTTTACTCTGCACCTTATGCTGGAATATGCGCCAGAAAGAATGGAAATTAACTGAATTTGTTTCTTTGAGCACTTTTAAATCCAAACTAAGAGTTATTGAGGCCAATTCCACAACATGCACTTGTTTCTCATGATGTGT
Organism: Centropristis striata; assembly: GCF_030273125.1. NCBI lineage: Eukaryota > Metazoa > Chordata > Actinopteri > Perciformes > Serranidae > Centropristis > Centropristis striata. The sequence goes on along the minus strand of NC_081538.1, from coordinate 1,908,795 downwards.
TTAAGGTCTGTATGTTATGTAAATATGTAACTGTATTCTGTGTTTGCTGCCTCTTGGCCAGGGCTCCCTTGAAAAAAAAGAGGTTCTTAATCTCAATGGGATATTCCCTGGTTAAATAAAGGTGAAATAAAAAATAAAAAATAAAAAACCTGTTTCTAATAATATATATCACTGCACAAAAATAATCACAGCAGGTATGAATGTGAACAAACACACTGATTCCTCTGCCCACACACACCTGCAGGTCCTGAATCATGCCAATATTGGTGAGTTTTAATATAACACTAGACAGACGATGTGTAAAGCAGCTTATTATCCTGGGATGGTTATTATTTGGCATCGTGGAGAGAGATGAAAAACGCACATGAGCATTACTGCCGAGAAGATAGAAAGACAAATGTAATACAGCCAATGATTTTCTCATAATCTTAAATATGTTTATGGGAGGCCCTTCATCAGCGTTAGTTTTATTAAAAAATGCAATAAAAATAAAAAATACATTGCGACACAGTGTTTGAGTGAATTATGGAAGAGACGTTTGAAGGCGAGGGAGCGCTGGGACATTTTTCAAGGCGAGTCACTGCGAGGGAGTCAATCTCAATTTTCTGCAGCCTGCGCCTTTAACTCAGATCTGAATCATTTACTGCATTGCAGCTGAAGAGTGAAGGCATTAGAGCCACCAATGGTACACTTCATTGACCCAAGCCGTATTAATGAGATCAACCTGCACTGTAAAAAATATTCTGTTTAATTTACGGTAAAATACCGGCAGCTGTGGTTGCCAGAACTTTACCGTAAAAAATACAGTGAGTGGGTTTTCTACTGTAAATTTAAATGTAAATATCAGCTGAATCTGTCATTTAGACTGAAAAATCACTTGCCATTTTATCCCTATTGTGTCTCTTTTTGGTAATTTTGTGTCTCATTTGATAATTTTACGTATTTTTTTGGTCATTTTGTGTCTTTTTTTGATCATTTCATGTCTCTTTTGGTCGTTTTCTGTCTTTTTTTGGTCATTTTGTGTCTTTTTTAGATAGTTTTGTGTCTCTTTTGGTCATTTTGTGTCTTTTTTGATGGTTTTGTGTCTCTTTTGGTCGTTTTCTGTCTCTTTTTTTGGTCGTTTTGTGACTCTTTTGGTCATTTTAGGTCCTTTGTTAGGTCCTTTGGTCTGCTATTATTTTTAGGGTAGTTATGTCCTTGTGACGTTATGGTATTTCTCCATTCATTTTAAATGAAAAATCTAATATTTTTTACAGCAAAACTGTGTTTTCTAAAGTTTATGACAGAAAAAAGTAAAAGTTTTGTGCTATTCTTTGATTTACGGTAATTAAAAGTGTCTACTACGGTGATATTACATTTTTAATTTCACGCCCTATTTCTGATATAATTTGACAGTGTTTTACTGTAATTTCTACAAACATTTTTTACAGTGTGGTCGCCTAATGGACAGCCGCCCGTTGGGAGCTGGAATGGTTGAGGTTTGATCCCAGTAAGACCAGTTTATTCATGTTGTCTGGATATGAATGTGTGTGTGTGGATCCCTGGGTAAATGAGAGCTTGCATCGACATTCTTACAGGGCTTTAAAATCTTTATTGACCTGTGAAGGTGAATGTTTTAATGACCTCTCATAAGCAGGGAGGTATACTATGTGGTTAATGTGGTAAATGGGATGCACCCTTAATTGAGCTGAGCTCTGCAGATTAAGTCAGGTGAGATGATATGCACTGATAATTTTGAAGGAAGAAGCATTTTTTCTACTCGGGGGGGGTTGAAGATTGGAATGAGCACGGCTAAATGTATTATCACAAGCTTCCTGAAGGATGCCGAGTGTCATTTTCTGGCAGAATCTCTAAAAAATGCAGAGACGTACGCATGTTTTGTGAAGTCAAAATGATGTAAATGACTTTGAGAAAATTACACCCTCCGTGATTCTTCTTGTTTTCATTTCCCCGAGGAAACTACTTCACTACTTCACACTCTTCCTCAGCAAGCAAGCAGTAAACATAAACTGTCAGCCCGGATTTGCAATTTTACCAAACCAACTTCTATCTCCACGTAAAGCCCGTTAGGCCCAATCAATGCCAGCCAACTGACACCCGCAGATGAATCTGTTAGAAAAATCCCTTAGCCCGGAGAATAGGCGAGCGGAGAGTGCCGTGGCATTCCTAAGGAGCTATCTGTCATTATGATCTGAGCACACGCCAGAAACAGATGATATACAAACATAATATCATTTGCTGGGGCTTATCATGCATGAAATATAATTTTTCAGGGCGGCAGGAGGAGAGAAAGGAGCAAAGAATGCAATTCTTTGGATCATTTCCAACATTTTTAAGTCATTTGTTTTGTTGCTACATTCCTTTAATAGGCAGAGAGTAATGGCATGTGGTGGTTTAATCAAAATGACAAAGATGTTTGCTGAAATCGTGTAAATGTGAGTGAATTTTATGGAGCATGTTGAATGTTTTAGCAGAACACAGACATGTAGGAAGCATTTCGAGAAAACATGAATTGGTAAATGGTCCTTCCAATTTTGTATACTTGTACTTTAACCCAGCTATTCTCAACCTGGGGGTCGGGACCCCAATTGGGGTCGCGAGATGATTTCTGGGGGTCGCCAAATCATTTTGGAAGTCAGCTCTGTCTCCCCTGTGTTAAAGTGTTCAGGTGTTTTAGTCTTTTTGGTCAGGTCTTTTTTTTTTTTTTACCATTTTGTGGTCAGTTTGTGTCTTTTTTAGTCATTTAGTGTCTTTTTTAGTCATTTTGTTTCTTTTTTGGGCCATTTTGTGTCTTTTTTTGGTCATTTTGTGTCATTTTTGGTCAATTTGTGTCATTTTTGGTCAATTTGTGTCTTTTTTTGATCATTTTGTGGTCAATTTGATTCTTTTTCGGGTACTTTTGTGTCTTTTCTGACAAATGCCAAAGTAGCAAGTTTTTTCTATTGGCATCCTATGAGTCCTTATAACAATTGATTGTTGAGGTGTGTGTATAGAGGGGTATGAGTAGTTGTAATGTATTATAAGCCTCATCAGTCAGCCTGTAGTTTATAACCAGTCAAGAGCACTCATAAGACACTTGGATTTATAAGTCATTGTCATTGATTATAATGAGCATTATAATTCACTATGAATGTGCTCATAATGCACTATAGATGTAGTCTTCATAGAAAGTGTTACCAACCTATCTATTTTGGAAAAAAAGGTGCATTTTGCCGAATTAAAAGTGCAAATTCAATGCAATTCAGGCCAGCTCAGCTCAGCTCAGCCAAATAGTGTGAAAGACATCCAAGAGTCCTTCAGATCTGTGTTAGTGCTGCCTCTGTGGATTTAGTGGGTCAAGGGGAGCTGGGCACAGCAGGATGCTATGAGCATGGTGGGAAGAGTGCAAGGTACCAGACAAGGTCTGAGGAAGGGCAGCTTTTGATTAAGACCTTTCTACTACAGTGCTTATTTGGAATTTCCACCTGCACTGCTGCTTTAATACAGCAAGGTTACGAGTATTGGCAACCCTGTTAGGGTTTAGCTCTGGGTCAAGAGCAGGGTGCAACAGCAGATGAATAGCAACACACTCTGTTGGTTTCTATTAAAAATCAAGCAAAGCCAGGCTTATCTGGATGGGCTTTGTTAGCATATTTGTGGGGTGCATATGTCACCTTGATGACAGCTCATGTGTGCTTGTTTTCTGTGGAAAAATTGGCATGATTTATTGGGAAATTGGGTCATTGTACTGTAAAGTCTTAAAAGGATCACATCACATGCAAGAAACGACACACAATGCTCCTATTAAGGTTGTCAGGATACCAAAAACTACAGCTTGAAGAGAAAAAAGTCCTCAAAATAAGAATATTTTTTTCTTGTCTCCTATTAACCCTTTGATGCACAACATGGGTCTAAAGTGACCCGACTAAGTTTTTATCTTCTATATATTTGCAATAAATTAATTTCATCATTCAGTATTGCAGGTTTTCCTCAAATATCTTGTTTTTGATCATCATACATCCTAATTTTTTGTTTTCATTTCTTACTTTTTGAATAAACCCCCCTTTTTTTTATCACTACGCTTCTAATGCACAAGGTCATTTTTGACCCATGTTGTGCATTAGAAGGTGTTTATATGTTGTCACCAATTCACCAATCACCAATTTAAAACCTCACAAATAAGACACAAATATTAATTAATTTGTTAAATTGGTGTTTTTCCAATGGAAAATGTTAAAAGATGTAATTTTCCAATGTAACCTGGTGGTTCGAACAACTCTTTTAAAGTTAAACCTTAAAAATAAGACAAACATAGTTACACATATACTCAAATTGTTAATTCAATGTATCACTTTTTGTATCACTACACTTCTAATGCACAAGGTCATTTTTGACCCGTGTGTGTAAACTTGATGTAAAAATATAGTAATAATAATTTTTCTTCATAAAATATGAAAGGAAAAATAGATATAATCTGTTTAAATGAAATAAAAAGATATCCAAACACACAGCCAGCATGAAATGAAATGGGAAATTAATGCAGGTAATTTTTGACCCATGTTCTGCATTAGAAAGTGTTTATATGTTGTGCATCAAAGGGTTAAGCTTGTACTATGCTTGTATGTACAATTTATAGTAATTCATATCTGAATTAATTGCTTTTTCTTACTGTTTTATATCAGATTATGTAAAACAGTATTATGTATTTCAGTAGAAAACAGAAGTAGGGGCATCTGGTTAAATGTATGTTTTTTGACGCTGATGAGAAGCGTCTTTAACTTCAAACTCTTCTCAACTGAAGTACTTTGGTGCATTTATTTACTGTAAACTTGTGTCGCCTCATTTAACTGCAGTTAGCTCTGTTAGCTGCTAGCGCTATTAGATTTTGGCTGCGATGACAGCCACTCCAGACAAGGTTTGTGATTCCACCAGACGTACCGCAGCACGTTTCAGAAGCACGGGAACAAATCTGGGTCGCAGCCGGCTGAATCAGCCGACCCCCTGCTGCTAACCGCTAACAGCTAACAGCTAGCTAGCTCTCCCCCTGCCGACTTGAACACAGACTTGATGTTAATCACAGCATCACACTAGCTTCGGGACTTTTGATGCTATCAAATGTATAATTAATGGAGATTGTATCCATTTAAAAACGTGGTATTGAAAGAGTATCACAGTATGGAAACGTCTGGCAGCCAGAGGAGCTAATAGCAGCTCTTCCCTTTAAGCTTCATCTGACTAAACATTCTCATTAGGAGTAAAGGTCCAATCATAGAATATTAAAAAGTGCTAAGAGAAGAGTGTTTTAGTCTTTTTGGTAATTTAGTCCAAAAATCTTTTTGGTCATTTAATCAGATTTCAGTCCTTTTTTTTTTTTGTCATTTTGTGTCTTTTTTTTGTCATTTTGTGTCTTTTTTGGTCATTTTGTGTATTTTTTGGTCATTTTGTGTCTTTTTTTAACCATTTTGTGGTCTGTTTGTGTCTTTTTTTGTCATTTTGTGACTTTTTTTGTGATTTTGTGGATTTTTTTTAGTCTTTTTGTGTCTTTTTTTGTGATTTTGTGTCTTTTTTTTTGGTAATTTTGTATCTTTTTTGGTCATTTTGTGTCTTTTTTGGTCATTTTGTGTCTTTTTTTTTTTACCATTTTGTGGTCAGTTTGTGTCTTTTTTAGTCATTTTGTGTCCTTTTTTTGTCATTTTGTTTCTTTTTTGGGCCATTTTGTGTCTTTTTTTGGTCATTTTGTGTCATTTTTGGTCAATTTGTGTCTTTTTTTGATCATTTTGTGTCATTTTGTGGTCAATTTGATTCTTTTTTGGGTACTTTTGTACCCAAGTAGCAAGTTATTACTTTACAAGGAGTCTCTGGCTTGAAGCTGACTGTTTTTAGTTGTTGTCTGCTTCATTATTTGTCCAAAATACGTCATATCAGCTGAGTTTGTATGATCTGAACTGTGCGTGGAGATTCTGTTCAGTGAGCGGGGGTCGCGGACAACATGCATGTTTAATTGGGGGTCGCGACTCAAAAAGGTTGAGAACTACTGCTTTAAATAAAAAATAAATAAATAGCACAATGCAGCTAAATTTAAATGCTGAAGTGAGTACACCTCCAAAAAACAATAATTTCAGACTTTGTGTCTCTCAGTTCGGTGTTAACACGAGCTCCTGTTCCCTACGAAGCAGATTCAGGACACAGTCTCCTCACTGATCCACTGTATGGGCCTGCAGCCTGCAGCTGTGGGACTGAAGGGGTGACTGTGCTAACAGATGATACCTCGACTCTGCTGGTCAGGAATCCAGGCACTGATGCCCAGTCAGGGCTCAGCAACGCAGGCTGATGGACCCCCCCATGGGGACGCAAGGAGCTAGCCAAGCATGGCGGACGGGAGAGAGATAGAGAGGGAGAGAAAATAGGGAGGTGAGGACGTTTAACTGGGAGGGAGCTGGAGAGCAGAGCAGCCAGAGGAGACAGGAGGGAGAGGAGGTGCTGTAGAGTGATGGGGCCCACATGTAAGACAAGGCATGGTCAGTTACCTTCTGCTCTACAGTAACACTAAGATGTGCAAGGTAAAAGGAGGTTAAGGAGCAGAATTGCTTGGAGAGAGTGGTTATTACTGTAATACATAGAAAATTAATTCATCAAGAAATGCCGCGTCATGGTGGCCTCGGTGCAAAGACACGTATCACATAAACCACAACGGACTGAGTTTAAATAGTTCAGTCAGCCTGAGACAGAGCTACACATCCTCACGAAATGTAAAAAATATGAACTACACTGTAAAAAAAGTTTGTAGAAATTACAGTAAAAATTTAAAATTTAATATCACCGTAGTAGACACTTTTAATTACTGTAAATCAAGGAATAGTACAAAACTTTTATACTGTAGAAAACAGTTTTTTTCATGTAAAATTACCATAATGTCACAAGGACGCAATTACCCTAAAAATAAAGGGAATACTCAGACTAAATTACCGTTTTTTTGCTAATATTTACATTTTAATTTACAGCAGAAAACCAACTCACTGTATTTTTCACGGTGAAGTTCTGGCAACCACAGCTGCCGGTATTTTACCGTAAATTAAAACGTTTTTTTTTTTACAGTGTAATTAGAGAAACATATTTCCAAAAATTTGAATCCGTCAAAAAAGGTTTTTTAAAATGGTCAGATGAGGAAAAACTGCCGCTCCTCCTCGGGGAAGAGTCACAGAGCTGTAGATTAGATTAGCAGCAGTCTATGTTTCTGCCTGTCACACAGCTGTTGGTTGTTTTGTTTTTTTGTTTTTATTTTATTTTTTGGGACAGTTAGATTGTATAAATTATATGTTGACTGTAATTCAATGATTGTAAATATTGCTTTCTTTTATTTTTTATTAGTTTTTCTTTTCTTTTAAATATAATAATTTATTGTAAATATTGCTTATTGCCTTATCTTGTTATCTTTTTTTCTGATGCTTGCTTTGGCAATATATACATTGTTACGTCATGCCAATAAAGCCAATTGAATTGAATTAAATACAGACAGGAAGTGTTAGTGCAAGTCATCCACCTGCCTCTCTTCCTTCATTTACTGTCTGCCTCTCGACTATAAAAGGGGAAATGTACCCCCAAAGTAATCTAAAACACACTAGGTACAAATTAATTAATAATCAGGAAATTAATGAGCAGTCGAGAGATGCACCAATTCCAGTCTGTTGCATCAGGAATACTGGTTTTATTACCTGAATCCAGGTTCCAAAATTAGTCCCCGCCACTGGCCGAATGAGAGTATAAATCTATGTTGACAAATAAAATAAATGAGGTCAGCTGCAGGAATAGCCCTACTTCTCTCCAATCTCTCAACGCTATAACACATAAGTTAATTTACCATGTTTTGTTGTGAATTAACTCTGCATACCGGTGGTGCATGCAGTGTACGGCCGTCAATAATTGCTTTGCAATTCTCTGATTGACCCTCGCTGTCCACCGTACTCATGGTATTACACGGGACAATTTCACGCAAAGACAGTCTGAAAGTATGTGGTGGCACATTGCCAGAGTTAGAGTTAGTTAGATATACTTATAAAGAAAATAAAGAGCACAGTGGAAGTACAGTTAAAATAATACTGACAGAGAAGTGGGGCTTCATGTTTTTTCATGACAGAAATAGTGTTGTTCATGTTTTTTGGTCATTTCGTGTCTTTTTTGGTCATTTTGTGTCTTTTTTTAACCATTTTGTGGTCAGTTTGTGTCTTTTTTGGTAATTTTGTGTCTTTTTTTGGTCATTTTGTGTCTTTTTTTTAACCATTTTGTGGTCAGTTTGTGTCTTTTTTAGTCATTTTGTGTCTTTTTTAGTCATTTTGTTTCTTTTTTGGGCCATTTTGTGTCTTTTTTTCATGTCAGGCAGGTGGATGTGTCTTGCTTCATGTGTTTTCATGACAGAAATAGTGTTGTTCATGTTCACACTTCACAAGAGCCAGCTCAAAGTTAAGTTCACACACATTGAAATAAACTAGTTCAAGGTAATTTGTGTCATTTTTTAATAATCTTTCAACTCAACGTGTTGTTTCAAGTTCATTGCCGATGTGGCTACAGATGTTCAGACTTGTTTTGTCAGACTGGACAGGTACAGTTTGCATAAAAAGTAAAATAGAAGACTTTTACAAGGACGCTTACATTGTCAGTTCTTTTTTCATTTTTTTATTCAGCTGAGTCACCAGTTAACAGGGTCACTCTACAAACCATAACACTGGTAATCATTTTAAGAGGAAACTTTAGGGATTATTGACATTATTTAAAAAGGGAACAGACTTTGACACAACACTAGCATGCCTGTGCCATCAATTACAGTGTCTGCAGAAGTTAACCGTGATCATTTGTGTCAAATGATGCATTCAGTTAATTTTTAACCAAAATTGTAAGAATGTTCGATGAATGCAATCTCTTCTAAACTGGCGCCAAAACAATTGTTGCTGGTACTCAATAAATATTTCGGTAACGCTTTATAATAAGGTCCTTAATAACCATTAATTAACAAATAATAAGGCATTGTTCTCGCTTTAGATCCGGTAGTTGTAAAAAGCATAGTTAACTTATAGCTAACTTATAATAGATGAGCAATAAAGTATATTTTAATATCAATAAGCTAACAAAATAAGATTAACAAAGGCATGGCAAAGACATAATGGGTGGGTCATGGGTGTTTGTAATGCCATTATTAACACTTATATAAGCTTATAAACACACAATAATGTTAATAAGCATCTTGTAAGGATAAGATACAAGGTCATTAAAAAAACAATAAAAATATTGGTAACGCTTTATATTAAGGTCCTTGTAATAACCATTAATTAACAAGTAATAAGGCCCTTGTAAGTCCTTACAAGATGCTTATTAACATTATTGTGTGTTTATAAGCTTATATAAGTGTTAATAATGGCATTACAAACAACCATGACCCACCCATTATGTCTTTGCCATGCCTTTATTAATCTTATTTTGTTTGCTTATTGATATTAAAATATACTTTATTGCTCATCTATTATAAGTTAACTATAAGTTAACTATGCTTTTTGCAAACTACCGGATCTAAAGCGAGAACAATGCCTTATTACTTGTTAATTAATGGTTATTAAGGACCTTAATATAAAGCGTTGCCAATATTTTTATTGTTTTTTTAATGACCTTGTATCTTATCCAACCTCATGGCCAGTTGAAAAATACTTTGTATTTTTTTTTATTAAGAAAAAACTGCCTGGATCTATCATTCGACAGTTTCTACATTAACATCATGATAAATTTCTCAATTTCTACTGTCCATCACAGGCTGTAAAAGCAATAAAAATGACACCAGATGGTTTTTGTTTGACCAGAGTTAAAACCAATAAAATGAATAAAAAACACAAACAAAATAAATGTTGGCAGAAAAAATATAAACTTGGAAAACTCCAGGTCCAGGACGTAGCAGGAGACTTGTTCAGCGTCCTACTGGCTCGGCTCCTCTCATCTCCATCACTTCAGAAGCCCGGTGTCCAGGACAGACAATTGGCAATGAGTAAATGGCATCTTAGAACGTGGTGTGTTTGAAATTGGGCCCGATCAGGCAACCGTGGAGATAACGGCTGCACTGCGGTGCGGCCTGCAGCTAAGAAGTGCGAGCCCTTTGCCAACAAGGGCTGCAACAGAGACGCGGCAGGGAGCATTAAGGGGCTTTTCAACAGAAAATCTTGTTCAGAAAATCCTGTTACAAACGAAAAGCATTCTCATCGGTTATTGTGTCGAAAGACGGCATTTATTGCAAAGGCGACTAAGCAGCAGTGTACGGATTACAATGGAGGTTTTATTCATTTTTCTATTTTTTTTCTCTTTTGTATTGATGAAGCCAGCCAAACCGCAGGGGGACAGTGGAAACTGCAGAAGAATATAACTTATTAAAATAAATTAACCCTAAAAAAAAGGGTAAAAAAAAATATGCCTGGGTATTTGTTTTTCTGTTTTTTGGAGTTTTTTTTCATTTTTCTATTTTTTTTCTTTTGTATTGATGAAGCCAGCCAAACCGCAGGGGGACAGTGGAAACTGCAGAAGAATATAACTTATTAAAATAAATTAACCCTAAAAAAAAGGGTAAAAAAAAATATGCCTGGGTATTTGTTTTTCTGTTTTTTGGAGTTTTTTTTCATTTTTCTATTTTTTCCCTTTTGTATTGATGAAGCCAGCCAAACCGCAGGGGGATAGTGGAAACTGCAGAAGAATATAACTTATTAAAATAAATTAACCCTTAAAAAAAAGGGTACAAAAAATATGCCTGGGTATTTGTTTTTCTGTTTTTTGGAGTTTTTTTTTCATTTTTCTATTTTTTTTCTTTTGTATTGATGAAGCCAGCCAAACCGCAGGGGGACAGTAGAAACTGCAGAAGAATATAACTTATTAAAATAAATTAACCCTTAAAAAAAAAGGGTACAAAAAATATGCCTGGGTATTTGTTTTTCTGTTTTTTCATACAACCCCTATTCCAACAAAAGATGGGGTGCTGTGCAGAAAGTAAACAAAGTGCAACACTCAGAATTCAGAGTGTATATTTACCAAAAAGTGCCTTTAGTCAAGCTACTTTCTCTGTTCGTGCTTCTCACACCTGGAATTCACTACCAAAAACAATACGTGAACTCCCGACTCTCGCCTCTTTTAGCAAACATCTTAAAGCTCGGCTATTGGCTATTGGATCTGAATACACCTTGTAACATGGAAAATGAATGTGGGATACTATTTTATGCACTGCAAAAAAAGAAAAGGTGGGTGAACTCAAAATTTCAAGGCAACAAACTTCGATAAAATTTTAAGTTGGACAATTAAACTAAATATTTTAAGTTTTGTTTTTGAGTCTACTCAACTCTGAATTCAGATTTTTGAACTTATAATTTTACATTGTAATAACTTTTAATCCTTACTTCTGCTAACTTCTGCAATGTGCTGAATTGGCACGATTGTAACGCCGCTATGAAATGTCAGCTAATGTTGCGACCACAATTTTGAGTTAGCATTGATACGCTAATGGCTACTCTTGTAGCTGTAACAAGCAGCGCCGCTAGCATCAGTTAGCCGCTAGCATCAGTTAGCCGCTAGCGTAAGTTAGTGCTAGCATCAGTTAGCCGCTAGCTTTCGCTAATGACCGAATTTCACCGCTTTCCTGCATTTCACAACAAAGAACTATTATATATAATATTATATTCTATTATATATAACTAGCAGAACTATTGTCCCTTGTTGTGAACCCCAACTTAAAGATATAAGTAACAACAACTCACCAACTTGTTTTTGAGCAGACAACTGGCTTCCTTTGTTGTGCTAACTTACATTATTGCCCTAAATGTCAATAATTTATATTTCCAAGTTTTACCAACTTAAATCACTGTTTTAGGCCAAAAAATACAAGTTGGCTTTTTCTGCAGTGTGGCTGTCAGGTGTCGCACTCACAGAGACCAACAATAGCTTTTCCTGTCTTTCTTCCCAACATTGAAAGATGCCACATGCTGATGCCACAGACTCATATGTAGTCTCCTAGTGACAACAACAACAACTATTTTAGCTATTCCTCCCTCCTGTCCTGACACAGGAAATCATTTGTTAGAAGGAAAATGTGTCAAATCATTGTCTCCATTTGGAATGTGGCCAGAAGGTTTTCTGTGGTTCTCCTCAGCAGCAGATGAGCTCCCTGTGGGAAACTAATTTAGTGCTCACACCGTACATAGACGCTCTCCCACCAGGCTGTCTTTATTATTGGGTGTATTTTCTCTCACTCACTCACTCCATCTCTTTTCTCTCACATGCTTCAGCAGTCGCCAATCTGTCTCTTTCATTCTTCTCTTGCTTTTTGTCTTCTTCTGCAGCCATCCTCGTCATGGCATGTTGCATTCATCTTGCTTAGAATAAGTATTTTCAAAGCTATACTTATCAACACTCTTTTCTCCTCTTTGTCAAACCACACTATTTATGTCTTACTTCACTCGTCTCGTCCCTTCTTTATGTCTCCCTTCATCTCTCTGCCTCTTATTTTTCTCCGTCCCTCAGTAGCTCCACCCACCATCTCTCTCACTTACTCAGTAAGCAGCTTGGGTTTTTAAACTCTAGGCTATGGCAATAGCACACTGCCCATCTGTCACGGCAGAGAGTTGCCATGAAATGGCCAACTCCTCAGCATCGCCGTGTGATCTTCTTATATGCTGTGAGCATGGCACTCGCCCATCTCCCTCTGGGAAGAGTGGGGAAAAAAAAAAAGTCCCCTCTTCACCCTGTAAGGCAAAAAGAGACTGTCAGATTTCGACTGAGCATTGAGGAGATGGGCTTTCTCATCCTCTCAGGCTCATACTGGAGGGCACAGCTTAAGGGGAGCAGGCGGCCCACGGTTATGGAATTATAAGAAAGACACCCAGCACATCAGGTTAAGTCTTTGGCAGTGGATTATGGGTAAAAAAAGGAAGTGCCCCTTTGCCGCAGCAACCACATTTTCATATCCTGGCTGGCAGGAACCTATAAAGAACTGCACCCATACATAAATAATCTCAAAGTACACCAACATATTCACTCCAAGATGTGGCAAATCTCCCTGCAGATAAACCGCCGGGTTCCTTCCTCCGTGTGAGTAAATCTGGCTGTTAACATATCCACCCTCTACTGGAGATTTATGGTTTATGACTTTCCAGTTTACTACAACTCTCTGCTCACATCGCTAACAAAACATGATTACCCACTCATGTGCGTCGAGATCGCAATAAACTGAAGTGGTTTTATTTGCATGTTGGAGACAACGAGTCAGAATCAAATTTGTGCCCTGATTTTTTTTCTCCATTGGACAAACGAGATTCCCAGCTGGAATTTTTGCACCATTTATACAAGATGATTACTCGGTTCCCACTTGTCCTACTTGCTTTCGTTCACTTTGAGTGGGCACCTGGGAAAGAATAGAAACAAGACTCGCGCCTCGGGAAAAGGAAGCAGAAATGTAGGTGAGAGTGATTCACATGAAGTGCCAATGATCTGCAGTGAGTTCGTCAGTCAATACCACAAAAGATAATTGCCCATTTGAGGCACGAAGGGATCCCAGAGTTCAGTGTTTGGCATGTTTGCAAGGGCCCGCTTTCCATTTTCCATCTCTGCAAACCAGTGGCTCATTCAGGAGCCTAATAGAGTATAAATTGTTTGTCCAGAGAAAATGAATATAAACACATTCAGTTAGCGCTAAATCATGTTCAAATGGCATAATGTGCAGCAGTTTAGGAAGCTGCATAACATGGAATACTGATAATGTGGCTTTGGCAAAATAACCTATTTGCTTTAGTATACTAGCAGGAGACACATATCCACATTTTGAATAATTACATTCAAGCTGATATTTACACAAGGTCAATAGTATCCCAGCTCTATTCTTTGGACACCATTGACCTTTACATCAGATTAAACTGTACGTTGAATTCTACCATTAGGTACATCGCAAATCTGCCCGGGAGATGCCGTCTTCATCTGTTACCTGCTCCATAATTTATAACACTTGTCTTGCGGTGAACTGCTGCTGCATCTGATGTGTAATCTAGGGAGGATCGATGCCTGACAGCCAAAGTTGGGACAGAATACCTGTCCTGTCTAACCTCAAACGTCCAGTGGGAAATACGGAGGAGACATTTTGAAACTGCAAATAAAATTTGTTGGCACCTTAATCAAAATGTCAGCTCCTTCCTCTCCGTCCTTCTATCCCTCCCTCTAATTCCCTGCAATAAAAATCTCTGCAGTAAAATTGCGTTCTGTGAGTGATGCTTAGCACGTACAGTACCAGGCAAAAGTTTGGACAAACCTTCTCATTCAGTGTTTTGTTTTTAAGATTATTATCTAAGTTGTAGATATGATGGAACACCTGTGGAATTAGGAAAAATAATGTATTTCTTATATTTTAGACTCTTCAAAGTAGCCACCTTTTGCTTTGATGGTCTTAAACACAATAAGAAGGCAAGAAATTCCATAAATTGAGTCTGAGAGAATGCCAGAAGTTGTCAAAGCTGTAATTAAAACAAGAGGTGGCTACTTCAAATAATCTAAAATATAAAATATATTCTGGTTTGTTTAACCCTTTTTTTTTTTTTTTTTTTTTTTACTACATTCCATATGTGTTTTTTCATAGTTTTGATGTCATTAGTATTAATCTACAATGTTAAAAATAATTTAATTTTTTAAAGCTTGAAAAAATTAAATATACATTAAGAGGAAGTACAGTCAATTTTTTTCACAAATGGCCACCTTTTATTTCCTATTTCACTAATTGAGACTACATACTACATATACTACCGGTCAAAAGTTTTAGAACAGCCCAATTTTTCCATTTTTTTATTGAAATTCAAGCAGTTCAAGTCAAATGAACAGCTTGAAAGGGTCCAAAGGTAAGTGGTGAACTGCCAGAGGTAAATAAAAAAAGGTAAGCTTAACCAAAACTGAAAAATAATGTACATTTCAGAATTATACAAGTAGGCCTTTTTCAGGGAACAAGAAATGGGTTAACAACTTAACTCTATGGAGTCTTGGGCTATTTTGTCCATTTTTTAAATTCTTTTCATGTCTTTGTAAGTCATTTTGTGTCTTTTTTTTGTCATTTTGTGTCTTTAGGTGTCTTTTTTTTTTGTCATTTTGTGTCTTTTTTTAGTCCTTTAGTCCAACATAAAATGTGATTTTGAATCTTTTTTTTAAACTTTCAAAACACTATCATGCTCAATAAAGAATTTTAAATGTTGCAAATGTGCATTAATTTCAGAGTACACTGAGACATTAAACTGCATAATTTTCAATTAAATTCTGGAAAAGTTGGTGTGTTCTAAAACTTTTGACCAGTAGTGTATGTATAAAAAATAAGAAAAGGATAATTGTATTCCTGTAATTGGAAATTTCTTGTTGTATTTTTCAATAAAAGTATTTTGGAAATTTTAAAAAGTAAAGAAAAACCATTGAATGAGCAGGTCTGTTCAAACTTTTGACTGTTACTGTATACCTGAGAGTTGTACGCGAGTAAAAGTATCTCTTTCAAGCTTGCAGCTTTAAGGGTTTGCTGCTTGTAGCTTCATGTTCTAGGTGACGTACTCTCAGTTCAAAGAGGAAGGCATGCACCACTCAAAGGCAGATGTGCACTCAGCATGACGCCATACTACCAGTTTTGAAGACGATAGTTCTACATCAGACAAACCTCGAGCAAACGCAGAGCCCGGAGGACACACTTCTCTGTTTATTCACATCTGAAAAGTAAAGAAACTATAACTAGGGCATTGGAATTTCTTATCGTAGCCTTTCTGTGGCGTTTTCCCCCATGACATCATTTGGTTCTGATGAAATACGAGGGGGCTTGTGTGCCTCCACATCTTTGTTAGCATTGTTCACAAGCAAAGTTTATCAGCTGGACCAGCAAGTTTGGGGAATTGGCGCTCCGCTTCCAAACTCATGAAGAAAGCAGTACCTTGAAGCTAGCACCCATACGCTCAGCCTCCTCGCTTTGTTGACAGTTTCATATGTTTATCCATATTTCTCTGTTTTTTTTCCACCTGTGCAAATGTGTGCTGATGCCCAGTTTGAGTAAACTCCAAAGGCAGATTTCTGGAAAATGTCCAGAGAAAGTTCTTACAGTTTTCTCCTGAAAAAGTGTGAGTTGTGTGGAGTAATGCCCTGCGAGGTGCTTCAGTTAGTGTCTTGTAACGCGTCCAAGCTTGGCAGTGGTTGGCTGGTTTGTTCTACCGTGGAAAAATACAGGATGCACATTTGCAGATAACATTGAAAGATGTTCAACTCAAATTCCAAAGCAGTTGGGAGGTTGACTAAAATGTGAATAAAACAGAATTTGAATATCTTTGTGACACGTGTTTCAAAAATTTTTACAGAGACAGTTTATTTTAGGTTCAAACTAATACACTTTATGGTTTGAGTTTGAGTTTATTTATTTAAAACAGGGACAATACATATTAATGAACATATACATGTAAATATGCAAGATTATAGCCAACAGCTAATTTCCATCTTTAGTCCCTTTGGCAGGTTGATGTCAATACCATAACAATAAAATCAATAAAACATCGATAACAACAAGTTGGCGAGTGCTTAAGTGTTAAAGTGTTAGGTGCGTAATTATATTGCAGATTGCCCGATTGCACAGTAAATATAAAGTACTATTTTAAATGCACAATAATCAATACACATTACATTTATTAAATACCAGCAATGGTAATTTTATGATATTGGGAGTATCCATTTTTAAGAATATAAAGTGCATCTTGCCTTGCACGTAGCCCTAATACCTAAAAAGTAAATAAATATATAATAAATAGCGAAGATATTAATGGGGAAGAGGGAGTAGAGTAATCATAATAAAGCAGTGATGTTTATGTATGTACTCAGTAGAAATTGCGGATGGTACCCCAACAATTAGCTAGTGTTAAAAGACTTTATAGAATATATATATATATATATATATATATATATATATATATATATATATATATTCTTATATATATATATATATATATATATATTCTTATATATATATAAGAATATATATATATATATAGCACTTCTATCTTATTTATGTGTCATAAAATAAGTTGCACACAGAGTACTGTCCTAGTTATATTTGCTGACATGTAAAACAGTAAAAAAAACAGTAATAAAACAGTTTATTGCATTGTTATTAATAGATATTGAAAACCATGCCTTACCTGGCTGGATCAAACTGCATTTCCCCAACGACCTGTTGATTAACGCTGTTCCTACTAGTAGTGGAACATGTTCAGCTCAGGTGTGATGCTATTCTCACCTCCAACTTCTGATTTTCTAGGCAAATGAAAAACAGCATCAGTCCAGTGGTTTTAAATCTAGAAGTGGGGCCCCCTCCTGAGGATTAATCTGAGGGGCCATGTGATGGTTAATAAGGTAGGAAAGAAGAAAAGAAAAAGTTCTGCGACAAAGTTTGAATTATTTTCTTTATAAAATCTTTGATCTTTGCTTTATTTGTGAATTAAAAGATGTATTTAACATGTGACAACAGCGCCAACGAGACTCTGCCTTTTTTGTAAGCGCTACCTTGTACTTAAACTACATATTTTATTTAAAAACACGTGATTTCTCATGTTAAATCTTTATCTGAAAAGTCACAAGTAACTGCATTTGTCAAATAAACGTAGTGGAGTTAAAAGTGCAACCCTTTCATCTGAAATGTAGTTGACTTGAAGTATTAAGTCGAATAAAATGGAAAAACTCTTGTAAAGTGCATTTGCTTCAAAATTGTGCATTCACCCAGACAAAGACAAGAGGTTTGGATTTCCTTTGACACATTTATTTATATCGTCTGCTGAGAAAAAAAGCTCCCTGATGCTCAGCAGCATCCATTTGTGTCCCAGCAGCCCTGTGGCTTACTGTTGACATTTATCTAAATGTGTTCAGGATCACCAAGTCCAACTCTGATACTGTTGCACATCTATTAACAGGCTAACTTTAGAAGTGGCTTTTAAAAGGCTCATATTCTTCCTTTGCCTTTGGCTTTTTCTCTTCTGTTAAGTGTATCCATCATTCAGCGGGCAGATTGTCAATTATGTGTTCGGTCCTCGCAACAGACAACTACAAGGACGGAAAATAAGTGACAATTATCAGGGCTGAAAGGAGGAACGTTAATAAATCATGTAAATCTCTATTGCTATCTTATTTTTTTTCCTCTTTCACAGAAAATATGTAGCAATTTTGAGGAATTTGATGAAATAGATGTAAACAAACAGCAGTGATACAACTCAAGCAAGAGTCACTGTAGAATCTGACCTCTTTATATATTATATTTATATATATTATATATATATCCAAATGTTAATATTAGATTAAAATCATGATCACAGTTACATTGTTCAACATTAAGATCATGATTAAATGACATGATTGATCACTGAACGCTGGAACATTTATTTATCAAACTTTAATTTTTTTTTAAATATATAGGCTATTTTAAAAATTAGATCAATTAAATTAATAATACATAATGTATGTATAAATATATATACATTTAAATTAATAATAGTATAATAATTATGATAATAATAATATAAAATAAATATGATTAACTACTAAACTTTTCTAACCTATTTAACACAAATTTAATATGTACAACAAATAAATAGAAATAAATTAGACTAAAATACATATGCTGTATGTCATTAAAAGGGGTGTAAATCAAGTTTCATGGGCTGATTGTATGGATATTTTCACTTTGCATCAATTATATTGGGTCATTTAATTTATAAATCGATCCTGAAAACTCCTAAACATTAAAAAAATAATAATTAAAAAATAACATTTTATAACTATAATCAAGATATTCTATCCAGTGAGTATTTGTGCATTGGTGAAACAGAATGCGGCACATAAATGTTCGATTTTGTCTCTATTATCTTGTTTTACTAATGGCTGGAAGCCAAAATCGCAATTAAAAAAATAATTGCTAGTCGGTAACTGTGAAGATATTGGGCATGAGAGAAATATAATTTAATAATGAAGAACTGGCATGATAAGGAAAATAAGAAGTAAAAACTTACTCATCCCTTGTATTTGTATTTATTTAATAGTTGTTTACAAAAAACAGGAACTAGTGGGGTGTTGCAAAGAGCAGCAACAGCAAATCCAACTAACAGCAGTCTTGACAAACGGGATACTGCAGTAATAATTTATTCCACTACTTTATTTACTGAACAGCAATTTAAGATTTAGTTTTAGGAGGTGACAAATCTTATTGTTGATTACAGACCGAGTCATTCCTTTAGTTCTATGTGTTTGGCTGGGGCAGGCAGAGAAAGTTCTCGGACTGTGACTAAGTAAGTGAGTCATTTTCAGAGTGTTGACGTATATTTGTGTGTTCGCATTCAACAGGGAGCTTCACAGTTGCTGACGCCACTAAAGCAAAGGCTCCAGATACAGCAGGCGATTATTTTGTAAAGCTGAGGTGTGATCCTAGCAAGGCCCTGCATGCCTCTGGAGCACTGACAGAATCAATACATCTAAAGTAGAAATCAAACCCAGGCAAACTGAGACACTCTCACACACTTCCACCTCAGTGTGCATCCACTCCTGATACACCGGAGCTCGTTTTCGGCACTTTCCCCAGGAGACCTGCAGGACTTTCTGCCCACACACACACACACTTACTTACCTACATGCATGCATACATACATACAGGTGTGCACGCGCTTTCCCATTCACTCTTTCTCGCGCATGTTTCCCCGTTCCCTGCAGGGCAGCTGGCTTTCTTCAGCACTCCAATTTATTGTAAATTACCAGCTGCACCGCCAGCGGCCCCATTGAACACTTGCAAGTGATCCTCTCTATTTCTCTTTATTTATAAACTACTTCCTTCCAGATTTGCTCAGAAAAAAAAGGAGAAAAATACTCCCTGCTTCTACAGGGAGAGCGAGGAGAAGGGGAGTCATGACAGGGCAAGGTATAACACATCGAAAATGTAACGGAACAAAGCAATCGGAGACTAAATCTCCTGTCTGCTCCGTCTCGATTAACAGGTTGGACAAGAAGGGGGGAAAGATGGAGCGACAGATGAAGGGAGGGGGAAGGAAAGCAGAATATGAGAGTATGAGAGTGTGAGGCTGAGGAGAGATGAAGCACGCAACCTTCATATGCTCTCTATGCATTGCAAATCATGCTTGCGTTATGCGGCCATCATCTTTTATGCAAATTGTTTGAGTGCTGCAACAGTGTCTAATGCATATTCATGCCGCAGGAGGAACATGGCACCTGTCTGCGGGCCGGCTGGTCACGTTAAATCTCTGCGTTAATGTAGAGCATATGCAGAGAGGGCAGGGTGATTATGCACCAGCAGATGAGATGCTTTCTCCAAGGGTGAGACTTGAAGAGAAATGACTTACAATCAAATTACTCACATTCTTATGGCTGATTTTGTTTCACTGTATGTGTAAATATTTCCATACGGGTCAAGCATGCGAATATATATTTAAATACGCACTGTTCCTGTTTTGCATTGAATCTAGGGCAGGGTATAGAAAGGAAACATGCAGCAGTTTGAACACTATTTGTATGCATTGAGTACACACCTTTTGCACACACGGTGTTGCTGCATGTGGGAGCGTACTGGTGTGAATGAAAAAGGTAAAGTAGGTTTCAGAGGGCGGGCAGGCAGGCAGTCAGTCAGTCGGTCAGTCAGCCTGCCGGTGGGAAGAGCAGTTGGACAGAGGTCAGGCCTGTCATGGTCCGATCACACCGGCGAGGGGATCTGGGGCTTGTCACAGCCATGACAGAACCAAAATGTGTCAGGATGAGAGCAACAGGCTGCTCTGTCTTCCTGTGTGTCACCACACCACTGCCACTCCACTGCACACTTCCCTTTGGGGGAGTCTGACTTGGTTGACCACAGACTCTTACTACATCCAGGAGTGTGCAATTTGACTGTTTGTTTTTAGAGATCTGGAAGGCGTTAGCAGAGAATGAGAAAGAAAGTTGTGGCCCTACTACTTGGACAGAAATATCAGAAACAAGAAGAAAGATTCTCACTTCTTCTGAGTAATAAAGGCTTCAAGGAATTGGCACTTATTCCCATTGTTAATGAAATGTAAGGAATGAAAAAAATAAGCATATGCATGAGAAATCATCTTCACAGTTTCCATGAAAGATGGGGAAAATAAGAACCTGGTCTCACAGGAATCCGTGAAATAGCCACGGATTAGCTGAACTCAAAATCCGTGGAATAGCCACGGAATCACTCAAATTTCCGTGAAACTGACACGGATTTCGCTACAATGCAAGTTAATGACAGTCATATCCCGTGGCTATTCCATTGATATTTGTTCCTATTGGTTTGTTCCAAGTCACGTGACTTTCAAGGTCCCGGCGGTCAGAACAAAAAACATGGCGGACAGTTCTCTCATTTTTAGTGAAAAAAAAAAATCAATATTTTGACTTAGTTTCTGCATAAAAATGGATTTTGATCACATTTCTAGCGAGAAATATATGTTTTATTTTCTAAATATTCACTCAGTGAATGTACAAAATCACTTTGTATGTTGGAATAGCCACGGGATATGACTGTCATTAACATTACATTACATTACATGTCATTTAGCAGACGCTTTTGTCCAAAGCGACTTACAATAAGTGCATTCAACCTGATGGTACTAGACATAGACCATAGGAATCGAGTAAGTACACAACTTTAAGAGCTAACTGTCATTGCTAAGGAGTGCTATATGTTAAAGAAGAAAAGAAGAGAAAAGAAGAAGAATTTTTTTTTTTTTTTTTTTTTTAAACATATATATCTGTTAGGTGACCATGACTTAACCGAGGTATTGTTGGAAGAGATAGGTCAGAGAAGTACATCTTCAGCCTGCGGCGGAAGATGTACAGGCTGTCTGAGGTCCTGATGTCGGTGGGGAGCTCGTTCCACCATTTGGGAGCCAAGACAGAGAAAAGTCTGGAAGTGGTTTTGAGGCGAGTTGACCCACGCAGGGTGGGAGTCGCCAGCTGTTTGGCTGATGCAGAGCGGAGAGGACGGGCAGGGGTGTAGAGTTTGACAAGGTCCTGGATGTAAGTAGGACCTGAACCGTTAGCAGCAGAGTACGCCAGAGCTAGAGTCTTGAAGCGTATCCGCGCAGCCACAGGTAGCCAGTGCAGGGAGCGGAGGAGGGGTGTTGTGTGTGAAAATTTGGGAAGATTGAAGACCAATCGAGCAGCTGCATTCTGGATGAGTTGTAGAGGTCGGATGGCTTTGGCAGGCAGACCTGCCATGAGGGAGTTGCAGTAGTCCAGGCGTGAGATGACCAGTGCCTGGACCAGGACCTGAGCTGCCTTCTGGGTGAGAAACGGGTTGATGTTATGCAGCAAGAATCTGCAAGATCTGGTAGTGGCGGTGATGTTTGTTGAGAGGGACAGTTGGTTGTCAAGAGTTACGCCAAGGTTTTTGGCGGTTTCTGTGGAGGCAACCACTGTGTCCTGGACAGTGATGTGGAAGTCAGTGGTGGGAGAGCCCTTCCCTGGGAGGTAAAGTAGCTCAGTCTTTCCCAGGTTGAGTTTGAGATGGTGCGAGGACATCCACTGGGAGATGTCGGCCAGACATGCAGAGATACGTGCTGCTGCACGTGTTTCAGACTGGGGAAATGAGAAGATTAGCTGGGTGTCGTCGGCATAGCTATGATAGGAGAAGCCATGCGAGTGGATGAGGGAGCCAAGGGAGTTGGTGTAAATCGAGAAGAGGAGCGGACCAAGGACCGAGCCTTGAGGGACCCCAGTGGTGAGTAGACAGGGTTCTGAAACAGAACCCCTCCAAGTTACGCGGAAGGTGCGGTCCTTGAGATAGGATTTGAGCAGAGAGAGGGCAGAGCCAGATACTCCCAGGTGGTGAAGGGTGGAGATGAGGATCTGGTGATCCACAGTGTCAAAAGATCCACAGTGCATTAACTTGCATTGTAGCCAAATCCGTGTCAGTTTCACGGAAATTTGAGTGATTCCGTAGCTATTCAACGGATTTTGAGTTCAGCAAATCCGTGGCTATTTCACGGATTCCTGTGAGACCATGTTGGAAAATAATGCAAAGTGAACAACATTTCTAATGATCCTTCTATTAGATGTAATAACTAGAAAACTTAAATGGCAACTACAGAGTGCAGCTGTCCAATGTGAAGGGCAATGCTGCATTCACTTGCTCCCCGGAGTTGGTGACTCATTTCTCTGACTTTGTTTCTATTCATGAGCTTCTAAGTCGTAAACAACATGGACACTGTGTTGTATTTTATTGTTATGATCGTAACACGTCCATAGCTGTTTTGAATCTTTGTGTGACAGCAAAAAGCAAAAGGAAAGAAACTAGGAAAACCACTAAATATGATAGGGAATGATTTCTGATTATTTCGACAACACATGAATGCAGCTCCACATGCCCTATCTTAAAATGTTAATGAAAATAAAAAATAACTCAATAATCTGCCGCCATTGGAATCTGCTCCAAAATGGTTTCAATTGTTTGGATGTCTATCTACTATATGGGTATGCAAAAGAATGTTTGTGTGAATATATTTTAAGTGTATACACTCACATCTGTGTATGTATATGCAAGTGTGTATGTGAATGCATACATGTGTGTACCTACTATAGTACCTGGTCACAGTGTCTTTATAATGTATGCTCTGATTTGAATCTATTAGTTCTGAGTATAGTCGTATATTTACTTACTTGATTCCTAGTATGGTCTATGTCTAGTACCATCAGGTTGAATGCACTTATTGTAAGTCGCTTTGGACAAAAGCTTCTGCTAAATGACATGTAATGTAATGTAATATTAATAATTATGAGAGATGAGTGAATATACTGTATCTGTGCTGTATCTCAGAGTGGATGGGCTTTCAACTGGATCAGATGTTGATATATTTAGAGCCTGGAATTGATCAGAAGTTGCTGTATTTATTTATTAATTTATAAAAATCAAGGTTTTTGATCACAGAATAGCTACTCAATGAGGACTTCCCTTCATCATGACTACAGATATGGACACATTTTACTCAGATGAAACCAGTACTTATATACTCTGTAAAATATATATCTTATCTGTACTGCAGTAGTTCTCAACCTTTTTGAGTCGCGACCCCCAATTTAACATGCATGTTGTCCGCGACCCCCGATCACTGAACAGAATCTCACACGCACAGTTCAGATCACCCAAAAAAAGAAACAAAATTACCAAAAAAAGGAAACAAAATTACCAAAAAAGACTCAAAATGACCACAAAATGACCAAAAAAAGACACAAAATGACCAGAAAAGACACAAAATGACCAAGAAGACACTAAATGACCAAAAAAGACACAAAATGACACAAAAAAGAAAAAAAATGACCAAAAAACCCACAAAATGACTAAAAAAAGAAACAAAATGACCAAAAAAAAGGAAACAAAATGACCAAAAAAAACACAAATTGACCAGAAAAGGATAAAAAAAGACACAAAATGACCAAAAAAAATGACCAAAAAGACTAAAACACATTAACAGATGAACACTTTAACACAGTGGAGACAGAGCTGACTTCCAAAATGATTTGGCGACCCCCAGAAATCATCTCGTGACCCCAATTGGGGTCCCGACCCCAAGGTTGAGAATAGCTGCTGTACTGGATACTTGTTTCATCTGAGTAATCGGATCAACCCTAGTAATTATGTAATCACTTACTTCTTCCCCTATTTATCTATTTATTATATAGATTATATATTATATAGATTATCTCTTTATAGTCTTTTATAAGAACACTGTGTAACTCCAGAATGAATATTTTTACATAATTTCTTAAAATGCGGGGAAAAAGAGAAGGAAAGTCCATATGGTCACATAAAATAACTACACTCTTCTTCCTGACAGCAAGTGTGGGCGGTTTAGATGACAGAGGCACATAAAAACTGGGTTTAAAAGGTGAATATCAACAAAATGATAATTAATGAATAAACAAACATGAACATGAGGGCCTGTGTGACGTGCTTCTCCTAGTTGGAGTCTGAATTTAGGTTATTGCTTGAGGCTAAGAGCCCTAGGAGATCTTTGATTCACACAATATGGAGACAAGAAGACAATCAAATCAATGCAGCTGCTCATATACACAATGATGGACACAGAAATGGACAAATCCACTCGCAATAGAATTAAACAATGACGTAGCTAATTAAAAGCTATGCTCAGTAAATTGGACAATGCGAATTGTGAAGTGGGGAAAAGGGAACCACTCCCCTTCACTGCACTCATTATCTTCTGCTTCTGAAAGGCATCTCTGAAAAAATCCAGAGCTGCGTAATTATCCCACCATTCTAAAGTCGACATTAGTGAAGACATCCCGCCACTCTTACAGGGATCCTATTAAGACAGGTAATTAAAGGCGGCGCGAAGGAAAATTGGCTGAGGAATGTACATTGAAAAGAGCCTCAAACATGCAGCAATAAATCTCCTGCATGTCTGTCTTTAGGGCGCTTTGTTTGGGTGTATTATTCAGGAGCCTCTTGTTGGCCGAGGCCTCAGAGAAGCATATGCTGACAGGATGGGGGACGGAGAGGGTGGCCAAGTGGCGGCCATTTTGTAGGTGACCTACTTCTGTTTTTAATGAATAGAGGAAGTTGAAGAGGATGTGAGGAGGGTTTTTGGGGTGCCTTGCCAAAAGGAGCCATTTGTCCTTGCTGTGCCTTCACTTTATAGTGTGGTTCAAATATTTCAGAGTCCTCTGTGTCCCCCCAGGTGAAAGCAATGCTTTTAAATCACACTGATGCTGATTTATTCAATTCACACGTCAGCTGCGGTAACAAAGGCATTCATCATAAGCGGCTGATTTGCATTCCGCAAAGCGAACGAGACAAGTTTGCTTCCCCGTCACACCAAACGATGTTTATAACCCTAATCATATTATGGTATGCCGATGAACATTTTCATCACCTAACACCTTCTGAAAGCTCTATCGCCAAACCACTGATGAGTGCAGCCATCATCAATTGATTGAACATTCAAGTGGAAAAAAGGCCCGGCTAGAAATCAAGGGCTTGGCGCAGCATGAATATTGACGATTCAGAGATGACGTGAGATACAGACAATGGAAAGGCAAAAAGGCATCGATGCCATTGTAAATGGAAACAATCGATATCAGTAACATTCTGGAAAGAGGGGTCATGAGAGAAAGCACTCCGATGTGCAATCTAACTCAGATTGCTATTGAGGTATGTGTCAATTCAATACCTGCAGCTATAGAGGGCTTATAGGAAACTAAGGAGCGGCGGCTCGGAATTGCAGCCCGGATTGGATTCTTATTTTGAGTAAAGAGAACTTCTCTGAATCACCTTTAATATGGACAAATGACTCTCATTATCTTCTTCTCTATTGAGGACCAGTTACTGGAGAAGGCCTGTAGGAAAGAAAATCTGATTCAAGAGCTTCTCCTCCTCCTCCTCCTTCTCCTCTTCCTCCTCACTCCCTCCTTCACTGTCTGTTATACACAAGAGAGCACAGCCTGGAGAATACAGGGATGCACACTTCAATTTAGAAAGCATGAATAAACAATGGGGTTTCCATGTGCTGAAGAAATTTCCCCCGGCGACGTTCACTCACACACTGCATAGCCGATACACTTGCACGTGTGTTGCTGGCTCTGTGGGTCACACACATGCTTCTGTAGAATGGATACAGATATTTCCATAAACACTGATGCAATGTGAGGTATCTGTGGACACACTATATATCTCTAATGGCTACTCGCAGACACATATAAAGTGGGGGGAAAAAACTGCAGGATTTCATTCACACACTCACATGCACGCTGTCTCACAGACTTTGCCAACCACATAGTTTTATGGGTGGTGATAGGGAGCACAAAATTACTTGCTCACAGCAGAGTACAGTGTCACAGTGAAAACTGCTGTGAACACAAATTTGGATAATGGTCTCACACACAAATACACACAAGGAAAGGAACACAAACAGCCCGAAAGTACGATGCAAAGATCTTCGTAACAATCTATTTGAAGCAGACTTTCCTTAAGAGAGCACTGAGTTGGAAACAAACTGTTCGTGCAATAAAGCCTCCCTTGGTGCACAAATTAGGATAAGAGACTCAGCATGACTTAGAAGTCCCTGTTTGGAGCATGTGTGTCTGTATGTATGTGTGTGTGTGTGTGCAGGAGTGAGATAACAGTCTACTGTACTTCTTTGTGTCACATTTGCCTTCTTTACAGAGTGTGTTTGTATGTATGTGTGTGCCCCCCTCAATCCTGGTCCCTTTAATTCTGCGAGCTAAGATAATGAGAATTTTATCTGCAGTTCCTCTGAGGCGTGGGGCTCTGATTGAATGGGAGCAGAGTGTAACGGATGAGACGAGCGATAGCGGGCCGGCTAGGTTACACTCAGGCAGGCTAACGCACCGCCAGCGTGCTCTATGGGGAAACATGGATAGTGTGTTTGTGCCAGCGCTGAGGGAGGTAATGGAATGTGCTGTGTACCTGTGACAAAATGGGAGCCCCTTGGGTTGTGAAGGATGCCATGGCTGTGATAATAATAATACTCGCTATGTGTCTGGAAATAGGACATGGTGCAACACTGCACCACTCAAGCCTCAGCAGTGGTAGACCTTGGGCATGTTTACGATTATTCAAGCGGTAAACTGGCCAATAAGTATTTAATACGCTTGGGCAGTATTATGTTATACCAGGTCCTTTAAAATCCTGATAATATGATTTTTAATAACGTCAACAATGCAGACAGGCTGCTGTATTGGAGTTGTGTATTGTAGTGCACAGCAAGCACCAGCAGGGGTCAGTCTCTACTGGTGGAGTGGCGTTTATACAACTTTCGTATGAAAAAAAGCCTCAACACAGTGTCTGTGCTAACTGGCTAGTTAGCTTGCTAGTAACTTGTCTCTCTCCACAACTGCCGTCCACTCTCCTTCTCCTTCTTTGTCTTCAAGTGCAGTAGTTCTCAACCTTTTTGAGTCGCGACCCCCAATTTAACATGCATGTTGTCCGCGACCCCCGCTCACTGAACACAATCTCACACGCACAGTTCAGATCACGCAAAAAAAAGAAACAAAATGACCAAAAAAGAAACAAAATGACCAGAAAAGACACAAAATGACCAATAAGACACTAAATAACCAAAAAAAGACACAAAATTACTAAAAAAAAATACACAAAATGACCAAAAAAAGGAAACAAAATGACCAAAAAAGACACAAAATGACCATAAAAGACACAAAATGACAAAAAAAAGACATTACGTGACCAAAAAGACTAAAACACTTTAACACAGTGGAGACAGAGATGACTAACAAAATGATTTGGCGACCCCCAGAAATCATCTCGCGACCTCAATTGGGGTCCCGACCCCAAGGTTGAGAATAGCTGCTCTAGTGAGCGAGAATGAAGGGACCATTAGACACCATTAGATGCTGTTAGGCTCATTTTCTGTAACCAGTTGAGCATAAAAATTAGCCAACAAGCAGACAACTGGCTAGTTAGATAGCTTGCTAATTCTGCCATGCTTAAATTGTGGATGAAGCATTAAGTTGTGAAATTTTACAAATTTAAAAGCAGGCTATTTAGCTATTTTTTTAGCTACAATTCCATGATGTTTTTCATGCAACACTGGTAAACAAAGTTGTTCCCTACCGATAGCAATGAGCTTCCCTAGGCTGTGACAACAGTGTGCAGATAAAGCAGTACGTTTTTCAAATTCTACTCATTTAGCAGCAGCCTAGTTAGCTAGCAAGCTTGCTAATTCTGCCATGCTTTTTGTGCTACACTGGTTAAAAAAACGAGCCAATCAAAGTTATCAGTCATCTGGCAAGAGCAGTGTGCTTTCCTACTCTGTGAGAAGAGTGTGTGGATGAAGCATTATGTTGTTAAATTTCACTCATTTAGCAGCAGGCTACTAAGCTAGCTAGTTTGCCAATTCCAGCATGTCTTCCCTTCTAATCTGGATGACGTGGAGCTCCAGGTGTGGGCGGCATCCAGGCCAGACCCGAGCATGTGCTGCATGCACTGGAGTGACACATACACTCAAAAAAATGATTAAGCCAAAAACGTGGACTTCATGTCATTTAATTACATGTACATTTTCCATGTAATTTTGTTACATACGTTGAATGTAAAAGGTCAAATTAAATGCAATTTTTTTCTTTCATTTAAAAGTAATATAGATAAATTAAATAACGTTAATGCAAATTTCTACATAAACCGAATGTGTACATTTACTTAAAGTTTATGTATACTTTTACATAAACCTTTTGAGTTTATTCAAGCATCTCATACGCAAGCAGTTATGAAAAAGTTTCTTTATTAACATTAAGCACCAAATTGGGGCAACAGATTACTGTTTAGGGAACACATATTCAACATTAATTAGTTGCTTATAAGCATGCAAATAAGTAACATATTGGCTCTTAATGAGTCATTATTAAGTAGTTATTAATGCCTTACTCTGCATGGCCTTATTATACAACCAGTAAGACATGAAGAGTTTTCCCTCAATAACCTCAGAATTATTGATTATTAGTAGTAAGTAAGGAAGTTGTATATGAGGTATGATCTTAATAAGCTTTACTTTGTATGGACTTTATGTCTCTTTAACTTTATATGTAATATTGAATGAACTCATAAGGTTTATGTAAAAGTATACATAAACCTTAAGTAAATTTACACATTAAGTTTATGTAGAAATTTGCATTAAAGTTATTTAATTTATCTGTATTACTTTTAAATGAAAGAAAAACATTGAATTTAATTTGACCTTTTACATTCAACATATGTGACAAAATTACATGGAAAATTTACATGTAATTAAATTACATAAAGTCCACGTTTTTGGCTTAATTCTTTTTTTGAGTGTAGCCTGTTGAAAATCATTAAAGTTGCCTTTCAAGTATTTATACCCAGCAAGACTAGTCTAAGTAGGCTAATTGCATATTAGTTATGCAGACGACACAATGTTGTACATGCTACAATGATCTTTTATTGTCAGCAGCTCGGCTTTTATGTTGTTTTTTTTAACACATATACAGTCATATACCGTATACCCTGATGAAACGTGTGACATTATACCACCCATGTCTAGTATTTGAGGTTGTCCATTTCTTTCTGTAACACACACACACGCTCACACACACACACCATGTCTTCATCTGTACCCTTTTCTTGTAATTTCCATGATTAATCATTTTCCTCCAAAAATGATCTCCCTAATGACCCACCTGATAAGTCTGATGTCAGATCCCGTTTTTCAGCCAGCTGATAGAGAGCCTTAAGGTAAAAATTAATGAGATTAATCAAATTAATTAAATTGTATCACTTCTACTAAATGTGGAGTGTCGACTCAGCTAAACCTGAAACAGTCTCTATTGCTCCTTTCCTCTCGTGACATCTTTTTATGATTATAGCGGTTTTATGTCGAAGGAGCAGTAATCCTAAAATCATGTCTTATTTAATCGGTCACCATCACTTTTTATCTGTGACCCAGAAAGAGATGCTTATACAATAAATGCATTTTACTGGCTCATCTAATTGTGTAGAAGAGAATGAGAGGAAATGCTTTGGCTAAAAATAAGCCAGCGCATGTAAGCCAGGATGTAAATTATATGATTATGTAAATTTGCATTGTTGTATTGTATGCTGGTTAAAATGGAGAAGACTGACCTGTCAGTAAAAAACAGAAACACATATTTAACATTCAAATTTAAGGCGTCTGAATGAATAACAAGCTATTTCTGCATCAAATTTACTATAAAAAGGTTTGCATAAAGAACAACAAATACTTAGCTTAGCTTCTGTAGCACATTGTTGGGTAACACTTTACAATAACCATCATTTATAGATGGTAAATAGACCATTTATAAATGGTAAACAGATAGTTTATTAATATTTAATCATCATTTATAAACCGTATATAGACCATTTAGAATGGTGAATAGAAAATATGATAATGTTGAACTATAATTTATAAATGCCAAATACATTACTTTACCATAAACAAACATAATTATTATTTATTAATAGCTTTACACTCATTATAACATTTTTAACACCATATTAAGTATGTAAATTATTTCAAAAAGATTCATATACCTTTAAGAAATTGCTTGAAAACATTTAAAGATTAAATATGTATGGAATTTTGTAAATGGTTAATAATAACTGGTTTATAAACCATCTATAAACATCATTTAGATGGTTATTGTAAAGTGTTACCCATTGTTGTTTTTAGCAGGAAACTGTGAGTTGTTTTCTAATCTTCTTAACTTCTTGAGAAGGTGACATTGTCCTCTATGTGTTGAACAAGTGACACGACCCTCCAGTCCATGATATCTGTTCTAAGTCCATTACAGAATAGCTAATCTTATTCACTTTCCTCTCTGTTCTGCTATCATCCTTTGCTTCCCTAGTCGTCCTGTGATAAGGATGCCAAGAAAGAAAGTTTTGAAATGACTTCTTTGAGCTTCATGGCTCTCTATCAAACAAGGCCCCATCTGCATCAAGACTCTCTCTTTCACGGTCGTACAGAAAATTAGTCTCTTATAATACAGCAGAAAAATTAGAAAAGGAAAAATGTACAAAAGCTTTTCGGCCGACTTGTCTGGATATAAACCTAATGCATCTTTGCTTTTTGTCTACTTTGTAGGCTTTTGCTCTGCGGGGTGCTCGCTAATAAAAAAAAAAATCCTCTACTCTACTTGTTATTAACACAAAACACATCTCAGATTCATTGCCTGCATTGCAAGGCTTACTGACTATTTTCCTTTCTCATAACCAAGCTTTTCTTCAAATAATAAACCTGAGGGAGAGCAATGAGTAGATCTAAAAAGCTAATTTAGAAACATTTGGTAAAAACCATGCTGAGAGATATTGACATGTGAGGCTAATGGGGAAAGCAGCAGTCTAACACTTCGATGACACACCAATCATTTGGCAGTGTGAAGCGAACAATGGCCACCTCAGAGAAAAAGGAATTAAAATTCAATGGTCATTTGAGTTAAGATAATGTTTAAAGAAGTAGAGATGACTAATAAAATGGGCAATGGGGGGTTGCTTGAAAGGATTTATTCATAGCTCAGGAAGAATGTCAACAGTCATTACTCTCCAGATGAGATATGAGTAATGCTTACATTTGATTGACATAGACACCTATCATACATGCATTAAATATAGGGTACATAAAAGCTTTTTAGTGTTCCCTCCATTATGTCAGTAATACTAAACGCTTGTCACTATATGTGTACATAAGGTGAGCATATTTCTTTCCCATTAAAGGCTGATACATGAGCCTTTAACACACATTAAATGATAGGATATCCAGTTGGAGGAATGCTGCACTCAAAAAAATAACTTGTTCCCAGAACGAAATAAAATTATGGAAATAATTTCCACTTAAATAAAATGCTTTAATTTAGCGAGAAACTGTTTTGTTGAGTGAACAAAATGTAAATATGTTGGATCAACATGATGTATTTGCGTTACTGTTTCTTAATTACCAGGGGTCAGTCCAACTAGATTTCTAAGGGTAATTGTAACATACTAACGTACTTTTCTTGGGCCATTTAAACATGTATGACATTATTAAGAGTTACTTTATTTAATAGGGTAGTTACAACTACTTTTTAAAATAGTGAAGTACATGAATTAATTGTGCTGAGCCAACAAAACAAAGTTAGGTTGAAGTGGTTTAGCCTAAAAGATTACCTTTATCATATGAAAATGAACATTATAGTAATTATTCAGGAAATAAATAATTTTAAAACAGAGTATTATATTCAGCAATTCAATTAGGTTGTTTTAACCTAAAGTATTGTAGTACATTTTAAAGGGTTGCATTTTATGCTAAAACTACATGTTTTAAAACTGTTCAACCACAAAACATAATTTTATTTAGTAGAAGCTAAATGTTAGACTAAGGAGAAGGTAGCAGACACCCAGTTTGCTTTTTTTGAGTGTGGTGTGACAATGAACGCAGAAAAGCATAAATACCTCAGTTAGTGCAGTTAACTGTGTCTAAAGGAAATAAAAGGTTCCAGAAGGTGCTTTGTGTGCTTCAAGATTGACGATGGTATTCAGCCTAGAAAGTCGGAGTTCAGGATGTGAATGAATAGCGCTTGATCAACGCAGGTGGAAAAATTGAAGCCCAGCTGCTGTGATAAAACTGCTCAGTTCCTGAGACTACACTCTTGTGGTTTGCATGGGATATTATGGTTAGAATGGGTGGCAATGCAAGGTTTTCCAACAGAACCACAAATTGGTTGGGGGTCTGAGGCATTTTAATCCCTTGGGGTCATTCACAGCTTGATCTCAAATTGGATTGCTGTAGAAATGGTGGCAAGTCCAGGCGTTGGATGGTGGGCTGGAGGACCTCCGTGCTTGCATCGATTTCCGACGGGATGTCAAACAGTGGCCTCCTTTTTTTTTTTTTACCAAGTCTTAGCTAGATCCTACACTGCAAAAAAGCCAACTTGTATTTTTTGGCCTAAAACAGTGATTTAAGTTGGTAAAACTTGGAAATATAAATGACTGACATTTAGGGCAATAATGTAAGTTAGCACAACAAAGGAAGCCAGTTGTCTGCTCAAAAACAAGTTGGTGAGTTGTTGTTACTTATATCTTTAAGTTGGGGTTCACAACAAGGGACAATAGTTCTGATAACTCTTATTTCTTTGTTGTGAAATGCAGGAAAGCGGTGAAATTCGGTTATTAGCGAAAGCTAGCGGCTAACTGATGCTAGCGGCTAACTGACACTAGCGGCTAACTGATGCTAGCGGCGCTGCTTGTTACAGCTACAAGAGTAGCCGCTAGCGTATCAATGCTAACTCAAAATTTTAGTCGCAACATTAGCTGACATTTCATAGCGGCGTTACAATTGCGCCAATTCAGCACATTGCAGAAGTTAGCAGAAGTAAGGATTAAAAGTTATTATGGATTATAATGTAAAATTATAAGTTAGTACAACTTACAGTTGAGAATTCAGAGTTGAGCAAACTCAAAAGCAAAACTTAAAATATTTAGTTTAATTGT
The DNA here is from genome assembly GCF_030273125.1 of Centropristis striata. NCBI lineage: Eukaryota > Metazoa > Chordata > Actinopteri > Perciformes > Serranidae > Centropristis > Centropristis striata. Next base: position 1,874,771 of record NC_081538.1, on the reverse strand, counting down.
CCATCTTAAAATTTTGTCGAAGTTTGTTGCCTTGAAATTTTGAGTTCACCCAACTTTTCTTTTTTTGCAGCGTAGAGTTTCAGTGTCTCCTTTTCTGCATTCTGATCTAACACAGTAGACGACTCTGACAAGGAAAAAAGGATGAGGCGTCCTGATGGGGAACATCACTACACTAATGATGCACAAATTGAAGGAACTGATGGGATTGCATTTCCCTGGAATGTACCCGGTATGATTTTATGTGACTGACTGCGTGAATGCTTGATTGCTTGATTGATTGAGTTGATGAGAATCCAAAACCACAGTTGCAGTGCAAAAAAGTTGCAAAAAGTTGTCTCAGCTCTCAAATACATGCAAATTATGATCATTACACCAGTAAAATAGTTGCCACGATGAATACTCCCTAAATTATGGAGCTGTTATTCAAATTGGAATCCCTGGATATAATAATCCCATATTCATGGTCTTACCAGTACCTGAAACTGCACACTGCTACCAACTCAACCCCCTTGAATTTTTAACATCACTGCAAAAAAAGAAAAGTTGGGTGAACTCAAAATTTCAAGGCAACAAACTTCGATAAAATTTTAAGTTGGACAATTAAACTAAATATTTTAAGTTTTGTTTTTGAGTTTGCTCAACTCTGAATTTCTCTGGCACGATTGTAACGCCGCTATGAAATGTCAGCTAATGTTGCGACCACAATTTTGAGTTAGCATTGACACGCTAATGGCTACTCTTGTAGCTGTAACAAGCAGCGCCGCTAGCATCAGTTAGCCGCTAGCATCAGTTAGCCTCTAGCATCAGTTAGCCGCTAGCTTTCGCTAATGACCGAATTTCACCGCTTTCCCGCATTTCACAACAAAGAAATAAGAGTTATCAGAACTATTGTCCCTTGTTGTGAACCCCAACTTAAAGATATAAGTAACAACAACTCACCAACTTGTTTTTGAGCAGACAACTGGCTTCCTTTGTTGTGCTAACTTACATTATTGCCCTAAATGTCAATCATTTATATTTCCAAGTTTTACCAACTTAAATCACTGTTTTAGGCCAAAAAATACAAGTTGGCTTTTTTTGCAGTGACATTGCTCAATGCCCACTAAGACAGAAACATATTAGCCCATAGGACATTCTCCATGTATAAGTAGCAGGGTAGCAAGGAGCATATTTGAAGTATTCCATTCCAAAAGCTGAATGGAAATAGCAAAATATGAAAAAAAATTCCTCAACTGCAAAGTCAATTGAATGGGAAGACAGCTTGAATCAAAATGGAAGAACCACTCCTAACAGAAATGGGAGGATGCAGCACCACTTATCACCAACTTAGATTTCTGTCCTGACATCTCTTCCCAGGGGGTTTCATACCAATTCCACCAATTCATCAATACTGAATCACAGAAAAATTTCAGAGCATTTTTTTTTTCTACACCGTATTGAGACAAAATCTGTCAATATGTCATGCCAGGGGCTCAAGACTTAGTTTGGGCCTGGGATTTGAAACTGTCAAAAGCAATGCTAGAGACCAACAAAAGCAGCAACTACAGCTGCTACCAGGAGCAACGACAGCATGGTGTGATGCTTGAGCACACGATACTATTCTCCTTTTTTATTGCTCCGCTCCAAACAGATTGACTTGATAAACATTGCCTCAGGTTCTTTGCTGCAATGGGTTTCACTGTACAGCAATTTATGACTGGTGAAGGCAGATACTCCAGTGGTTCAATCCAAGCCCCAAACCAGGGTCAATACAAGGTTTGATTAAAATAAACTGTAGAGATGCTGACACTGTCCTCTCAAGGAGAAGGACAGTATCAGCTGATCTAGCAAGTACCCCAAAAAGTGACAAAACCATCAGGCAACACTAGTTATTATGTGGAGAGCAAAAGGAGGAAGTAAGAATGGGTCAAAAAAACATCGGACTGGGAACACAAGAGATTCTTTCTGGTTTCCAACTCACAGTGAACATTTTCTAGTCATCTTTATTCAACATGATCTCACAGAAATCCGTGGAATAGCCACGGAATCGCTCAAATTTCCGTGAAACTGACACGGATTTCGCTACAATGCAAGTTAATGACAGTCATATCCCGTGGCTATTCCAACATACAAAGTGATTATGTACATTCACTGAGTGAATATTTAGAAAATAAAACATATATTTCTCGCTAGAAATGTGATCAAAATCCATTTTTATGCAGAAACTAAGTCAAAATATTGATTTTTTCACTAAAAATGAGAGAACTGTCCGCCATGTTTTTTGTTCTGACCGCCGGGACCTTGAAAGTCACGTGACTTGGAACAAACCAATAGGAACAAATATCCCTGAGATATTAGAGATGTTATAGATGATATAGAAAATGGATTTTGATCCCATTTCTAGCGAGAAATATAATTTTTATTTTCTAAACGATTTCATTAACTTGCATTGTAGCGAAATCCGTGTCAGTTTCACGAAAATTTGAGTGATTCCGTGGCTATTTCACGGATTTCAGTGAGACCAGGTTCTCTTTATTACTGTTACCACCATCTTAACTATGAGCTTTTCCTAAAACTTATAAAGTCACTTTTGTGCCCAAATCTTACCAAACCTGACACATAGCATGTGTTTAATACCTGTAACTGTAACATGTTTCTAGGTCCAGTCCTTTTTTATCCTTTTTAGAGTTATATAAACTTGTTGCCATCTCCATCTCTCTCAGCAACCTATTAAACTCATTCTAGAAAGCCAAATCGATGAGAGGAAGGTGGCGAGAGGGATAGGAGACAGTGAGACGGCCTTGGTCCTGCATTGAAAGAACAGCAGCATGGGAGCAAACCAAAGATCTCATCTCTTGCCAAAATATACAAAGAATCCAGAGAATCCATGGGGCACAATGGAGAAAGTTTGGCCTTTTCTGTTGCACTTTGTTTTTTGGGATGTTGGTGATATTTCATTGAGGTTTTTTTCTTCTTTTTTTTACAATGTCCTGACTTTAAAAAAGAAAAAAAAAGTTTCTCTTACACTTGGTAGCCCCACTTTAACTGGATCCCATTGCAAAAGTTGGCAAGTTCCTTTCCATGTTTTTTTTTTATCGCTGTGTGAGTTCCTAAAAAGTTATTTTCAGGTCTTGGTGTAAAAATTGGTATGTGAGATAAAACCTTAACCCTGACACTAACCTTTCCTTTTAACAATTTCCTGATTGGTTCTTTGGTAATACTTAGAGACATAGAGCGTTATAAGTGGACCCTAAGGGATGATACTCACTGAGATGTGTTTAAATAATGCATGACACCGGGGCAGGAAGCCCTTCAAAAAATACCGCCAGGTTTCTGACAGTAGAAACAATGAGGAAATCTCTTTCAGTCGTCCTAACTAGACCCTCTGGAGACAGTTTAAACACAGCCAGTGGTGGAATGTAACTAAGTACATTTACTCAAGTACTGTACTTAACCCTCCTGTTGTCCTCGGGTCGAGGAAGGAAGAAGAGGGAAGGACGCAAAGAGAAGTAAAAAAGGATGGAGGAAAGAAGGAAGGAAAGAAAGAAGGATGGAGTAAGGAAAGAAGAGAGGAGGAAAAGGAGAAAGAATGGAAAGGAGAGAGAAAGGAAGGAGGATGGAGGAAAGAAAGGGGAGGAGGAGAAGAAAGGAAGGAAAAAATAAAGAAGGAAGGAGGGAGAAAAGGAGGGAGGCAGGAAGGAAAGAGGGCAGAAAGGAGGGAGGAAGGAAGGAAAGAGGGCAGAAAGGAAGGAGGAAGGAAAGAAAGGAGGGAAGGAAAGGGGGGGCGAGGGAAGGGAAGAAGGAAGGAGGATAGAGGAAGGGATGGAGGCGGGAGGGATGAAAGAAGGAAGGAAGGAGGAAAGGAGAGGAAATCAGGAGGAAGGAAAGAAGAGAGAAAGGAAAGGAGATAGCGGAAGGAGGAAAGAAAAGAAGGGAAGGAGGGAGGAAAGGAAGGAAAGAAAGAAAGGAGGGGCGAGGGAAGGAAATAAGGAAGGAGGAAAGAAGAGAGGAAGGCAGGAGGAGGGAGGAAAGAAGGAATAGTCAAAACAGATTGGGTCAATTTGACCTGGCAGGACGACAGGAGGGTTAAGTAAAATTTTGAGGTACTTGTACTTTACTTGAGTATTTCCATTTTATGTAACTTTATACTTCTACTCCACTACATTTAGAGGCAAATGTTATACTTTTTACTCCACTACATATAGCCAGCAGCTTTAGTTACTTTTCAGATCGGGATTTAACATGAAAAACATGATCGGTTTAAAGTTTAAAGTGACATTTTCTAAATTAGACCTCATAAAAGTATATTAAATAGTTAAAATGAGCCCTACCTTGAGAAAATAAAATGCTGCTTATATAAATGCATCAATAATAATTATCAAATCATATATTGAGAATATATTTAACAATTTGAGTGGGGTAATTCTGCAAAACGAGTACTTTTACTTTTGATTCTTTAAGTATATTTTGATGCTGATACTTTTGTACTTTTACTGAAGTAAGTTTTGAATGCAGGACTTTTACTTGTAGTGGAGTAATTTCACACTTTTACTTAAGTAAGGAATCTGAATACTTCTTCCACCACTGAACATAGCTGACAATTTCAGAAAGATATGTTTATAGCATCTGAACTGGGTTCAACTCGGATTACATATTGGGAAACATTTTAATATATGCACCTGTCAGTCACCAAAGTTTAAAAAGTGATTAAAACGTGACTAAAAGATGTACAAACTCCATCTTTTTTTCCCCGACCTCACGCAAATGCCTGCAAGCGATTTAAATGATATTCACAGATTAAAAATACCTAAATATGTTTCCACACACGCTTTATCTAATGTGTAAATCAGACTGAAATATGAATCACGCACAGCTACAAATGATTAAGCTCAATAATTTGTCTACACAGCGGCACCGTGTTAATGCAATCTCTACTTGTTAATTGTGTTAAATCATAATTAAGAAGACAATGGAGGCGCAAATTTAGTGTCGGCTCCATTGTGGTGAAAAGACTGTTATTTTTCACTTGAGAATCTGTATAATGAGCACTGCTGTGCAATAAATAATATTCAGACAGTGGTATTGTTCTGGCCTTCTGAAATCAAAGTAATCGAAACACCAAGCTTCATCTCTGACTGCGAGCCCTAAATTGCAATTCATTATTGCCTCCCACAGCCTGTTTGGAACAAAAAAACTGCTGGGTTCATAGGAATATCAAAGGAATTAATTGGTTTTCAGAAAGTTTTTGTTATAAGAGGGACTTAAAAAAATGTGTGTATGTTGTACACTGTAAAAAAATATTCTGTTTAATTTACGGTAAAATACCGGCAGCTGTGGTTGCCAGAACTTTACCGTAAAAAATACAGTGAGTGGGTTTTCTACTGTAAATTTAAATGTAAATATCAGCTAAATCTGTCATTTAGACTGAAAAATCACTTGCCATTTTATCCCTATTGTGTCTCTTTTTGGTAATTTTGTTTCTCATTTGATAATTTTACGTATTTTTTTTTTGTCATTTTGTGTCTTTTTAGATAGTTTTGTGTCTCTTTTGGTCATTTTGTGTCTTTTTTGATGGTTTTGTGTCTCTTTTGGTCGTTTTCTGTCTCTTTTTTTGGTCGTTTTGTGACTCTTTTGGTCATTTTAGGTCCTTTGTTAGGTCCTTTGGTCTGCTATTATTTTTAGGGTAGTTATGTCCTTGTGACGTTATGGTATTTCTCCATTCATTTTAAATGAAAAATCTAATATTTTTTACAGCAAAACTGTGTTTTCTAAAGTTTATGACAGAAAAAAGTAAAAGTTTTGTGCTATTTTTTGATTTGCGGTAATTAAAAGTGTCTACTACGGTGATATTACATTTTTAATTTCACGCCCTATTTCTGATATCATTTGACAGTGTTTTACTGTAATTTCTACAAACATTTTTTACAGTGTAGTGTACGCATTGGTACACATGTGGCTTCTCTCCCCAGACGTATTTGGACAACACAACCACCCAGATGCCAGACTTTCTTTCGAAATGGATCGATGCAAATGGCTCGCTGTTGCAATCACAGATGCCACAAGCGAGGACAGACAGGCAGCCAACATCTCTCTCTCCATGTCTGTCTCTCTGTCTCTCGTCCCCTCAAACACTCTCTCTGTGGCACAAAATGATCTGCCACTCCGAACAAGAGTCTGCACTACAGGGCGGCCGCTGGCATCAATTTATCAGCACTGGGCTCATCCAGAATATTGTCTCTCCTTCTGGCGGGAAGCAAATCAAACAAACAAGAGGACAAATGGAGGAGCGAGGAGGAAAAAAAAGGCTAGGAAATAGAACAAAGAGGAAAAACAGTGGGACTTCCTTTTGCCAACCTCTTCAATCAGGTGAACAGATATGCTCCGAACTACAGTGAAAGGCTCAAATATAAAAAGCCGGAGAATCATCACTTATAAGATCTCAGCTGCTGTTAGGCCCCTGACATTCTAGTCTCTGCAACTGCAAAGCCTTTTCCTCCTGCATTCATCTCTCAGCAACCTTTTTTCTCCCATGATGACCTCCTCCTCCAGCTCTGATTATCTATCCACCTTCAATTTCTCTCTCTCTCACTCCTGCCTGCTATCACTCCCTCTCTCCCTCCTCCATCTAAACCCCCATTCTTCAAATTGGTTGCGTCTCTCTCTCTCCTGAGCCATTCTCCTTGATCACCTCTTCTTCAGTCTTCTTCCCAGCTGTTACCTCCCTGCTGCACAAATCACATCATACACATCAGAGAGCCTTTAAGGATCCATGACAGCAGATTTACAACATTCATACATGTAAATTACATTCAGAGGGAATATTTTATACATTTTCCGATTTTGAAAACAGTCTTGAAATGTGTTTTTTTTACTCTCTCTTCCCTCCTCCCCTCTGCTCTTTATGCAGTGGTCTCGCCTGTTGTACACTGTAAAAAATATTTTGTTTAATTTACGGTAAAATACCGGCAGCTGTGGTTGCCAGAACTTTACCGTAAAAAATACAGTGAGTGGGTTTTCTACTGTAAATTTAAATGTAAATATCAGCTAAATCTGTCATTTAGGCTGAAAAATCACTTGCCATTTTATCCCTATTGTGTCTCTTTTTGGTAATTTTGTGTCTCATTTGATAATTTTACGTATTTTTTTGGTCATTTTGTGTCTTTTTTTGATAATTTCATGTCTCTTTTGGTCGTTTTCTGTCTTTTTTTTGGTCATTTTGTGTCTTTTTACATAGTTTTGTGTCTCTTTTGGTCATTTTGTGTCTTTTTAGATAGTTTTGTGTCTCTTTTGGTCATTTTGTGTCTTTTTTGATAGTTTTGTGTCTCTTTTGGTAATTTTGTGTCTTTTTAGATAGTTTTGTGTCTCTTTTGATCATTTTGTGTCTTTTTAGATAGTTTTGTGTCTCTTTTGGTCATTTTGTGTCTTTTTTTATAGTTTTGTGTCTCTTTTGGTCGTTTTCTGTCTCTTTTTTTGGTCGTTTTGTGACTCTTTTGGTCATTTTGTGTCTTTTTTTGATAATTTCATGTCTCTTTTGGTCGTTTTCTGTCTCTTTTTTTGGTGATTTTGTGTCTTTTTTGATGGTTTTGTGTCTCTTTTGGTCATTTTGTGTCTTTTTTGATGGTTTTTGAAATGTGTTTTTTTTACTCTCTCTTCCCTCCTCCCCTCTGCTCTTTATGCAGTGGTCTCGCCTGGCTGAGTCGGTGCCGGTGGCCTTGCAGACAGCTAGCTGTGCCCATTACCTTAAGCACGTCTGGCTGGGGTGAGCTAGATTAGGGGAGGAATGAATAAGGCTTCTTGACTGCGAGCGCCCGGCCACCTACCTATAAATCACCTGCTAACTCCCCCCACCTTGTGTCAAACGTCTCTGACCCAACCAGAATTGCCCCTCCTTCCCCATTTCCCTCCATTTTTCCAGCCTCCCTCATCACCTGTCTGTCTCTGTCCTTATCTTTGCTTCCACTCTGCTACCTATATATGCTTTTCCATCACTTTCTCTTCCCGTCTCTAGCAGCCTTTTCACTTGTCTTTATCGCACACTTATCTTCCTCTCGCTCTCTCTTGCAGTCGTGCACTTAAAACTCGCTGTCTTCATGTTATTCCTTGTCTTTCTCCCACTCCACCTCCTACGTTCTGGTCCTCCTGCTGCTTCCAGTGGAGCGTGTAAAGGAACAAAAACGGCAGTCTGGGTGGTAAAATCAGTTTGTACTTCTGGTGTGAGTAAGAGCACCTGAGATGGAGGAAGGCTCTCTGCTCAAACTCCCCGTGAAACGGAAGTCAGAGTGTTTTTAGCTCCTGTACACTGTAAAAAATGTTTGTAGAAATTACAGTAAAACACTGTCAAATTATATCAGAAATAGGGCGTGAAATTAAAAATGTAATATCACCGTAGTAGACACTTTAATTACCGTAAATCAAAGAACAGCACAAAACTTTTACTTTTTTTTGTCATAAACTTTAGGAAACACAGTTTTGCTGTAAAAAATATTAGATTTTTCATTTAAAATGAATGGAGAAATACCATAACGTCACAAGGACATAACTACCCTAAAAATAATAGCAGACCAAAGGACCTAACAAAGGACCTAAAATGACCAAAAGAGTCACAAAACGACCAAAAGAAAAAACAGAAAACGACCAAAAAAGACACAAAACCATCAAAAAAGACACAAAATGACCAAAAGAGACACAAAATGACCAAAAGAGACACAAAACTATCTAAAAAGACACAACATTACCAAAAAAAAAGACAGAAAACGACCAAAAGAGACATGAAATTATCAAAAAAAGACACAAAATGACCAAAAAAATACGTAAAATTATCAAATGAGACACAAAATTACCAAAAAGAGACACAATAGGGATAAAATGGCAAGTGATTTTTCAGTCTAAATGACAGATTTAGCTGATATTTACATTTAAATTTACAGTAGAAAACCCACTCACTGTATTTTTTACGGTAAAGTTCTGGCAACCACAGCTGCCGGTATTTTACCGTAAATTAAACAGAATATTTTTTACAGTGTACTGAGGTGTTTTTCAGTTACAAGAGGGATTTAAATCAAATCCTAAAACCAAATTCTGTGAATAAAGCTGTTTTTGCCCACTGATATTCAAACACACATCTCTTCCCATCTGCCACCACATTTCTTTTTTAGCCACTATGAGCATGGCTAAGACCCACAAACATTTTACATTTTATATGACCGGAATGGTTTCCGGTTGCCCAAAGTGTCATTTGATTGGATTATTTTTTTCTAAATGCCCCCGAGTGCAAAATGAGACATCAAACATTTGAAAACCGTTTTACTTTGGTTTTAAAGGAAGAGAAAAAGATGAGGATTTTGATGTAAAAATACTCTGTTACTGATTTTTTTGACACATATTTGGCATATATCAAAAGATAAATGAACAAGAAGTACACAGGATTAAATCTGGGAAAATGATTTTTTAATTGCACTGGGGATAAAATGTGGAGCTCAGTGATAATTTAGCATATAGTAAAATGGTTGAGCATTTTTTCTTGGGGTGGGGGTGGCAATTGGTTCACTGTGTTTATTCCATACTGCCTATAACAATTGAAAAACATGTGATGAGCCCAAAACGGTTAAGGACTAAATACCTTGGTTCTAAATGGCGGTATTTGATGAGATTAGATTAAACTCTAATGATCCCTGTGGGGAAAATTGGGTCTTTACCGCAGAAAAGAATAGATACAGCGTGGAGATAAATAAGCACAGAGCTAATAGAGGACATAAAATATCTGGCTGACAACTGCAACCAATGGAACATGCTGCTTATAATATCAGCTTTTTAAAAGGGCTGAGCATAAATGACTCAATAAATACTCATACAAATCATCACAATGCTGACAACTATGCCTATTTTCCCTGATGCATCTCCAGCAAAACTATCAAGGACATAATATAAATATTTGCTATCTAACAATGTGAGTTTTGACTGAGTGGCTTATCACTCTGAATGAATATAACTGAGCATATTTTGCAATAAAAATCATCTAAATGGGGCATCAGAAGAATGCAGCAAAGGTCGATCTATAAAATTATGCATAGAAAGTTGTATCCTAACTAGATAGGGCAGCTATTCTCAACCTTGGGGTCGGGACCCCAATTGGGGTCCTGAGATGATTTCTGGGGGTCGCCAAATCATTTTGGAAGTCAGCTCTGTCTCCACTGTGTTAAAGTGTTCATGTGTTTTAGTCATTTTGTTTCCTTTTTTCGTCATTTTCTGTCTTTTTTTAGTCTTTTTCTGTCTTTTTGGTCATATTGTTTCTTTTTTTGGTCATTTTCTATCTTTTTTTGGTCATTTTGTGTCTTTTCTGGTATTTTTGTTTCCTTTTTTGGTCATTTTGTGTCTTTTTTCATCATTTTGTGGTCAATTTGTGTCTTCTTTGGTCATTTTGTGTCTTTTTTAGTCATTTTGTTTCCTTTTTTTGGTCATTTTCTGTCTTTTTTTTAGTCTTTTTCTGTCTTTTTGGTAATTGTGTTTCTTTTTTTGGTAATTTTGTGTCTTTTTTGGTCATTTTGTGTCTTTTCTGGCAGTTTTGTTTCCTCTTTTGGTCATTTTGTGTCTTTTTTTTTTATCATTTTGTGGTCAATTTGTGTCTTTTTTAGTCATTTTGTTTCCTTTTTTTGGTCATTTTCTGTCTTTTTTTAGTCTTTTTCTGTCTTTTTGGTCATTTTATTTCTTTTTTGGGTCATTTTCTGTCTTTTTTTGGTCATTTTCTGTCTTTTCTGGTAGTTTTGTTTCCTTTTTTTGGTCATTTTGTTTCTTTTTTGGGTGATCTGAGCTGTGCGTGTGAGATTGTGTTCAGTGAGCGGGGGTCGCGGACAACATGCATGTTAAATTGGGGGTCACGACTGAAAAAAGTTGTATCCTAACTAGATAGGGACATTATTAGGGTTGTCTACTTTTTCCTTGTGGTACCAAAGTGTCAGAGCATCTTGAAACAAGACAGGAATGTTCTAGTACAACAGGCCAGAGTTCACTGGTTCAAATCTGGCTGGCAGGCAGTAGTGATGAGAATCTGCAGAGTAATTTGTAGTCTGAGTCAGAGCATTACTTCCATTTTCAAATGGAATACTCGCTGCAGCTCATCCGTACACTCGGAGAACCCCAGACTTTAGTAATGAGGCCATAATGGAAAAGGAACTGGGTGAATCTCCCTCTCTTTTAACCCACCATCCCCATACACACACACACACACACACACACACACACATTCTTGTACTTCTGTCTTTGTGAGGACCCTCATTGTAACAGTGAATTGCCTTGCAAGGTTATGATAGTTTTGAATTTTTCATTAGTTTAAGTTTTGATTCGGTTGTGAATTTTTGTTTTCAAATTCAGTTAGTTTTAATGAGTTTTTAGAGTGAGTTTGCTAGTTTTAGTTTAGTTTTTATTAGTTTTAGTTTTTTGTAATGGGGTATTTGTTCGGTGGGAGATTAAAAGAGGTCACAGTAAATTTTGCCTTTATTTCCTTTGTCCTATCCATCTTCATTATGTATGAAAAAAGTTGACAAAGACAAAAACGAAGGACATTTTCACATTTCCACTATAATTTTAGTTAGTTTTGTAACCACACGATACAGTTTCAGTTAATTATCATCATCATGTAACCTTTAACCCTTAACCCATTGACGCCTAAAACTTCCTGTAAAACCTCTGGGCGATTTTAAAATCAGCCCCTAAAACCTGAAGTTTTTCTGGAAATTCAACAGAAGTGTCAACGCTTCTACTAAATAATAGATTTTTCAGCCTCTGTAGCAGATAGAAATGAAATTCAAAAAGTATTTGAGAGCTTATACAAATACTACAAAACGATGTAAACGCTTTCCAGGCTTCAATGGGTTAAAACAAAGTCTGAAATCTCAAAAAAGCCTTTAAAGAAGTGAGGACCGGCCGAAATGTCCTCACTTTGCAAAAATGTCCCCACTCTGTTGGCTAAAAACGTGTTCCGGTCCTCACTATGTAGGAAGTACAGGAACACACACACGCATAAACGTACATACAATTTTTGTATCTAAGTACTTTTACATTTCACCACCACTAGGGATTTATTGCATGTTGGCTGAGATAGGAAAGTGACGGAGTAGACCTCGGAGAGGAGGGAGGTCAGAGATGGATGGATGCATTGGTCTTGGAGGGAGATATAAATGGAGAGGCAGACAGTGAGAGAAAGAAAGACCCATCATCCGGATCAGTTACGGCCCACAGAATGACAGCAAGGTTTATGTGTGTGTGTTTGTGTTTCTTTGTGTGTGTGTGTGTGTGTGGATGAGTAACAAAAACGTCCCTCTCCATCTGCATGCATCATCAATATCTTAGCGGTGGACAGAGCTAATTGCAACATGTCAGAGATAACGAATGCAAAGGTAACGCTGCACATAAAGAGGTGTGACAACTGCATAACTAGAGTGAATGGACACTGCCATTGCCTTGGGAGTAATAAAGATATGTTGTAATTATGTCATTGGTTTAGTGATGAGTTGCTGTTGCAACTTTCCTACCCTCCTCCTCCAATTAGACACAATGCCCCCTGCTGGCATTAACTATGTAGGTGAAGGTCATGGCTATTTGATTCAGGGAAGCTGGCAGGGCTCTAGGGGTGGGTGAGGGTGATTATTTTATATTGGAAAGCAATATATAGTATATTGCGGCAGAGTTCAGTTGTAAATTCTATTGAGAAACGGTTTGTGGAGGAAATAATTGCAATGAAAGAGCCATTTGGGTGATTAAGATGAATTAAGGGTAAAAAACAAAAACAAACCAAGGACTATTATCTAATCAATTAACTCCTCTAAAGCCAATATTGGGGAACGTTTAATTTTATGGGCCTATAATTTGTAATAATGTCCCAAGAATTTTCAAATAATTTCCTACACTGTAAAAAATAATCTGTTTAATTTACGGTAAAATACCGGCAGCTGTGGTTGCCAGAACTTCACTGTAAAAATTACAGTGAGAGGATTTTCTATTCTAAATTTAAGTGTAAATATCAGCAAAAACTGTAATTTAGTCTGAATAATCTTGTTATTTTTAGGGTAATTGTGTCATTCATTCACACATCATGGTATTTCTCCATAAATTTTGCATGAAAATGTTATATTTTACAGCAAAACTGTGTGTTTCTTCCAATTTATGACAGAAAAAAGTAAAAGTTTTGCGCTATTCTTTGATTTACGGTAATTAAAAGTGTCTAATACGGTGATATACAATTTTTTTAGTTTTACTGTTATTTCTACAAACCTTTTTTACAGTGTAGAAAGTTCCACTTACACAAAAACAGTCCAATAATGCCATGAAGCAGCCCTGTTAATTGATTTGTTGCCAGATTACAAAAAAAGGGACAATATGACCCTTTTTACAAGATGACTCACATCTCAAGTTGTAGCTAACAAATCGGGCTGCATGATACTGGACCAAACTGTCATTGCATTGTTATTATTTTATTGCAATATATATTGATATACACAAAAATAGCCTTTAGGAATGTTCACCCTCCAGGGCAGGGGTGTCAGACTGATCTATGAAAGGACCATGTGGCTGCAGGCTTTCATTCCAACCAAGCAGGAGCACACCTGTGTCAACTCATTCAATCACCTGGACTCCCTTCACTCAGTTGATTTGTTGTATCAGGTGTGCTCATGCTTGGTGGGAAAAAAAACCTGCAGCCACACAAACCCTTGTAATCATATTGGTTGTGTGTACAGATATGAATGGTGAAGCAGCCGTCTCTAACCTGCTAAGTTGAGAAGTTGAATTGAAATGTCAGCTAATGTTGCGACCACAATTTTGAGTTAGCATTGACACGCTAATGGCTACTCTTTTAGCTGTAACAAGCAGCGCCGCTAACATCAATTAGCCGCTAGCATCAGTTAGCCGCTAGCTTTCGCTAATGACCAAATTTCACCGCTTTCCCGCATTTCACAACAAAGAAATAAGAGTTATCAGAACTATTGTCCCTTGTTGTGAACCCCAACTTAAAGATATAAGTAACAACAACTCACAAACTTGTTTTTGAGCAGACAACTGGCTTCCATTTTTATGCAGAAACGAAGTCAAAATATTGATTTTTTCACTAAAAATGAGAGAACTGTCCGCCATGTTTTCTGTTCTGACTGCTGGAACCTTGAAAGTCACGAGACTTGGAACAAACCAATAGCCACGGGATATGACTGTCATTAACTTGCATTATAGCGAAATCCGTGTCAGTTTCACGGAAATTTGAGTGATTCTGTGGCTATTCCACGGATTCCTGTGAGACCAGGTTGTTTTTAACTTTATTCTATCCTTTTTTATTGTACCTTTTCGAGGGATTAATAAAGTTCCTATCTAGCTTTCTATCCAGCTATCCATATTGGGACATAACACATAACATAGTAGACAATGCCCAACCAGAGTGGGAACACAGGGAAGCAGGATGCACTAAACTGGAACTGGTGTTTCCCGTACCTGCAACCGCCAATCTGTCTGTAATGACATCTCTATTCCAGAAACAATCCGACTGAGAAAGGTTGGGAAAAAAATATTTCAGTCACTATCAAGCATTCCCTCCACGGAGGTGTGCTGAATCCCGCAGAATGGAGCGAAGCTAAACTGCCCCAATCAAGCTGATGTAGATTTAATGAATGGCTTTAAGTTCGTCTGCCAATCACGCTGCCTTAAGACCCTGAATCCTCGGCCTGAAGGACTCTATACCTGCGCATATCTGGGGGTGACTACATCAAAAGTTGAAGGCGGAGAGGCCTGCGGTGGCTCATTGGTATGAGCATAGGGGTCTGTTCAGCTGCATTAAGCCCCAGCAAGTTCATTAAGCAGCATGAGAGGGGAAGGACGAACAGTGGTGCAGATAGACTGCCTTGATCAATGTAGATGAATGTTCTGCACTGCTGCATGAGAGGCTACAGGGATAAAGTCTGGAGTGAATTAATGTATGTGCATTAAAGGTGTGCATGGAAGTGTGTGTGTGTGGGCGTAAAGAGAGAGAAAAGAGGGAACGTAGAAACAGAATTCAAGTGAAGAAGTCAAGAGTGTGTGTGTGAAGGGAATCAGTGGTGGTTCTAGACCAGTTTTACTATGGGGGGCTAAGCAGGGGCCAGTGTTTAATCAGAGGGGCACATTAAAAAACGGCAAAGATGATATTTAAGCATCCAAAACTTTTATTTTAGCTCATTTAAGAATCTCGGTAACACTTTACAATAACCAAGTAAGTAATGTTTATAGATGGTTAATAAACCAATTATTAACCACTTGCAAAGTGCTAAACACATTTAATCGTTAAATGTTTTCAACCAATTTTTTTTTTAGGAATTTTAATCATTTCAAAATCATTAACATACTTAATAGGGTGTTAAAAATGTTATAATGAGTGCAACTAAAACTATTAATGAACTATTAATTATAATTTAATTGTTTGTTAATGGTGAAGTAACTATAAACTTACATTAATATACCATCTATTTGCCATTTATAAATGATTTAGTTAGTTAAACATTAATAAATGATGTATTTACCATTCTAAATGGCCTATATGTGGTTTATAAATGATGATTAAAAACATTAATAAACTATGTGTTTACCATTTTTAAATGATGGTTATTGTAAAGTGTGACCAGAATCTCATTTAAATATATTTGGAAGATACAAATACACTGATTGAAACAATGAGACTTACCAACAATAATTATTTTTGCACGACAATGACATTTCTCATTTTTGTACACAATTACTTTTTTTATTTTGAAAGTGCAGTACAGTGAGAATGGTCTTTTTTTATATATATATATATACACAAGCTTTTATTGCACAATTAAACTATTATACAATGTACAAATTCTGGGTTCCTTTTATGCACAATGAGATATTGTTTGAACAAAAAAATAGGTCAGAATTGTTCCGTGGTTCATCGTTATAAGTTGATCATTTAAATATAAATTTAATAAATTTCTACACAGGGGCCCCTGGAGGCCCCTGTGTAGAACCGCCACTGAAGGGAATGGATTCACACAGAAGGTCCCAAAAGTATCTGTGTTAAGCACCATAAATAAAAAGAAAAGCAAATTTCATATCAGTAAAAATGACAGCTGGAATATATAACATAGAGAACATATGCTTCCTTAAAGTAAGTGTACCATTTTTCTACTGTTCCAGGCTGCACTTTCTCTTATGATGGCTATCAATTTGCGTTTTTTGGACTGCCGCTGAAATGTCGACGAGGTACTTTCCTCAGATCTGATAAGCGCGGCTCCACAAACAGCCGGGAAACACAATAGAGATAGCAAACTGCAGACACAACCTGACGTCTCTTCATCATCCAGACGACAGCGGCAGGTGCTGTGATGATGTGTGGGGAGGAACTTCACTCATTTTAGTAGAAAGTAAGAGACAGAAGGAGAGAAGGAGGGGGGAGAGGGAGAAAAAAAACACCTGTTCTGTCTGTCTGTCTCCCAGCCTGCCTGACTGTGTCCCAAGGCGCTATCGTCTCCCTAAATAAGAACACCTTGGAAAATGAAGGAGGGTGCTGGGGGAGCAGGGACGCTGCTCGCAGAAAAGAAACATATCTGAAAGAGTCTATTGTTTCAGAGAGAAAGCTGCTTCGCCAAATTGAAATGTGTACACAAAAACACCACAGAGGAAGAGTGTGTGTGCGTGGAAAGACTCACAAAGCAAAGAGAGGCAGCGAAGGAGGCCCATCCGTCTTTAATATACTTTCTGGTTCTGGTTAACACTGCATTATTTATTTACATATTTAAAAAATAAAAAGTAATTATGCACTTGAGTCTATGATGGGACTTACACTGTAAAAAATGTTTGTAGAAATTACAGTAAAACCATGTTGTGTATGGAAGGTCCCTTTAATTACTTTTTTTTTGGTAATTTTGTGTCTTTTTAAAATAATTGTGTGTCCTTTTTTAATAATGTTGTGTCTTTTTTAAAATAATTTTGTGTCTTTTTTTGGTAATTTTGTGTCTTTTTTGTAATTTTTTGTCTTTTTTAAATAATTTTGTGTCTTTTTTTGGTAATTTTGTGTCTTTTTTGTAATTTTGTGTCTTTTTTAAATAATTTTGTGTCTTTTTTAAATAATTTTGTTTCTTTTTTGGTAATTATGTGTCTTTTTTGTAATTTTGTGTCTTTTTAAAATAATTGTGTGTCCTTTTTTAATAATTTCGTGTCTTTTTAAAAATAATTTTGTGTCTTTTTTTGTTAATTCTGTTTCTTCTTTTGGTAATTTTGTGTCTTTTTTGTAATTTTGTGTCTTTTTTAAATAATTTTGTGTCTTTTTTGGTAATTCTGTGTCTTTTTTGGGTAATTTTGTGTCTTTTTTGTAGTAATTTGAAGGAGGGTGCTCGGAGAAAAGAAACATATCTGAAAGAGTCTATTGTTTCAGAGAGAAAGCTGCTTCGCCAAATTGAAATGTGTACACAAAAACACCACAGAGGAAGACTGTGTGTGTGCGTGGAAAGACTCACAAAGCAAAGAGAGGCCCATCCGTCTTTAATATACTTGATTTGTGCTGGAAAAAATCTCAAAGACAGATGCTAGAATATCATTTGAATGCATTTGGGTGCTTAATTGTACTTAAGTACAGTACTATAAA
Organism: Centropristis striata; assembly: GCF_030273125.1. Taxonomy (NCBI): domain Eukaryota; kingdom Metazoa; phylum Chordata; class Actinopteri; order Perciformes; family Serranidae; genus Centropristis; species Centropristis striata. The sequence continues at coordinate 1,857,175 of NC_081538.1, read as the reverse complement.
GTAAATGTACTTAGTTACATTCCACCACTGGTTAACACTGCATTATTTATTTACATATTTAAAAATAAAAAGTAATTATGCACTTGAGTCTATGATGGGACTTACACTGTAAAAAATTTTTGTAGAAATTACAGTAAAACTCTGTCAAATTACATCAGAAATAGGCCGTAAAATTAAATATTGTATATCACCGTAGTAGATACTTTTAATTACCGTAAATCAAGGGTCTCAAACTCTTTGATGTGAGTTTTATATCAATGTCCCTTTACCATGTTGTGTATGGAAGGTCCCTTTAATTACTTTTTTTGGTAATTTTGTGTCTTTTATTGGTAATTTTGTGTCTTTTATTGGTAATTTTGTGTCTTTTTAAAATAATTGTGTGTCCTTTTTTAATAATTTTGTGTCTTTTTTAAATAATTTTGTGTCTTTTTTGGTAATTATGTGTCTTTTTTGGGTAATTTTGTGTCTTTTTTAAATCATTTTGTGTCTTTTTTGGTAATTTTGTGTCTTTTTTAAATAATTTTGTGTCTTTTTTAAAATAATTTTGTGTCTTTTTTTGGTAATTCTGTGTCTTTTTTTGGTAATTTTGTGTCTTTTTTGTAATTTTGTGTCTTTTTTAAATAATTTTGTGTCTTTTTTAAATAATTTTGTGTCTTTTTTTGGTAAATCTGTGTCTTTTTTTGGTAATTTTGTGTCTTTTTTGTAATTTTGTGTCTTTTTTAAATAATTTTGTGTCTTTTTTAAAATAATTTTGTGTCTTTTTTTGGTAATTCTGTGTCTTTTTTGTAATTTTGTGTCTTTTTAAAATAATTTTGTGTCTTTTTTTTAGTAATTTGAAGGAGGGTGCTGGGGGAGCAGGGACGCTGCTCGGAGGAAAGAAACATATCTGAAAGAGTCTATTGTTTCAGAGAGAAAGCTGCTTCGCCAAATTGAAATGTGTACACAAAAACACCACAGAGGAAGAGTGTGTGTGCGTGGAAAGACTCACAAAGCAAAGAGAGGCCCATCCGTCTTTAATATACTTGATTTGTGCTGGAAAAAATCTCAAAGACAGATGCTAGAATATCATTTGAATGCATTTGGGTGCCGACTGGCCTGGCAGGCGAGCCGGCTGGCACTTGTTGCTGGCCGAGCTCAGCGTCCCGTCCTGATCACTGCATTGTTTCATTCCACTCTGTCAGCCGGCTCCATTGTCAATCTGTTATGTTTTTATTTTTTTGTTTTATTGGATTTTCTTCGCCTTTAAACAACACTTTGTTTTTGTTTGTCTGTTAGCTTCCTGCCCCCCCTGAGGCACAATGTGCTTAAGGAAGCAGTATTGGGATGCAGAGATTAATATATGTGAGTCTACCAGTTGTCTCTGCGAGAGAAAAAGAACGATCCCGTAAGGGCAAAGACAATACGACAGTGTGTGAAAGAAAAACATCTTCTGAGAGAATGATAGATCACAACGCATATGAATAATGACACGCTGAGAATCAGGCACGCATTTTTAAAAAACATTTAAATAACTTCAAAAGCAAAGGCATGTGCTGAATGAGCCAAATTAATACCTTAAGTGAGGACAAAAGGGAATCTGACGCATAACTCTGAGTTTCTGTTATCTGATGATTACCAGTTTTTTGACCAGAACAATCTGTTGAAGCCTGATTATTAGGCTCAATATCATTTTCATATTAAAATCATTCAGGTAATAATGCCTGGTGGAAATCATTCACTATAAGCTGCTGTGAAAAAAGCTTTAAGTAAATCCCTTACTAGTAAAATGTATTTTTCTTTAAGTAAAATTACAAAAGTATCAGTATCAAAATGTACTAAGTATCTCATATCAAACGTAAAAGCACTTATTATGCAGAATGGCCCCACTCAGATTGTTTTATATATTCTGAATATATTATTCTATTTTTATTTTTGATGCATTTATGTAAGCAGTGTTTTCATTTTTTATAAAAATGATGATCTTTTTAATATACTGTTATGAGGTTTAATAAAAAATAATGCCTAATCACTTTAATTTTATCATGTTTTTATGTTAAATATTGACCTGGAAAACTAACTAAAGCTGGCAGCTTAATGTAGTGGAGTAAAAAGTACAATATTTGCCTCAAAAAGTAGAGAAGCAGAAGTCACATGAAATGGAAATACTCAAGTTAAGTACAAGTACCTCAAAATTGTACTTAAGTACAGTACTATAAAGTAAATGTACACTGAAAAAAGAAAATAGTTGAACCAACTTAATTGAATTGTTTCATTTGGTAACACCTAAATGAATTAAGTTCTTACACATTAATTTAAAATCAATTGTGTTAATCTAACTTATTAAATTATTTTATTTGTATTCATTTGAAAGAACTTAATTCATTTAGGTGTTACCAAATGAAACAATTCAATTAAGTTGGTTCTTTTTTCAGTGTACTAAGTTACATTCCACCACTGGATAACACTGCATTATTTATTTACATATTTAAAAAATAAAAAGTAAGTATGCACTTGAGTCTATAGATGGGACTTATTGTATTTGGAATACAAAATCATTAAAAAAAATAGCACATTTTTTAAATACAAATATTATAAATCTATGCCTTGATGGCTATCAACTGTTCAGTAGCTCAAAAAACACAATAATTTAACAGAATTTTCCCCATCTGTCCATTACACTGTAATCTTGTGGATAGATACCATTTTTTGGCAGCAACAGAAATGCATTACACATTACTGTGAGTACAACTACTAAAGATTTGAAAGTTTCTAACAAAGAATGGGCTCTGCAGGTAGTCACAGATGTTGGCTACAGATTGGAAGTATAAAATAATCTCCCTCCAGCAGTCTTTCCCTCAAGGCTTCAGTGACATATTAGCTACAAAAGAATGAGGCTCATTGTGCAGTGAATTAATTGTTGCATACTGGATTGTTAAATCAATTAATAATGGGCGGCTATGAGGGTGCAGCCTGGGTAAAGTCTTGGTAACAAGTTTTTGCCGCTGCACTACACAACAGGCCGAGCATTTGACAGCAGGGAAAACTGCAAACAAAAACATCTGCTATTATTCAATTCCCAGTTGTGGCATATCTTGACCTGATGAAAGAGAAATGAATAAATCATGCTCCATTAAATGTCATTAGGCCTGTTAGCAAAATCTAATTCTACTAAAGTTCAGCGCCGGTTTACAAATTGAATGTAATTGCCCGGAATGCAAATGGTCTAGGCTGTTGTTTGTGTGAATGTGAGAGCAAGCAAGAGAAGAATGCAGGAAAGAGAGAGAGAGAGAAAGAGGAAGAGAAGGAAAAACAAAACGTGCAAGTGGAGGAAAAACCTTTAAGCAGCAGCATAATGGGCAACACTTACTCCTCACAGTTTTCATTCAGAAGTCTGAAGGGCTACAACGCCGGGGAATTGTCGATTGTCAAGGCTTTAAAAACTGATGGTTTCATTTCAGGAAAAAAAAAAAAAGGAGAAGAGATGGGGGGGAAATGTAATTACCCAGCGAGAGCTGTGTGGGAGTTTTACTGTTTGATAATTATCCCTTAAAGGCACGCTAAACTTTTCCTTAGCTATCTGTATAAACTCCACAGAGACATAGAAGTACACTGTAAAAAATATTCTGTTTAATCTACGGTAAAATACCGGCAGCTGCGGTTGCCAAAACTTTACCGTAAAAAATACAGTGAGTGGGTTTTCTACTGTAAATTTAAATGTAAATATCAGCTAAATCTGTCATTTAGACAGAAAAATCACTTGCCATTTTATCCCTATTGTGTCTCTTTTTGGTTATTTTGTGTCTCATTTGATAATTTTACGTAAATTACGTCTTTTTTTGATAATTTCATGTCTCTTTTGGTCGTTTTCTGCCTTTTTTTTGGTAATGTTCTGTTTTTTTAGATAGTTTTGTGTCTCTTTTGGTCATTTTGTGTCTTTTTTGATAGTTTTATGTCTCTTTTGGTCGTTTTGTGTCTTTTTTGATGGTTTTGTGTCTCTTTTGGTCGTTTTCTGTCTCTTTTTTTGGTCGTTTTGTGACTCTTTTGGTCATTTTAGGTCCTTTGTTAGGTCCTTTGGTCTGCTATTATTTTTAGGGTAGTTATGTCCTTGTGACGTTATGGTTTTTCTCCATTCATTTTAAATGAAAAATCTAATATTTTTTACAGCAAAACTGTGTTTTCTAAAGTTTATGACAGAAAAAAGTAAAAGTTTTGTGCTATTCTTTGATTTACGGTAATTAAAGTGTCTACTACGGTGATATTACATTTTTAATTTCACGCCCTATTTCTGATATAATTTGACAGTGTTTTACTGTAATTTCTACAAACATTTTTTACAGTGTAGGAGAGAGGTCACCCAGCTGCAGGAGGGAACAGGGGGAAGAAGAAGAAGAAGGAGATGAGATAAATGTGAAGGAGAGGAAGGATCAGATAAGTGCTGACTTGTTGGGCAGAAAAGTACAATAGGAAATAAAACAATACATCATGGAGCGGCACATTATGGAGGACAAGTTATTGCCGTGCTAAGTCACAAAAATGTATCGACTTGTTATGGCTTCTATAAAAGTAAATGTTGGATTTTTTGCGAATACTGCCTGTCTTCTTTGGGGATGGGGCATCAAAGCATGCAACGTTTTTGGAAATGGATGACTGAAACATTTGATAGGCCACTTTTCATTTCCCCAGCTCTCTTTACCATGCCATCTGTCTCTTTTATAGATGTACAAGCACTCACACACATGCACAGCATACACAGATACTGTATTTATTGCTGCTCCGTTTTTTGCTTTACACCCACAAACATGGACACGCACACATAAATAGTAAACCCAATCTGCAAGCCGAGATACAGCGTTTACAACATTATCGCCTTGTCCATAAAATTCTCGTAGTAATTTGAAAGCCCTGACCTTATGGTGCAGCTGATAATAAACAATTTGACAAAAGGATAAACATTCAAATCCAAATGAAAACAAATGGGGAAACAAGTCAGAGAGGGTCAGGTCTGTTTATGCCACACTCTTTGACTTTTCAGTGTTTTTCTCCGAAACTGGAAACTTTCCAAAACGGGTGAAAAAATGATGTTTTTTAGCTAAAAAACAGAGAGAGAAAAAAAGATATGATATATATAAATATTTTTATTTTATTTTTTATACAGCTGACAGAGAATTAAGTGCAAAAATCCACAAGGTCTCTCTTCATGGGCTTGAGGGAATGTCACATTAACCTGAAGCAACTAGTTTTCATGTCACACCAAAGCTTTTCATCACAGTTGAAGCTGTTTCCAC